>NC_091941.1:15773246-16428246 GCF_041260155.1 Ptychodera flava
AAGAAGATAGAGAAAAAAGCAAGAAATAATATAATATTACTATTCAACTTTTGCAAATGTAGGACGGATTCGAAAACGAGCGAAGTAAATTGACAAGGAGTTGAGGAAACTCTTACCATGTATGTTTGGCGCAGATGGAAAGTGGCAGTTGAAAATTGGTGCAATCGGTTGTTCATAGTACATGTATTTGTATGAGGGCGCTGTAACTGAAACGAGCCCTCAGCTAAGGGACGGACCATTAGATCTTGGGGGGTGGTCAAAAACAGAAAAAAAAAATTCAGAGCAGAAAGTTAGGAAAAAAAAAATCTTCAAACTAGTTTGCAAAATAAAAAAAAATAAATAAGAAGACAAAGGCGTAAGAAAAAAATCTGCAAAAGTATTTAAAATGATTTTTTTTTTATATTTTACCGACAGTAAGCAACTTTTTGTAGTTTTAATACATCCTCCCGGCACATTTTTGATTTTAATTTATACATTTAGAGTGACTGTATCCCTTATACTGGAAGTTGTGATTATCTTATCTTTTCAGGACTTTTGTATTCTGATCACTTGAAAATTATGAAATTATAGAGCCTGTTTTCTGTTTGTTTCCTGCGTACAAACCAAGCAGTTACACTAGGTAAAACATTGAAACTATGGTATGGTTGTCAAGACAGAAAGTTGTATTTGCCTTTTAAGATCAAGGTAAACAGATGCAGGCTTTCATTTTTTTTCCCAGCATTTTATTGCAATGATGAATGCAAGAATGGGTGAACAAGTAGAAACACGTCAATAATGATAAAACAACATATCAAGTCATTATGTATTATTTTGCTTTTAAAAAGGCATTTTCAATTCTTTTTTCTCAAAAAACAGCCTCAAATAACAACAGCAACACATGTTTTAACATTCAACAATACGTAGAATGCCATCTATCCAACAAATCCCAACACAAAAACACATAAAAGGGTTGAACTTTGAAAGTTTCTCGATAGCAAATACTGAATAAATCTGCATGGTTAATCGTTTTTGTGTAGCAAATTTCAAAGAAATTGGACAAGCCCTTTCAGAGAATACAGATTTTTTGACCATGAATGGCATAAATTGCCCAAAAAGACAAATATTGAAATTTCAACACATCTATACACATCAATCAATTTGGACATGCTGCTACAGAGAATAGATGTTTTGATCAAAAAAGGGCAACAATTGCTCTAAAAACACAAATATGCAAATTTAACTATATTATTTAGCTTATTTTAGCTTCTCAGCTTGTCAAACTCAATTGTAAATCATGAGATATGCATGATGTTTGGTGGGGTGAATGTAGGCATTTCACCACGCAGTAGAAAGGGAAGCCAGGAAACCAAAATAGTCAATTCTCAAAACTATACGAAGCTACTGAGGAGCAAGAAGACCATGTTTCAGAGGAAGGTGTGTAATCCGAAAAAAATGCTCCCAAAGTGCCACCAAATAACACCATTTTTATATCTCTATTTTTCAAAAGCTCCAACAGCAGGAGGGGGGACACCCCCCTCCTGACCTCCCCCCGCAAAATACTCCCCAAGTGCCACCAAATAACACCATTTTAATCTCTATTTTCAAAAGCTCCAACGGCAGGAGGGGACACCCCTCCTGACCACCCCCCCCCGCAAAATACTCCCGAAGGGCCACCAAATAACACCATTTTAATCTCTATTTTTCAAAAGCTCAAACGGCAGGAGGGGGACACCCCTCCTGACCACCCCCCGCAAAAATACTCCCCAAGTGCCACCAAATAACACCATTTTAATTTCTATTTTTCAAAAGCTCCAACAGCAGCAGGGTGACCCCTCTCCTGACCTCTTCCCAGTGACCGCTTGCGTGGCCGCTTGTGGTGCTTGGCACCACATGTTTGCCCTCTGTATCTTCAGACAGCGACGAACGAAAAAAAAATTATAAATCTGAAAATTTACTCTGAAAAAAAAAGAATTGCACAGCTAATCTCAATTGGAAAAAAAAAAATTTCAGAAATTTACAATAGTAAAAAAAAATTTTTCACAATTTCATTGTGACCACCCCCCTCCCAAGGTCTAATGGTCCATCCCTAAGACTTTACGTACGAGGCCACAGCGCTGATCGCAAATGACGTCACTGTTCTCTCTCATTAATATGCATAAATAAACATTTGTCCGCATTTTCCGCATAAACGACGAAAAATCAAATCTGCGAGTGTTAGAAAGGCTATTTAGCGTCACACTTATTCATATGAATTGATGACTGAGACTACAAGCTGCAACAACAGCCACGCATATCAAAGACAACATTTGTCCGAATTTGTCCGAAAGTCGCGCGCGTGCAGCTATATTTAGTAACAAACCCGAAATCGCGATCAACGCTATTATTTTCCCAACTTTGAAATCCGTGTCGGTGATTGTTATTTATTCTTCAACGGAGCAAATCATGTAGTACAGAAATGAGAAGGGGGGGGGGGGGCGGTGTGGAGATTTTGATGATGGATGACAGTGATGAAGACAGCAGTTGTGATGATAGTTGAAGGGGATGGCAGTGGTAATGTGCATGGTATCCGTAGCAGTGATAGAGACAAATGTTCAGTACTTTCTTTTTTTTACGCCTTTCTGTGACTTTGATAGAGGCAGATTCATTGCTTCACCAGTTTTTTTTTTCAATAATCGCTGTATCAGTGATAGAGACTGATTCAGTTCTTATCTTTTTGTTCACTCAATTATGTCCTTGTTATCGTTTTTCACAATTAAGAGACTTGTTCAGTGCAGTATGAGGTAAAGACTTAAAATCATTATTTCAAATTATGTTTGATGATTCTGTTTATGTTTTGCAATAGTTTTTATGAAACATGTATTGAAGTTATCTATATACTTTGAAAGGTTACCGTTAATGTTGTATGCGTTTTGCAGAACTAGTAGTGTGCAGAGGATGTATTTGACAGTAAAAATACAGTCACAAGCACAGTGCCCTGTCTATACATTCTTGTTGATATTTCATAATTTTTCGCATGTTTTTCAGTATTTTTGATACTGTGCATTAAAATTAGTGATCTTCCCATGATTCATGCACGAAATGGAATTGCCCTCCCTCGCTGACCATGTTTTCTTGGTCGGACACCATGTCGTTTTGCATGAAAATAGTGACACCCTTACCAATCGCACCAGCCCACCTCATCTGTTAATTCCGCCCAAGTTCTAAAGCATCCACCGGCCGCAGATCGACGCTGCCCCCTAGCGACAGCTCCGGTCTAGAGCTCCCGGTATGACGTCACATAAAAATATGGCCGACTAGTGTTTTGGTTTGCGATCACCAGTTGAAAAGTTTCATTTTCATGGATCAATACCGTACAGTTTCGAGTTGTTTCATAGAAGTTTAGTTCATTATGCCTTGGTACTTTCCTTGGCCAGAGTATATCAAAAAGAGGGCCTGTAGGTACCTTCTACAGCACTATCTTGGCAACTTCCTACAGGAGAAGTTGACTCTCGATCAGCTGAGTGTCGATCTCTACAATGGAAAGGGAACGATAAAAAATGTCGCACTCGATATATGGGTAAGTATTTTGAATTTCGTCTTTTAATTACAGTAAAATTAAGTTCTAGCATATAATTAGGTAAAAGAATAAAGAACCTCTTATTAATTGTGTTAACAAAGACGCAATTAGGTCAACATTTGCATGTTGTGGGAAACTATTGTTGTCATCCGCATTGTTTTACAGGTCATCGTGCGCTGTGTGTAAACACGTATATCACATGATGCACAGTGCATGGTAGCTCACCAGTGTATGGGTTCAATCTTTGTGTGAAATAAGGAAACGATCGAGTCTTTTTAAATGATGAAACACTATTGTGACCGAGTTAAATTCAATGT
The DNA here is from genome assembly GCF_041260155.1 of Ptychodera flava. Lineage (NCBI taxonomy): Eukaryota > Metazoa > Hemichordata > Enteropneusta > Ptychoderidae > Ptychodera > Ptychodera flava. Next base: position 15,777,099 of record NC_091941.1, read on the forward strand.
CAAAATAAATATCTTGATAGTGAAACATATGGAAAACACCGAACGTGTCATGACTAGAAATTTGTGCTTTCTCATACGTCAAGATTCTATTCAATATTTATTATGCTTTGGTATGAAAAATTGTATTTATAGACACGTGTTGCACTTATTAGGTGTTAAAATTTCAGAAATGCTATAAGCATGGAGGTAGTAGTCTCTACTACCTCCATGCTATAAGGAAAGCTTTTACTCAATAGACATGATTTATTGAGCACACAATTTTGTGGCTTGTAAAAATACAAAAGGGGTCAACTTAGGTGATCAACCCAATGACATTAAGCTTGTTTCCAACAATGATCTTTACTTTTTACTGTGGTCACTGTGGACTTTGTGCCTCGAAAGTTTCTTTTTCAGATCAGGTTGGTATTACACTGCCTGCAGGTACCACTGTGTGCTGGGAGTTTTTCCTTTTTCTACCTATGAATATGGGACTAGTTAGTCCCATATTCATAGGTAGAAAAAGGAAAAAGTGACTCACTAAAAATGATGTCACACATTACATGTAGGCTGACAAAATTCTCATTTCACTTCCATAATCTTTCACAGACATTTGGACGTGATACAGGGGTGACCTAAATGTGCGACCTTCATGGAGTATCAGTGAAAAGAGATCAGTTTGAGTTTACACTAAGAATAGAGCCAAGAGCTGCATCATAAACGTGACAATGTGTTCTTTTCTCAAAATAGAATGAAAAGGGAGTGTTTATTGTTAAGTTGCCAATGCTTTGTATATTTTCATGTAGTTGCTCAATATGCTTTTAATTATGTAAAACAAGTTAATACAATCACTTAGACTCTAATTGTGTTATTGATAAGAATCTCCCTGTTCCATTTTTTTTCACATAGTTATACACATAAATCTTTATTAGAGAAGTTTCAATCAATACCTAAATTAGTGGGTTAGAAATTCAATGGGATTTCCTTTTCCTAATACTCTTCATTGAGTAAGGATTTATGTGACAGTACTTCCCAATTTACAGGTCAGCTTTCCAGAAATTGTATGAAAGTCATCGTCTGACCAATTTGTAAATGATCTTTTCATAATTGTAATAATTGATCAGCTAGCTTTCTTATGAATATTCAGTAAATAAGAAATATGAAATTTATGTCAATGTGATATTAATTTTTTTCAACTGAAAGTCAAGCTGAGTTCATTGAATTGTATCGTTGAGTGTCCTATTTGTCATTTAGTCATTTGCATATACTTTTGTATCTGTATATACATGCAGTGTTCGCGGTGACTTTTTTCTCATCACGTACGGCATACGCATTAGTCTGCTAAAATTGCGTAATGGCTGGATTTGAGTGCGTAATTTCACTTCCGCACTCGATTGATGAAAAAACTGACTGCAAAATACAATGTGCCGTTGAATAAACCTACACTACATATTCGGATTGTATGATGTAACATTATTTTAATGAAAACAGTTTAACGAACAACTTGAACAATGTTGAAACGTAACAGCGAAGGGTATACATGCGACCGTCAAAACCCATCAGGCAACCCAAAAGTTAGAGTTATGGCAGCTTATCCAGACACTTCTGCAGTGTTCAAAATTTATCGGGATTCCGACGAGCTCTACCGATGAATCATTTTTTCACGGACTCGTACAGCAAAGTTGAAAGATTACAGATTTGTCACATCTGCTTCGACGCCATGCTGCATATGTGCTTGATCAAATTTGGGAACAGCGAGACGCGATGATCGTGCACGGTTGGCATTTATATAATTTGTCGCAACATTTCTGTCAATCACTCACTTTGTGTCATAGTTTCAGAAACTATCGCTCGCCTGAAAATTAGCAACGTAATGCATAGGCACAGATGACATCAATACGTGCCTAACGTGATAACATGTTAACTACGATGCCGATTTTTCAGACAACGACCAGATAATCTGAAACTTTCCACACAAAATGTGTGATTGGCAGAAATGTGTTGCAACAATTAAATTTCGTCTGGTTGCCACCTAAGCTCAGTCGTGGGGAGTGCTTTCGGTGTTATCCTTTGCGTATAGAAAACGCATAACAATGAAAAAAATGCGTAGAGAGTCAATTTCAATGCGTAAATACGCACGATTTTTGCGTAAACGCGAACTCTGACATGTAGTTCTCAAAATGACGAAATTCCAATTTAAAGCACCTCAAAGTGCAATGAGGAAATTATGAAATTATCACTCATACCAACAATTCATTACCCTATTTCTTACTGATAGGCGCTGAATGAATTGGCTGAAACCTTTGATTCACCAGTTGAAGTGATTGAAGGTGTTATTGGCAGCATATCCATCAGTGTACCATGGTCTGCACTGTTGAGCGACAGCTGTCAAATAGAAATCCATAATCTTGAGCTGACCGTACAGCCAAGATATCGCAATGAACAGTTTGAACCAGGTAAGCTCTACCACATGCTATAAAACTCCTGACTTGGGGATATCATCTTTTGGATAGTAGTATAGAATATAATCACCCCCCACCTCCCAACCCCCATCCAACCACTAGATGCCCCACCCCCTTGGACTAGACAATAAAGAAATCCACACCCAAAACAAGCTATTGTCCTATAGCCCCTGGGTCTGTGAAAAAGTCAAGGGAGATTTATAAAATGAAGTACTTGCCCCATCATCTCAGCTTTAATTTCATGGCATATCCCCTGGCTCCATATTTTTCCAGTATTGCCAAAGGTGGTGTCCTTCAGGAATTGCACTGACTGCCACATAATTATAAATAGTAGATTTAATCACTTGTACATGTAAGTCTCTTTGATTTGTATAAATGGATAATCAAATTCTAAAAAACTATGTCACACAATAGAATTGCCCAATATTTTGTCCCAAAATTACTATCAATTAATGTTTAACAAAAAGACTACCTTGAAATCAATAAGCCTAAATTACATTGTGAAAATCTATAGATCTCTGTGAACTTCATTAGTACATAGAGAATTCTACTTGACTTCATGTAGCAATATCCACTTTTACAAAGCACATTGAATTGTGGGTAATTTCAATAATTGTGTTGAGGGGGCACTGATACTTGACTTTTGGACTTCGGATAGTTTTCATGTTATAGCTGTCAATGTTTTTATAAATGTAATAATGTATATCATAATCGGGGCAAAGTCTCAAAGTCCATCATTTCGGCATTTGAATGTGTCAAAATGTGTTATTAAAAGTTGCTGATTTATCAAATAACATAACTGAATGATCTTACGAGTGTCAAGCATAGCGTCTTTGTATTGTATGTTAAGATTTACGGTTTGGCACCTGTGTATTTGTGAAAATAGAATGTGCTTCCTGGACAGATATTCAGACTCTCAACTTCACAATACTTTTCTGGTCTAGCACCTGTAGGGGCTCATTTTGAAGCTCTCTACCTATCTTTTTGAAAATCGAAATTTAATTTTTCCCCATATAATTAACAAAGAGATGCGGCCCATTTTGAATTTCAAATTAAATACTGCAGCTCTATACTTAAAATTTCTTCTGTGATTTCAGAAAAACGAACTTAAGAAGAAAAATACTCAACTGTTTTGTGAAAAGCAAAGTAGCCAAACTTATGTATATTCTTAATAAGAATTAAAATCACATACTTTGAAAATTTTTAAATAAAAGGTAGAATAATAAGCAAGTATATTAAATTGCTATAAAATCATTTGCCAAAGATCTCATACCTGGGACTATTGTGGCCTATTTTGCCAAGCAATCATTTGATATCGATAAATGACAGACCAAATTTGTTTTAACATTTTCTGTTATATGTCTTTGCAGGCCTTACTTCCATGGCAGAGTCCATGTGGAACAGTGTGAGTATGACAACCAGCCTTCAGCTTGCTCAGGAATGCTTCAAACAGGAACAGTCGGAGAGCGAACAGGCAGCTGACAGTGCACAGAGATATGAGGGTCTGGAGGTATTTGCTCAAACCATAGAGTCAGGTAAGGTCAATGCCAACATCATTGCCTTCAAATGCCGAAATCAGTTTAGTTCCCAGATTCTGAATGAAGACATTGTATACCTTTTTATACTAAGTTCTGCATGAGTATCAATGTCATTGCTAGATTAAGTGCAGGGCTCGAAATTAGCGGTAGTCCCGCTTCCACAGAATACCAACTTTTCCTTAGCCCGCACGGACTACCAAAGACCAGGACATAAAATTCAGTCAGTACATGGCGTGTCATGTGCGGTCATTACTTTGGGACGAGCTAAATTGTAGTCAAATTGAGTTTGACATAGTAATGCCAAACTACGACTGTGTTATACGAATTACAAAGACAACGGTGTGGTGGAACGTTACAACAAAGTTTCAGTATCTCAACTGATGTACTTGGATGACAGGCACAGGAAATGATGGCTAATGAAAACCCATTTTCATTGTATTTTGATCATAATGTATCAATCACGGATAATATGCCTCCTCCGTATAGAAAGCCCATGGTCTATTTTTAGCACTGCAGCAGTATATCAAGTCTCGGTGTGCCGAGAAGGTCATGGTCGTTGTCATGACGACTATCAAAATTTTCATACAACTCTGAGAATGAAAGGAGTTGTCTATAGGTCACCAAACTTTTGAGTATCACTGTTGTCCATTAGGCTAAAAAAGACCATTTCCAGTCACTGCGTACATCATTTCGGAACCTGCGCGTCATGGCATTTTGGGGGGTTACATTCTAATCAGTGAAGCTACATGTATCCTTGATATCCCTGTTTGCATGTCCAAAACTGCTAAACAGAAAACGGAAGTACCGTATAATGCAGCCAGTGATAAAACACAATAACTGTTGCATCAATAGTGCCAAACCAGCATAGTTAAGAATTAAAAGAAAAGAAAAGAAAAGAAAACTGAGTTGCAGCATCACTTTTGCTGAATGTCAAGGACCAGAAACAATTTTTTGGGGGGGAGTGGGGGGGGGGGGGGGGGCAGAGCTTATACCTGTTTCCTTTGGGTATTGGATGTGTAAGTATTCACTTCAAACGTGTAGAAAATTCACTTCATGGGCAGAATCTTGAAAACTTGCTTTTTCCTGTTTTGTTAATGAAAAACAATATCCCTAACTAAAACATGCATTGGCTACCAGCCATTGTCCCTGGGCTACCAACTTCAGAAAATGGTAGCCCAGAGGAAAAAGTTAATTTCGAGCCCTGAAGTGATTTGTTGACCTGCAAATTTACTACGAACACATCTTGTCCCTGTAATTTCAACTTCTTTTTAGTTGTGCTGGTGTGGCCATTTCTATGTTTGTCAGGCAACAGGTCATGCTTCATATGTGCTAAATCTTGATGTTGTTCATGAAACACAAAGATGTACTGAGATTTTTACTCTATCAGCAGCTCAAAATTAAAGTAACTGAACTCTTTTGTTGATCTTCTTCCCTTAGTGCTGTCAAGAGTCAAGATGAACTTCAACGATACAGTGATTCGAGTTGAACACGTGCCTCTTGAGTCTAAGATGGGTGTAGCCGTAGAAGTTCATGTGAAAAGGTAAACGGGGGACATGCAGTAGTAAAGGGCGATATATTTTAGTGAAACTTCACCTTGACAGACTTCATAAAAATTGTGAACTTTATAATATACATTTTGAAAAGAGTTCTGTATTTCGCTATTACGGTATCAAAGACAGCCTTTTGCACCAGAAGAGTTGATAATGTGAATAAAGTTAAAAACAAATGCTAAATATTTTTTTGAGTAAGTGTATATTTTCTGTCCAGGTCCCTTCTAAAAAATATTTTCGATCATTGTTACATATATATGGCTTCAAGAGAAACACAAAACTTCTTCAGTCATAGTACTGGTACACTGTCATGACCTTCATGGAAATAGCTGGTCCCACACACTCAGAAATTGATTGTGGTCTTTCCTTGCTCTGATATGACAGGATGGAATATTTTGATGACAATGTAGCTGATTCAGGCAGCAGCGTTGACCAAAATGTACCAGAGAAGCACGTATCTGCAGCTATGGCTATCAAGAAGTTCCATTTGCTGGGTGTATCTCTGTACTGCCAAGAGTTTCAAGACAAATACAGAACTGTGTCCAGGCATTCTTCATTGGACAGTGATGGATCACCAAAGGTTTGTTGCATTTTTATCGTGACTTGCGATTTTGATGTAAAAGAATTTGATGTTCATCTTTGCCGTTTCTCAGTTCACTACAACCATGCCATAACAACAGGATCTTGAAATTCAAAAGATTACCGACAGCTTTCTCCAAAAGCCTTTGAAAATTTTACCGCACTAGGCTTTAGAAATCATTATGAAAATAATGATACAATGATGTGTTCCACAAATTTTGGTCGTGGCCTGTTGAGACTTCATATTAAATTTGTTTCAATGACAAATTACAGATGTGTTCAGTGTTGAGAACTTTCTATTTTCCTTGATAATGTCAGTTGCAGTTGGGGCTAGTTGCAGTTTTTGCAGAGAGGTAAAATAACCGGTGAAAGAGGAACTTGTCATTTGCATGGCATTCATTATTGTCAAAAATCAAACATTTTCATTTTGTTCTTCATAAAGTTGCTCAGCAAAGGTTCCTCAAAACTCCCCATTGTTGTTCAACAGGCCCAGGAAAGCCAGTCCCCACCACTGTCTCCTCCAATGCCTCCCAGTCATGCTGCTATGAACTCCAAGCCGCCGGACCACTATCCGACAGCCAAGACATCTGTCCATAACAATCCAATCAAGATAGCCAGCTTTGCCGGCAGAGTGGAAATCCAATTGAAAATCAAACAGGATGACAGAGTACCAGGACCTAAGGTACTACTAGTTGAGACTGAAGGTTTCAACAGCTGGAACAAAAATTGGGCTGTCTTTGCCTTGTGTACACCTGTGTTTGTTTTCAAAGAAAAATGTCAAATGTCATGCCTGGAGAATTGAAACTGCATGAACTTGGACAGCCTCTGTGCAGCTTATGTAACCAAACTTACAAATTCGTTTGGAGATTTTCATGTATGTATCTCAGATTGTGTTTGTGTTTTCTTTTTTCAGGTTGAAATAGAATCCTACCTGGGCTCCATCAACTTGTTCCTTTCCCCAATGCAAGTTCATTTGCTGTTGGAACTTGCCCATGGTATAGTCCAACCATGTAAGTAAACTCAGTGCACTCTCACTCAAATCAACAAACAGAAGAAATATTGTTTTAATGTCGTACAATACCATTGTATATTAATATAATGTATAAAAAAGATAAATAAAGAAACAGACCAACTTTATGAAATGTATAAATGTACGGATAATATCAAAATTGGCTTGTCTGATTTAGTCCGGGTTTTAATGCAGGTTCAAAGGTGTTTGAGTTGATCACTGAAATTCAGTAAGACAAAGCAAAGGTGTATTTATGATATTTATTCTATAGCTATAAAAACATATAAGCAAGTTCAATATTTTTTGTACCATTAATTTTTGGCAAAGATAGGAAAATACTTTTATCGATGAAAGTGAGAAAGGAGACACTATAGAATGTTATTGATACCTTTCCATGCTAAATTCTGTCTCATCTCATTTCATCCATATCACTTCAGCGTCATCTGACAAAACCCCAGTGCCAAGACCCGCAAAGAACAAACTCATGCGGTCAGCGGATTTTGAGAAAATAGAGGCGACACTTCAGGAGCAGTTGTTCAGGCAGAGGTTGTTGAGGCAGGAAGGGAGGGTTCACAGACAGTCCTGGAATTCTGAAGAGGCTGAAGAAGGCCTGATCTCACAATCTTTAGGTAGGATAATGTCTTCTGTCTTTTTAATTTGCTTGAAAGTACTTTTGGTAACAAATTTTTGGACGTGTAAGGATTTCTTCATTGCCATAGGTTACTGATTAATTAAATTCAGTGTAATAATGATACACACTTTCATGATTCATGATTCATATGATTAACCATTTTGAAGCTAGCTGTTTGTTATGGCTATAGATCATCAAGTTAGCATGTGGATAAAATTTTGTCCAGAATTTAGTAGAACATATCATTCCACTTTTCCGTATACTGTGAAAAAAATTAGTGATGAGGCAAAAGTTGAAATATCAACAATGAAGTAACTCAGAAGAAGAGTAGGTCATGTTTATAATACATGACTGAAATGTTGGTATTACTGGTGCTTTGCCTTCCAATACAAGGTAATACTTGATAATATTACAATTACAGATGATGATGGCGATGACATGTATTTCTCCATGAGTGGAAGTACCACATCTGTAAGATCCATGCATAATGGAGAGAGCGACATGGAGTCTTCGTACAACAGTAATTACAGCACCAGTACTACAGACACATCCAGAACAGGTGAAGTCCCCTTATTTATTTATGCTGTTATTATCGCATGTAATTTTGCCAGAACCATTTTGGTTTAGCATTCTCACTTGTAATGGTGTTGATAAACGCAGGTATTTTGATTATTCACTCAGTAGGGATGGTAGCTGGATTACATGTAGATAACACTTTCAGTATTCTCATTTGGCAAATTTTAGTCTGGACAAAAAGTTAATGCCAATGGCAGTGTAAACATCAGTTATTACATTGTTATATTGGATTTGGGCTTTTCTTAGGTATCCTCAAAACTCACTAAAAGATTGGAAAGTATTAAACCCGATCATGGTAAAAAATATGTTTATTTTAACTGTGATTGCACGTGACCAAATTAGTTATAATTTTATTAGCTCACATTTGGTTTTACCAATGTGAGTTTATCGTATAGGCTGAAGTCGATGGCGTCTGTATGTATGTGTGTATGTATGTATGTATGTATGATGTATGTATGTACGTACAGTATGTCCGTCAACATCAAAACATGCAAACCGCTGCACGTTTCAGCTTGGTATTTGGTGTGTGGATGTATCCTGGGCTATAGATGGGATTTTGTTCAAATGAAGTCTGCATTGCCAAAATTATGCAAATGAGCTTACAAAATGTGAAAATGGTTAAGAATTAATAACTCGAGAACCGCTTTTTTGATTGCTTTGAAAATTTGTGTGCAAGTACCTTAGGTGAACCTTATACAGTTTTATGAATATTGTGCAGATATCCTTAATTTTGTATTTTTGCTGAATTTTTTTGTGATTTTTCTCATTTTCAGTAAAAATTCTTCTTCTCTGAAACCGCCAGCCCAATCGCTCTCAAATTTGGGTTGTCTCTTTGCAAGGGTGTTACTCTTCTAATTTGTTGAAATTATGACAAAATTGGGAAAATTACTATTTTTGTGCAATTTTGTCATTTTTGGTCAAAAAATCTTAGACAGTATTTCCTTTTTAAAACCCCTGGACAGACAGCTTTCATATCTGGTACACAGACGTACAGAGATGACAATAGTTAGATATGTGGAAATTGTCCTGAAATATAAAAAATTGTATTTTTAAGACAATATTGTCATTTTTGGTCAAGAAAACTTATTCTCAAAATTACTTGTTTGATAGCTTTGTAATTTGGTATAAAGTCCCTTGTTTGATAGCTTTGTAATTTGGTATAAAGTCCCGAAAGATGTTATTAGATAAATTTCTGCTCAAAGTGTTGGGAAACCCCCAAAATTTGTATATTTTAGGTACTTTTCTCAGTTTGTGACCTTAAATGACCTACACCAACCCAGGATATGTTGTGAGACAATTTTGAAGGCTGTGAACATAATGTTGTCATATTTGGTACCAAGTTGTAGGAAAATTTGATCCAGAAAACAAAGCTGAGGTGATTTTTTTCATCGTGGACCAATTTTTGCAACTTTTCTATGTAAGACATACAAGAACTGATGAGAAATTTGGATCCAGGATAAATCCAGATGTTGTAATCACCGCCCACAGTGGAAGGCATTTCACTATCTGTAACTAACTTAAGTGCTGTTTACATTAGAATGATAACACTCATGGCATTAATTAAAAATCTCCAATGTTGTAAATGTACTTCCTGTCATTTGGTCTTATGTAATACCAAGGGGTGGAACATTTGATATTCAGGAGGGGGTAGTGTCTAGAAGATCGATGATGCAGCATTACTTTTTTACCAGATCCCTTGTGCATTTTTGCCCACTTCCACCTTTCTTTCTTTATCAAGCCTTCTCTGTTTTTTGTTGTTGACATTTGCTTATGTATTTAGGACCTGCTTCTCCCATTGCTATAGAAGTTGATATGCATGTTCCTAAAGATGACCTCCAGTACCTAAGTTGGAGACCTTATTTGCTTTTGTCATTCTTGTTTTTCTGGTTTAAATATTTCTTGAATGGACCAATTCAAACCGAATGTGAGCACATAGTGTCCTTGACGGTATTTTTAAGAGTACCCAGTTTTCCACAAGAGTTATTGTTTTCTCATTTTGTTCAGGGATGTAAGATATGGAAGAGAAAGACTTCATGACCAGATAGTATTTTATTTTAAACCAGCTAATGCTGTTGTTTAAGATTTGCTCTGATTGTTTTTGATACTGTAAAATTGTGTGAGGATTTTGAAGTCAAAAGCTCATGTTTCGTTTGAATTTCCACTTAATTCAAGCCGAACATGTATTGACAATGCATAATTCCTTTAATGGCTCGTAGTTTGAAAAAATTTCTGTAGCTCATGAAAATGGAAGTAGAAGTGAAAATCACAAGTGATAAGCAGCAAAAACCTTACATTGACAGTTCTAAGAGAAACCAGCAAATTGGCAAATTTAAAAATTTTCAATGGCTTGTACATTCTACATAGTAGTCTAATATCACAAAGTCTATTTAAATTATTTGAAAATATCACTTGAAGGTATTCATTTTCTGGCAAAAGGGTTAATGTCCACAGTTGTGTCATCTGAATACAAATCTTTTGATTTTGTCACCACAAATTTGCAGGAGAGATCTGTAGATGAGAGCGATTAATGTGAGTTTATGTAACCAATGAGTATAATGTGAATGTATGTTACTGTATCTGTAGAGGGGGCAAAGAAAAGTACCGTAGGTCACCTGAATTGCAGCAGTCGTCAGTAGCGATGTGTATTAGCCATAGCTGAATTGAGATGGTCAATAGTCAATTCAATAAATTACGGTGAAGTGTCACTGAACAATTCTTTAAACTGATGTCAGTGTGATTGTAATAGTTCTTGAAGTGATTATTTATGAATTGTCAGAACTACAAAGGAATTTGGGACATCATAGATAAACATATTTACACATGTTAATGTTGCTACGGTTCAGTGTTCAGCTTAAGCTTTGTCTACAGAACGTGTGCTTGTCTGAGTTTAATGCATTGTGAAATATGCAAGTCCATGTTTCAAATGAAAGTGCTAGTTATAAACTTTGCAGGCACAGATTAATTTTAAACAAGAAGCCTGTGTAATATATACTGGACAAATCTGCCTGACGTGACAGATTTAACACGCAGGTATCTATTACTAAAATCCCAACTGAAACACCCTAGTGCAAGCTTATCCATGATATCATAGACTGTCTGGTTGTACTTTCTGAATAACAATGCATCATTAGCAGTCAGGGTGTCTATCTGACTGCATGAAAGTGTGGAGGTGAGTCATCGTGGCATTATCTGATGAAAAAGGTGGATTCGTACTAAATTGACTGTCAAGTAAATCCTAATTCAAGTAAAACAGCAATGTAATTCTAGCTCTATTGATTATGAATTTCTGAAAGAAAGTGACAAATGTCAACAAAAATATGGTATTAATTAAGGTACTTTCAATGCTATGTCAAATTATCATTGTAATGACTGTTCTTTCACTTTGGATTTGCCTGATAACATATGTCATCAAAACTAAGACCAGTCATGAATGTTTGCATTCTCAAGCAAACTTTGAACCACTCAGTGTGCATCCAACATAGACTTTGTCCACATGCAAATTGTAGGTCAGGTGATGAAATGCGGACCTTGTCCTGATAGAAATTTATAGGTCACATGCCATCTTCTCTCCGCCAAGAAATTACCGTGATTGTGAATGTAACTGGAATGTGTTGAGTGTTGTAGACTCTAGGTGTGGTATGTCTGGAGCTCGGGGAATTTTCCACATTGTGAACTTTGACTAGGTGTTCCATAGTTATTGTGGATGACAGTGTGAAAGGCAAAAAACACAACCAAATATAAATAATTATGCACTGTAACAAATCTTTGGGATTTTTTTGTGTAATATGTATATATAAAAAAGCAGAGATTTATTTGTTTGTACATCTATGGTAAAGTAGCATTGTGTTGTTGACTACACCTTGGCTATATTACACAGCTGTAAATTATCTGACTCTGATTTCTAACCCTAATGTTGATGATGACAGCAAGGTAAATTAGTTTTTTGCTGTGATAAATTTTTCTTGTTTCAAACTCATCTGTGTATAGCTCATGGCATTGCTATGGTTTCTTCATTTCAGGTCGACATATTTACTGCTATCACAACGTACCACTGCTACCACTGGATTATGTCTAATTGTTGTCTGAAAAATGTAATACCTGCATTGCGTTTTATCTGTCCTCAGTCAAATTACCGACAGATGGACTTTCACACCCACAAAAGACGCCATACAAAACTGCTAGTGTCATTGAGAACCCATGGGATTAAAAACCAATACTGTGAATGCATTTACAATACGCCATCATAGATGTCATGATTTTATTGACACGGACGTGACTGTGGCTCTGTAAAGATTGCCATTGACCTTGCAATTTACAGCAAATTTTAGTGTACATTTAATTGTCAGACAAATACATACCTTAGATTATCACTAATCTGACCTTCATAAAGCAAGAACAACAAATACTGCATCAGAAATTTGTGTAAACTAAATTGGCTCTTGTCTTTGTGAATATATTCAATCATGCTTTCTTATCAGCAGTACCATTTAAAATTCACAAATCATAAATGGGTAAATTGTAACTGTGACAGATGGACACAATGTAGTACCATATGGATTGAGTTTGCTATCATGTTCAAATATTATCAAGGAATGCAAACTTAGAAGGAATATTCAAGCAATGAAGGAGAATTTCATTTAAGATTTTTCTTAAAAAGTGAGTGAACTTGCCTTGAGACAACAAAATGAGTCAGAATTGACAATTAATATATATTGATGGCCCATTTACAACTTTTACATATACATTGAATAAACGTGTACAATTTCATACTTTGTGTAAATGAGTAATGTTTCATAATGTAAAAGTATCTGCCAGATCAACTGTCCTGTACTTTGTTGTATTCATTGTATGGATGGGAGATTTGGTATTGAAAGTGAAGCAGTGTTCATTCCAGGAAGGGTAGCCACTTTCATTTTGGTAGAGGGTCAGTGGAATTTTTACTGACCTATCAACCATCGAGGAATGAAAAAAAGACAAAAACTACAAGGGTGAGCCTAACATAATGGTGAAACAGGTGATAATAGTGATAATCTTTTAAAAAAGAACACCTAGATTGATTAAGTAATACCGGTAATATACAAGTTCAATGCTGTCAATGTTTGCAGCTGCGTACCCTGTCTTTTGAAAATTTTTCTCTAAGAAGAGAATACACCATAAAAAAATGAATACCAAATAGTTGCATTCTTGTTTCGCTTATTAAACACAAGCAAGATCAAAGTGGGCAGGTTTCTGTGCAAAAGATCATTTACATGTAATTGTAGCTGTAAGAGTCTTTCCATAATGATACAATTCATCCACTCTGTTCTCTCAGTGCATAGGCCAATATCACACTAAAATTTTTGTCCCAATTCAAATGGGTAAAACCCAGAGTTGACATGGACCATGTTACAAACAAAACCATGTGTAGAAACATAGCTAGAACTATGTGTATTCCTTTGTGTATGTTTATCCACAAATTTGTATTGCACCGCTATAATTGTGTCTTCAGCATCCGTTTTCCATAAAACACCATAGTAGTCGAAGTGCAATATTTTATTCTGGAGTACCCGGTAGGCCCATTGACCAGTATGTGTACATTGCGTTTCCAGCGAGTGACAAGGCAGGTTTTATCATCAGGTCATGTGGTATCATTACTGTACAATATCCTACAATATATAGCTTGGTGTGGTTGAATATTTTGTACTTATCATTGATATTTCTATGTTTTTTTCTCCACTGTATGTGTACAGGAGGCAGCAGCCTGCCAAGGTTTGGCTATGGCAACACATTTATCACAGGATCAGCCAGCTTTCCATCTTCACCATTTGCCTCATCCATCCCGAAGGGAGCTGCAAGGCGAGGACATAAATCTAAGAAAAGTATGTAGTTAAGTCTTTCACTCAAGTTGATAATCTTTTGTGCAGGAGTTGTTAGTTTTGCATGGGAATATTGTGAAGTTCTGGTGATTTTTCAACGAAGACTGTCAGATGAAACATTTTAGCAACTCATCTTGTCTAATTGCTAGGATGCTGTTTGCTCGCCTGACTCGTCATTGCTCAGACGAACCCTTCTGTTTTCATACTGATAGATCCAATGTCTTATGTAAATACAAAGATTGAAACTATCTCTTGTAAAAACCACAAGGGCTAAACTTATGCAATTCCTTCCCAAGTCTGTGTCTAATGTTTTAGCAATCTTTTCAGCAGTTCACAAGGCAAACATATTCAGGGGCTATAATTATTATATTAATATATAAGTATTTTTTACTCAATCCAAGGAAAGAAAATCAGTTGTGTATGTGGAGGTATCGGTCATGTGATTCACAACAATTACAATGCCCAAATTTCCACAGAAAATCCTAACAGCGACAGATATTACGGGGAAGGGTTTAAAGAGGCACTCCCATTTGGTAACATTTTTAAAACACATTTTTTTAATGCCAACGGTCGATATTTGACGGGTGACTGCGCGTGGGATCGCGAGATATTGACAAAAACATGTCTTCAAAAAAGTAAAAGTTTGAATTCCGGTGGCCCACCTAAATTCAGTTCTGAACATAGAACGTTCGGCACTGGGGCCATTGTCAACTAAGCTATGGAGTACGAAGTCTACGCTTACGCTGCTGTACGCCACAGTACCACTGGCGTCGGTAATCAGTCATGCCCCGTGGGAGAAAGATGAGTCTTACTAACTTGGCGTAAAAACGAAAAACAATATTTGCTGATTCCACCAGAATTCACATAGATGACTAGCACAATTACGTGCGGTGGATACATAGCGGCCACCGCGTGGTGTGCATAGACGCATACTACACGCGCGGCGAACACACGTACTGTGTGGCAGACGACAAAATGTAGTCATCGGAGGCGGTAATATTTAACACGTAAAAAATGATGTTTATGTGGTATTGGTTAAAAATATAATACAACTGATCTAGAATAATGAAAACGACAAAAGCTAAGAAGAAGTTTCCAAAAACTGACCTGTGGTAAAGGCATAATGCTGTATATAAAGCCTTCGCAGTGGGAGGTAAAATTGCGTTGTTCGAAGTTATGGACTCCCTAGAATATCGTCAATCAGCACAACAACAAACCTCGGGGGATTTCGCGTCATAATCAGAAACGATCGTAAATCTTCGAGATGTGAAAAATACGCTCGGGAATGACATGTTTTTAAGCTCATATTTGGTTTTATATATAATACCAAAAAGAGCTTATATGATGAGTCTAAGTGGCGTCTATGTCTGTATATTTGTGGGTATGTGCGGATGTATGTCCGTCACACACAAAGGCTCCCATACCGCCAAAGCTACCGTCTCAGTATTTGGTGTACAGGTAGATGTAGGGGTTGAGATGTGAATTGTTCAAATGAACACATCAGTGTCAAAATGTGCAAATGAGGTAAGAAAAAGCGAAATTCTGAAACAGGCTTGAAACAGGCTTACTCCACTGTCAGACTTGAGTCATTTCCTGTCATTGTCATTGAACTGTTACATATTGGTAACAGACCTGCTCAAACCATATGCAGTAGAGGGGAGGAAGACTGTCAGTAGAGGGGAGGAAGACCGTCTGTGGTCAAACTAAGGGGGGATAGCTGCCTTTCTGCTATGCATGTTGCTAAAGTTGACCTCCAGTACCTAAAATTTCAGACCTTAATTACTTTTGTTATTCTTGTTTTTCTGGTTTTAAATATTTCTTGTTGTTTTTTGGTTGTACTGTGCAGAAATCATTGTCATAACATCAACGTAGAATTTTCTTGCACTGAACAGATAGAAACAACATTTATTGTTGATCTTGGTACCCATACTGGTATGTACCAATTCTGATCAAATTTGAGCGACACGTATAATTGCGGTATTTTTTACGATATCTCGTGATCCGTGTGCAGTCGCCACGTCAAATATCGACCGTTGGTATTAAAAAAATGTGTTTTAAAAATGTTACCAAATGGGAGTGCCTCTTTAATATCAATCCAGTTTATTTTCTAGATTACCTCCATGAAGAGAGTAAGAAAAGGCTTTTTATGCTAGCCTATTTGGACACATGAAAACATTATTACCACTTGTCTTCTTGTGAAATAAAGTTTCCTTTCTGTTTCTTTCCCTAAAAATTCCAGCTCTGCCAGAGCTTGTCAATGATCCGGAAGCTGAAGTGACTAGGTACAAGCTGAAATGCAGCAGTGTGACTGTGGTTGTGTTACATGAAGATCCGCTATCAACCGATCAGTCTTCAGAAACAGATATCAAAAAACTGTCAGCGAACTTCTTCATAAAAGTTGGCACTGCCGGAGGGAAGGACTTTGAGGGTCTCAGAGACAAGCTGGCCAGTGCTTGCCCATATGATCATTTACAGTGAGTTTTGTCTTCAAGATTTGTGGTAGATCTTTGGGCATGTCCCTGATCTGTTAGATTTCCTCATAAACTCAGCCGTTAATCAAATGAAGTCATCAGGGAAAATTTTTCTGTGTGGCAAGTATAGATTTTAGTTAAGAATGTTCACTACAGTGCCTTTGTCACTTAGTTGATAATGGTTTTAATGAAAAAATCACATTGGTTTATTTTCAGTATCTTCAATATTTGCTCCAAACATTCATCTGACTTTTCTTTTCAAAATCAATACCATTTGAGTATCTGTGTGGAGTTGTTAGATTTTCACTTTTTATGATGGCATATATTACTTGCAAAGTTGGCATCTCTAAACTGATTTGCTGTATGTGTGTTTTCCATTATATACTAGATTGATTTTTGCCTCAGTAACTCTTAAGTGTGATAAGAATGTGACCAATGCCATGACCAGTACAAGTTCAGATCTGTCAGTTGGACTCCTAGAGGTTGTGGAAGCTCTGTATGAAAGATCGCTGTCAAGTTCAGGGTCAAATGTCAGTCCTAAAGTGTCAGCTTCTGTACATCATAACTATGCAGAAGTAAGTATATTAACTACTGTATAGAATATCTCTGATCTTGTATAAAGTAGACCAGATGGGAAAATCATCGAGGGTGTGCGAGGGTGCATTTCAGTTCTTATAGTTATACCCTATTAAAACTCATACATCCTATTGTAAGTGTTTATTTCATGACATTGATTGTTTTCATTTCATGCATCAATACAGCGATATGTCAATTCTTGTTTATCCTTCCCTGAATCTAGATCATAACATTTACAGAGGAAGAAAATCGGGGTGCTAAGTCACTGTATTCCAGTCAGATTGGTGGGTCACCTTGTCTCCAAATCGCAGTCAAAAGCCATATGAGAAACGTTGGTAAGGTGAGTGTGTTTGCGATATCAAAATATAAATGTACTGACTGTATCAAAAATTATCGATTAGTTCTTGTCTCATGGGTTGTGGCAAAATGAATAGTCCTATACATGATCCGCACATCCTTAAACAACTGATCATCTCTTAAAATTCTTGTAATGTGTATTTCAATCTTGAAACTCTTGCAGAATGATCTAATTTTATGGTTTCCTCATATGCGTTGGCCCACCTCCCCATGTCTGTACATGGTTTTTAATTAGAGTCAATTGAATGTATGGAGTTTTTGTCAGAGACTATACAATAGGCCAGTATATCGTGTTTTCTTCTGTGGATGTCAACATCAAGTACAGTGAGTTCCGTTTACTGTGGTAAACCTATGTACGTTCCAAGGAATATCTCATGAGTCCTTTGTTTCCCATGAAAATTAGACCGTTTGCTGTGGATAAATATGATAAAAAAGAGTAGTTACTGCCAAAAGCCAAAACTTCATATATTTCTCCAAATCAAAGGAAGTCTGTAGACCAGCATGCTAGTCATTGTAGCTCATAATTATGTGTATTTTCCAAACCTGACAGCAGGGATCCCAGACGAGAAGTTCCTACAAACCTAGGACTGATGTTGAAGTCAAATTTGGCAACATGAAGTTTGAGGTGGACATAACCTTGGTAGATAGGCTGACTGCACTGCTTCACCTGCGTCCAATGCAAGACAGGGACAATTTCACAATGCATAAGTCTTTTCATCCTTCAAACATACCCATGGTGAGTATAGTTAATCCTCATGTGTGTTGCTGTCGTGTAAAACAAGTTGTATTGCATGTATAGGTGTGTATATCATCATCAGAGGAGAACTTGTGATTTTGATTTGTTCCATTTTGCTACTTATATTTGTATTACCAGTATTAACTGCTGGAATTAAGTTTTGTTGTTTTGTAGCTTTTCTTTCAGAATTTTTGACACTATATACTGTATTAAGTAATCTTTCTTTTCAGTTGCCTCAATACCTCACATACGTTGATCTCATCTTGTTTTGTTGTTGATTGCTGTCTCATTTCAGACCAAACAAGCCATGTTCAGAGAAACAATCGATGAAACGCCAACCCAGAGTGACCAAAGGATAGACATACATTTTAAGTGTCCATTCTCCATCATAGCATTAAAGTAAGTTAGAGTTTAGTCCCATTGAGTTTCATTTCCCGGTAATGCTACAATGTTACAAAGATTGCAAAATCAGCATAGATGCCTTATGAGGTCAGTTTTGTTGTACTCTGCTTATGGACAAGAATGTGAAAAGTAAAATTCAGCTTCTTTCTTTTTAAAGACCTCAGCTCAAAATCTGTCAACTTGAATATCAAATTTACATGAAATGAACTCTTTTGGATCATGTAGTGTAATATGATTTTATATCACTAGATTACATGTATTTTCCTTTTTGAAGTTATTTCATAAGTTTAAGGTTTGAAAAATAATTTGATGAGTGTTATTCTGTTTTCCTTTTGTCAGATTCCCAATTCCAGACCTGAGACCACAGAACGACATCGACAGAAGGCCATGGTGGAAGAGAGCCCTCAGGAAAGAAACACTCCTCCTGGAAGTCAAAGAGTTAGGCTTCAATACCAGGCTAGGGGGTACTGATCAAGTTGCCAAATATGCGCTCACTTTCAAGGAAATGCATGGTAGGTGAACTGTCGTCACACATATCGAATTCTTGTCATTTGTGTTCTTGTCATAACTCTTCAAGAAAAGTTTTCAACTTAAATGCTTCTTCAAAAGAAATTCCTGGTGAGAGCAAAATCTGTGGAAATGTAGCACACAAATATCGTCTTTCTGCTTTAACCTGTGTACTGTCAAATTTTAGTTCAGCCCAGCTGTTTCCTATTACAAAGTTTACTCTGTACAAGGAAACTGGATAAGTGTGGAAATTCATCATAATATTAGGTTGAAATTGTGATAAAAACATAAGTAAAGAATTTCAAAATGATCATTGGAAACATTTTACAAAAGAATAAAAAATTGTCTTCTTTAACTATTTCTTTTTATTACAAAATTACACAATGTTGTCATTCCATGCTCTTTTTCTGACTTGTTTGTGGTGGCTGACTTCCTAGGTAAATTTCAAGAGAACCCAGCCGATCCACCGGTGTCCATCATCAGAATCAGTCACGACCAACACGAAGACCTGGTCACAGTAGCTGCGCTGGAGAATGGTTTCAACTGGCCCAGGTAACATTATTGACTGGATTTTTAGAAGTGGAGTTCATAAAACTTTTAAGCCTTCAGTCACATCTGCAATACACACGTATTGGTTTAATACTGTATTGAAAAGCACTGGAGCTGGACTAGTGAATGCTGTGTGGTTGAACCGTAGCCTGGCACCAGCAGGTTTAATTCATTTTGGATGTGTATTTTGTAGTTGTTTTGGTGTATGTGGATTTTAAAAGTGTGGAAATTGTAATAGTATTGACAAAAGTAGCATAAAGCTGTATTGTGCCTTGAGAAGTATTCGCCCTGGTATGTTTGCCAGAACAAAACAACGGATGACAACAGACGGATGATATGTTCTAATGAAGTTGTACCAAGTATTTGAAGGGAAAGAGCCTCTGCTCTGTTCATGTATCATGGACCGTTCGTTGTTTTAACTTTTATTGTAAAATCATTTCTTTCTTTTACAAAGGTCATAATGCATTCAATTCAGATCTGTGACTTTATCACTCCTGTTGCGTCACTGAAATCTGCCCCAACAAGTGAATTTTTTTTTGTGAACTGCCAAAATTTATGTGTACTATCAGATAAGTTATGTGTAGTTGTTAAATTTTTATGTATAATTTCTTGACCAGTTTCAATTTGATTCTTCACTTTCAGAATTGAGTTGAGAGTGTTTCCCGTGGAGTCAGGACCAGCCCTAGAGGAAGAAGAAGACTCGTCAGATAGCAATCAGTTCAGCTCTCTTGAAGGCACTATGCAATTTGACAAACATGAACCATCGCCTTTCTCATCAAAGAAAGTCATGTACGATGAAGAACAGGTAATGCAAACACACAACAACTTGTCACCAAGATTGTAGTACACCTTAAAATGCATACCTAGTACTGCATCTGAAAGTGTCTTCATAAAAGATTACGCGTGATGTGATCAGTATTTTTACAGATGTCTGATTTAAATTTATCTGGTACCTTGAAACCTAAAATATTTTATAGTATCTTTACTTGTATGTTGTATTGTCTTTCTGGCATAGATCTTATATTGTGCAGACGTATATGAGAGAGAGTTATTTATGATGCAATGACTAATACTGGTTTCACAGATAAACTTTCTGAATAACATACAGATCCGAAATTTCATGCAATCAAGTAAACCTACCATGACTCCTTTATTTGTCTCTCCTTGCCCAGATGGTGATTCCTGGAAATGCAGAGGAGATCAAAGAGTTTGCTCAGAAAGCCATGAGCAAGACCAGATTTCAGTTAGATTTCATATTACCCAGCATCAATGTGTTCCTACCATCCAAGAAGACCTTTGAGTGTATATACAACAGGTAAGTAACAACGTCTGGTATAGAGGCATTCAGCCAAGGAACAGGACTTACATTGATTTCATTGTCAAGTCTTTGAGTACAGCAAGCTGTTCCTTTCACTGATTATTTTTAAAACTTTTTTAAACATTGCATATTATTGTTTCCATGGTTACGTCTACGAGAATCCTACATAGAATTAGGGAATAAATGAAAGTTCTGTGACTGTGTACTGTACCATCACCTATAAAAGAGATGGTGTTTGTATTCCCACTCAAGCTTGTCACATTAGGATAGACCTGTTAGGGAATATCAAAGGAAATAATTTCTGTCAAAGCATTTACCATATAATAATTTTGCAATTATTATTTTTCAAATATCTTTCAGTTGTATTACCAATACATTACAGGCACAACCATGTAGTAAAAACATACAGGTATCTCTGAGTTACACACTACAGAACATTCACAAGGATCCTGTAGTTTTCCATTAGGCTTATGTTTCATTGCAGCAGAAAGATGTTCTTAGGTGTTATCAATAATGGCACAGAGTCAACGAGAATTTCATAGTATTTGTGTTCCTAACTTCTGTTTTTGTACAATGTATCTAACAGGTTGCTGAATGACATGCTGCTGTGGGAGCCTGCCGCGCCAGCACCAGTGAGTGCCACAGAGAGCATCTACACCTCCGTGGCTGGCTTGGATCTGGCAACTCAGATGCGTGACTTTCCGGAAACGTTTGCCATGTGCAGGTCACATCAACAAGACTTTGGTGAGCAGAATTCCCCCATTAGATATGAATTTCCATCTCTTGAGGGCTCTTCTTGCATCCTCTCCATGGTGTAGGGCAATGGGTCTTTCAGTCTCAATTGACAGTTTGATTGGCTTGTATTTTCAGCTTTTCTATTGCTCATGGTTGTGTGAAAACTTTTACCTTCTTTGCTTCAAGTGACTGGGTGTAATAAAGAACCAGCTATCATCTGAAATAGCATATTTATGTCAGATATTTTGGCACATCAGCAAGGCTCAATTATTAATACTGAAGATTCCATGTTTGATCAATCAGCAAGGTTTATGGTTTACAAGTACTAGGCTCAGTCAGTCAACACCAGAAATGTTGCAGTAGTGTTGAAGTAGTAAGACATTTGTATCTGTGTCATTGTTTGTTCACATGACAACAAGAGCTGTCACCTGATAGCATGACATACCAAATCATGCCGATATATGTCTAGATGTAGAAGTAGATTGAAGATGTCAGTACATTCAGGAGTGAACTGTGCAAATGAGATTCAAAATGCAATAACGATTAAAAATCTTGATTTGCGTTCTAGGTTAAAAAAATATGAATTATACCAGTTTTCTATTCCTTGTTCTCAGTTTCCTCTGTGTCCTCGTGCTAATTTTGGTTTATGTTGATAGTTATTTGTTTGTGTATTTATTTTCAGATTCAGATTCTGATGAGGAGAGTGGCCCTCACAGTGGCTTCTTTGATTCCAGACTCAGGCGAAAAAAGAAACCAGAGAAAATGAATGCACACTCACAGAGTTACATGACTGTCAATTTGAACGTTGGTCATGGCATGATACACATGTTCCTTCCACTGCAGGTAAGAATAGTTGAAATTCCAGTGTGAAGGTGTACATCTGTAATACTGCATGGCGTTCTGTAAAAAAGTGTTCACACACATTTGTGTAGGTCTGGTCTTCTGTTTGAGATAATATCTGATATTTTATCTGGCTGTTTAGAAGAAGAAAGAAGTAGTCCCATGTTACGATTGGCCTTTTGCAGTGAAAATTCAAACATTTTTTAAACTGGTATTTCATATGGAAGTATGGTATTCCTGGTGTGTACAAATGATGTACGTGTACAAATGGAGTTTTGTGTAGGTTTAGGCACATATGCTCATATGACATGCAAACTGGGATGACATTTCTTCGCATAAATGTTTTGATATACAAGGAGAACCTGGCTGTTTGAATTTGGAATTCAAGCAACATTTCCCCTCTTTTATTACCACCTGTTGATAAGTGCCTTGAAGAAAATATTACTTAGCAAATGTACCATATTTGTACAGCATCAACAAAGCCTCTCTTTATTCCCAAAATATTAGCCGGAAGAAGACAAGCTGTACCTAGGCAGGCACGGTGAAGCGTTGCTAGATATAGAGGATGCAAATCTGTTCCTGGTGGCCAAATACAATGGCAATGCAGATCTGAGCTACATGGCTATACAGTCTAACAGAGTTCTGCTCTACCACAATGGTAAGTCTGCAGACAAACAAGAATTAGGTTGTACCACAGTGGCTTGTCTATGAAAATCATATCAAGTCTTGTACATGTTGTACTGGTATAATATACCGGTACCTGATGCATGTTTTAATACCCTGCAAATTGCCAGTAATAGGCTTTTGATATTTCAATGAGTCTTGTGAAACAAAAAATTGGCAGCCTTTTGGTTCGAAATTAAAAAAAAATTACCGTATTGAGTCAATCCAACTTTGGCACAGTCAACAAATTTTTCATCTCGTATGTACCTGTTTAGAAAGCTGACACTTATAAATCGGAATATATACACACAAATATTTTCACACTTTCGTCTCATCTGTGTAGATAGGGCCATTGGCAAGGCTTGGTGCAATAAACACTGTGGTGCAATAAACACTGTGCATTATTGTAAGTCAGGCAGTGTAAATGATGAAATAATGTTGATGACCACCAAGCTAAGGTGTCATATAAGATCATGTCATTGAAAGTGTGGCAATATTTAAAAAAAATGAAAGGCAGAGGTTTTACCTAAACTTGATATTTTCTTCAAACAGGTGATACACAAAGCGCTGCCCCTGCTGAAGTGACCACCAGTAGGTGTATCCCTAGCCATCTACATCCCACTGTGTATAATTCCGAGGCTGGAATCTGCACCAAACTGGGAGGTAATGGAGTTAGGGACAGTGTCAATATGCTGACTGTGGCTTCCAAAATTAGCCTAGCTTCGGATAGAAATGTCAAAGTAAGTATCAGCAAAGTCGGGGGTTGGGGTTGGGGGGGAGCATTATTGCTAATTTATTATGGCGAGTTTGAACTCAAAACATTCAGCAAGGGTTTTGCCAGGGTTTCCCATATTACAGCTGATTCAATTGGAGATCGGCGTATCCAGAGTGACAACTTAGCTTTGATTACAATTGCTTGACAGTGTTTGTCTGTGTTTACTAACAGGGAACATAGAAATCAGTGTGACACTGTTTCTGAGGAGCTCAAAGTTATACAAAGAGAAAAGCTGTATTCAGCTTTCTGATTGTGCCATCTCTTTGACAGGAAATTACTGTGGCAGTTGCTGTTAAGGGAGGTACTCTGCAACACAGAGTTCCACAGACTGGGCAGAGCTGGATTACTCAGGTTAGACACTTTACTATGTGTTTTGCCTTGTCTCTATATTGGTTTTTGTTTCAATTTGATATGTAGGATTGTTTGCTGCGATGACCTTCTTACATACAGTCAATGTATCATTTTACTTGTGTTTAGATAAGTCTTATCTCACAACCATGTGACATGTATGTTAGTGCCCTGTAAAATTTTACCACTTGTCACCTAAGAAAGGTATATTTAAAGTAAACCTTTAAATACCGTACAGCAGTAACATTGTTTTTGGTATATTTACTGATATTGACTTTAAAGTCAGTCAGTGGATCTGCTTGACGACAAGGCTATGTTCACTGGCTCTGGTGATAAACTCGGTCAATTCTATTGCCCCATACCTGTTTAACCTCACCATTGGAGAGAATAGTATCGTTGAAAAGCTGTGGAGTGAAGATGGTGGTTCATTGGATCAAATAGCATTTTTGTAAGAATAGCTGAAAAATCCCCAGAAAATCGTTTTAAGACATTCATAAATGTGATCATCTTTTCCTTATATTTCTGTTCTCAAGTTGATGGAATTTTTCAACGTCTTTGATGAGGATGTTCTCGGATACACGCCACCAGCCATAGTTACCGAATTACACACTCACCTTTGGGATTGTGCAATAGACTACAGGTAATGAAGTCTTATCTAAATCTTTTTATTACATCTGTTCAAAAGGTACACTGGTTTATGCTGTCACTTAATTCAGGTGCTCTGTAATAATTTCCTGAAGAAGTCCTATTTGTCATTCTGTCAATTTCTACTACTGTTCTGATGTCAGACCAAATTTGGATGAAAGATTCTGAACCCCTCTTTAAAAGATGTGTTTAGGTCTCACAGTCAGTGTGTATTTACATGACAGAAATCCCACACCATACCATATCAAACACAATCTCAAATGCATCTACCTCTCAAATCGTTTGGCAATTACATCAATAAGTAGAGCCTCTGAAATATTCCTGGATTGCTGTGACTTTCCATTTTTTTGCTGCAAAAATGCATATTTTCATAGAGTGTTCTTACTGTTATTGTTTCAGGCCCCTGTATTTACCCATCAGATGTCTGATCACTGCTGAGAGTTTCAGTGTATCAAGTAACATTGTCTACGATGCTCCAGTTTCTCTGCTTAGGTAAGGTTATCAAAAGGAAAAGAGTTTATGAATTCATCCGATACAGTGGATGTGTTTCTGAACTCATTGAAACCTTCCACTTTTTACTGTGATGATATGACTGTACCTTAATAGGCATTATAGTTGTACCCAAGTTTGGATTTTAAAAGTTTTAATAGACAAAAAAAATTGATGTACATGTATGTACACAGTGTAGCATAATTTATGCATAGTATGGCATTATTAACATCAGCATTGTTTTGGTTTGTAAATGTAGAATTCAGACTGACATTTTTCCTCATAAACTTCCAGGTTTCTGATGGAAGATGCTGCCATGTACTTGTCAGATAAACATGAAGCACAGATGGTGGATCTAAAGAAAAGTAAGCCAGCCTGTTGACCTTCCTGAGTTAGATACTACTGACAATGTCACAATGTATTTGTCATTTCCGTAATTTCAGTGTAATGATTGCTTAATGTGAAATGCTTTAATCTGTACAGAAAGGAAGAGGTGAAATTTGGAAGTTTAGGTTGACAGTTCCCAGAGACCATAATCCCTCGCCAGTACTCCAATATAGGAGTCAAATTCAATGAATCCCCGTAACACTATTGTAAAAGGACATCTTTAGTGAGGGTGTGCTGCAATGCATTTTTGAAGGATGACAGTCACATTTGTGTGAATAAATAACATATTTTGACATTTTAATATTTCCACCAGACTATGTGTGTGTAATGGACATGGGGTTCTTTGAGCTGTCTCTCAGAACAAGTGATGGAAAAGACCCAGTAAGTTATCAGTCAGCCATTTCCAGTAGTGTTAATTTCGAAATTATTTTGCTTTTGTTGCAATTGGATATGTCTGAAATTTAATCTTTGAAGGTACATCAATATTTACGATTACATCTATGAAAGTAATTTTAAAATCAACCTTCAAAATCATTTGGTGACAGTTTTTGTCATTTTTACAAACATATTAATGTGACTTCGCAGTGTTTCTGAATGCATATAATTTTTTACTGTGAATTTGGCATTGAATCTAAAGAGTCTTCTTATTGTTAATTACAATAATATTGCCTCCTGAGTAGATGTAATGTTGTATTGATAGATGTGGTCAAAAGCTCTCTAACAGTCCATAATGATGTGAGCTTTTTTGACAGTGGCTTTTGATAATCCAAGTTTTGCCACACTGGTAATCATGATCAACTTCTCTGACTCTCAACAGAAATATCCTAAAATTGATTTACAAGCGGCCAATAATCGACTAAATATCAGAACCTGTGTGGACTCCTGTGATGCACTCAAGAAGTTGATCGTGTATTTCGCAAACGATGGTGACTTGCATCCTCCGAGTCCCAAGACACAGCCTTCCCAAGGAGCAGGAGCAGGAGCCACACCGACAATAGTGAGTATTATAGTGAAAACTATGACATGCTGTTCAGGAATATTTTCATTGGCAAATTGAAATAGTTCTGTAATTGATGAGATACAAATTATCCCCAAAAGTGGTCATTGATGACCTATGTTAAGCAAACATGATTTCATATAGGCACAACAATGAATATCATTTGTACAGTTTCTGCCTAATCCTTTTAAGTCAATTGATCGATTTGGCAATTCTTTGTGACTAAAAGCATTGAATAGTCAGTACTAAACCGTGAGAAGATTATGCATGTTAATTACAACCATTTGCTAGTGAATTGTAATTTGTTCCAAGAAAATGTCCCTTGAAAGGAATGTGCAATTTTAGGTAACCATACATGTATATGACAAATTTGATTGTCAAATCTAGATACCTGTCATTGTGTGATCATCAAATTTGCAAAGCAAATATTTATTTATATGAAATGTTTCAAAATTGGTAATCATTTACGTCACTTCATTGAACATTCTCTCAGACTTTTCATTCCATAGCATGATATGTGGGTTGTATTTGAAGCACACTGTCTTTGAAGGACATTATGCCATCAAATCTATACAGCTCCGCGTATATGCATATTTCAGAGTACTTGCTCATCATCTCAGGCATTCTGCAGTATCCTGATACTGTCAGTTGGCGAGAATACTTTGTATTGTCACATCGGTGCCTGGTGCATGTGTCATCTCTGCGTGTTGTATGTGTATGTACTGTGTTGTTTTTATTTCTGACAGCAATCTTTCTTTATGTTTTTTTCCGCAGTCAAGTCAGCCTTCCTCTTTAACGGCACCGGTGTCAACCAGTCCCATCCCACAGGGTCACCTTGAACAGATGCAGAATCTGATGGAAGAGGCCATGAAGGATTACTCTCCAACCAGCTCACAGAATTCAGGCGAAAGTTCCGGTAGGCAGAATACAGTTGGTGTGTAGCAGGAAATCAGGAAGTGCTAACCGTAATGAAATCCTCAAATATTCTGTCCAACATTTTGCATCTATAGTGAGATTTTACTGAATCATGAAGGAGAAATGAAAACTTTAAAAAATGTGCCGTTTGTCAAAAAGAGTAGGAAACAACTGCCTGTCGGAGCAGGTAATTTTGTGACCCAACAGGTGAAATTTCAGTTTGCTTAACTGAGAGGCAGTTTATACCAGGTATACAGTGTGAGACATGTAAGGGCATGTATATAGCAGTTTGTGAAAAAGAATTATTTCCAGCTTGCCTGCCTGGATGTCTATTTGTTATATTCCATGAATTTCCTAAACTATAACAAACAGAGAATAAATCATTGTTTTTTTTACCCAGCCAATTTTTGTTTCAAATTTCCCCCAAAAAATGTTGATCACAAACTGTAGCCAATAAAAAATGAAATCCGTTTAGTCCAACATTATCAAAAAATTTGTAGAAAAAATCATAAAAATTAGTAAAATGTTACACTAAAATTTTGGAGGGAAAAATTATGGCGTTCTAAGGGATTGCCTCAATATTATTATCAATGTTGATTATGCAAAATCAGCAATGACCTAATTGATAGCAGGGGTTACGATTCTCAGTATTCACTTTCATGGAAACTTACTAGTGAATGAAATTAATTCAAAATCAATCTTCTTTTTTGTTTGCCGTAGATCCATCATCCCCTAAGACATCCGTCATGAAGGAGAGTAGGGCAGGAGACATATTCTTGTTTCCAGACGAGCAAAACAGGACTGAGAGATCACCCAGACAGCCATCCAAGTCAAAACGTAAAGAGCCGTCACCGTCAGATGAAACATTTGATGATGATGAGTTCTGTATCTTAGATGTGCCTGGCATGGGTATCGCTGTAAGTCTTCATGTCCATCAAAGAATTTGAATTTGAATGAGTTCACTGGTGACACACAGACATCGACAACAGGAAACAGAATTGATAGAGTCTGTGCATCCTTACTAGGTTTTTTGAGTTTCATCTCTCATAGACAAAGCAGTGCTAGATAGAGGGCGCTAATACTGTCTAGCAGATACACTAATCAGATGGTTTTATGGTAGGACGGTTTCCGTCTTTATGCATAACCTATAATTCCAATTTGATTGGTCTAAAATAATATATTGATTCATGAGAATGTAGTGATGCTTTTCTGTCTCCCAAGTCCTTTGTGGCTCCTTGTTGTCAGTATATGAATAACATCATACTCCATTTACTTTTCTCAGCCAAGAGATGGTGAACCTGAGGTGAAGATATTGGAAGAAGGTCCAATACAAGTGATGAAAAACCACTTTAAGCCACCATCTGGCAAGAAGGATGCTTTGAAAGCGCCAGACCATTTCCCACCGGCCGTCTCGAGATACACCATCAAAGAGATGGCACTTGTCTGGCATATCTATGGTGGTAAAGACTTTGAATCTACAGTGGAGTCAAAAGTGCCAAGAGGTAGGTCTGTGTTTTATGTGTTATCTGTTGAGAATGTCTGTCCATTTATGCTATAGTCTCTGTCATAGGCAATGTTTTTAAACTACTTTGTCAGATGTACAACCTCCTGATAAGTTTCCAGTTCTCCTCATCTGCAGTTTGTAGACTTTAGAAAACTCCATCGGAAAAACCGGAGCTGAACCGACCTAGTGGCAGTGGAAGGGTCAGACAACAGTTTAGTATCTTGATGAATCAATGTTCTTCTATTGACTTTGAATTGACATTACCGGTACCACAACAAACTTTATCAGTTCCACTGAGTGCATGATGTCACAGGTCACCAAGGGTCAGGGTTCAAAAGGGTTAACTGAATGTGTTCTGTTGAATATTCAGCTTCCAGGTCCAGAAGTCCAAGTTCTTCTGGAAGCAGAAGTTCAACACCGGAGAAGACAAGGTAAGAATTCTTGAGGGGAAAGTAAGTTTTACGCACTACAGTCAATAAATTTATCTTCAGTGTTAGTTTTTGTTTGTTATAAGCATTCAGCATCATTGAAAATATTAAATTGATTGAATGGAAAGAATGCAAAATAAATTGTAGTGGATAATCAGAACAAGCGGCTGGAAAAAATTTTGAAAATTACAATTGTCTGTCTCTTAATAAAAAATACTGTGCTGTTGTCTGTCACACACTGACTGATGTAAGTGCGGAAGTTTTTCTGTAACTTTACCAGTGTGGTTGCTTGGTTAGACTCAAGAGTGTTTTTACTTTTTCATGATCGCAGCAACTAGTTTGATTTTCCTCCACTGTATTTCAAGCTAGTAGTATGAGATGAGAGTGTTTTTACTCATTCATGATCAAAGCAACTAGCTTGATTTTGCATCCATTTCACTCAAAAGTAGTTGTGTGAGATGATAGCTCATCAGTACTACATATTAGGAGAAGGTAATCTGTGTTCTTAGTTCCATTTCTAGTTATAAAGCTTGGATGTGTGGTTACTGATAATGAGTCAAAAATTGTCTTTATTTCCAGACGAGGCAGTAAGAGTGGATCGCCAAGCTTTGCAGACAGAAGAGACAGCCGTAGCAAACTTGGTTGGCAATCCAGGGGTGGTGCAGGTAGACAACATGATATTCTGATGGAACTGCAGATGAATAAGGTCAGTTGTTTGCAAACTAACAGCCATTTCCATGAATGATCACTGTATTATGCCTTCCAAACACAATAACAAGCTACAGGTCTTTTTTCAGTATCGCCGTCAAACACTGCCCTTTTGACCTGGATATATGACATAAAATCCAGGGGGATTGGGAGTTTTAATTTCTTCACAACCTATTAACTTCACTGTAGCAATCCTGTGTGACTGATCTAATGATGTTGCTACAGGTGCGGATGCAGTATGAAACCTACCCCATGGACACGGAGCAAGCCTCAAGACAGATCCTTCTCATCAAAGACATCGAAATAAGAGACAGACTTATCCAATCTCAGATCAATAAATTCCTGTATCAGTACGTGTCTGAAGACAGACCAGGCAGGCTCATGCCAACATGGTGAGGAACAAGTTTATCTAGCTTTTTTTCTCTGAATTGTTCAGAGTGAAGTGTAATATTCCACAATGTCAAGTTCAACTGTCGTTACTTAGAATATAGAACATACCTTATATTAATGATTAGAAGCTAAGTATGTAGGGAAGCACCTCAATTTCAGTCTAAGACAAGAAACACAGTATGCATAATATTCTGTTTGTGTAATCCGTAGCTTGTGTTCTTATGATCAACAGCTGATGATCAAGGCGGTACATATCAGACCAGACCCTGATCTTGAACGTGAAGAGTGCTGCCTCAGAGTGGCCATACAACCACTGAGACTCAATATTGATCAAGTGAGTATTTCATCATTGACAAAAGGAACAATGTGAGTCAATAGTTTTCCCCAAGAATTGTTTAACACCATATTTTGAATCGGCAATTGACTCTGAGAAATATTGTTGTTAATCTCGATCTAAGTAAAATCATGACAAATATGTGTGTATTAAATGTTTTGAAATTAGAATGAATCTATGCCAAGCTGTAGTATTCCTCACGCTTGATGTCTTTGTATGCTTGAAACACTTCTGTTTTCTTGTTTTTCCCTACAGGATGCCCTGTTTTTCCTCAGACAGTTTTTCTCAGCACTGTCGGAAGGTGTCATTCCAGAATACTGTCCTGGGGACAGATCCACAAGTAAGGAAAACAAAAAGCTCTTTTAAGCTTTGTGATTGCTTTGCTTAGTCTCTGAGATTCCATGTATGATAAGAGGACGGATAGTCTTGCATTGGACCAAAATGTGTTAGATTTTATGTCATTTCTTGTCATCGAGAAGAACATAACAGTGGAACTTGAAGCTGGATAGATCTCTGCCAGTATATAAGTACAAGTACTCCAAAGCTGAGATTCCACATATTGTCTTCCTAGCACTATAGAGTAAAGAGAAGTCTCTCTTCTTCAGTTGACTTGACACTGTTGATACCTGCTTTAGCTTTACAGTAGAAAGTTCAAAATATGTGTCTTTTTTTCACAACAGCCACAAAACCAAGCACAGATGTCATGTCCAGCAGTCCAGGAAGGTCACCCAACTCAATGAATTATAACATGGCTACTGAGGAAGATCAGCCATTCTCCATGCTCTCTGATGTTAATAGCGACATGGCTGACTTGGGTGCTAGCGAATATTCCAACACATCTACCACCACCCTGATTCAGGAGAGTGCAGGAATAGAGAGATCTGACAGACTAGAGAGAACCCAGGCACCAGCTGCTCCTCCACAACCACCAGTATTCTATAGGTAATGAACATTTTTGATTTCTCATACACAATGTGAACTTGAAATATTGTTAATTTTAAGATAGAGTTTTAAAAGGTTGAGGGACAGTATTTAATGTCAAAAGTCACATACCAGTACTTGTCATGAAGCCTGTTGTTTCAAAGTTTTCTGAAACGGAAAATTATGAGCTGTTATTTCAACTAGAGCAGATCAAAATATTCTCACTTTCTATGGTATGTCAACAAATTTGCAAGATGCAAAAATTGCTGAACTGAACATGTCATTGTACCCCAACATGCACACTATGCACAAAATGGTATATCATCATTGGCCTTTTAGTAGTAACGTTGACTGATTAAATCACCATTCCTTGTCCTTATTAAAATGAATGTACAAAAAGGTGAATCTTGTGCAAACAGTGAATGCAGTGTTTGC
Source organism: Ptychodera flava (assembly GCF_041260155.1). Taxonomy (NCBI): domain Eukaryota; kingdom Metazoa; phylum Hemichordata; class Enteropneusta; family Ptychoderidae; genus Ptychodera; species Ptychodera flava. Next base: position 15,809,705 of record NC_091941.1, read on the forward strand.
CAGTTCCAATAGTCACCGCAAAAATACAGAGATACATGGCATTGTAACAGTTATAGTTGTCATAGAGGACAGACAGATTGCACAATTGATAATTTGCTATTCTCCAGTCTAAACTTCAGTTGATATAGTAATGTAACCTGTTGTTACCTTCAGGTCCTTCATCTTTGCACCAGAGGTTCCTATCCGATTGGACTACCAAGGCAAACACGTAGCTCTGGAAGAGGTAAGTATGAGTTAAGGTAGTATGTATGCGCCTTGAAAGTGAAAAACTTTGCTCAAACTTTCCTAAATGACACCTTCAACCATTCTCTTACCACATCAAGAAAAAAATTTAGAGCCATATGCATTTTAAATCTTATCTTCACAAAATCACTGCAAGATCACAATAAGACCTGTACATTGCATATACAGAGGTTTTCATAACTTCTTGATTTGTCTTTGTTACTGCAGGGAACATTCACTGGTTTACTGATTGGCCTGGGACAGCTCAACTGCTCTGAACTAAAACTACGTCGACTTCAATATCGGCAAGGGTAGGTCAGAGTACCGTATTCTTTCCCCATAATGTATCCAGTACACACATCTTGATGTGACAAATCCTTTGTTATGCTGCAGATAGTTTTATCACTACTTAACGCATCACAAGTCAAATGTCAAACCAACAGTGTTACTTTTGCTTTTGGTTTCTGTTTCATTTCAATGGAAGAATACATTTTCAAAATGGCATTTTGCGTGCTGTTGTGTTGTTATATCACCAATCAGATTGACTGCAAGATATTTAGTTTTAATATTTGAACTTGTAAAGAGTTGTTGATGTCAGTAAGACTTCTCCAATTTGTCTAATTATGTGCCTTATATGGCTGTATATTACTCATGCATCTCATCTCACTCACCATGCCATTTTTTGATCACCAGATTACTGGGCATAGACAAGGCCATGAACTATGCTATGAATGAATGGTTGCAGGACATCAAAAAGAATCAGTTACCCAGTATTCTAGGAGGTGTTGGTCCAATGCACTCACTTGTACAACTCGGTAAGTGAAAACTTAGATTGCTGGCTGTGATGTACATATGTATTTGATCAGATAATGCTCTTACCCCAGACGCTGACAGTGAGAAAATCCAACTCTTCTCATTCGCTCAATGATCACTCCAGGTAAACCTCTGGCACCTTAGTTGTCAGTAATTCCTCTCCATATATATATTCAGTGTGAAATCAAACTTTAATAGGATGGCAAGGCATGTTTAATCTTTCTTTTTCCTTCTCATTCGTTTTTATAAATTATCCTTATTAATTTCCTTTTCCATGGACAATGTAACCGTATCATGCCAGGCAGTATAACTTCCCTGTCTGCCAAGTCAGTAAAAAGCGACATTTAGCAAACACCATATTTATTTTCACCAGTTTGGTATGATATGTTATTGTAGGGTTAGTCAGTAAAAATCATATTTACAGTATCAATGTCTTCAGGGGCCTTCAAATTTTCAAGTCAATGTTGAAGTGCGACAAATGGGATATATGTTATACCTCACTGGTTTTAACCAACGTGAACTGATGGTGACCTTTGAACTTGGCAGGATAAAGGTTGATTAAAGTATTATAATCAGTCAATGTTAAGGCCTCGGGAAATCAGCTTGAAAAGGAGACATAGTGTAGATTATTTTCATTCTGTGTCACAGTGCAAGGAATGGTGGATCTTGTAAGACTGCCCATAGAGCAGTACCAGAAAGATGGCCGCATCGTACGAGGTTTACAGAGAGGTGCTCACTCATTCACTACCTCTACAGCAATGTCTGCTCTGGAACTCACCAACAGACTTGTACAAGCAATCCAGGTAAAATGCTCAGTCCAATGTTTTCAGTTTTTCCTTGACATCCGTACCCTATGATTTGACCCAAATGAGAATGAACTATATCAAGAGGTTATGAAGCTTTTGAAGGGTCAGATTACAGGTGTGTCTATATAAAGAAGCTTCCCACTTCTGAATGACTACTGCCCATTTATGCCGGTAGTTTGGGATAGAATCTTCACTGTCTTCATTGAAAAATATCAGTTTGTCGATGAACTTCTGGTTAAATGCTCAGGTAGCAAGAATTGTTCATATTTGAGGCGTGCAAAATAACATGTTTCAGTTTACTTTTATCAATAATGTTTGAGAAATATGTTCATCTCTTTTCTCAAAAAAATTGGAGAAAAAATGAGAATGCAATGATGTTCATAATTATAGAATATAATCAGATGATATGATGTAGTCAATGCCTCAGATGTATGAATGTTATTCTTTTTAGTCGGTAGCAGAGACGACCTACGACATGGTATCTCCAGGACCCAGTGTCTCCCGGTATGCTCAGGGTAGCGGTGTTCAATTTGTCCAGCATAGACTGGCCCAGCAGCCAGCTGATCTCAGGGAGGGAATCTCCACTGCCTATAAAGTTGTTAAAGAAGTAAGTCCATCAGATTGCCCTCTTTGTTGATGTATCTATCCCGCCAACCTGTGAATAGTTTTAAGAGTGTCCTGTGCAGGCCATAGAATCGTGTGCTCAACAAAACATTTGCAAAATGATACATACCATTTTCAGATTTAATGCTTGTTGCCAAGTAAAATTTAGTCACTCTTGTAAGAAAGCGAGACTAACAATATATTCTGTCTCTTTAGCAAAGTTTGAAAACTTCCTTCAGAAAACCTTGAAATGTTACTATAGTGATATGCAGTTTTCAAGAGTATAATGTCTGCATGTTTTAAACAGGAATTTGTCTTTCAGATCGGATGGTTAATTCTCTCAAGTTTTGTTTTATTTGAGTATGTTTGTTACCACTGTGCAATCTGCTCTAGGATTGAGCTTTTACTTAACAGATCCAATAGACTGAAAGATCAGTCACTCGAGAGCACTCTATACGACCCCCTCCCCCGCTAGAGAGCGCCCTCTAGTGATGGTCTTTCAGTCTACAAATACATGAAATGACTTTGTTGTCTTGCACAATTTTCAGGGTCTTGGAGACACTGCGGGAACACTGGTCAGGGTCGCGAGGGAAGAACACGAACACAAGGGAGTCTCCGGTGCAGTCGGCGGCGTCTTGCGGCAGATACCACCCACCGTGGTGAAACCACTGATCATCGCCACTGAAGCCACGTCCAGCGTGCTGGGCGGCGTTCGAAATCAACTCAAACCAGATGCCAGGAAAGAGGCCGCTGAAAAGTGGCGGTCCTTGGAAGATTGATTTACAAGTCAACAAATTTTCTCTTCTGTCACTCTGTTTTGTAGAAGATGAACCAGTACATCTTACCCACCTTCTTCATTAAGTTGGTCATTTCACTTGTAAATATCAACTTTTTGCACATGAAAAGTTACTTCTTATAGGTATACAAGATACCCATATGTTATGAGTCTTGCAATTGCAGTCAAATTTTATTCTTTTTCACCAAACCTGTAGGCTTCCTGTCAAATCCTGTGTTTACCATCATTCAATGGTATTCGTTGACTGTTTGGCATTATTCCTGCTGAAATAAGTTTCTACAATATCTTGGATGATACATATGTGTATTTGAAAATCATTTTAAAATCTATATGTGTACTGCCTCTTTGGTGACAGCTTGAACAACTCAAATTCGTTATGTTTTGATGTTCAAAGTAACTGGACTAATTGTATTGTTTTGAATATGTTTTCACCTTTCAAGGTTTGAATGAATGAAATTTTCTTTGAGGTTGAGGGGCTAGAACCTCACGGTCTCCTCATTAATGGATTTTCTAAGTTAGCAAGTGAGAAATTTTGAGCCAATTATTGAGACATTCGACAACAGGTCAGTTCATGAACACCAAAGTGTGGACATGGGATTTGTATTGCCTTTGGCTATGTATCGGTCAGTCATTTAAACTCTCTATCAGCTGATCATGACAGTACCTTTCTGATTTCATTTTAATATTTACAATGGTGAGAACTGCATATTCGTAAAACATAGCTTGTGGTGTATGTAGTGTGAGTATGGTTCTATCTGTGCTGTGCTCACTGCTATAGGTGATGTTTGTTGGAATTCAATCAATAGTTTTTATCAATACAATGTCTAGATTTCATTTGTCTTCCTTCTTTAAAAAATGGTTTACTTGAATTTCCTTGATCTCATAATCACCTTTGGTCCATCATTTCAGTTTCTAGCAGTGACTTGTGCATGGCTGTTGTGATATTTGTTTGTCAATAGTGTATGCGTATGAGATGCTGATTGCAAGATGGTTGTGTATTTCAGAAATCCCTGTAAAAAAGAACCAATACATACACACCGATTGATTTTTAAAACTGAACATTTCTTCAAATAGTAGCAGATATATTAATCTACTAGGTTGTGTAAATTGTTGAATGTGTTTTTGCATTTATTTGTAAACATGCATGAGGTCGCCATAAATGAATATAATTCTGTGCAGTATATATATGTCTGCGTGTAGTATACATGAAATAAGCCAAGATAGGTTCGGTTGTGTTTGTGAAAGTAGGCAATTTAAATGAGGCGAAAAAGTCTCTAGACATATTCCATAAAAGACAAGTGATTGAACTATATTTTGGTTGCGTTAACAACTTTTGATAGTTGTGTATTACATGTGATTTTAACTTTATTTTCTCTTACTGTATAATAGCATATTCAATAAGTTCAAGCTTGTTAAATTTCAAAATAGTACGGAAAATATTTATATATGTACGAGTGAGACTGGTGTTATTTGCATGGCTGTAGGGTTAGCTGAAGTGCAATCCCATCATTAACATTGAAGTGAACAGATGTGACGTATAGGAGGAAAAATGCAACCACTGTATTAGAATGCTATGATAGGTTGTGACCTGAGATGTAATGTCACATGACTGTCATGTGACAGATATGATCCAATTACTGTACATTGATTGGATGATTCTATGGTGTTAGGTTTTGTACCGGTATGGAAATGCCATGATCATCTGAAGAAATTTTTAATGATAATATTCATCACAAGTGTTGTTATTCGTCATTGAGAACTAGTATTGTAAAGTTTGTCACAGCATAGAGTGAGTTTTGTCAGTTTTCTCCATTTGAAAGAAACAAAGAGTTTAGCTGTAGAAATACATTAGGGTATATCCACAGACCTCAACAAATATTTCATGATTGTCAGGGTATGGCCAGAAATTGTTTCCCAGAAATATTCAACTGAAATAGACAGAAATACCCTACTCCACCTCATGTAGGCTTGATGGTATATCACAAAATGGATCACATATGTTACATCATAATATGGCGTAGTGCCCATTAGATTCCATACGTAACGTGTATGTAACACATATTTTGAAACCCAAACAGGGTCATCCGAGAGCCGGGTCAATTGTCTGAAAGCAGTGTTCTGTATGAACAATTCATGATTGCAGTATATACATACTGTATGCATGATCTTAGTATAGAATGGTGCTAAATATCAACTCAATGTAGTGCAGTATTCACGTTTGATCTTTGGAATGTGTGTCTGAATTGAAATTACGGGAATGTATGGAAGTGGGTCTCCACACAGTGTCACATCAGGGAGGTAATATCTCTCAGTTATGGTGTCAAAAGGATCTAACACCCAAGTCCAAGGTTGTTGTGAAATCAACGCAACAATCCTGCTACTGAGAACACCTCTATACAATGATACCCACAATGGCAATTCTGACAGTAGTTGTGCAATCTGTATATTAAATTGATAATTGTACATTTTGAATTGATGTAAGAATATTTCAAGAGGAGAGTGTGTGTTAGAGAGACTTGCTGTCAGTGTCAGAAATTGTTGCATAATAAAATGACTAGTGTTTCAGCTAAAACTGTATTTTGTTATGCTTTTTGCTAGTTCCGTTGTTCACGAACTGGCCATATTATGATGTTGTGGTTTTATGTCAATAGCCAGAAAAAACATATGACATACGTGTAGCATTCAGTTGGAGAGAAAGCTGGAGACAAAGCAAAGATCCAAAAGTGACAGAACTTGACAATATTTATTTCATATGTGTTAATTTGTTAAACAACACACAGAAATTTTATATAATAATTATCATAAATGTACGTTTGTATGCTGTATCTTTGGAGTGCATTGACTGTGATGCAGTCTTTTTGAGAAATGCTGTTATGTTATTAGTACGTTCTAGGACCATATTTCTGTGTTAAACAGGGATTCGTTTTATCGGCCCTGGTGGGACTATGATATATATATTTAGCACAGGAGAAATCTTGGTAAGGAGGCGTCCATTGTTGTAATGCATATCTATCCAGAACATAATGCATATCTCTCCACGACAAAACTTGGAAAATGATGAATGTATCACATCAGTATTTAGTGGTTAATGTCATGGGTTGAAGATGAGATTATGACAAAACGAGAGCGCTAGTCTGAAAATAACTTTAGCAAAATTGCTAAAAAAAATCAGTAATCAGGTAATAAACTGCTATATTACTGTTGGTATATGTAGCTTTCCAAGAATGTCCTAAACTAGAGATTGTAAATTTCTGAAATTTTTGCCTAATTTTCCACTAAAAATATGTTGCTCTGTTACTACTAATTGGTAACTGAAATTTTGTTTGTAGGTTCCTTCGGTTGACTTTTTCGGTCTGTTAAAATGAAAGTTTTGGGCAAATTTATCGTATTTTGTCAAATCAAGTTTTAAACAGCTAGTCTTATCACTTTCCATTCTTTCCCAGGGATATGGCCATTTCGATTTGTCAAAAATGGTAGTGAAATGTGTCTATGTAAATTTTAGGGAGTAATTGCCTCTGTTTGCAAAAAAACATCTGCAAGTTTACCCAGTATATAGTTATCAGTTGTACATTGACACATGCTTCGATTATGATGAAATATGAGGTTAGTGTCAAATGAAATTATCCTCATTGGATTCTGTGGTGTCGTTTAGGACAAAAAACCCAAAAGGTGTGTTTGGGGTTTACGACAGACCCTTGTAAGATACCCACCTACCCTCGTTTTCGGAGGTAGGGTATTGGAATTAAATAGATATTTTTTTCGGGGGGGGGGGGGCATTAAATATTGCACAACTGTATGTTTTATTCCAAATCTTGTATTTTCGTTAAAACATAGAAAACAGTTACGAGTCGGCTAGTAGTATTTACAACCATTTTCAGTATTAGACAGCGAAGCCACTGCAGTGAACTGCAATAAAACTGCTCACACTAATTAGTTTCAGCTGTAGCCAGCTGGTAAAGTCGACAAAATGTATGTCCCAAGCAGACAGTTTTTCTGGGGAAGTTGAAATACACAAGATTTGTACATGGACCAGTGCATGGTAATGTTACATTGTATCTTAATCTTGAACACAGGTTGCCAATCGTAAACTCTCATTTACAACCCCAGCCCCAGACAGAGCTAGTTTTGCCTTTGTACAAGCAGAATTTTTGTCTGTATCAAGTAGCCTTGATCAACACTAAAGTGGCTACAGCTACAGCTGAAACTAATTAGTGTAAGCAGTTTTATTGCAGTTCACTGCAGTAGCTTCGCTGTCTAATACTGAAAATGATTGTAGTTTGGCCCGGGTAGGTCGGACTTACGGAAAATCAAAATATATCTGTGGGATCTAGCAGGGAGAAGAATGTCGTAGCCCAATATAGGTACTTCTTTGAAATAACGGCAATGTGGGGCAAACCTAACCATACATTCACGACGCAAACACTCAAAACTGTTATGACAAAATGATCTTTCCTTCCATATAGGAACCAATTTATTTATTAAACGTCTTGTCATAAGTTACATAATATTACACGAAAAGGATATGTTCAATCAGTGCATCTCATGCATAAAAGAAAGAAATTACAAACGATGTGAAGTTCAACTGTACTAAAAGTTACCATTTTGTGAAAATACAGTTTATAATACAACGAATTTATGAACATGCAGTTCTAAAGTCGATAATCAGTGACACTGTGCCGGGGTTTGAAACTACCATGACTGCAGAACGCCTGAACAGCCGTCACCGTATCTCTGCAAACTCCAGGTTACATCGGCATGAAGTGGAAGGGGTTCAAACAGTCCATGTCCAGGAAAACAGGAATCAACAGCGTCAGGTGACCATGACAAGTTGTAGGAGGGCTGGATGGCATCGAAGTGACTGGATGGAGACGGAGGGAAGCTTGGAGACGGCGCTGAATCAGGTGACGACTGGAACATACAGGGTACGCCGGGAAATTCAAAGCTGGACTGATGAGTGTCATCGTTAGGAGTGGATGGCAACGGAGAAACACTGGAGGTCGTCGTGCCACTGTCGATTGATGTTGAACTGCTCAAACACGGCGAACACGGCTGGAAACGGGTTTTTCTCAGTTCCAGATACTGCATATACCTCCTCTGTCGTCGCTCCCGTGCACGTCGATTCCGAAACCAACACTGAAATAGAAACAAAACGAGTGATTGATTTAATTTGGCGCATACAGGACCGACGTAATAAAATTACACACGTTCCACCTATGAAAATCGTTTGAATTTACCTTATGCCTTTGCTGCTCCCAACTGTTTGGCTTCGCAGAGTCATCATGGTCAAAATTTATTGAAAATTAAATGTTGTGCAGATAAATCTGGCCATAGACCCTGTACAGGAAACATCCCGTTTCCTGTAGGATAGGTGATCTGACGCTTACTGAAATAAATATACCCTCGAAACATGATTGTATTATCAGATTTTTTTTCATCGAACTCTAAAGTTGATCAAGCAAAAATTAGACGTGCGTGACTAAACATATACTAAATATTGGTCCCGAATATCGTAGATTGGACGCAATACAGTAAAGTGTGTAAACAGAAGGCATGAACTTCAAGGGAAGCGTTCACTGGAGTTTGACATTGTTCAGAAAGATAACTTAGATTTGATGAATTTGATAAAATTGTTGATTGGCAAATAATATGTATAGAATCAACGTTTCTTTTGTGAACAGGCAGGCATGCATATAATAAGTGGTGTTACACTATTTGTCAGTCTTTCGTTAATTCTATTTCTAAATTCTAGTTAAGAGTACTTTAAAAATTATATTCAACATATTTTGCGCGTTTTGACTAGCGACTACTACGACCACTCTCTCCTTAATGCCAACAACGCATGAACATAACATACACTTTCCTTACCAGTACTTGTTTGGCGGTCAGACCGAGCAATTCAGCAGTTTTCTTGATTTGCGATGGATCGGGATACTTGGTGTAGATATCGTAAACCTTCAGCAACGCACTGACTTTGACTTTCGTAAACTCTGGACCACGAAAACAGGATGGAAGGGCAGCTTCGGTCTTCGGATAACGACGCATGTCGGACATCTTCGTTGTATCTGTTAGATTGGTAAGTTGTATTAACGTTCGTTGTCGAATAGTAACACATAAGTAATCATTGCATTGGAATAGGAGCTACAAATCCATCACATCTCTAACTTGGCTTTCATTGATGGCACACTTGTACATGTTCAGTGTTTCGTTCTGACAGGAGATGTTTAGGTCCTGAATTTTCTAAACTGCAAAGTCACCGATGCCTAACTTTGTGGTTAGTTTACGTTTACATCGTAACGACAATCGATTTAAAATAATTTATGCTTGCATTTGATATGGGACGTATAGACCGAAAGGAAGACTATATTCGAAATCACATAGTCGTAGCATGGAGGTAGTAGAAAGATTTTGTTAGTTTATTTTCGCATCGCCGTACACAGCCTGACAAGATATTTTCTCTTTCGATACCAGTTAAAGTGCGCGATCTATAAATGACCACTAAGCTTAATTACAGTAGTTAAGGGACCCATCCGAACCATCAAATCCAGGACTATTGGTTTACAAGCTCTTTGCTAGAAGATAACGCTTACCTTTCTTTGGAGATGGTGAAGTGAGATCTATAATCTCAGGAACTGTTGACGGATGCACTGTGGAGAAACCTAGTTGATTCATCGTACTGTCGTCGGTTGCAGGATTTCTCAAATGGTCTTCGCTGGTTTCTTAGACGATAAATGACTCGAACTAATAGAAACGATGTTTGGCGACTTGGAAGACGATGTTCAACTCTCAACGGATGTTGGACGAGTGTGCCGAGGGTAACTCGGAGCCACTATTTATCAGAGTGCGCATCTTTTGATTTTGCCGCCAACTTTTGTTCAACTGATAGAGTGACTTTGAACAAAGGCGTTGCCGCGACAACGGCATGATTGACAAGTCCGATGTGTGGACCGCGTCATCTTCGGCCTCCTTTTCTTCAAGATTTGACTTCGGCAAAATGACACTTTACAAACGGCAATGGTCTGATATTGTGTGTGAGAGTGACAAACTTGTCAAATCTGTCAAAAGACCACAAAGCAAAGGCGACTTCTGTCATGACCGTCAAATAAGGGAGAAGGCTGACAAGATCACAAGATTTCTTTGACAACTTTATATGACAGGGTACCACGTGACATGACCGAAACAGCGTAAAAGAGCCTAGTAACTATTTTACGCTTCTATAATCCCGTCTATGAACATGGTACATTATGTATGCGCTAGAAAATGTCCTATGTTTATTGTGGCAATTTATTGAGTTACAGCGTCTTCCCATTACATGGATGATACTAAAAAAATGACGACGTATCCTACTTCGGTATGTCCGGCGACGTTTGTGCATCACACCATCGATGTGTTCGTGTGCATGGATGCACCTTTGACGTAAGGGTATTAGAAAAACTTAAAAACTAGGTATAGTTTTATAATACAAAAATGGTAAGGCAACATTTGAATCAGTTTCGTTCTCTACGTTAAGATGTGCTCCGATTTATGAGCGATATTTTATCATAGATGCTGCGACTGAAATCGACTAAACCACATTACCCCAACCACAACTATGTCATCATCGTAGCGTCGAAAAGGCATTGGGGGTTTTCGACAGTTTAGATCAACACGACCGAGGTGAAACACACGTCACATATTCAACACTTTCTCTTTCCCCAGTCACGTTATGATCTTTGATCTCTGGCGTATATCCAGTGCAATTAACAAACCGTGTAATTAGCTTAATTGCGTTGCACCGCCTTCTGAACACGTCGGATGAATAGTATACTGACAAGTACTTATCGCCAAATACAATAGGAAGACCTTATCAATCGGTTTCTGAGTTCGTAAAAACAATAGACCCCATGCCTTTGATCAAGCGAAAAATCCGACTTTTACTTTCGATAGGGAGTTCTTTTCTCCTGGAAACCCCCTCCCTTACCAACACTTAATTAACAGCCAACGATATAACTCGATAAGGTCTTATATGACAACTTGTAATGGCCATGTGCATAAGACTTAGCATGATCACATATGACTGAAACACTGATTTTTTCGAGTATGTGGTTAGGGACCCTGGTTGAACAATTGTATAAGACAAGAGTGGGTGTGTTCCTGCAGGTCAATAATCTCTTTCTGTAATCTGTGTTAATAAAATTCATACATTTAATGTAACAGAATTATTATTTCTTCTGATTATTCTATCTAAGAATGTCTTTTCAGTTGAATTTATTTGAAAAAATCTTAATATCTACTGTTTAAGATTCGCCTTCAAAGGTACGCATAACTACAAACGAAAAACCCGAAATGGTTCCTGATTTTAGGTTTGTTATGATTTTTTGAATCATTATACACTACTGGAGAGTTCATTTCTTCCACTCACAATTCGCTGTTGTTGTCAACTTTGATCGTACAAAGCTTTGATTTGCCGATAATGTTACGTCAAAAGATGCTGCGACAACGACACGATTCACAATTTACAAGCATCAAACACACATTTCTCGATCTTCTCACGACACATATTGGTACGGCAAGATCATAGAACTCTTGAACATTCACACATAAGTATGTCAAAGGTGTGACGACAAACTTGTCAATCGTCGGGACAGTGGCTGACTCTTCTTGCTGTGTAAAAAAGTATCTCGATGGGTGCCTGTACGTATATCTGATAGACTTTTACTTCTTTAAGTACAAAGTAAAACTGTAAGACTGTGGTAATGAATCGATGTTGCTTTATAGTGAATGCATGTTGTGCTCTGTTGAACAAATGTATCAATTTTGTGGCGCAATTAGGCCTACATCTACTTTTGTCTGAAAGGCTAGTCACATTATCGTCAGTAGAAAAAAAATGCACCGCATCGCATTATTATCACGGGACCAACTTGGAAGATAGTCTCGACGTCTATTGAGGATAATAAAACCATAGCTTCAACTACATGATAAAACCGTGTGTGGCAAAATACTAAAGAAATGTCTGGAAAAGCTAATAGTTTTATCATTCTTTCAATGCGCAGATTTGAATTTCACTTTTACATTCGAACCGATTTTGCGGCAAAAGTCGAAAAAAGTTGAAACCTCTTTTCAAATCTGCACTTAGTCACGAATACTTTCCGTTGCCAAGACAGATAACGTTTGTGTAACGCCCTCCTTTATAAGGATATCATTTGGGAGCGTCCCTCACTTGGCCAAGGGGTGTGAAGGTTATTGACTCAGAATTGTACGAGAAGGAGGTAGGAGACAGTGTGATAATTTTAATCAATTATTTGTAGACGTTGAATGAGAAAAATCGAGAACGGGGTATTCCATGGTATGATCTACGAAACAAGCAAATTACCACGTGATGACCATATAGTTATGTAAGTTTAGAGACGTATTCAACTTGGTAGAGAATTTACACTAGCTCGAGATTACAGATCAGATTTTGAGATGGGGCGTGTTACGCAAGATCGAATCTGATAGAAACGACAGCAAGAGAAGACCGAGTACGCGTAAGTGGACGCAGCCGTTCATGCATCCATGCTCAGCGAGGTGTGCGCCCATAAATCACATCTATGTGCAAATGGCGTTTGATGTTTGTAAAGAAACAGTAATCAATTGTCACTTATTTGATCTCTTCGGATAAACTTGTCACTTCTACTCGCTAACACGCCCTATTAACGGCTCCCATCGTTGTCAGAACAAAACCAAGTCGCGTGTATTATAACACCGATGCTCGTTTTATGTATTCGACGCATTCTTTTGAATTTGCCGCCAACTTTGGTTCAACTAGTAAAGTGACTTTTGAACAAAGGCGTTGCCGCGATAACGTCATGATTGACAAGTCCGATGTGTGGACCGCGTCACGTTCGGCCTCCTTTTCTTCAAGATTTGACTTCGTTAAAATGACACTCTGCAAACGGCAATGGTCTGGTATTGTGTGTGACAAACTCGTCAACTCTGTCAAAAGACCACAAAGCAAAGGCGACTTCTGTCATGACCGGCAAATGAGGGAAAAGGCTGATGAGATCAAATGATTTTATGATAATTTATGATATGATAACTTTACATGACAATGTACGGTACACGTAACATCACCGAAATAGAAAGCGCGTATTTATATACGCTTCTATAATCTTATATGTGAGCATAGTAGACTATGAAATGTCCTCAGTTCATTGTGGCAGTTTATAGGATTTAAGTGTCTTACAATTACATGAATAACACTAAAAATGACGACCTATTCCACTTTGTATGTCAGGTGACATGTATGCATGGCTGCACCTTGATGTGATGGTAAAGCAAAACTTAAATACTGGGTATACTAAGTCTTTTTATATGGCAAAAATGGTAAAGCAGCATTTGACAGCGGTGTAATCAGTTTCCTTCTCTACGTTCAAACACGGTCCCTCTATAACGTTGTTAGAGAGACCATGGTTCTAAGTTACTCCGATTTATGAGCAATATTGTATCATAGATGCTGCGACTGAAATCGACTAAACCACATTACCCCCCACTTCAACTATGCCGTCAATGTAGCGTTGCAAGCCGTGTCGACAAGGCAAGGTGGTTTTCGATGGTTTAGGTTCAACGTGATCTACGTGAAACAGACATCTGATATATTCAACACTTTCTCTTTCGACTGTCACTTTATGATCTTTGATCTCTGGCGTATATCCAGTGCAATTAACAAACCGTGTAATTAGCTTTAATAGAGTTGCACCGCCTTCTGAACACCTCGGGCGAATAGTATACTTACAAGTACTTATCACCAAATACAATAGGAAAACCTTATCAATCAGTTAGTTCGTAAAAACAATTGGCCTCGTGCGTTTGATCAAGCGAACAATCTGACTTTTAGTTTCGGCAGAGAGTGCTTTTCTCCTAGCTGGAAACCCCTTCCCTCACAAACACTTCATTACAAGTCAACGATAGAACTCGACATGGTCTTATATGTTTCTTGTTCTTTTCGAGGACAGCTTGTGATGGCCATGTGTATAAGATTAGCATCAGACTGCTCGTAAATCTGGAAGATATCAGAAAGTTTGAGTATTTGCTCATTTGAAAATAAGACAACATTTTTACACCTGATGACCACATATGACTCAAACACTGATTTTGTTGGAGTTTGTGGTTAGGGACCGGGGTTGAACATAGTATAATACAAGAGTAGATGTGTTCCTGCTCGGCCCCTCCACGTGGAGGGACCGTGGTTCCTGTCATGGTCTATAATCTCTTTCTGTAATCTGTGGTTTAAATTCATACATTCATTCTCCTGATTATTCTATCTAAGACTATCTTTTCAGTTGAATTATTTGAAAAATCTTAATAATTACTATTTATGATTCACCTTTAAAGGTACGCATAACTACAAACGAAAAAACCCGAAATGCTTCCTGACTTTCGACTTGTTATGAATATTTTTAATCATTAAAATACACCGCCGAAGAGTTCATTTCTTCCACTCACAATTCGCCGTTGTTATCAACTTTGATCATAAAAAGCTTTGAGATTCCGATAACTTCACTTCAAACGATGCTGCGACAACGACACGATTCACAAGTCACGGGCATCAAACGCACGATTAACGGTCTTCTTACCACACACATTGGCGCGGCAAGTTCAGAGACGACTTAACCATTCACACATAAAGCGTGTCGAAGATGTGACGACAAACTTGTCAAACGTCGGGACAGTGGGTGACTCTTCAGGGCAGTAAAAAATATCTCGAAGGTTTCCTATACATATATATCTGATAGACTTTTACTGTCTTTCAGGACACAGTAAAACTGTAAGACAGTAGTAATTACTTTAATGTTGCTTTCTAGTGTGCTCTGTAGAACAAATATATCAATTTACTTTCCGTTGTCAACAGAAACGTTTGTTACATCCCTTCCCCACGCATCCTAGACCGAAAGATCCATCGCCCTAGGGGGGAGCGTAGAGAGCGCCCTCGAGCGACAGATCTTTCAGTCTACATGCATCCATGATCAGCGAGGTGTGGGCTCATAAATTACATGTATTTGCAAATGGCGCTTGATATTTGTAAACAAACAGTAATCAATTGTCACTTATTTGATCTCCTCGGAGAAACTTGTCACTCCTACTTGCTGACACGCCCTATTAACGACTCCCATTGTTGTCAGAACAAAGTCAAGTCGCGTGTAACACCGATGCCCGTTTCATGTTTTCAACTCCCGCGATTACGGAAAAGACATCATATATATTAAACCATGGATGTAAAAAAGAGATTAATTGCATGTTAAAGTAAATACGTTGTACCTTCAAATCTTTCTTTTTCCACAGCATGGTATACAAAAAAAACGATAGGAATAACCAATGGACAATCAGTTAATGAAAGTTAAGCGAAGGCGAAGACCAAATGTAGTCCAAATTCTTTTCATCAGTTAATTGGGCCGACAGTTGTTTGCGTCAGCAAGGCCGAATAGCGATTTGAAGCAAATAATGCCTCTCTGATAAGATATCCAGAGAACAGTGTGAGAAACTTTTTCTGCTTTCCAAGTTAGGCGACGTTTGATGAGGTGGGGTTAATTGCATATGTAGTAGCCTAGACTCTTAGGGTTGACCTGTGAAATATTACATTAATTTCTTCTTTGTGCAAGTTTCACGTATAAGCAGATTGTGGAATCGAAGACGACTTTGTCGATATTTTTACGAAAGAATAGTATGTCATTTTGTATTTACCTTTCATTCACGCATGGTTTACGTATGTATCTTTGTACGTACGTACTTACATGCATACACACGTATGAATAGAGGTACGTACGTACGTACATACGTACGTACGTATGATAAGATAAGATACGTACGTACGTACGTACATACGTACGTACGTATGTACGTACGTACGTAATGTATGTATGCATGTATATATGTAAGTATGTGTGTGTATGTATGTATGTATGTATGTATGTATGTATGTATGTATGTATGTATGTATGTATGTATGTATGTATGTATGTATGTATGTATGTAAATATGTACGTATGTAGATAGGTGGGTAGGAAGGTCATATATCGTGCACACACATATACAAAGAATTGAGATTATTTCGGAGTTAATTTCATATTGTCTGTACCTGTTCCTAGGTTCACTTTCCAGTCTTTGAAGTTCCTAACTCTTTATCAACCCTGGGAGAGTTCGTCATCAAACACAAAGGTCCGGGACAGGTGTGAAAACGGGCTTCTCAATTCATGGGAACTAGCGCTAATGTGGGTCCTAGTATTTAAATGTTGCCACCGCCTTTCCACTGATTCTCCTGTCATAAGGACACACCGACTAGTGAAGTCTTTAGTCGTCAATTATACTATGCTATCTAACACTTTCACACATCATCAATGAACCGGTTTGACGGAAAAATGAAAAGTCTCGGTGATCACAGAAAGTCTACTCAATACATGGTTCGATTCTGATCGAATGTGAGATTAGTGTCGAATTAAATAAGCCATGTTGGATTGTAAGGCGTCGTTTAGGAAAACTGAAAATGTGTTTGGCGACGACACTATCCAAAAACAGAGTAATCTCTAATATAAAGACTAAAGTATTTATGGACCTCAGCCAACCAAAATAGACATGTCAAAAGCATCTTCCCCAATGCAACATACCCTAATTTTTGGAATTGGGCTGAAATATTAAACGTGCAACTTCATAGTTTTTCCGTTAAAACGAAGAAAATGATTGTGTAGATATATGTGATCTAGCAAGGGCAGGCCGAAGTTATGGAAAATCGAAACATATTTCTTGGATGTTGTAACCTTATATATATGCACTACTTTTCAATAACGGCAATGTGGGGCAAATGGCGAAAACCAATCATACTCATTCAGCGCAAACACTCAAAACAGTAATGAAGAAATGAACTTTTCCTTTCATATCAATATTTATTATTAGTAAAACATCTGGTCATAATTTACATTGTATTTCACAAAGGACATGTTCAGTCAGTGCATCTTATGCAAACACAAACAACGTATTTTACAAAACGAATAATATGGTTTAACTGTATCAAAAGTAACCCAACGAGCATTTCGCGAAAATAAACTTCATAATACAAATGAGTTAATTAACATGCAGTTCTGAAGTAGATATCTATGATACTGATTCGGGGTTTGAAACTACCTTGACTGCGGAACGCATGAACAGCCGTCACCGTATCTCGGCAATCTAGAGGTTACATCGGCATGAAGTGGAAGGGGTTCAAACAGTCCATGTCCAGGAAAACAGGAATCAACAGCGTCAGGTGACCAGGACAAGTTGTAGGAGGGCTGGATGGGATCGAAGTGACTGGATGGAGACTGAGGGAAGCTTGGAGACGGCGCTGAATCAGTTGGCGACTGGAACATACAGGGTACGCCGGGAAATTCAAAGCTGGACTGAATGTCTTCGCTAGGAGTGGATGGCAACGGAAAAACGCTGGACGTCGTCGTGCCACTGTCGATTGATGAACACGGTTGGAAACGGGTTTTTCTCAGTTCTAGGTTGCGCATATACCTCCTCTGTCGTCGCTCTCGTGCACGTCGATTCCGAAACCAACACTGAAAATAGAAACAAAACGAGTGATTGGTTTATCAGCTCCATGGTTTAAGTTAGCGCATACAGAACCGGTATGACTAAATTACACACTTATGAACATGGAGGTACCAAAAGACGGAACTCCATGCTCTGAAACAGTTTCTACTTACCTGATGCTTTTCCTGCTCACGTGTTTTAGGTTTCACACCACACTCAACATTGACTGAAAAGTAAGTTTTTGCGCCGATAAATCTGACGCCGACTTATAAAGATACCCTCAAAATCTTACTGTTGATCATTTTTCTTTTTCCATCGAACTAACGTTTGACAAGCAAAAATTATACGCGCAAGACTAAATATAAATGATATTTTCATTCGCAAATAATGTGTAAATTATCAAAGTTTCTCTGATGAAGAGGCATATAACGAGGGCATTATTACACTTTTCAAAATTTCGTTCTTTCTTTTTCTAAATTCCAGCTAAGATATTTAGCGCCTTTTTTACCTTCACGCTACCATCAAGGGCGAAATGGCATTTGTGGCTATTGACAGAATTTGATTGCGAGCATCTTCTCCGTAACACCGGAAAGTAGAGGGGGAAGACTATCTATGATATTACCATGGAGAGATAGGAAGAGCTTCCTATCTCCATGGTAATATCAACGGCATAAAGATAACATAAACAAACATTCCTTACCAGTACTTGCTTGGCGGTCAGACCGAGCAATTCAGCCGTTTTCTTGATTTGCGTTTGATCGGGATACTTGGTGTAGACATCGTAAACCTTCAGCAACGCACTGACTTTGACTTTCGTAAACTCTGGACCACGAAAACAGGATGGAAGGGCAGCTTCAGTCTTCGGATAACGACGCATGTCGGACATCTTCGTTGTATCTGTTGGATTGGGTAAGTTGAATCAACATTAATTTTTGAATAGTAAGGCAATTATCGCAATGGAGCTACGGATCCACCACATCTCTATACACTTATTCGCTTTTAATGTCCGTTGGTTCGATCTGTGAGGAGACGTTTTGGTCCTGAACTTTAAGAAATGTAAAGTCGCTCTTACCTTAACCTCATGGTAAGTTTCGTATACATCGTTTCACTAAAGACAATCGCTTTAAAATAATTTACGCTTGCAGATTGACAAGGGATTTATTGGTCCAAATGAAGACTATATTCGAAATCACATACTCGTACAAAGACCTTATGAGTTTATTTTCGCATCGCCGTAAACAACCAGCGATTTGCTCTTTCGAGATCAATTTAAATGAGCGATCTAAAAATTACCACTAATCAGAGTAGTTAAAGGGACCCATTGGAAGGGCAGCTTCAGTCTTCAGATAACGACGCATGTCGGACATCTTCGTTGTATCTGTTGGATTGGGTAAGTTGAATCAAGAGCTGGTAGAGTGATCTTAGGAGTTGATGTAACATTTTCTTCACGTTCTCTTCTGACAACTCTCCACTGGCTGCCTATAGACTTCAGAATTGACTATTTTATTGCAGTCCAAACCTTTAGAATACTACATGGTCTTGCGCCCGATTATTTAAATGTGTTTTCTTACGTATCTGAGATGTATCATTTTAACACTCGATGTGCTAGCAATGCTAATTTGTATGTTCCTTCTTTCAAAACAGCAGCTGGACAAAGATCGTTTGCGTATCGTGCAGCGAGCCTTTGGAATAATATTCCCTCTTCCATAAGAAATACGGAAAGTCTTGCACAGTTCAAAGTTCATTTACGTAACTTTCTACACACTAAATTTACTAACGAAGGCTCCTCACTGGACTAGAGTTCCGTATTATTCAGCCTTTTTGAGACTTGTCATGTATTCTTACTGCGTAAAAACTTGCTATTTTTTGTATTTATTCCTTTTTCCCTGTACTTTGAGGGCTCTGATGTAAATTACAATATTTACTTTGTAACTCAGACTACCCTCTGTAAATAAAGTGTAATAATAATAATAACAAGGCAGTATTGCTGAAGGCAATGAGTACTTGGGCCGAGATAGAGTAATTTTGAGGACTGTACTACTATTCAAATATGGTCTTGAATTTCCTCCTGTCAATTAGGCATTTGATTAACTGGTTATTAAACGAAGCAATGGCATGACAACGGCAAAATATGTCTAGCAACTTTTGTGGAGTTTGAGGCAGGGGTTCTTTATTTATAGTGAAATTGCTTAAACTCCTTAAATATTCAAATTACAGCAAATTTCTTTTGTTCTCGATGGTAGATGTCTAATATTTAGATGGGCATATTTAGATTTCTACCCTATAGTTATCCCTATATACCAAAAATCGGACATCCAGCTCTATTGGCTTGCTCAGAATTAGATATGCGAATAATTAATGAGGTAAAATATGTGGTGTCATAAGGTGTCCCATCATACCAAATATGAAGGGTGTAGCACTTGTGGTTACTGAGTTGCGGACAAATATATATATTTGATGTCAAAGGTCATTGAGGTCACGTGACATTTTGTCAATTAATTGTATTGCTAAGTTATTCCTATATACCAAAAATCAGACCTCTAGCTCTATTGGCTCGCTCAAAATTAGATATGTGCATAATTAATAAGGTACAATATATGGTGTCATAAGGTGTCCTATCATACCAAATATGAAGGGTGTAGCACTTGTGGTTACTGAGTTGTGGACAAATATGTATATTTGATGTCAAAGGTCATTGAGGTCACGTGACGTTTTGTCAAACAAATTATATTGTTAACTTATCCCTATATACCAAAAATCAGACCTCTAGCTCTATTGGCTCGCTCAAAATTAGATATGCGCATAATTAATGAGGTACAATATGTGACGTCATAAGGTGTCCCATCATACCAAATATGAAAGGTTAGCACTTGTGGTTACTGAGTTATGGACAATAATGTATATTTGAGGTCAAAGGTCACCAAGGTCACATGATATTTTGTCAAAATGTCTGAGATATCTGCGTGAACCGATGGACTCACTGATGGACTCACGGACGGATATGACCCAATCTATAAGCCCCCTAGACTTTATCCTGGGGACAAAAACTGTGTCACTGCATCCTTTAGGCAATATGAATACGATGAGAAACTAAATTTTTATTTTTCTTGGCCTTATAAATGAAAGTCTATGGAGAACTGCCTTAAACATGGGAGTCTATGGAGGTGTAAACTAAAAAGTCCTCTAACACGGCCAAATTCGATCGCATTGTGAAACAAATCGACGTGCATCTGTATGGGGTTGGGTACTATTCTTGTGCAAAGTTTGAAATAAATTGACCAGGGCATGTCTGAGATATCTGCGTGAACGGACGGACGGACGGACTGACATGACCAAATCTATAACTCCCCCAGGACTTCGTCCGTGGGCACTAAAAACAACGCAACAGTTATTACAGCTACACCGGCGGTAGGTTCATATCCAGAGCCCCGTACGGTCTGCCGCCGTCGCTTGAAAACAATCTCATAAACCTGGCCATATGGGCAACTGTGTGTGAGCAGCTGGATACTTGCTTACTTCCCGGAGAAGGCGAGCTGTCACGTTCAAGCTCAGGATTATTTGTCGATCAAATTTCAGTAAATTTACCTAGTTACCTAGATGAAATTTTGTCTATATGCTGAAATTTCGCCGAAGTTTGACAAAATTGCATCGATTTTTCAGGTTCATATCCGACATTTTTGAGTTTTGAGTGCAGACAGAAATAAGTTTTGAGGCAACATGGCTGCGACCCCATGTTGACCCCGGATGCGCTATTTTGCGGGTTGCGGGTTGCGGGCATAAGAAAATGAGTAATTTTCGGTATCATTTTCGGTAGTAGTTAGAATAAATGCCAAAATAGTATCTAGATGTATTTGTTTATGGAATAAAAGCCGTGAACTTCTTGAATAATGCCGTTATTTCAGCTTACATCTGGTAAAGCGCCACCAACGTCAGAACAGTCCATTTCCCATCCAACATTCGCCGTTGCACAGCGCACTGCCGATCGAAGCTTTCGAAATGATATGACTGAACACGGATGAGTAACAATATGAGCACAAGACAGATTTCACAACAACTCGCTATATTAACTTTTTATGTTATGATTAGGATGGATAGTTTAAAAGTAAGTTTCGGATCGTTGACAGCACAGATGAACTGGGAGATGAACTTCAGTTCGTTGAAACTGGACACGCCTAATAATTTGTTACTTTTTCATAGAATGCCATGCCCTTCTCACACTTCAGATTAGTTCAACCGCCGATAAAAGCACAATATTCAAAATCGTTTTCAATGCCGTTTAAAATTATTCTATTGTGGTGAACACGATAATAGTCCTAGGAAACTTTTCATAGTCACGCTAGATCAAATGCATGGAGCGACTATCATACTGCAGGTGCAAGTCATACCACGTTCATGATATTAAGAGATACACAATTATTGAGAGCTACAGAACACAAACTCATTCAAAAATATTCCTATTAGATCGATTCCTGAAAATAAGTCAACGCACCGGTGTGTTTTTCCCGCTGAAATTCTCGCGTAAAATGTTAGCGGAATGTCGTTCTCTGCGGTCGCGACCTCGGTTGAACCGAAACGGCAAAGTAAACTAAGTCCTTTGTTGTACGTCTTTTTCTTTTAAAGATTTCATGAAAAATACAAGGCATTTAAATACACATCACTTCTACGCTTTTTGAAGTCAAATCTTTCTATAACTTACACATTGCATTTAAGTAGGCATTGTTTAATTTTCTGTATGTGTTGCCCTGGAACCGAATTGTGAATGGATGCATTACAAAGAATTTACTTCCTATGGCCTGATACTAGAAATGTAACAATTTTCATTCCGCGATAAGTGGCGACATTTCCGAGGCGCGATTTTTTTTGTCAGTCTGGTATTATTTCTCACTGACATCCATGGCAAGAAAGAAAAGTGATTCAGATCCGAAATTATTTGTAATGGCCAGGCAGGTCGGAATAAAGAAAGTGGTCCTCGGAATCGCCGCTTTTAATTTAGCAGATTTTGATTTTTTTTTCAGAAACTTGACGTATTTTCACCCACTTGGTTTGGTCTGTTATAGCATATTTAGTCCAAAAATCAAGTTTACAGCATTTATTTTTTCAACAGCCTTCAAATGTACAGTATTATGTTAAAATACATCATATGGAATATGTTGTGTTTCATTAATTTTAACCATCTTGACCTGATGGTGAAATATGGACTTGGCAGGAAAAGGGATACTGTACGATAGACCTGATCATGATTATTGATAATAGACACCTTCTAAAGGTTTTATTTCGTATATACTAAATGCCATATTACATATATTAGAAATCTAGCCATAATTCTAAAAGCCCGCAGCCCGCAACCCGCAGCCCGCAACCGTTAACCCGCAGCCCGCACTTCAGCAGATACCTGTTGACCCCTAGCCCTGCGTACGATGCTATGTGGTACAGCTAACACACAGCATCGTACGCAGGGCTAGCGAGAGAGTTGCCGACATCGACGGTTATTTACGAGAAGTGAATAAAAGACTGTCATTTTTGGAAGCGATCGAGTAGCTGAGGTAGGCTGGGATACGACTTGGGCCCAAGAACGCTGAATTTCGGCAGTAATTTGGCTTTTTACGTCAAGTCCCAAAATGGATTTGAAGTCACCGACCCTACGTACGCGTACGGGTCTTTGCAGGGCTGTGGTGAGCGGGGCGATTAGCTGTAGCGGAACACACAGCATCGTACGCAGAGCTAGTTGACCCCAAGTGAAAATGTGTTCGCGATCAAATCTTCCTATATTTTTTTTCAGAATTTTCGACAAAATCATTGCTTCTTACATCTTTTGTAAAATATAAAATATTAATATAAAATGCGATGTGCCATGTCTCCAGATTTCTAAAATATCGTTCGTTGACCGTTCGACGGAATACTCATTTCGCAAACTTGTGACGCAGTTGAAATTCAATACTGACCGCCAAATAATCTTAATGAGACTAATCATTCTAGACATCCTCCAAATTATCCAACCATTCGCGTTAGAGTTCAGCTCGCTTAGAGGATCATAACATTCTTCGGCCTTCGTTTAGATCGACCCTAATCTCTCCCATTTAGGAAATAAATACACAAGCTACCTTGACAAACTTCGTGCACCATCCAGGACCAAACACACTACAAATCTGTCTTGACGTCATCATCTCCTTACATGGTAATCGGCATACCGTATTTTTTAGCAAAGGAGACACAGAATACGTCGATTATTCTGTTTCAAAACGTATTACATTGTTGTGATGTTGTCAAAAAAAGGAATGTTACTGCAGTGGTATAAATTACAAAACACAAAAGTTCAAATCAGTTTATTTTGGACTGGCTTTACCCAACATTTCATATTGTTTCTTATGCCAGATTTGACCACGTGCTTACTGGCGACCCCTTTACATGCAAATTTTGTGTCAAATGGTGTGTTCTCCTGGAAAAACAAACGTACGATTTCTATATGAAGGAGGCGAAATTTGCCCTCAAAACTCGAACCACCCCTTTGGGGTGTACCTAGCTATTTTGAACGAGCTTCTCGAATCTGCAGCTCTATTTCGAAATGATGGTCTGGTTTTCTCAGCTCAAGGATAAGTGTTCTCCATCGCTGTGGGCATTACTATTCTCAACTGGGGGTACAGTTTCCAATCGTAATGTTTTTCATTGTGTCCGGGATAAAAACTTTCCTTTTCACAATTTTACTTCGGTTAACACTAGTCCACATCTTGTCAGCGATTAAACATGTTTCAAGTTTAAATGTTAAATTCTGGTCTCGAGCCCTCTTGTTCGACCAAACTGAAATTACCCCTCCCACTTTGGCTCGTCCAGTGGTGTAGCAAGGGTCGTGCCATCGCCTAGGAAACGGAGGGTGCATTAATTGTTGCATTTCGATGCACATTTTGATTATATTCAGAAGATTTTGTGGCAAAAACTCAGATAGAGAAGCATTAATATTCACATCTCACTTATTCAAGACTGGCTGAGAGCAGCACTTCCATTCAGTTAACATCATTACGCCATTTATTATGCCAAGAAAGATGAAGCCAAGACATTTTGCCCTCCCTGGTCTCAGCCAGGAATGGTTATACCTTACAGAGTTTTTTCCCACGGAATGAAAACAAATGTACTTGGGCTGAGGCCCAAGTACAATAATCTAGAACTTGGTTTACAAGCTCTATGCTGGATGATAACGCTTACCTTTCTTTCGAGATGGTGAAGTGAGATCTATAATCTCAGGATTTATTGACGGATGCACTGTGGATAAACCTAGTTGATTCATCGTACTGTCGTCGGTTGCAGGACTTCTTGAATGATCTTCGCTGGTTCTCAGACGATGTATGGACTTGGACTAATAGAAACGATGTTTGGCGACTTGGAGGACGATGTTCAACTCTCGAAGGATGTTGGATGAGTGTGCCGAGGTAACTCGGATCCACTATTTATCAGAGTGCGGTCATTTGATTTTGCCGCCAACTTTTGTTCAACTAGTAGAGTGCTTTAGAACAAAAGCGTTGCCGCGACAACGTCATGATTGACAAGTCCGATGTATGGACCGCGTCATGTTCGGCTTCCTTTTCTTCAAGATTTGACTGCGGCCAAATGACACTTCACAAACGGCAAAGGCCCGTCATTATTCCGTCAAATTCTGTCAAAAGACCACAAAGCAAAGGCGACTTCAGTCATGACCGACATATAAGGTAGATCACATGACTTTACGACAATTTTATGTGACATGGTATGGAACAAGTGACATCATCAAAACAGCCAAGAAAGTGCGTTGTAACTATTATACGCTCCTAAAATTCTATATGTGAACATAGTAGATTATGTGCGCACCAAAAATGTCCTCAGTTTATTGTGACAATTTATTGCATTTACGTGTCTTACCATTACATGAATAAAACAAAAAATGACGACCTATTCCACTTTGTATGTCCGGCGATGTTTTGTGCGTATGCACGTATGCATGGTTACACCTTTGATGTAATGGTTAAGAAAAACTTTAATACTGGGTATACTTTTATGATACAAAATGTTAATGCAACATTTGACAGTGGTGTAATCTGTTTCGTTTCGTACGTTCCAAGTTACTCCAATTTATGTGCACTATGTTATCATAGATGCTGTGACTGAAATTAAGTAAACCAAATTACCTCTAAGTATGTCATCATTGTAGCGTTACAAATAGTGTTGACAAGGCAAGGGGATTTTCGATGGTTCAGGTTGACACGATCTGGATGAAAAACTCATCTCATATTCAACACTTTCTCTTTAATTCCACAGTTACGTTATGATCTTTGCTCTCTGGCGTATATCCGGTGCGATTAACAAATCGAGTAATTAGCTTAATAGAGTTGCACCCGAAAAGAACTTATCGCCATGGCAAACACAACAGGAATGCCTTATCAATCGGTTTCTGAGTTAGTAAAAACAATAGGTCTCGTGCCTTTGATCAAGTGAACAACCTGACTTTGACTGTCGGCAGATAGTGCTTTTCTCCTGAAAACCCTTCTCCCTTACCGGCACTTAATCACCAGTCAACGATAGGATTTCCTTAAATGATTCTTGTTCTTCGAAAGGCAGCTCGTAATATGGCTATGTTCATAAATTTTAGAATCAGTTTGCTCGTAAATCTTGAAGATATCAGACAGTTTGAGCATTTGCTCATTTCAAACTAAGATAAGATTTTCACAACTGATGACCACATATGGCTGAAACACTGATTATTTCGAGTCTGTGGTTATGTACCTTGGTTTTACAATAGTGTAAGACAAGAGTGGGTATGTTCTAGTCATGGTCTATAATCACTTTCTTTAATATGTTGGTAATAAAATTCATACATTTAAATGTAAAAGTATTATTCTTTCTTTTGATTATTCTATTTAAGACTATCTTTTCAGTTGAAATATTTGACAAATTTTGATATGTACTGTTTAAGATTCACCTTCAAAGCTACGGAAACGGTTCGTGATTTTAGGCTTGTCATGAGTTTTTGAATAATTAAAATACATCGCCGGAGAGTACCTTTAACTATCTGCTACCAACCATTCGCCGTCCATATAAACTTTGATCGTACAAAGCTTTGAGGTTCCGATAATTTCACATAAAACGATGCTGCGACAACGACACCATTCACAAGTCACAGGCATCAAACACATAATTCTCGGTCTTCTTACCACACACAGTGGCGCGGCAAGTTCAGAGAAGACTTGAACATTCACACATAAATATGTCGAAGGTGTGACGACAAACTTGTCAAACGTCGGGACGGTGGGTGACTCTTCAGGCAGTGTAAAACGTTCATTGATGGATACCTCCGTATACCTGATAGACTTTTACTGTCTTTCAGTACAATGTAAAACTGTAAGACTGTAGTAATAACTTGATTTTGCTGTCTAGCGAATGTATATTTGTTGAAAAAATGTATCAATTTATGGAAAGAGGGGCGCAAATACATACTTTAGTCTGAAAGGCTAATCGCCTTTTCACTAGAAAAAAATGCACCCGCATCGCATCATTATCATGGGGCGTACTTGGAAATTAATCACGGCATCTATCGAGGATAATAAAACCATAGCTTCTTCTGTTTGTGATGAAACCAAGTGTGGCAAATTACTAGCGAAAGTGTCTGGAAAAGCTGATGGTTCTATCTTTAAATTTGCAGACTTGAGATTGACTTTTTTACATTCGAACCAATTTGCGGCAAAAGAAACTTCTTTTCAAAACCCGCACTTAGTCACTAATACTCTCTGTTGCCACCAGAGATATACGTTTGTAACTTCGCATCCCTACCCCCCCCCCCCCATGCTCAGCGAGGTGTGTGCCCATAAATCACTGGTATGAGCAAATGGCGTTTGATGTTTGTATACAAGTAGCAATCAATTGTTACTTATCTGATCTCTTGGGATAAACTTGTCACTCCTACTCGCTAACGCCCTAT
Source organism: Ptychodera flava (assembly GCF_041260155.1). Classification (NCBI taxonomy): domain Eukaryota; kingdom Metazoa; phylum Hemichordata; class Enteropneusta; family Ptychoderidae; genus Ptychodera; species Ptychodera flava. The sequence goes on from NC_091941.1 coordinate 15,837,405, forward strand.
TAACGGCTCCTTTCGTTGTCAGAACAAAGCAAAGTCGCGTGTAACAGCGATGCCCGTTTGATGTTTCTTAACTCCCGCGATTACGTAAAAGTCCGCGGCGTCTCGTCCACATCTCAACTCTTTCTTTGACTTCTCTTAAACCACCCCGCCCCACAGTTTCATATACTCTTTGCTCACTTACGTAAGCCTATATCCGACGGACAGAGCTGTTTTATTAAATTGTGCTGCGTATCTTTGCACCGACTTGACAACGCTTTGGACAGTACAAATTTTAAAATTGGATGTAAACGATTAAAGAAATGTTTTACACAACACAATACGAATAACCAATGGCCTATCTGTTTACGAAAGCTATGCGACAGTTTCCGAAGACCGAATGTAGTCCAATTTTTTCATCAGACGATCAAGCCGACAGAGTAATGCCCCTCTGATAAAGGTATCCAGTGCACAGCATGACAAGCCTTTTCTACAGTCCAAGTTAGGCGACATTTATTGGGGGAGGGGTGGGTAAATATCATATATAGAAGCCCAGACTCTCCAGCTTGAACTTGGAAGTATTACTTTATTTTTTGTGTAAGCTTCATGAATAAACAGAGTGCATTTAAAGCAACGTATACTTTTTGAAATCGAAGACGACTTTGTCGACATTTTTACGAACGAATAGCATGTCTTATTTTGTTCATTTTTCATTAACACCCAGTGTACGTATGCATGTACGTATATATGCATGCATACATGTGTGCAAAAATATCGTATATCGTGCACGCATATAAACGAAGAATGAAGATAATTTCAGAGTTAATTAAGTTTCACTTTCCAGTCTTCAAAGCTCCTTACCCTTTATCAAGCCGGCGAAGAGTTCGTCATCAAACATAAAGGTCCGGGACAGGTGTGAAAATGCGCTTCTCACCAAATGAGAAGTCACTCAAAAGTAACCAGTTGCTGTACCGCCTTTTGTCCCTTTGTGCTTAATTGTTGTCGGCGCCTTTCCATTGATTCTCTTGTCATAAGGACGCGCCGATTAGTTAAGTCATTAGCCAATGATACTATCACCGAGCTAACACTTTCACACATCATCAACGAACCGGTTTGACAGAAAGATGACAGTCACGGTGTTCACAGAAAGCGCTGAAAGACTGGAGCAAGCATCTCTGCATCGTATAGTCCGGTTAGGTTAGGTCGTCGTAGCTAGTGACATTTTGATGGAGTCTCCTTGTCCGAATAAACGAAATTTACCTGCAAATCTGTACTCTCTGGTTTGTGTCTGTTAGATAGACTATGGATGTAAAGAAGAGTCTCATTTTACATCAATTGGTAGGCATAAGAAAGAAGGTCCGTGATGCAACAAATGTATTCACCGACCAGCCCCAGTGGGTTATTTATCGTGGTTACCTAGAGGGTGCCAACAACCTGTCAACAAAGTGAGTTGGCAGTGGCAGACTCCTTGAACGATGCTTGGGCAAAACATGTATTCTGTACATGCCTTTAGGAAAGAGTTACAACTGATAGACTAATCGTTTGTTTGGCGAAGACATTTTTATTCATTTGAATGCATATAAATGTATTATGTGTTCTTGCATATAGGCAACAACTGTGTAGATAGTACTAGAATTGTAGCGTTAAGAAAGGACGATTAGTATAATTCATATGTTTTGTTTCCTCACGCTACTTTTTTTCGTTATGTGTAAACTCAAACGATACTCTTCCAATATAAAGTTATAACATCTTCCAGTTGATCATGTACTTCAGCGATTCCATTCAAAAATTCCTTTTCAGTTAACCAAGTAAAAAAGTCTCAACGCATAGCAAGGTAGTTACATTGTGGTACGACGGACTCGTAGGGAGGTCATTTACCGACACTCGCCACGAAGCATCAGTGTATGCCATTTAGTGACGTGGCATCAGTGTCGGGCGCCGTAATGTCACCCAGCGTTCCCCTTCATTTGAAATGAGAGAGGGGTCTTGAAATTTGATGATTTCTTTAATTTGATTAATTTCACAAGTTCTATCTGATTAGTTTTATCAAGTACTGACGATTAGCATAAGGGCATTTGTTATCGAATACTAAACGTTAAAATAGATCCAATTGTTTTGCAGAATAGAAATCTTTTAGGGATTACTTGGTTGAGTTTACAAAAAAATAAAAGATGAAAAATTCACAAGTCTATACAATTTTCGATTGCGATCTAACGTGAGGTTATTGTCAAATTAAATTAGCCTTTTTGTTTGTTTGGCGTCATTTTGGCAAAATGAAAAATGCGTTTACACGTCTTAGCCTTGAAAGGCACGATGACCCTATCCGAAAAATTCGAATAATCTATAAATTCTAAAGTATTTATGGGTCTCGCCCACCAAAAATGAACATATCATAAGTATCTTCTCTGACCTACACTAATTTTCGGAGGCATGTTACTGGACACATAGACATACTTGTTTATTTGGGCCTCTGTAACGTCCAACTTTCTTTTTTTCCCGTTAAATCAAAGAAAACGGTTGTGTCGGCTAGTAGTATATAGCTTGTTCCGGGTATGTTGATGAAAAATCTAAATGTATTTGTAGGATCTAGGGACTGGTCAGTTTCTTCGGCCTGGGGGGCGGTAGATTCATGGGGGTCACCCTGTTTTTTACTTTGGTGATAGGGGGTCACCATGAAATGCCCAATAGGGGATCAATGTTTTTTTGAATTTCGACATGGGCCCATTCTTGCGTAAAATGCATCGTGCAAGCCACAAATTTCATAATTCAGTTGCATTTTTCGGCGCGCCCTTTGGGCGCATAATAATAAGACATATTTCTCTTAGTCCCTCCAAGCACGAAACTTTTATATCAGAGATATCTGGATGTTTAATATTTTTCGGCGCGCCGTTCGGGCGCGGTACTTTAATATACCAGAGATATATGTCAGAAATATCTTGATGTCTGTAAATTCAAAGTCTGTTTTGCAAAGTGTACTTAATCACTATGAAATCTGCAGTTCTTATGAAAAGCATGACAAGTTCTTGACACTTTTCTATTTTCTCTAAGAGAATTCAGAATTAGAAAGCAACATGCTCTAATATTTCACAATCACATTTTCCTTATAACAGTTCTGGACATCTGGTTATGCGCAGAAAGGGTGGAATACATTCACAGCTTTTTCAAAATACTGTATTCAAACTTTAGATTGACACGTTTAAGTTTCTATCTTACAACTGACATGACAAAATTAAACACTGAATGACTGAATGTTTTAATATATCCCGATATATATATATATATATATATATATATATATATATATATATATATATATATATATATATACATATATATATATATATATTATATATTATTGAATCTATTTTCCACCTTTTGTTTTATCTTTGTCGCGCAGAAGGGTCACCCTGTTTTCGAAAGTTGGAATAGGGGGTCAGCCACTTTTTGACGTTGGCAAAAAATAATCCACACCCCCAGGGCGAAGAAGATGTCCAGTCCCTTAGCAGTAGGGTACTTCTTGTCGATAACTGCAATGCAGGGCAAATGGTGAAAACCTACTCATACATGCACAGCGCAATCACTCAAAAAAGTAATGAAAAATGAACTTTTCCTTTAATATTGAAAATAATTGATTTGTTTAACGTCTGGTCATAATTTACATAACATTACACAAAGAGGACACAATCAAAACAGTGCACCTTGTGCAAAAAAGAATGAAAACATTTAACATACGAATAGTATAGTTTCACTGTAATGAAAGTTGCCTAACTGGCATTTCGCCAAAATTCATAATACAAACGGATTAATTAACGTGAAATTCTACAGTGGATATCTGTGACACTGTGCCAGGGTTGAAAACTTCCATGACTCCGGAACGTCTGAACAGCCGTCACCACATCTCGGCAAACTCGAGATTACATCGGCATGAAGTGGAAGGGGTGAGAACAGTCCGTGTCCAGGAAAGCAGGAATCAGCAGAGGTAGGTGACCAGGACAAGTCGTAGGAGGGCTGGATTGGATCGAAGTGACTGGATGGAGACGGAGGGAAGCTTGGAGACGGCGCTGAGTCAGGCGACGACTGGAACATACAGGGTACGCCGGGAAATTTAAAGCTGGACGGAGTGTCATCGCTAGGAGTGGATGGCATCGGAGAAACGCTGGAGGTCGTCGTGCCACTGTCGATTGATGTTGAACTGCTAAAACACGGCGAAAACGGCAGGAAACGGGTTTTTCTCAGTTCCAGGTTGCGCATATACCTCCTCTGTCGTCGCCCCCTTGCACGTCGATTTCGAAACCAACACTGAAAATTGAAACAAAACGAGTGATTGGTTTAAGTTAGCGCATACAGAACCGACGTAACAAAATTACACTTGTTCCAACCATAAAATCGTTTGAATTTACCTCATGCCTTTGCTGCTCCCAACTGTTTGGCTTCGCAGAATCATCATAGTAAAAAATTGAATGAAAATTAGATATTGTGCAGATAAATCTGTCCATAAACCCCACAGAAAACATCTCGTTTCCTGTAGTTTCCTCTATTTTATGTGATCCTGGACTTGTGACTGAAGTAACAAGAGAACCAAACGTGCATGACTAAATGAAACGGTATTTTAGTTTGAACACCGAAATCCAACTGGGTCCCGAATATCGTGAACGCAATACAGTAAAGTGTATAAGCGACCACTCTCTCCGGAATGCCAACAACGCATAAAGTTACATATAAACATTCCTTACCAGTACTTGTTTGGCGGTCAGACCGAGCAATTCAGCAGTTTTCTTGATTTGCGTTTGATCGGGATACTTGGTGTAGACATCGTAAACCTTCATCAGCGCACTCACTTTGACTTTCGTAAACTCTGGACCACGAAAACAGGATGGAAGGGCAGCTTCGGTCTTCGGATAACGACACATGCCGGACATCTTCGTTGTATCTGTTGGATTGGGTAATTGTATTAACGTTAGTTGTCGAATAGTAACACATAAGCATAAGTCATCATTGCACTGTAGCTACAAATCCATCACATCATTACAGTGATTCGGTCTGAGAGGAGACGTTTTGGTCCTGAATTTTCTAAACTGTAAAGTCACTGATGCCTAACCTTGTGGTTAGTTTACGTTTACATCGTTTAAAATAATTTACGCTTGCATTTTGATATTGGACGTATAGACCGAAACGAAGACTATATTCGACGTCACATAGTCGTACAAAGATCTTGTTACTTTATTTTCGCATTGCCGTACACAACCTGACAAACAGAGATTTGTTCTTTCGAGATCATTTAAGTCAGCGATCTAAGAATAACCACTAATCACAGTAGTTAAGGGACCCATCCGAACCGTCAAATGTAGGACTGTTGGTTTACAAGCTCTATGCTGGATGATAACGCTTACCTTTCTTTGGAGATGGTGAAGTGAGATCTACAATCTCAGGAATTGTTGACGGATGCACTGTGGATAAACGTAGGTGATTCATCGAACTGTCGTCGGTTGAAGGACTTCTCGAATGACCTTTGCTTGTTCTCAGACGATAGATGACTTGGACTTATAGAAACGATGTTTGGCGACTTGGAAGACGATGTTCAACTCTCAACGGATGTTGGATGAGTGTGCCGAGGGTAACACGGATCCACTATTTATCAGAGTGCGGTCATGTGATTTTGCCGCCAACTTTTGTTCAACTGGTAGAGTGACGTTTGAACAAAAGCGTTGCCGCGACAATGTCATGATTGACAAATCTGATGTGTGGACCGCGTCACGTTCGGCTTCCTTTTCTTCGAGATTCGACAGCGGCAAAATGACACTTCACAAACGGCAATGGTGTGATATTGTGTGTGAAAGTGACAAACTTGTCAACTCTGTCCAAAGACCACAAAGCAAAGGCGACTTCAGTCATGACCGACAAATAAGGGAGAAGGCTGACAAGATCACATCTCTTTATGGCAATTTTATATGACATGGTACGGTACACGTGATATCACCAAATAGGCAAGAAAGTGCGTAGTAACTATTATAATACGCTTATATAATCCTATCAGTGACAAAAGTAGATTATGTGCGCACAAGAAAATGTCGTCAGTTTATTGTGACAATATATAGGGTTTTTAAAAGTGTCTTTAAGTTACCATTTTTACAAGAAATAGCAACCTATTCCACTATGTATGTCAGGCGACGTTTGTCGTCACACCAGCGATTTACATGTATGCATGGCTACACCTTTGATGTAATTTAAAAACTTAAATACTGGGCATACTAATACGTGTTTTTATAATACAAAATTTCACAGCAGTGCAATCGGTTTCGTTCTTTATTTTCTAAATTACTCAAATTTATGCGCAATGTTTATTCATAGATGTTGCGACTGAAATTAAGTAAACCACATTACCCCCACTAAACTATATCGTCGATGCAAATAGTGTCGCCAAGGCAAGGGGGGAGTTTCGATGGTTAAGGTCTACACGATCTGGATGAAAACACATCACATATTCAACACTCTGTCCTTCCATAGTCACGTTATGATCTTTGCTCTCTGGCGTATAAGCTTATCCAGTGCAATTAACAAACCGTGTAATAAGTTTAATAGAGTTTCACCGCCTTCTGAACACGTCGGAAGAATAGTATACCAACAAGTACTAACCGCCACACACAATAGGAAGACATCAATCGGTTTCCGTGTTCACAAAAACAATAGGCGTCATGCCTTTGATCAAGCGATCAATCCGACACTGACTTTCGGCAGAGAGTGCTTTTCTCCTCCCTTACCGGCACTTAAGTACCAGTCAACGATAGCACTCGACATGGCCTTATATGTTTCTTGTTCTTTTGGAAAGCAGCTTGTAATGGCCATGCGTATATGACTTAGAATCAGTTTGCTCGTAAATCTGGAAGATATCAGAAAGTTTGAGCATTTGCTCATTTCAAAATAGGATTTTTACAACTGATGACAACATATGACTGAAACACTGATTTTTTCGAGTCTGTGGCTAGAGATCTTAGTTGAACACTCGTGTAAGACAAGATTGGGCGTGTTTCTGTCATGATTTATGTAATAAAATCATACATGTGAATGTAAGATAATTATTCTTTCTTCTGATCATTCTATCTAGGACTATCTTTTCAGTTGAATTATTTGACAAATCTTGATATGTACTGTTTATGATTCACCTGAAAAGGTACGTATAACTACAAACGAAAACCCGAAATGGCCCCTGATTTGCGGCTTGTTGTGATTATTTAAGTTACTCGTGATTTTTTGTCGTTAAGTTACTAAAATACACTTCTGAAGAGTTCACTATGCCATTGTTATCAACTTTGATCAGACAAAGCTTTGAGGCTCCGATAATTTCACACCAAACGATGCTGCGACAACGACACGATTCACAAGTTACAGGTATCAATTCAAATACACAATTCTCGGTCTTCTTACCACACACATTGGCGCGGCAAGTTCAGAGAAGACTTGAGCATTCATTCACACGTAAATATGTCGAAGGTGTGACCACAAACTTGTCAAACGTTGAGACAGTATAGGTGATTCTTCACGTCGCGGTCCCTGTATCACGTGTTCAGCCTACGTAAAAAGTGTTTCGATGGATGCCTTCTTATGTTATCTGATATACTTTCTCCGTACATTCAGTACATGGTAAAACCGCGAGACTGCAGTGTTACTTTCTGGTCAATTTATATTGTGCTCTGTTGAACAAATATATCAATTCACTGGAAAAGTGAAGCAAATATACATACATCTGAAGGACAACTCGAAACATGCACCCGCATCGCATCATTATCAAAATGCGTACTTGAAAGGTAGTCTCAACATCTATTGAGGATAATAAAACCATGGCTTCTATTGTCTATGATAAAACCGAATGTGACAAATACTTGTGAGAGGGCCTGGAAAAGCTAATAGTTCTATCAATCTATAAATTTGTAGACTTCACTATCACGTTTGCATTAGCTGCGAAAGAGTTGAAACTTCTTTAAAAACCCGTACTTATAGCAACCGATACTTTAAGTTGCTAATAACAGGTAACGTTTCGTATATCCCTTCCCTTCCCCCATGCCTCCATGCTCAGTGAGGTGCGTGCCCATAAATCACAGGTATGTGCAAATGGCGTTTGATGTTTGTAAACAAACAGTAATCAATTGTCACTTACCTGATCTCTTCGGATAAAGTTGTCACTCCTACTCGCTAAAACGCCCTATTAACGGCTCCTTTTGTTGTCAGAACAAAGCCAAGTCGCGTGTAACACCGATGCCCGTTTGATATCTTTTGCGATTACGGAAGAGACACCAAACACGTTGTATACTTTCAAATCTTTCTCTTTTCCACAGTTACTTACACACTTTGCTCACTTACGTACGTAAGCTTATATCCGATGAACCGTACTGTTTGATTAACTTGTACTGTGTATCTCTGCACTGACTTCTGAACACTTTGGACCGTACACACTTTTTAAATTTTCATCAGCATGATTAAGAATTGTTTAACGCAAAATGGTAGGAATAACCAATGGACAATCTTTTTATGAAAGTCATGCGACATTTTGCGAAGAGCCAATGTATTCAAGTCTTTTTACCCACCAGACGGTTGAGCCGACAGTCTTTGGCGGGCAGCAAGGCGAAATGGCAATTTGAATTGAAATGATGCCTCTCTGACAGTAATAGATCCCTAGATCAGTGTAGCAAGCTTTTACTATTATCCAAGTTAGTTGACGCTTGATGGTTCAGGTTTTGGGTGACATACATAGAAGTCCAGACTCTTTGGATTGATCTTGGAAGTATTACGTTACTTTCTTTTTTGAGCAAGTTAACGATACGACGAGTGCATTTAAGTCACGTGCACGTGAAATCGAAGGCAACTTTATAACATTTTCGTTCGCTTTCGTTTCCTTTTCGACATTTTCGTTTAGTTTGTCATCAAAGTCAAAGGCCCTGGACAGTTGTGAAATGTGTTTCTCACCTCATGGGAACTAAAGCCAAAGTATCCAGTAGCTGTACCGCCTTTTCTTCCTTTGTATTTGATTGTTTGCACCGCCTTTCCATTGATTTCTCTTGTTATAGGGACACGCCGATTAGATAGGTCATTAGTCGTCAATGGAACTATTACCATGCTGACACTATCACACATCATAAACGAACCAGTTTGACGGAAAGATGAAAGTTACGGTGTTCACTGAAAGCAATGAAACACTGCATCGTCAAGTCCGCATAGCTTGGTTAGGTCGTCGTAGTGTCATTTTAAGGGGACCTTTTTGCCTGAATAAACGTAATTTACTTGCAAAGATGTACACTCTGGTTTGTGTTTGTTAGGTAGACCATTGATGCAGAGAAGAGTCTTATTTTACATCAATGGGTAGGCATAAGAAAGGAGGTAGGTTATACAACAAATGTATTCACCGACCAGCCCCAGTGGGTTATTTATCGTGGTTACCTACAGGGTGCCACCAACCTGTCAACAAAGTGAGTTGGCAGTGGCAGACTCCTCGAACGATGCTGTGGCAAAACATGTTTTCTGTACATGCCTTTAGGAAAGAGTTACAATTTATAGACAAATCATTTGTTTGGCATTTTTATTCATTTGAATGCATATAAATGTAGTATGTGTGTACTTACATATTGGCAACAACTTTCAAGATAGTGTTAAGATTATTACGTTAACAAAGGACGATATGTTGTGTTTTCCTCACAGTACTTTTTTATACTCAGATTCTCCGACGATACTCGTTCAACATAAAGTTATAACATCTTCCAGTTGACCATGATAAGATTTTTACGATTGATTACAACATACGACTGAAACACTGATTTTTTCGAGTCTGTCGTTTAGGGACCTCGGTTGAACAGTTGTGTAAGACAAGAGTAGGTGGGTTTCTCTCATGTTCTATAGTCTCTTTCTGTAATCTGTGGTAATAAAATTATTTAAAATAATAATTATTTAATAATAATTAAATAGTAATAATAGTTATTTTGCTATACAATATGCCCTTCCTCCCGATACATCAATCGTAAAAAGTAACCCTCCCTCGACATTCATCTGATAAGATTGATTAAACTTTGTAATTTGCGTGTTACCCATCAGGCATGAGTGTATGGTCAACATACCTCATACATCAACCATGAAAGCTGGTCCATGTTGTTGCGTTATTATCATGTAGTGCGTAGGCAATTTATTTTTCTCATATAAAACTCGTAAAAATGCCTTGTAACAAGGTTTTCAGGTTCCAGTTTGGTTCCAATGGATGTTTTTATTTATATTTGTAAATCCTGCTAGTTTAAATATGCGAAGTTCAAAACTCTTTGTAAACACTCCATATAACATTTTTAAAAAGGAAATTGGAGCTATTTTTCCCAATTTCAAAGAGTTATAAAAGTTATGGCATCTACTCCATCGAGATCCTAGCATTGCACCGAACCGATCACAAATAGAAACATGATTGGCGCCACCAACGGCAATGCTCTCCGGAACCATCATCAACGGCAATGCTGCTGTCTGGGTCAAGCACAACTGACCGTCCCCGTACCGCACTGACTGTATTGGTACAGGCATTTAGATATAAAGAAAGAGACCTCCATGGTGCAGGTAATTGAACTCATGAAAACACTCCATGCAGTGATTGTCACAGCCAGACATCATATTTTGATCACAAACAACTATTCATGTTATTGTCATCGAGGATGAAGGTTGTCCTGAGACAGTGTCACTGTCATGTCAGTGAGAGACAGCTAAGCTATGGACTGACTTGAATGGCTTGCAGACTGCCCAACTCCTTTTCATATTTGTACTCTTCTTTCAGTATGTGTACACTACGATGTTGTTGTCTGTGTCACACACCAAAAGTTAATCATCGTAGAATGCCAGACCTCCTACAATTTTGAACTTGTAGCCTAGCGACCCGTCAGAGGTCTTCAGTTCTTGAATGACGTCCTGGAGGGTCAAAGGTCAAAGCAGGATATGAAATAGAAATGCAATGACAATGGGCTGTACGGGAGCTGATATATCTTGTATCAGGAAACAGATATAGACACAAAAGAAACTTTGAAATAATTATTCAGACAACCTCTTGATGTATTTAACACCATTTTACAGTGGCAACACAATAAGTTTGTGCTGTACATGTGTCAAAAATGGTCATTTTCACAATCAACATCACAGCTTTTGTTTGTTTTGTTGATCAAACTTGATTATTAATATTTTATTGAAGTTGTTGGAAGATTGGCTTTCATTATTGAATAGGTGACAACTATGCTGCCACAGCAATTTCTTTGTTCATTGGTACAAAAATTGTTATTTATGTATAACTTCTTTGTTTGGGAAAATTCTTTCAAAATGGTTCATGGAACACTAATTAAGGGACCGTCTCAGATTGTCACATAAGTTCAAAAAGCGAATTTCGTTCGTTTACAGGAGGAGGGAGTTTGACCTCCATTCAATTATTGAACTTCATATTTCACACTTTTATCTGTGTTTACATGTACTCTTTACATAGTGTAAAAATAAACAAAAACTACACACTTATTCCAACAAATTTTGCTGTAACTGTTTCCAACTCGTTCGCGTCTTCCCACGGTTTGTACTCAAATTTGATCGATTACTTGACGATGTAGCACTCTCAGGCAGACATCAACATTTTGCACTTTTGAACTTTCATTTAGGGGGGGAGGGGAGGGGGTTTTAATTTATGTAAACAAAGGAATTTCATTTCTTAAACTTATGTGACAATCTGAGACAGTCCCTAAGCATAGATGTCAGTAAATTGATGACTTCAGAAATGATATATAGCGATACAATGCACTATTTGGTAAAAACATATTTTTATAGGATATTAACAAGAAACTAAAACTGCTGCATTGTATTATAAACTCTTTCATGTCAGTCTCATCATCATTCTGTCCATGATGTGCTTAATTTATCGATCCATGTACACTGACAAATCACCATTAAGACTTCAATGGCGCCTGCTATATGCATGAAGTGGTGGCCTGCGATATGTATGTTAACAAATTCTACACGTAGGGGGCCCCGAGGTTATTACAGTAAGGGACTGGGTAGAAATTACAGGGAGGGAGGGCCAGTGTTTTTCAAAATGATGCAGTGCATAAAATGGTGATCCTTCAAGAGTGTTTTCAAGGAAAATAAGTGACCAGCCCAAATTATCATACGCAACTGAAACTGGTTACTGATTTATAAGCCCAGTAGTACAATTGTGGTCAAAGGTCACTCTCGTCACGTGACATTTTGTCATAAAAATGTTCTCTAATACTTATCCCTGTCCACCAAAAATCAGATCTGGCTCTATATACCAATCTAGAATTAGATATGTGCATAATTAATGATGTACAGGATGATGTAAGGGTCAAAGGTCAGGGGCAACTCCAAAATTTGGGTGTGCAATGTGGTTCCATACTAGTCATCCTTCAAGAGACACTAGCACTCCAAGTCTCTTAGATAGGATTAGATAAAGCCATAGCTTAGCTGCAGCAGTGTAGGGCAGGTCAAAGGTAATAGAAAATTTGGAAAAATAATACTTTTGAAAATCTCTTGACTTTGGGCCTGTGACCTTGAAATTTGGCACTTAGGAACCTGGCTCCATTATATACACAGTATTTGTAGAGAAATTTGATTGTTAAATTTTGATGCGAGCGGGGTCAGTTATAAAGTTAAAATCCACAATGCCTACAAGAGAACAGTGTCTAAATATTATTTTTATGGATTGTGATACGTAGGGAGAGGGCCACTTTGTTTTTCATGTAAATTTTGGGAGGGTCACATTTTCTTGCAAACTCAGGACAAAGGGACACTTTTGTAAAAACACCGGCCCTCCCTCCCTATAATTTCTTTCCAGTCCCACCATATGTAGAATGTGTCAACACTCATTTCGCAGGGTATATAATTCCATGCATATGGAAGACACCGTTGAATCTCCCATGATGATTTATCTGCAAAGCAGCACTCAACAAAAATGCTGCCTATCATACACAACTCACTACATACAGTCACTTTATCGAGTGTTGCTCCACAGAAAGGAAGATCAACCCAGATGATATACTAATTTGGTTTTAGAGATATCAATGTTTCATAATTATGATTTATTATTAGTCCCCACGGACAACGTCTTGGGGGACTTATAGGTTTGGTCATGTCCGTGTGTGCATGCATGCACGCAGATATCTCAGAGATGCCTAGAGTGATTTCATTCAAACTTGGTACAAGGATTACTCTTTATGTCATACATATGCACATTGATTAATTGTGATCCAATCTAATATGGCCGTCACACAGAGCTCTGATAGCACACAGTCAGTATTGTATCAATTACTTGCAAGAAATGGTTCATCAAATTTCATGAAACTTTGTACAGGTGTTGAGCTCACATTGCTTTAACATTTGAATGAAGACATTTATCAGTGTCTTCTAATTAATAGTTAATTTAAATATTTAATGAAATTTTCTAATTAGCAGGCTATGTCCAGAAATACTGCGTCAAATTTGATGAAACTTGGTACATATGTTGATCTTCCAGTAGTGTCATGGCATGCAAAAAGATAAGTAGTAGTATCATGTCAGTTAATTGCTGATTTACATATTAAATGAATTTTCGTAATTTGGCTGATATGGCGAGAAACAATTCATCAAATTTCATGAAACTTCATACAGATGTTGAGCTCACATCGTTTTAACATTGAATATGACACTTAGCAGTGTCATGTTAATTAATTTTTAATATACATATTTAATGAACTTTCCTAATTAAAGTGATTTGTCCAGAAACATGTCATCAGATTCAGATGTTGATCTAACAGTGCTGTAATACAATTCATTGATACTTAGTGGTATTGCTTATGAAATGTGGTACTCGTGATAATCTGTAAGTGTTATAATAGAATGCAAAAATGTTTGGCAACATCCTGTTGATTAATTACTAATTGACTTATTTAATGACCTTTTGTTATTAGGGTGGCAGCCCACATTGGTTTTGCATTGTGACCACCGTGCAACTCATCTTTAATCATAGACCCAATTAATGAGCCAGACTCTATCCTCTTGTAGACTTGTAATCAAAGTACCCATTAACAAGTGGGGATTGTGTCATTAATGATGACTTGTTTTTTAATAATTACAAAAATAATATCATGTTTTTAGACTATTAATGTCGAGTTTGCCTGTGAACCAATCTGATTAAAATCAGATGTAGAGTACGGTGACGTGTATACTTTACGCTGTACTCTCTTGCTTTCACTACATCTGACCAACTCCCACAGAAGGTCGCATTCAAATCTCACTCTCTGAAGTTACCAATCAGACTGCATGTTACATTGATAATACTGGACTGGGGCTGACTTTGATCATGAGGTCGAGTTTGTCGATGTGATGTTAGGTTCCCTTAGTAATCTGCAAGTAATATCTGCTACTGATAGAGACCTTTGTTTTGCACAATTACTTTGAGGCTTATATTTACGTACTTTTGGAGTCGTGATTAGAGGTAATTAAAATGCTGCACTGAATATTATAACTTGCTTGTGGTCAAAATGAGCTCTGATTGGCAGCAGATAAGGTATACTGCTACAATTACATGTACTTGCCTGAAAATCAAGCATAGCTACACTGTCCTGTAAGCTTGATTTTCGTTTTATTAGCTCACATTTGGTATACCAATTTGAGGTTATTGTATAAGCTGAGGTTGGTGGCGTCTGTATGTGTATGTATGTATGTATGTATGTATGTATGTATGTATGTATGTACGTACGTATAGTATGTCCGTCAACATCAAAAACTTGCGAACCGCTGCACTTTTCAGCTTTGTATTTGGTGTGTTGATGCATCCTGGGCTATGGATTAGATTTTGCTCAAATGAAGTTTGCATTGCCAAAATTATGCAAATGAGCTTAAAATATTGTGAAAATGGTCAAGAATTAAGAACTCAAGAACCGCTGTCTTGATTGCTTTGAAAATTTGTGTGCAAGTACCTTAGGTGAACCTTATACAGTTTTATGAATATCATGAAGATATCTTGAATTTTGTATTTTTGCTGAATGTTTTGGTTATTTTTCTCATTTTAAGTAAAAATTTTTCATCTCTGAAACCGCCAGCCCAGTTTCTCTCAAATTTGGGTTGGATGTTTGCAAGTGTGTTACTCTTCTAATTTGTTGAAATTACGACGAAGTTGGAAAAATTACTATTTTAGGGCATTTTCATCATTTTTGGTCAAAAAATCTTAAAAATATTATCTTTTTAAAGCCCCTGGACAGACAGCTGTTATATTTGATGTACAGATATCCAGGGATGACAATAGTGAGATATGTGGAAGTTGTCCTGTAATATGCAAATTTGTATTTTTAAGACAATTTTGTCATTTTTGGACAAGAAAACTTGTTCTCAAAATTACTTGTCTGATAGCTTTGTAATTTGGTACAAAAGTCCTGAGGGATGTTATTAGATAAATTTTCTGCTCAAAGTGTTGGGAAACCCCCAAATTTGTATATTTTAGGTAATTTTCTCAGTTTGTAACCTTAAATGGCCTACACCAACCCAGGATATGTTGTGAGAGAGTTTCGAAGGCTGTGAACATAATTTTGTCATATTTGGTATCAATTTGTAGTAAAATTTGATCCAGAAAACAAAGCTGAGGGACACACAAGAACTGATGAGAAATTTGGATCCAGGATAATTCCAGATGTCGTAACCACCCCCACAGTGGAAGGCATTTCACTATCTGTAACTAATTTAAGTGCTGTTCACATTCAAATGATAGCACTCATAGTCATACCATTAATTAAAAAAGCCCAAAGGTTGTAAATACATTTTGTGCCATCTGGCCTCATGTAAAGATGGTCAACCAAGGGGTGGAACATTTGATATTCAGGAGGGGGTAGGGTCTGGAAGATTGATGAGGTAGCATTACTTTGTACCAGATCCCTTGTACCGGTACATTCCCATTCTAGTTTTTCCCCACTCTTCCAACCTTTTCTTTTTGTCAAGCCTTCTCTGGCTAATATTTTTGTTGACATTTGCTTATGTATGTAGGATCTGCTTGTCCCATTGCTATAGAAGTTGACATGCATGTTCCTAAAGATGATGTCCAGTACCTATGTTGCAGACCTTATTTGCTTTTGTCATTCTTATTTTTCTGGTTTAAATATTTCTTGAATAGACCAATTCAAACCGAATGTGAGCACACTGTCCTTGAGGGTATTTTTAAACTAATTTGTTACAAAAATTTGATTGACAACTAACGCATGTTGTACCCAAAATGAGAAGTGACAGCAAGAGAATACCGTGTATGTTGTGCAGTACTCTACATCTGATTTTAATCAGATTGAGTCACAACATTCATTGTCCTCAGGTGAACTGTGATGGGGCTGACTGCACCATGTGACTTCAGTGCGATACAGAGGTCAATCACGTGGCACATATACTGTTGACCCGGAAACAACCAAATTAAACTGCATTGTAAGTTCTTCTCATGTGAAACTGGTCTTGCAGCCTTTGTTCATCTTTGATTCTCTTCAAGGATCAGTTTGGTATATGTGTCACATTCCCTAGACAAGTATTCAACCAAAAGTAAGTGTTTCAATGATTCTTATTTCACTACGTCTACTTACATGTCAGCAGTAGTTAGAGCTCTTGTTGCCTTCAGAATACACTCTATGAGTACTTATAAGCTAGGTTACTTATAAATTAATAGCCAAAACCACATTATGCATACAGTCTACTGTTACATGTTTGAACGGTATCATTTTGATAGAAAAAGCATTTTTATTTTGATAATGATTAAAACTAATATGATTTTTGAAGTAAACTTTAATAAATGTTAAAACATTTATTTTTAGGTGTACAGTTATCATATTATGACCTTTGAGCTGTTGCACTAAGAAGTTATGATAAAAAAATGAAAGAAATATGCCATTATGTTATGTTAATTTCAAGCAACTCCCTATTGGATGACTGATTGGCCAAAGTTCACTACAACATGTGTATACTTGTGAGTTTACTTAGATACTGAAGTATTCTGACCTGTTAAGGTGTTGTCAGTACAGAACAAGGCTCTGCTCTGACCTTTTATTTTTGTAAGTCAGTGGCAAAAAATAAATGGGAATGTGGAACAGTGTCAGCTTTGAAAGTCAACATAAGTGGAAAATTGACTAGTCTGGTTCCCTGACCCATTTCCCCGGTAGAGGGCGTGGGGAAATATAGGGTCAGGTACCGGCTAATGTAAACATGGACGCTATTGGGTTAAAATAAAACAAGCTGTGATTGGATGAAAGTAAACACTTGTAACTTTTTCTCATCTTTCTTGGGTTTCGCACTTTCAGGCTCACTTGACACCAACTTCTTGTTTGTACCACAAAGCCGTGGAAGTAGAAAGAAAGTCTTTCTACCTCCATGATTTAGCCACTGTTAGCACACCTCTTAATACTTTTAGAACGTCGACATGATGCCTGGCATTTTTCACGAAATTCGGACACCATTCTATCCATCGAAATCAATCGTCGTTCACAGTTCCAACAAAGTTTGCTTTCAATTAGCTGTGATATCGCAGCAGTACTTGTGTCGTGTATCGAACGTGCTCGGGTCATTGGGTCACGCCACAGTCGGCGATGACCTCAATGACCCTAGCGCGTTCGATACACGCAACAAGTAGGCCTACTGCTGCGATATCACAGCCAGCCTTCAATCACCTCTATTTCCCCGTACTTCTGGAATAATCCTTTCAGTTTATGTTTCCCGTCTCGTGTGCCAATGTTTTTGGTTCGGATACCAGTGTTCGAACATAATTCTGATCCAGTCGAATTTTGACCGGCGTTTTCATGGTAGCAGCCATATTTGTTGTAGCAGGTGACTGTCAGGTGACTAACCTCCGCCATCTTGAACAAAATTCTGTTCAAGATGGCTACCCGGTACCTGACCCCATATTTCCCCACGCCCTCTACCGGGGAAATGGGTCAGGGAACCAGACTAGAAAATTGACCTCATATTATATGCAAACAGTATAGCCATCAATCATCATCCTTCACTGCAGAGTACTCACAGTTCAACCAGCTATGGTCCTTGTATTAACTATCATTGGAAACCAAATTGTATTCCTGTGGTTTGCTTTTTACAGGAATCAATCATAAAGTGATATGATTCTGTGTCACACAGAATAATACACAGAGCACACATTGAAATTAATATTGCCCATTTTAAGTTTCCAGCTCCTGTCAGTAATATGACACAATTTTTAGGTAAGAAAACAATATCAGTACCTATTCAAAGATAAAAAAATTACACAAATTAAGTTGTTCACATGGCAATTGTTGCAAAAAGCAAGATTAATTTAATAATAGACTTTGCCACTATAAAAAATTCATAAAAAGAAGACGATTTGTGTACCTATGATATAAAAACAAGCACAGGATCTCTGAAGTTACATGGGTTTATAGGAAGACCAAAATATTTCTATTAACAATGATTACAGGGCAAATGAGTATAAATCACACTCTTTTATAGGAATAAACAAAGCAAGACAAATTATTTTTAAAAGCAACAACCAATATACATTTTCAAGTAACACTATACAATGCCATAGAAAGAAACTCAGGAAGTTACACAACAAGTACAGTAAAAGTTAGTGAAATTTAAGCTTGTGAAGTGTAACTTTGGAATTATTTGTGTTGTGACATGACTGGCTCTAGATTGGCTGTCTTGTAGGGATGGACAATGTGGATTTCAATTTGTGTGGGTGTAATGATATGATCAGGCAGTCTTTAGTGAAATTGGTATGATTGACAGCAAAGGTTTGTCAATTCTCTGCCTGTGTGTCAAATATTTCAGTTTTTTGTTTGAATGAGCCTCTTTCACAGTCATTTCTATGATCCCAGAAGATGAATGCCACAATCTATGTGTTTATTAAATGTGGTCAGCTTTTACAACTTGATTTCACAATTCCTATGACATCCTACATGATGATCCTGATGAAGGTATAAACATCTAACAGTATTCTAGGTAAATACTTCTTCAATACATTAAAAATATATTTTTGTATCCAGTTCCTCCTCAATGTGATTATACTTTTGTGTTCTCTAGTTTAAATTGGTGTTCATTTAACAAGGGTTTGCATTGTCATAAATCACCCCTTAAGAAATCTGTGGAGAGCAAATAAAGGATACATATATGCAAATGAACTAATGATATGTGAAATTCATCAAACTTAAAAAATGTAAACCGAAAATCTTACAAAATATAAGTATAATGTAAACATAACATGCTCATTAAACTTTCCACATAAGCAAAAGTATGTTAAATGCACCCTCGATCAAATCCTTTTCACTTGTTGAGGTATGAATATCAGATTCACAGTTGACATTTAGCCTGATTACAGAATTTCATTAAATATGCAAATAAGCTATTTATCAGTACTATAGTCATCACATTTTCAGTATGAAAAAATCTAAGTATAACCAATGTACCCAAGAAGTTCAATCAAATGCAGTACATTCAGTTTCCAAACTTTGCCTTATTAAAAATGTTGTTATTAAATATGCAAATGAGCAATTAATTAAATTTCATTCTTATGAGACTTATAATACAAGTAACTTTAAATATGATCAACAAATGGCAAAGGTCCAATTTAAATCAGTGCACTGAATATTTATATATTGCCTAATTACAGAAATTAATTAAATATGCAAATGAGCTTGAAACATGAATGTCCTCATCAGAAAATTTTAAAGATAACTAGATTTTAAATATGATCAAGATATAGCAGATGTAATGTTAGAATTGATGCACTCAGTATTGATATGGAGCCTACATGCTGAAATTCATGAAATATTCAAATGAGCTGGTAAGAAGAACTTTATGCTCAAAAAATTTGCAAATGAATACACAATTATTAGAATGTTATGCTCATCGACCTTACAACATAAGTAGACTCAAGTATGATCATTAATAGCAGGTGTACAGTCAAAATCTGTGCCTAAGTCCTTCAATAGTGATACATAGCCTAATTCATTTAATATGCAAATGAGCCTAAAATCAGTAACCACGTCCAATAAACTTTGTGGATAGTTGCACCATAGAACAGACTAATACACGCCAACCTGCAACATAGGTCAGCTTTGGCTGAGGCCTTGTAGTTAAATTTCACTAATTGGTAAAGGTAGTTAAATGTGCAAATTACTAGCAGTTAGGCGACATCAAAATGTTAAATGTCTTTCACTACTACCGGTATATGTAATCCTATCATCAAAATAGCAAATTTGTCAAATTAATGTTCTTCCTTCATTCTTTCATGTCCCTAATTGGTAAAGGCATTTAATATGCAAATTACCAACATGCAGATTTACAACTGCTAGATAGCATTCATTAATGTCATATCACAATATCTTCAATGTACATTGAATGTTTTGTCAACTTTGGTAAAGCCTTCACAGATAATATCACTAATTAGAAAGTTTCTTAAATACACTATAATCTAAGGTCTTTATTCAGTAATATAAGGCCTTCGGCCCATCATACTTTACATAGTATTCAAATGAAATAAGTGACAGGAAAGTAGAATATCACACACTATAACTTTTTTACATATCATTCAACTCCTTTCTCAGTTGCATTGAATGAAAAAGATATGCAGATAAACATTGCAAAGTAGCTATATCATCAGTCGTCATCAATTGAATAAATTTCCTTTCAGAAGGTGGATTAAAATATCTTACAGGAATGTATTTCCTTCTCTGATTTTCAAAAAAAGGACAAATTAAAAGGAAGTGGTATTCGTCCTCAATTTCTGTTCTATCACATAGTAAGCAAAATCTTAAATCTCGGTCTATTCCGAATTTACGATCCACCTCAATCCGTAAATAATAATGGGAAGAAGTGCGAAACCTTGCAAGCATTCGCGCATGTGCAAGGATTTTTACAGAAAAAAGATACGTTTCCGGCTCAATGGATGATTTCAATTGTCTGTACCATGTCAACTTTTCGAGTGAACAGACTTCACTATACCACTTATCATACAGGTAATTTTTAAATCTCTGAACAAAAGTTTGCATAAAAGAATTTACATCATCTATTTCTTGTTTTTCCCATAAATCATGTAAATTACATAACTGCAACAATTTTTTGCTCATGTCTTTACACACATGAGCATATGTCGCAGCGATGTCTGTCTGTCTGTCTGTCTGTGTGTCTGTCTGTCTGTCTGTTGGTCTGATATCTCAAAAACGTCTAGTCAGATCAGAATCAAATCTGGTACATAGATTCAGTTAGCAAATGGCAAGAACTGATTAATTTTTGGTGGGTGTGGCCTGCTTACTTTTTGCTCATTTGCATAAGGCCAAAGTAAGTAAATTCTTTGTTTTGCGTCCGCGCGCGCCTAGGTTTTTGGAGATTTTAATGAAAAAAAACACAAACGTTCCTTTCAAAATTTCGCCGTTGGTGGCGCTATTTTGTCGCAAAAACATGTCGTGGCTTTTTACTTTGCGGCGAAACACTCCTTTACGGCAGTCAGATTTCACTAATTGACCATGCGGTGACGTAAAACGGTCTTTTTACACATTTACCCCTGTCGATACTCGCCGCCTCACAATCATTCTCGCTGTATGTTGTGGCTTTACCTGTTGTTGCTTTGCCTTGTCACGAAAGAAAATGGATGAAAGCAGGGAAATAATCGACGATACAAAACAGGAAACCTTTGCATGGCAATTGACTTGAAGACATAGTCATCGCGAGCAACCAGGACTTAGACAGAGAGAGATTCAGTCGGCCGGTTGGACTTGAGTAAGCTTATGGCAGACGGAAAAATCGGAAAGTGTTGAAGCCTATCATAGTTTATCAGTCTTTCAGGTTTGCCAAAAATTTGGTTCATCTGTCCATTTTAACTTTAAACAAAACAAACCAGTGATCAGTCCTGTAAACGAAATGCCTTTACGTGCTATTTTGTTCAGTTTGGGTAAGGGAGAGTTATCCTTAAGGATAAAGTTCCTCTTTGAAAGTTCAAACTTGTAGTAGGCAGTCGTAGCTGCTTTTGAAGGAGGTCACACTTTCTGCATTAATGACATCGGCTGGTAATTTATTCCAAGTATCCACAACTCTTGTTGAAAAAAGTACTTCCTTGTGTTAAGTCGAACGGCAAGTTCTCGAGTCTGCTGCTAACTCAAGTGAAAGGTTACAGTGGTCGTAGTCTTTGATAATTTTGTAGAGTTGAATCATGTCGCCACGAATGTTTTTTTGTTTAAGTGTTATAAGTGTTATCAAACCCAGCTGTTTAAGTCTGTTTTTGTTAATTGTAGTGTTGGAGTTCAGGTATCATTTTTGTTGCCCTGCGTTACACTTTTTCTAAGATGTTTATGTCCTTTTGTAGCCATTGTGACCAAGCTTGTACCAAATATTCGAGCAAAACAGCAAGTTGCTTGTAAAGACGAAGAATGACATTTTTTGATTTGATTGACAGTGATCGTTTGTTGAAACCAAACATTCTGTGCCTTTTTGCAAACTTAACACACTTGCTTGACGGTTTTAAGGTAGAAGAATATTTTTGGCTTGTAAAAATCAGCTTGTTGAATTTTAGGGTCACTACATTTCGCAAGGGTGATATTTCTTGGTATTGTCAGTAAGTTCAGAGTTCAGAACTAATTTTAACGTCAGTATGATTGATGTAGATTAGAAAGAGTACTGGTCCAAGAACTGAACCCTGAGTGACACCATTTGTGACGTATTCTCCATTCACATGATGCTCCATCTATGACTACTCGCTGTTTTGTATTCGTCAACCAAGCTTTGATCCACTGTAGAATATTTCCATTTATGCCATGATACTTCATCTTTTCAAAAATCTGAGGTGTGGTACTTTGAAAGTGCAAGGAATATAGATGTGAAGTGTCCACCTAAATTCGGGTCTGATGAGTCTGTGCTTTGAGATTGGCAATTGCGAAATGATTTCATTGATAGATTTGATGGAAAGGAAAGGTGCTGGTTTAACGGATTGTCCCGAGGAAGGTACAGGGAAGACTTTTGTCGATAATATCGCCAGTGTCTTGTTCTCTCTGATACCCCATCTTTCTAAAATTGAATACAGAGGCTTTAAGTTACCCGATCTGTTTGGTGTTTTCTTTCAAAACAAAGACACCTTTCAGCAAAACTATGACATTCCATCAGAGCATAAACATTACCCAAGAAAATTAAACTTGAAAGAAACGTGCAAGAACTTGAGGACAAAAGACTGCTACTGTGTATACCGTTATAGTGTACCCATTCCTCAAATGGTCCAGATTAAGTAATTTGATGAGGCTGTCAAGGTGCTGTGCATGTGGACCCTTTGAATGCACAAGAAAGACATCTAAAACTAATAAGAGAAAAGCAAACTTTGAAGAATGACTTTATTTTGATCCATTTGTTATGAAAATGCATACAGCGATCATACAGTGTGTCACACTGTGACAGGACTATTCAAGTTGTTTGAGAAAAATTGTCCTATAAAGGCAAACTGATTTTGTGTTAAATTTTTCTGTGTGTTTTTTTAACCGCTTACCCGCGTACCTTTTAGGATTTTGAGTGGACGCAAAACAAAGAATTTACTTATTTGGCCTAATTAATGATTTTAGAAAAAACAGATATTCATTAAAAACGCCTACACACAATTTTATGAGATTTGCTACAAATGTTGATCACACCAAGATGTATCATTAGTGGGAACCATCAAGGGGTTACATGAAAGATAGTTGCTAATTTGCATAGTTAATGAACTTTCCTAATTAGGGATATATGTCTTATTTGACTAGATCAAAATTGACCAAACTTGGTATGTATATTAAAGATACTATTATTTAACATTATTGAAAGTCATTAAGCGATTATTGTTCATTATGTTGATCATAATAATTTCAATGAAATCACAACCATGTGGCAAAGGTTCAAATTTACACATAACTTCAATATATAATGAAACACGTGAGCATTTTCAGTTCATATCTGGTTTAATATGCTGTACTCATGTTGGTTTGGATCTAACACCTGATTGTTCAATGGTGTAAAGCATGTTGTAGCATTTCTTTGTCCAATATTTAATGCAACGTTTTGCTGTATATAAAAAGATTTGATGTCTACCACATTCCCCTAAAACTATGACATTTGGTGCATTTCCAGCAACTCCTAAAAAATAACGACAGGCATAATAGTGAATTCTCTCTAGACTGTCATGTCTTTCAAAACCCCAAACCTCTGACCCATATGTCAAAATAGGTACCAGATATGAACTGAAAATGCTCACGTTTTTTATTATATATTGTAGTTATGTGTAAATTTTAACCTTTGCCACATGTTTGCAACTTCATTGAAAATATTATGATCAACGTAATGAACAATCACCGCCGATTAGGTCATGAAGTATACAAATATGTAATTAGCTGAAATAAAAATATCAAAGTTCTTTTACTGCTGTCATTGTATCACCACTTTATATAGCAAGTGTAATTACCGTTGGCCAAGTCCTTCAAGCCATATATGCTGAGCTGTGAAAGCTCATTAGACATGCAAATTATAAATTAGCTGACATGAAAATGTGAAATGACTTTTGATATTGTTTTAACCTGGTATAATCATCAATGTACATAGCATGTTTTGCCAACTTTGATCAAGTAAATCCAGTATATATCCGTAATAAGCAAAGTTCATTAAATATGTAAATTAGGAATTGGCTTAAGTAAAAATGCTTAATGATTTTCAACAATGTTGTATCATGGTATCTGCAATATATGTAGCAAGTTTTGTCAACTTTAGTCAAGTTGATTCAGATATATATCTCTAATTAGGAAAGTTCATTTAATATGCAAATTAGGAATTGGCTGAAGAGAAAATGCTTAATGACTTTCAATAATATTGTATCACAGTATCTTTGATGTATATAGCAAGTTTCAACAACTACAATCAAGTCAATTCAGATAAATATCCCTAAATATCAAAATTCATTTAATATGCAAATTAGGAATTGGCTGAAGTAAAAATATTTTTTGATTTTCAATAATATTATATCACAGTGTCTTTGATGTATATAGCAAGTTTAAACAACTACAATCAAGTTAATTCAGATATATATCCCTAATTTGGAAAGTTTATTAAATATGCAAATTGGGAATTGGCTGAAGTAAAAAGGTTTAATGACTTTCAAAAATGTTGTATCATAGTAGCTTCAATACATGTAGCAAGTTTCATCAACTTTGGTCCAGTCAATTTAAATACCGGTATATATCTCTAATTAGCAAAGTTCATTAAATATGTAAATTAGGAATTGGCTGCAGTTAAAACGCTTAATGACTTTCAATAATGTTAAATCATAGTATCTTTAATATACATACCAAGTTTGGTCGATTTTGATCGAGTCAAATCAGACATATATCCCTAATTAGGAAAGTTCATTAAATATGCAAATTAGCAACTCTCTTTCATGTCACCCCTTAATGGTTCC
Source organism: Ptychodera flava (assembly GCF_041260155.1). Taxonomy (NCBI): domain Eukaryota; kingdom Metazoa; phylum Hemichordata; class Enteropneusta; family Ptychoderidae; genus Ptychodera; species Ptychodera flava. The sequence continues at coordinate 15,862,819 of NC_091941.1, forward strand.
CACTGCTGATATATCTTGGTGTGATCAACATTTGTAGCAAATCTCATCAAATTGTGTGTAGGCGTTTTTAATGAATATCCGTTTTTTCTAAAATCATTAATTATGCAAATGAGCAAAAAGTATGCAAGCCAAACCCACCAAAAACTAATCAGTTCTTGCCATTTGCTAACTGAATCTATGTACCAGATTTGATTCTGATCTGACTAGACGTTTTTGAGATATCGGACCAACAGACAGACAGACAGACAGACAGACAGACAGACAGACAGACAGACAGACATCGCTGCGACATATGCTCACCTGTGTAAACACGTGAGCAAAAAATCATAGTGTCGAATAATTTAAAGAATGTGTTATAAGGAAGTAAATACACTATAAGCTCTTATGTAAAAATGCTAAACCACTTTCACTAATGTAAATATCAGTCTATTTTTCAATGGATATATCAAGTTTTGTCAACAATCTAGATATTTATCTGTAATGTGGAAAGTTTTCAATTGCATATACAAACAAATAGTATCATCCTCATAGAACTTTGACAGACAGACATACCCGGTATATACAAGGAATTGCAAACATTAGTTACTGTACCACAATTGCTCATTTGAATGAAAACATGAGCTAAAAACCCTAGACTCAGCTACATGCTAATATTTATCCAAGCCCTCTGTGCTCCACTTCTCATAATTTAGTGCACCCCCTTGCTAGGACCCAATATTATTGGATCTGATCACTGTGTAGGCCAAAAGATAGATACAAAGAATTACAACAAAAATATTCAAATTTCATCAAATTACAGTAGTTCAATACTTAAAGACCAGTATGAGGTAATTTTTTTTTTTTTTTTGGGGGGGGGGGGGGGGGGGAAGTGCCACATCAACTTTTAAACTGGTACAGTAAAGAATACAAAGTGGATGATAGTCCTTGTCTGGTTACATTGTCATGACAGTGTAAATGTTACATTCAGATGATGAAATAGACGTATTCCCTGTAAAGTGTATATACTTTTGCACGCAATAATTTCAACAGGAATAATGTTATTTTGTGACAATTTAGAAAAATTCAATAATATAACACATCAAAAGACTATAATTTAGAATTTTAAGACATATCGGCAGTTTGAATCAAAAACGTTATTTATTAATGTCTTTGGATTGATTTATGTAAGAATTTCTAACAGTCAAAGTATTTCTCATTAACGCTTCAATTATATTAATTTGGCTGTATTGATACTAATTGGTAATTTGATTTCTCATTGGCAATAAAGATCACGTCATGAATGACTGAAATATGACAAGTGACCTAACGGACAATGGCCAAACGGCCGTTTATGTAGAGAATTACTATTTTTGACACGTGTTGATGAAGAAGGTGGAAATCTTTGATAGCTCATTTCGGTGGCCAGAAAAAAGTGGCTAAAATAGCTGCAAAAATACACCATTGAATATTTCATCATAATTTGAATATATCACATTGGATTATCCCTAAGAACAGGTAAACCAAAGCTATCTGACGAGTAGTTTTTTGATGAAATTTTCTGACCAAAAATGGCAAAAATTGACCCAAAAATACAAAATTGCAGATTTCATCATAATTTAAGTAAATATCATTTAGTTCATCTGTAGGATTCTGTTTTCCAAATTTCAAAGCTATCAAACCAGTACTTTTTAAGAAACACATTTTTTTACCAGAAATAACAAAAATTGCCTTAAAATACAAATTAGCATATTTCTGCACAATTTGAACAAATCTGAAATAGATCATCCCTAGGGACTTATGTACCAAATATCAAAGCATCTGACCGGTAGTTTTGAAGAAGATTTTTAAAGATTTTTTGACCAAAAACGACAAAAATTGCCTTAAAAATACAAATATGCAAATTTCACCATGATTTGAACAAATGTAACTGAAGTCACCCTAAGTAAACAACATATCGAATTTCAAAGCAATCGGACAAGCGATTTCAGAGAAGAAGATTTTTTTTACCAAAAACAGCAAAAAATGCCCCCAAAATACAAATATGCAAATTTCACCACGATTTGAACAAACTTAAGTGAGGTCACCCCAAGTGAACTGCATATGAAATTTTAAAGCAATCAGACTTGCGGTTTCAGAGGAGAAGGCAATTGTTGACAGACGATGGACGACGACGACGGAAAATCAACCTATTTGATAAGCTCAGCGTCGCTGACAGTGGAGCTAAAAATAAAGTAGCAAGAATTACTAATTCACTTGTTTTAAATTGAGACTGAGATAAATATAATGTACACTCGTTATGGCAATATAGGGAACATTCCAGTAATTGTGAATTTATTCTAATTTTACCCTTTGAGCCAAAAATGTTCTGTTCTCAAACTATGCACTATCACACAAAATAGTTGATAATGGAATTTAGAGAATACTGAATTGTAATTCCAGAACAGTGAATTGTCAGGTAAATTTGTTCAGTGTCTTGTGATGAAAAATCTGCTCTAGTATCTGAGCTTGATAATCTTGGCAGGAAACTGTTCTAAACTCATTTTAATGTAATACGGTTCAGTTGGATGTATCACTTGTTTTGCCAGTAAATTTTACAATTGATAGACTTGGAAAAAATTAGCACAGCTGTACTATATGTTTGAAATTTTCTATTTCTCACTGCTCAAGTTTTCAAATTTTGGTTCCTTGAGATTTTTCAGTTTTTATTTGTTCCATATTTTGAAAAGTGCCAATATTTTGATTAGGGCCTAAAAAGATTTCCACAGTTCTTCAGAATCTGTGCAAAAAGACTTTAGTTGATGTAGATACATCTCATCTTTACGTAACCTGATTATGGTAGAGACTGCATTCATTAATAGCATATTTGGTATTAACTTTGTGTCAGACATGAACACAAGTAACTAGTCTGAAATCATTTTTACTTCAATTTGTTAGAAACATTTTTCCCCTAGAACTAACAAAACTGCTACGTGTACAAGGGCAGTAATCATGAAATAAAAAATTTGTGAAAAGCTTGTCCTAAGTATTTTGCAATTTGTTGTGGTTATCTATGATCACAATCATGCTGGTATATAGCTTCATTGTCATAGCTTAATTTCTGTGTACCATGGGCAAAACTTGTAGTATGAATTGTCAAGTTCTGTATTCTTGTCTTTAGGAACATTTTTGTGCAACCATTGAGGCCACCATTGGCAGAGAAGTTTCCATCCATTGTTGTATAATATGGGTACTCATAATTCATAAACAATATACATGTATATCATGGAAATAAGTATATAGCAATAAGTTTAGTCTAAAAGGAAATTGAAAGAGTTGTGATGAGAAAAATACACTGTGATAACAAGAGTTAAGCCTTGGTGTATGCATTTATGAAGACAGGAAATGATTACACCGGTTTTGCAGAAGACAAGTATACCGGTATGTTAAAATGATCTGCAATTTCTAATCAATCAAAGCTTCAACAAGAGCAAAGAATCTAGTGATAAGTTACAAGTTATTACATTTATTTTCCAGGGAAATACCGAGTACAATACCATGGAATGTACTGTGGGAGTATTATCTGTCTCAACATCATGGGATAAGAAAACCTCAAAGCTAATAAATGATTTCTGCAAAAAATCACTGAAAAAAGAGCCGCATGAACTTTCAAGAATTCACTGTACTGTCCTTGATGATGAGGTGCATGAGAATCTAAAGAAAGAGGCAGAAAGGTGTGGCGTAAATTTGATTCCAGCAATCAGACCCAAATGGTCAACCCCTGTTGAAGATCCACCTGCAATTACTTGGCTTCTAAATCATGCCAACTACTATCCAGGACTGGCGAAATTAGACAGTATTGCACACGTGGTTGGGTTATTGGCTAAGACAAACAATTCTGCATCTGCAATACATGAAAGTCTTTTCCCCAAAGCTCAGCTTCATCTTCTAAAACCTGATCCATCTGGCATCGCACTGTTTGTTTATGATGCCTGGAATGAAGATGAGCTAGGTCTAACAGGATTTCACAGAAATCTGGTCCAAGATTTTTGTGAAAGGAAGGCCAAGGCAGGAGAAACTCTGAAAGCCTACTCCACAGTTCTCAATGTCGAAATCAGTGATAAGCAGAAGAAAGACGCTGAGAGCTGTGGTGTTATCTTGATTCCAGCTCAATTAAAGGAAAGAGCTGACCCAAAAGATGAAATCCCGGAATTGAAGTGGTTGCTGAATCACGACATATACTATCCAGACCTCAAAGATTTAGAAAGTGTCGAATATGTGGTTGGTTATGCTCCAAAGACAGGACTTGCAGCGGCTGATATCCGAGCCCAACTTTTTCCAGATGCAAAGTTAGTTCTTATCAACCATGCTTGTCCAGAAACTGATTGTCTGCAAGCTGAAGAGTATGGAATTGCGGAGTTTGAAGAGAAGATGCTGCGTATGGCTTGTGAAGCTGATCTGTTGTTTTCCATTGGACCACGAATCCACCAATATTTCCAGAATGCATATCGGGCAGACACTGAAGGCAGGGAATTGTCTGAAATTCCACATGAAGAAATTCTTCCTCAACTAAGTGATGCCTTTTGGACAAAACACCCAAAGCTTCAGCAGCTGATCACACAACACAACATACTGACATACGGCCAGATAGATACAAAGGAAACAATCAAACAGTGCTTGTCAATGGCAACATTAATCAACGCTGCAGCTATGGATAGGAAAAAAAGCAACACAAACCCTCCTAAATGGAAGATACAGGGTGCATCAAAAAAGGCCTTTGAGTCTTACAAGGCCCTATTGGGTGACAAAACCACAACTGGTCAGATCCTGCCAACATTTCAGACCAGCTTATCAGCAAAAACACTGTTGACATCCCTCCAACAATGCCATCTTTGCATACCTATGCCATGTTACACAGATTATAGTTTTCATGGTTTGGAGGCAATGGTATTTGGACTTCCAACCTACCTTGTCAAAAACTCTGACATAGCATACTTTATCAAGAAGTACTTTGGAACATTCGAACATAATTGGATAGTGGAATGTCCCGAAGAAAACCTCAGCAAGAAAATTCTACAACATCTATCCAACACCTCATTGGAATTTCAGAAAGCAAAAGCCCTAAAGAAGAGCATGGTTGAAAATGAAGCTGTAACAACACTATACGCCAAGTTTGCGTCTCTGCTAACTGTCAAGAAACCAAATGCAGATGAACATAAAGAGCAGAGAGGTACACTAATGAGTGAAAGATTATTTTAATTAATTTTTTTATTACGAAGTTTTTGACTGCAATTTCGTCGCATCAGACATTGTATTCAGTTTGTTGCAGATATAATTCTATGTATGTTTTGTGTCAGTGTGTCCAATTGTCTCAAGATGTTTTGCATATTCACTGCATATTTGATTCATATAAATTTTATGATATTGCAAAATTGAATAAAGGGTTTAAGAAATTATTTTTAAGTTAGAGGACTGACTCATTAGTAAGGATGTACAAAACCGTAAAACCCTACTAAAATTGGAGAGTAATGATAGATTAAAATCATGTTTTGAAAAGATTCCATCATCTAACAGTGGTGATTATAGTCTCTAGTAGGTTGTACATTTATAATCAATGTGTGAAATGCCTAATTGGAAAACAAACTAAGAGTTACCAACAAATAAATATGTTCCCTTGTCAGGTAACATACCTCAACAAGTAGGAGAAACTGACAAACCTTCAACACAGTCTAAGGCTGTTGTAAAAGAGAAACACCAGACAGAAAATGCTGAACCGTGCAATTTCACTTTGACTGAGGATGACATTCCAACGGCACAGAAAACTGTACAACAGCAAGCTAATATATCACCAGGATATGAAACACAGAGGTTACCAAAAACTATGCAAGCACAGTCAAAAATTGGGGTAGCAGGTGAGCCTCAGCTGACACAGATGGGGAAACCTGAAGCTAACCCTACACACCCTAATATGATTGGAAAAGAAGGGAGCAGTACTGCAGCGCATACACAACCAGAATTGACTGGAAGGGTAGACATGGCAGGGGGTGAGACCTCTACCTCAGTTGAAACGACTACTCAGGAACAAGGTACATGTAATTTTGTAGGTTCAGATGTAACATTTCTGCTATTTGCATTCATAGTATGTAAACACCTGTAATTCTTGTAATTTGTATGTAAACAGGTAACACTAAACATTATAATTACAGTTGGTGATGGCAAAGTATCTTTACAATGAAAATATTTCATGCCTGGCAACTCCAATTACACTACCATATAAAAAATAACTATGTATTTACAGTACATTTCAAATTACTTCCACAGCTTACTTTGTGAGACATACCGGTACAAGTTATATAAAGAACATGCACAATTAGCTTTGGTATCACATCACATTTAAAAGTCACTAATTCATTAACATTAAGTAAACCAACAAAGAACAGCTTTGACCAAATAGTTGATCAGTTGATTGCACTGGATCTACATGTAGCTATCTTTGTTAACAACAGCTTGAACAGGTGCCGCCAACTGGTAATAAATTTCATCAATTTCGCAAAATCATCATGAAACATGTTTTTAGGGCTAATGTACCAACTTTTGATTTTGACCTTGACCTAAAATTTGGAGGGGAAAGTAGAGCTGTTCGTAACTGCCCTCCCACTGGCATACACGGAAATTGTGCCCTCCCACTGTATTTTGATGCCCACTGCCCTGCAGTATATATGGTCTGCCCGCTCTCACTCCCCACAACAATTCAAGCTCCCTACTGCCCTCTCCCCACTACTGAAATTCCCCATTGTCTGCTAGATACCCACTAGGCAACTGAAATCAACACAAAACCGTGCAAGCAGCCAGCAGTATACCTTGGAACATTGCTCCCCTCTTCCTCAACTTCATTCAACTACGATTTTCCCCTCCCTCGACAAATTTTTGGGTACCCACTGTCAAAAATTTTCTCCCCGCCCACTGAAAATAATGAAATTTCTTCCCCGCCCACAGTAAATATTGAAATTTTCTCCCCGCCCGCTCATTAGTCTTAAAATTTGCCCGCCCGCTGAAAAACTGCGCACAAACACCTTTGCACAAACACCTTTTTGCACGAACAGCTTAGTTGGCAGCACCTGCTTAAAGCCATGATATGAATTAAAACTAAAACAAGATACTGCATATATATTTAGATTGAGCAGCAACCTCAGAGAGACTTGCCAAAACTTGTTTCCTATAATATATGTGACATAAGTGATTATGAAAATGTGATGTGATAGCTGAAATAATTGTGTTCAGTATAATTGGCAAAACAGTATGTCTAACACAGTGAGTTGATAGGTAATGTTAGCTGCACAGGAAATCTGTCTGTTTCGGACATTTAGCCCACATTTGTTTTTACATTTTTGTTGTTATATTTTTAGACTCTCTAACTGTACATATACAACTGGATGATAAAAATTATTGCAAATGCCTTGAGGAACAAGGTAAAGCACCCTCAGCACAACCAAGAGTGCACCGGCTGCAAGAAATGATGAGTAACCTGGAGGCTGCATGGAGATACTGTAAACAGGCACTGAAACGTAAAGCGGAAAACGTGGTAGGTGATAAAGATGCAGGCTGTCAACTCTGCAAGAAAATCTGCAAGAAGGAACTTGGTGATGATGTGGATCCAACCAATCTGACAGCTGAGTCCCTGGGAATGCTCATTAGGTTCCTTACACTTTACAATCTCTACAAACTAAAGCAGACTTGTAGATCTGGAAGTCTGGCCAAGGCATTTGAACCACTATTGATAACAGATGAAATGATAGAGATTGCTGACAAAGTTGGACTTAAACTGCAGTTAAAAGCAACGTATGACACAGAAAAGTTTAAAGAGGTTGAACTTTTCTTCATTAATAGTAAGTTTTTAGCTGTTGTACTTTCTATTATGAAAACAAAATTTGCAGAAGATCTAAACATTTACAATTATTTGCTATCAATGTGCAATAAATTAACCCTCCAAAATTCAAATCGTTTCATTTGTAGATTTTATTACCAGCATTGTGCAATGTGGTTTCATAAACTGACAGTCTAAGTCTGACCAAGTGCAATCAAAGATCACTGGACAGTGTTAGATTTGTGATTCGAGGTCCAAGGCACATTAGAACAGTGACTTTGTGGTTTCACCTTTTTTTTCCAGCAGCCTACAGTTACTTGTTATACACATGTTTACATCTCAGCTGTAATGGATTATGAACTGGTTTTTGTGTAATGAATAAGAGAACTTTGAATGCTATCAATAATATGGAAATAATGGATGACGTGCTGACCACTATGATTAACATTTATTTATGGGCAAGGGTGAGAGGAAAGCCAAAAATTAACGGGCGAGGCTTGCCGAGCCCGTTAATTTTGGCTTTCCACGAGCCGGTGCCTATAAATAAATGGTAATGTCAGCGCCGAGTCTGTTATTTCCATTATATTATCAACAAATCCCAAAAAACCGTCAAAAATTTACGAAAATTTCCTGTGTGAATGACAAAGGGGCCCAAGAACTTGTCAGTGAGTAGTGCGCATTGCAAAAATTTTGCAAATCCGGAGATTTTTTGAAAAAGTGTCTAAACTTGGCCCACAAGTGTTCCATTTTAAGGGCCTGGTCAGTTTCTTTGCCTGGGGGGGGGGCAGTGGATTCATTGGGGGGGGGGTCCACCCTGTTTTTACTTGGTGATAGGGGGGGTCACCATGTTTTTGAAGTGCCCTATGGGGGGGGGGGGGGTCAGTGTGTTTTTGAATTTCGACATGGCTCACACTTTCGAAAAATGCATTGTGCCAGCCACAAATTTCATCATTCAGTTGAATTTAATATTTCACAATCTCATTTTTCCTACAACAGTTCTGGACATCTGCTTATGCATAAAAAGAGCTGAGTACATTCACAGCTCATTCAAAATACTGCATTAAAACTTTAGAATTCGAACTTTTAAGTTCCTATCTTACAACTGACATGACAACAATTTCATTAAAACACAGAATGACTGAATGTTTAAATTATACCCCAAAAATTATATATATATATATATATATATATATATATATATATATATATATATATATATATATATATATATATATATATATATATATATATATATATATATATATATATATATATATATATATATATATATATATATATATATATATATATATATATATATATATATATATATATATATATATATATATATATATATATATATATATATATATATATATACACACACACACTTGATTATTCAATTTATATTCCACCTTTTGTTTTACCCTTTGTCACGCGCAGGGGGGGTCACCCTGTTTTTCGAAAGTTGGAATATGGGGTCACCCTGTTTACGAAAGTTGGAATGGGGGGGGGTCAGCCACTTTTTTACAACAGCAAAAAATAATCCACCGCCCCCAGGCAGAAGAAACTGACCAGTCCCTTTTGTGATTGATTATAATCTTTGTACAAATCACAATTTTCGTTTCAGCTGTAAAGTTACTGTATTTATGATATTATTCCTATTCATGGGCACATAAACAAACCATTATTTGTGGGCATTCACGTGGTTCAGCTCGACCAATTAAAACGCAAGGGACAGGGCATGGTAATTGTTACGTGCAGAGAAAACGAACAAAAGGGTGAACTCAGCAGTTAACGTTTAAACGAAATTTATTACGAAAATAAGACTAATTGCTAAGTCAGGGATAGAGTACAAGCTTTAAAAGTGTACAGACTACTTATCTCAGCTGGGACGGCAAAGCTCCAGTCTCAGAGTTGTAACAGTCAGTCGGATGAATGAACAGTCCTTTGGCTAGCAGGCTTGAAGCTGTACAAAGTCCACAGTATAAATCCAGCGTTGACAGTGAAGGTCTTGAAAAGTCTTGAGAATGACTACTGCTGGAGTTTAGTAACACACAAGAGACACGATCCCAAAAGTCTGACTGGAAGCTGTGCACGTCCCTTTTATAAAGGCATATAAGAACAATCTAGAACTTTTATTGACATGCTAATTACTGTTCTAAAATTATCTCCCTTACACAACTAATCAACTTTCCAGAACATTCCAAACATGACTAATTGAATTCAAGGTTGTTAGGTCATCAAGGGCAGTGACCTTGAGAATGTTCTAGACTATATTGAACTCAGGTCATGATGAGTGTGGGGGTAAATGACCTACATAACACACCCCCTCTTCAAAAAAAGAAAATTTTTCAAAGAAAAATCTTTCTTTTACAAATGTAATCTTGAAAAGGATTTAAGTACTCAAATTTTGTTTTACTCTAAAGTAAAATTTCTTGAAAGTGAACAACAATAAACTCTAAATATGAGAGAGACAGTCTGCAATTAAATTGTCTCTGCCTTTGATATGTCTAATGTCAAGATTAAACTCCTGTAACATTAAACTCCATCTAAGCAATTTCTGATTTTTGCCTTTAAATTTCTGTAGAAATACAAGAGGGTTGTGATCAATATAAACCACTATTGGCTGATTTGAAGACGTAACATAAACTTCAAAATGCTGTAAAGCTAATATCAAAGATAAACACTCTTTTTCAATTGTAGAGTAGTTTCTCTGGGATTTGTTAAATTTGCGTGAAAAATAGCAAACAGGATGATCTACACCATGACTATCCTCTTGCAATAAAACAGCACCAGCAGCCGTATCACTAGCATCTACAGCTAATTTGAATGGCAAAGTGAAATCTGGTGCAGACAACACTGGAGCACTTGCGCAGTATGGCTTTAAGTGTATCAAATGCCTGTTGGCATTGCTCTGACCAAACAAACTTTACTTTCTTTTTAAGTAAGTTAGTCAAAGGCTCAGTAATTGTGGAGAAATTTGGACAGAATTTTCTGTAGTAACCAGCCATACCGAGAAAGCGCATCAGTTGTCGTTTGCAGTTGGTATGGGAAAACTTGAAATGGCACTGATTTTGGCATCAACAGGTTTTACCTCACCCTGTCCTACAGTATGTCCGAGGTAAGTTACCCTTGCCCAACCAAACTCAGATTTGGCAAGGTTGACAGTCAACATTGCTTTGCTCAGTCTCTCAAAGAACTTCCGCATGAGCTTGATGTGTTCCTCCCAGGTGTCACTATACAGGACGACGTCGTCAACGTAGGCTGCACACCCGTCTAGCCCGGATATGACGTCGTTGATCATCCGTTGGAACGTTGCCGGAGAGTTCTTCATTCCGAATGGCATCACCTTGTACTGGAACAATCCGTCTGGTGTAACAAAGGCGGATATTTCACGAGCACGATCCGTCAGAGGGACTTGCCAAAATCCCTTCAGTAGGTCAAATTTCGTCACATACTTGGCTTTTCCCACTCGGTCGATGCAGTCATCAATCCTCGGGATGGGAAAGTGTCTGTCTTTGTTAAAGCGTTGACCTTCCTAAAGTCCGTGCACATACGATAACTGTGAGTCTGATTTGGGAACAAGTATGCACGGCGAACTCCAGTTACTTTTACTGGGTTCAATAAAGTCATTGTCCAGCAGGTATTTGACTTCTTCCTGGAGATATTTCGCTTTTGTTGGATTCAGTCTGTATGGATGTTGTTTTATAGGCTTACTGTCCCCAACATCAACGTCGTGATAGATGACGTTTGTCCTCGTTGGAACATCTTGAAACAGGTGTTATATTCGTGGAGCAGTTCTTTCACCTGTTGTTGTTGTTCTGGCTGGAGGTGTGCCAACTTTGTAGACTCCAGCTTCTCCAGGATTTCTGAGTTCTGAAGCTTGACCGAGCCCAGCTTTGAGTTTAGAGTATTTTCACTCAAGTCAGTTCAGTATCACTATCTTCATAATGGCTTGAACTGACTGCACTGACAGGCTGAGTTATAGTAGGATTATCCCTATCCAAATATGGCTTAAGCATATTTATGTGACATAGCTGTTTTTGTTTTCGCCTGTCAGGTGTTATTATGATGTAATTTAAATCACTCAATTTCTTATCAATTAGGTATGGCCCAAAGTAACGAGCATGGAGTGGTTTGCCAGGATTGGAAGTAGAACAAGAACTTTTTGACCTGGTTCAAACTTCCGTTTTGAGGTGCTTTTATCATATTTGGTTTTCATTGACTGCTGAGATGACTCAAGATTTTCTCTGGCTAATTCACATGCTTTAGAGAGTTTTGTACGAAAATCTGACACATATTGCAAAATATTCAGACAATCATCATCGTCTGATAGGAATTTCTCTTTAACGAGCTTGAGTGGGCCACGGACTGTATGTCCAAATACAAGCTCAAATGGGCTAAAACCAAGAGACTCTTGAATTGACTCTCTAACAGCAAAGAGCAAAAAATGAATTCCTTCATCCCACTGCTTCTCTGTGTCAAAACAGTAGGTCCTAATCATGTTTTTCAAAGTTTGATGAAATCGCTCAAGAGCACCCTGACTTTCTGGATGATAGGCGGATGACCTATACTGTTTAATGCCTAGCTGATCCATTACTTGTTGAAAAATTCCAGACATAAAGTTGGAGCCTTGATCGGACTGGACACATTTAGGGAGGCCAAATAAAGTGAAAAATTTGACTAAAGCTCTCACTATAGTCTTTGTCTTTATATTTCTCAGTGGTATGGCTTCTGGGAACCGAGTTGATGTACACATTATTGTCAGCATGTACTCATTTCCTGATCTTGTTTTTGGTAGGGGCCCAACACAGTCTATTAGAATCCTACTAAATGGTTCTTGAAATGCAGGAATTGGCTGTAAAGGGGCCTTTGGAATGGTCTGATTCGGCTTTCCTACCATTTGACATGTGTGACAAGTTTTACAGAAATGTGCTACATCCTGCCTGAGATTAGGCCAATAAAAGTGACTGAGAATTTTATGATAAGTTTTCCTGACTCCTAAGTGACCAGCCCAGGGGGTTTCATGGGCTAGGCGCAATATTTCAGCATGGTAGGGCTTTGGAACCACAATTTGATGTTTTATAGCCCAATCGTCATCAACCAAAACATCTGGAGGTCTCCATTTACGCATGAGAATACCAGATTTTGTATAATAGGAAACAGAGCTATCTGAAGTTTTACCTTCATCATCATCTACCCTGTCAAACAAAGACAAAATATCTGGGTCTTTGTGTTGTTCTGCAATGAGATTTGATCTAGAAAATGTCTGACTTTGGTCAGCAGAAGTTTTACTGGAAGTTTCAAATCCACGAGGGATAACGGAATGATCCGTGTCAAACACCTGACTGAGAAAGGTGTCATTTAAGTCAACATCTGTGACATTATTTTTGAGAGTATTTGATTCTCGGAAGTTTTCTTTGACATGGCTCGAGTAATGCACATGAAGGAAATAAATCGGGTATCTCTTGTTCAATTGGCTCTGGATCCTGATCTAAACTAGGATTATCAGTCACAAGTGGATTAGTAATGACCTTGTCCCCAGCAAGGTCGTTTCCAAGAAGAAGGTGAATCCCTTCAAAAGGCAAAAAAGGCCTAATACCTAAAGCCACAGGTCCAGAAACAAAGTCCGAAGACAAATAGACATTATGGAGAGGAACAGGAATAAAGTCATTGCAATCTACCCCTAATAAGAACTTTAGAACCTGAAAATGACTTTTCAGAAAACGGCAGGGTATCTGCCAACAAAAGAGACTGGGAAGCCCCGGTATCTCTTAAAATTTTGACAGGGGTAGCGGAAGAAAAATCACTAGAAAGTGATATAAAACCATCATGAATAAATGGTTCGAAAATACCCATAATGCTATCTTGAGAAGAATTGACCTTGACCTCATTAATTGGGGATGAGAGGAGTTTAACCTCAGAAAATGTGTTGCACACATTATTAGACTCTAATTGAGTTGATGAAGAAATAAAGCCGGTGGGCTTAGATCCACTTTGACCACTTTGACCTTCACGTTTTCTTTTCAATTTGAAACACTCTGACATTAAATGGCCGTCTTTCTTACAATAATTACAAGAAAGTGTACCGAACTGTTTGTCAGAAGGAGATTGAGACTTGGGATCTGATGATGTGGGAGTGTTACTTGAACTCTGTGAACTGTTGTCATTTGATTTTCTACTGTCCTTTGAAAAATTCTTGGATGAAAAGGACGAGTTAAATTTACCTGCATTGTTTCTGTATGAAAAGGACTGGGATGGTTTGCTGAGAAATGAAGATTTGTGGGTCAATGAATAATCATCGGCCAAACGTGCAGCAACCTCTAATGTATCTGCCTTTTGTTCATTGATAAACGTCTTGATGTCACTCCGGATGCACCTTTTAAATTCTCAATCAAAACAAGTTGTCGTAATTTGTCATAATTCTGACTGACCTTTTCAGAAGAGCACCAACGTCAAACAGTTGTTCTTTTGTTCGAGCAAATTCAACATAAGTTTGATCCTTCACCTTCTCACAATCCCTAAATTTCTGACGGTAGCTTCAGGCACCAACTCATAACCCTGAGAATTAATTCCTTCACAGAATCATAATCTGAAGCCTGCTCTACTGACAACTGAATGTAAATTTCTCTGGCTTTACCCACCAAAGCACTCTGCAAAAGCATAGACCAGGACTCCTTAGGCCAATTCAGACTCTGAGCAATTTTCTCAAAATGGAGGAATATTTATCAACATCCTTTTCTTGGAAAGGGGGAACTAGCCTGAAATGCTTAGTGATGTCAAACTTGTCTGAAGGGAAGAATTTTCCTGACTGTCCAAGCTCTAAACGTCTCATTTCTAACTGTAGTCGATGTTCTTCCAATTCTCTCTCCTTTTCTCTCTGTCTTTCTTCCATTTGTAATCTTTCTCTCTCATTTGTAATTCTAGTTTCTTGATCTCCAAATTTGTCTGCATTTCTAATTCTAATTTTCTGAGTTCAGAGGTAGACTCGGGCTCATAATCTTTCAGGGTGGATTCCTCAAATTGGCCTAAATCAACTAGATGTTTGGCAATACGGTACTGTATTTCCCTCTTGCGCATAGATCTTTTGACTTCTACTTAAGGAAATTGGCCAGTGTTATGAGGTTGTCTTTTCTGAGGGAATTGAATGTGTCCTGATCAAGGTCATCCATAATTCGTCTGGTTTAAATTCCGCCATGATTAAATTTCGCTGAGTTCACAGTATACAGTAGTTTTGAAAAGGCTGTCAAAATGTTGTCAAACGGCTCAAAATATTCGTATCCCGGACGAGCCCCCAATTTGTTACGTGCAGAGAAAACGAACAAAAGGGTGAACTCAGCAGTTAACGTTTAAACGAAATTTATTACGAAAATAAGACTAATTGCTAAGTCAGGGATAGAGTACAAGCTTTAAAAGTGTACAGACTACTTATCTCAGCTGGGACGGCAAAGCTCCAGTCTCAGAGTTGTAACAGTCAGTCGGATGAATGAACAGTCCTTTGGCTAGCAGGCTTGAAGCTGTACAAAGTCCACAGTATAAATCCAGCGTTGACAGTGAAGGTCTTGAAAAGTCTTGAGAATGACTACTGCTGGAGTTTAGTAACACACAAGAGACACGATCCCAAAAGTCTGACTGGAAGCTGTGCACGTCCCTTTTATAAAGGCATATAAGAACAATCTAGAACTTTTATTGACATGCTAATTACTGTTCTAAAATTATCTCCCTTACACAACTAATCAACTTTCCAGAACATTCCAAACATGACTAATTGAATTCAAGGTTGTTAGGTCATCAAGGGCAGTGACCTTGAGAATGTTCTAGACTAATTGAACTCAGGTCATGATGAGTGTGGGGTAAATGACCTACATAACAGTAATGTAATGAGGTGTTATTGCTACTATAAATAATATATCCAATAACCAATCTATTCTAAAACTTTGCCCTTTCAGGAGATGGTGGTGGAATTCAACCGGTATCTGCAAGATTTAAAGATAACGTTTTTGATGATGAAAATGTTGATAACACAACTTTTGACAGCCATGGCATTGATATCAGAGAAGGAATGACGGACATTCATGATCGCAATGTGAGTGAAAATACCAAGTTACGACGCTTATTTTTACTTCAGTTTTATTTACTCAATCATACAATTGGGCAAGAAATTCATTTACAGGAAGGGGTACCTTTTACCCCTACTCATTTTTGCAATGAATAAGTCTCCAAGAGTACTTTCACCGAGAGTCCATTCTCAAGTTTAAAACTCGCCATCCACCGATAGTAAGTTCGCTACTCTGGCCACATCCGAGTCTCAATGTCACTGGGATCCAGCTATTTATATGATTACCTCCTTAAATTTTTGCACCTGTTTGATTGCCAGAGATTGTAAGTGTCAACAGCTTCAGAAGAAGATACTACACAATTGTGTATGTTGAAAATTGACTGTATTACACAGCGTGTGCATGATTGTCTTTTAGGCTGCATTCACAAAAACAGTTATGGGGGGAGGGGGGAGCTGGAAGAATTCAGGGGGATTTGAAAATTTTGGGGGTAGCAGAGGGGAAGACTTGAAAGTTTGGTCTGCCTGTTTTCGGGGGACCTGAAAATTTTTTGGTTCCTTTTTTTATGATTCCAAGGTTTGATAGGTAATTCAATGAAAAGTTAATAACATTTTAATGTTATCCAATTGCTCTAATGTAAGTAACAATTAAACACAATCTACGGTAGTTTTATCGCATTTCATTATTTTGTCTTGAAAAAAATCTAAAAATGTATGAATTTTCATAAAAAATAAACAAGTACTAGTATTGGGGCAGAAGCTGCAACTGTTGACAAGTTTTTCAATATTTCAATGCAGTATATAAAACACACTTTTTGCTGTCTCCCTATAGCATGCTCAAACACACAATATTCAGTTTGTTGACAAAGGCCTGCATATATGAATATTGGGTGATAATTGAATTAGAGTCCAGACTGGAAGCAGGGCTCGAAATTAGCTTTTTTCCCTGGTAGTCCACATGGGCTACCATTTTCTGAAGTTTGTAGCCCAGTGACAATGGCTGGTAACCCATGCATATTTTAGTGTAGGGATTTTTTCTTAAGAGAGGAAAAAGCTATTTTTCAACTTGAAGATTCTGCCCATAAAGTGACTTTGTTAGTCAGTTGATGTGAATACTTGCTCACCTTTATTACCCAAAGGAAACTGACAACAATTGATGACAGTGACACTAAAAAGTTTGGTGACCTGTCATTGTATTGACAACCCGTTTCATTCTCAGAGTTGCATGTCAATTTTGATAGTCGTCATCGACCACCACCTTCTCAGCAGGGCTAAAAACAGACTATGGGCATTCTGTAGTAGGGAGGAGTTTGTGATTGATACATTTTGATCAAAATGCATTGAGAATACGTTTTCATTGGCCATCATTTTTTGCGCCTGTCATCCAAGTACATCAGTTGAGATATTGAAACTTTGTTGCAAAGTTCCATCGCAAGGCCATAGTCTGGCCTTACTGTGTCCAACTGGGTTTGACTGCATTTAGCTCGTCCAAAAGTGAAAGACCTGACATGGTACACCAGGAACTGACCTGATTTCATGTCCCAGGCTTTCGTAGTCCATGTGGGCTACCATTTCATGGATTTTGGTAGCCCCAGGCAAAAGTTGGTAGTTTGTGAACGTGGGACTACCGCTAATTTCAAGCCCTGGGAAGTCATTTGTCAATGATACAAATGCAGGATACATATTCACAAGCTGTGATAGCAAGCTGAATACTGGACAGTTCAACATGCTGTAGGAAGTAGAACAAAAATGTAGTCGTATAAAGTGAACACAATTATTGTCAAAATTATCAAAGTTAATAAAACTACTGCCCTGCTACTGCCTATCCAGGGCAGTGACAGAGATAGCTCTGACTATGTAGTAGTGGAAAAAGAGTTTTGGTCAAATGACACTCATGATAATGAAACATACTTGTACACAAAATCAGGCCAGAAAACAACACATGGAAGACCAGGAGACTTGAAAGTTCTCAGGGATTTCTGAATTCTGGTATATGAGAATAATCAAATGAGATGGGTCACCATGCTTGATTTCTAAATTTTCACAATCTCATCATAAAATAAATATATGGTAAAACTGTGTGCAGTAAAGACTTTAATTTAAATGAAAAAATATGTGACTAAATGGAATTATTTTAATTTTACCAAATTTACCATTATTACACCAAATATTTCAGAGATTAAAACATTTATTTAATGGAATATTTTAACTTTTCAGTATGGTCAATTTTATAAAACTTATGAGTAGCATCTAATGTAGCCAAGATTTAAAAATTTGCATACTCTCTCATGGTTATCATTTTGTGTGCTCTTCAGCAGATGCCATTGACCTAGCCAGAGTTGTATTAACTCAAGTTGGCTTTGATTTATAAATCCAAAAAGTCCACTGATGTGTTTAAAATTGAATCAATTTAAGAATTTGCCTTAGGCATATGGCTCTACAAACTGCTAATAACATTTAGTGTTGAACATCTGTAAGCAGAACTGTCCAATGCATGTTTATTTTTTCTTTGTATGTATCCCCAATAGTTGTGTGGCTATATGATAATGTGGGGGGGGGGGGGGGGGACTTGAAAGTTTTTGAGGGTATTAAGGGGGGTCAGAAAAAAAAAATTTCAATGGTGATCCTCCAGCCTGCGCCCAAACCATTATTTGTGAATGCCTTAATAACATTTTTATTGGTCATTTCTTTTGTAAGACCACAGAAACTGTCCAAACAGACAATGATCAGAGTGACCCACAACAAGGTATGTGTAGATATTGAGTGCACATATTGTTCACATTACAGCTTCTATACTTGTCATTTAACTGGTACATACTTCCTGGGTAGGGGCAAGTGTATGTCCATCAAGATTCTATTTGTTGAAGGCTTGCCCAAGAGTTTTACCACCCCATGGTATTTAGCAAGAAATAGGAAATTCGTAGAGATTTGCAATTCGCATGTTAACCAATAACAGTATGTGTACCTCGCTCATATATCTTGAAAGTAAGTTAACTGATTTAGCTGTAGCAATTTGTGAAGTAATAAATCATGTGATTGACTGCCTACTAAATAACATTACAACTGCATGACGCAGCACAATGGCATACTTGGTACATCTCAGTAGTTCATATTCTCCCCCTTGCTTCACAGGAATGTGTTGTTTCAAAGGACATTTCAACAGTCGATAAAGAAAGTAGTGTTATTTACATTTGTAATACATGAAAAATGTAGGGGAAAAACAACATTTTATATGGAAGTGTAAAAACTGGCAAAATAATATAAAGTGTTTTTGATACTCTTTCTTGTGAAAAGAGTTTTACACGACCCTCTGGTCTACTGATATCATATATATGACAGTATTCAGGCATACAAGAATAGATAGTCGGTGACTTTCACTTTTGCTGTTCAAAGAGAACTTAAATTTATCCATTGGCTACCAGTAGGATCATCATGGTAAAATAGACTCAATAAAACGTAAACACAGTTTTACAAAGCATAATAAGTATCAACCTGTGTGCAATTATCATGTCAAACAATTATGTATAGTACATTCCGGTAATTAATACGCCTATCATGCGTTTGTACTCAACAACTCTTATTTTTGATACCTCAATGTCATTTCAGAAAAGGATGTAGCAAAGTTGTTGCTAATTGAGGTTAACCCAGCACTAGATATTAAGTCGTTCACTGAAAGTGCTGTACAGACAATGTTAAAAGCTGAGAATTGCATCAGACTGCAAGGGAGGCAGTGTAACATTCTGCAAGTACCGACAAGTACAGACACGGTTCAACATATCCTATCCCATAGACAGGATATCTTAGCACTTCTTGGTGTTACAAGGTATCTCTTGACTGATGGAGCAAGTCAGGACATGACTACTCAAGGTAATAGCTGTGAATACACATGCTCTGGCATATATCAATTGAGCTGGGAATCACCACAGAACCACTGTGAGCCAACCCGTAGACTTTTTTGTAGTTTACCATATAACACCGATTGGTGTCACTGATTTAGCTTGCAAAATAATGAAGAAGACTCATCTCCTACTCCTGCTAACTATCTCGACTGTAACAACATGTCTTTTCAACTGTTTTTTCATGAGCTGTAGACAGTTTATGAGAGGTTTGCCCTCCCACGTATAGTGTATTGAAAATGTTTTCGGTAAATGTAAACCGTTCCTGCTGGCACCGTAAGGTTTCATGAAAGCAGGTCAAAAGTGGTATGTTGTTGGCTTCTGAAGATGAATAATCTGAATCATAGTGAAACTTACGTGTATATTAAGTTTTCAACAACAAATCTATTATGCCACAACATAGCTGTGTAAGATTTCACTGGAAATATTATTTCATAATTTGAATATTTTATGTGTATAGTGAGTACTTTACTTCAAAGCTTGCTGAGCGTGATTTGGAAACAATCAAATGTGCCATGGTGTTTTGTTATTTTGATATTTTAACTTCAGGAAAAGCACGCTGTAAACCAGCAATTAGTCATATAATGTGTTTTGTTTGTCATAGACAATATTTCTTCTTTTCCTTCATCACAGCACTGGAAGCACAACTCACCAGGGACGGTGTTAAAGTTCTAACTCCACCAGTACGGGATGAAAATGTCAGTTTAGTTGCTAGAAGCTTACTTCCAAGAGAAATTAGCCAGATCCAAATCACAGACTACATAGTTGAGCTGTCAGCAAGAGTAAGTGAGAAAGATTCTAAAATAGATCTTCAAAATTCCGTTCTAAAGCATCAACTAGATGAAGCCACAAAGGGAAAGGCCACTTTGGAAGAACAAATAACAGATTTAACACAGAAATTAGACAGTAATGAGAAATCATTTATGAGGCAAATACAATCTATGAGAGACACATTTTCATCCGATCTTGAAGAGAAAGAAAAGACCATCAGTGATCTAGAGGCTATGCGAGAGACATTTTCATCCGAACTGGAAGAGAAAGAGAAGATCATCAGAGATCTAGAGGCAAAACTGGCAATATTGGGACATCAACATTCCAAAGATAGTGAAGATGTGAAAGGTGAGACACTTTTTTGTGTTTTACAGCACATAGATGAAAGATACTAAACATGACAATTAGGCAAAAGAAAGGTCCTTTTCTCATCCAAGCAAAATTTCGGAAATGATGCGGTGATGCGGCTTTGCTTTTTCTTTCTGAGGGGTGTCAAGAAATTACCAAGAAGCAAAAAAATTTCATATTTAATGTTCATATTACAAGTGTTCACTGTTCAGAATTCAGTGTTTGTAATCAGTCCTTACAAGTGTTCACTGTTCAGAATTCAGTGTTTGTGCATTATGCTCAAGTGTTAGCTAGTGTTTTTTGCTGTTTTTGTGAAGATTTTTCTCATCCGTTTTAGATATTTTAGGCAGGTGCTGAATAAAGTCTACAGGTGGGGTAAACATCAGCAGCCATCTCTTCAGTTATCAATGGATTACAATTCACAGTGAATGAATAATGCCTGGTCTGACAGTCATCTTCATAGAACTTGGCTACGTTGTCTGATTTCCATGTTTCTTTCTTTGTTACCTTCATGTGTAGAGCTGGGTCTATTTGATGAAGGATGTTCCCTAGATCCTTGATTTCACAATCAGATGCAGCACTGAATGCTTGGAAGGGCTCATCCTTTAGTATAAGGTCCATCAAAAGACTACAGATGAGGGAGACTGGCTGTTGTACGCTGTCAATGAAAAGACTATGAACATTTGAAATACAACATGCTAAATTTTCCATTTGAGTGTGACTGCTGAAATTACTCCCACAACTGAAAAGATACATCCTGACCAATACAAATTTAATGTCATGCTGTGTATAAAATTTATGCAAAAATTTTTATTAGGTATTTCCATGGTATTTAAACCCGGTTCTACTGTACCAATGACTATCCCATGACCTTAAAAAACAGAAAAGCACTGACTATATTGATTTTCATATTTATTTCAAATGAACACCAAATGAAGTTTATATTTTTACTTTTGGCATACGTGTTTTCCAAAGTACACAGTGAAATGAAGTTATTTCCCTTGTTTTTCAAAATCAATGGTATTTAATTACATACAAAACGTTACAGTTCTTCTGCATTTTCTTTGTCACGTGCTTGTGGCTCTGTGGGATGTTATACGCTTGAAACCTGTCAAATTGTTCCGGCAGTCTGCAGGCCTGATCACTCAATTTCTGAAGATGGGGATCAATTATCCATAGACAGTCTTCCAAAGTAGTAACAAAGTGTTCACCCAAAGATATATGCTCGTTTGTCCTGCCTATATGGAGATCTTGAAGCCATCTGATGATCTAAGCGTTTCTCAGTTCAGACCGTCTGTTCGGGCAATCCAAATTGCTAAACTTTGGCCACACTTTTCAATGTCTTTCAACCATCAATACGGAAAATGCATTCTTGACAGGCTGCGGGAGGATCTTTTTTAGCATTGTCAGAAATCAGGACATATACTTGCCGAATTCAGTGCAATCCTTGAGTTTGGAATTCAAAGGAATCGTCTGGAAAATACCATTTGCTGCGCTTGAAACAGACGCTTCAACCAGACACTGTTCATATTTGCTAGACAAACCTGTCTCTTGCTCTGAGTATTCCTTTGCACATGTCTTCATACAACCTGTACACTCAAGCGCTGATCGACATCTACTTCTACAAGTTTTCGTTTTCTAGACTATGCGAATAGCGAGCCCCCCACATGCGCAGTATGTCTTGGCAGTCTATTTGGCAATAAGTTGAGATTGGCAGTGCCCTGTAAAATATAAAACACACAGCCTTGATTTCTTGGTTTGAAAAATATTTAAAAAAAGGTGTGACGCGCATGCTTTTTTGGCGACGTGCAAAACCATTTTTTTGGCCTTAATTGAAATTTTCTAAGAATAGGACAGTTAATCATAGCAAAAAATTGAAAATTACAAGAAAAGGATATGATGGTGAGAGACAAATAAAGCTTATAAGTGTATAAGACTTTAAGGTAGTGACTCAGGTTCGTTGACACTTATTTTCAATCAAAAGTTTCACATCAAAAACGGGGTCTCACACCCAACATGTTGTACATTTTCTGTTAGGTCTATATTTGAAGAAGGTAAAAATTTTGTTCAGTTGTCAAAACATGCATTCGTATGTTTGTTTAAGTCAAAAACGTGTGATTTTGAGATTTTTCACTTAAAAAAATATAAGTAAGAATTGGCAGCACCACTAAGTGATCTGTTAACGGCACTAGACAGCTGGATATACTGGGGGAAAAACCGTGTTTTGGATTTTTGAAATTCGTATCGTTTCTGCAACAGTGAGCCTTCAAAGTGTGAACTGTCGGATTTTTGCATAAATTAACGGCTTTTGTTCACGTTTGTCAAGTTATCGTCCCTTCAGGGGGTTTAATCAAAAATCTAAAACACGGTTTTTCAGGTCTAATCATGAAGTGTTAGCATGCGAAGAATTGGGGAAATCCACTCACGCGTCGCTGACTTACACTCATTTGAAGGTGCGCATACATAGCAACAATCGGAACTGAGAAAATCGATGATTTGTGTAAACGTCCCATTTTCCACACAAAATCGCTGAAAAAGTCAGATTTTTGTGCGTCTAAAAAAAAATTCATTCAATCTGGGTCTAGGTTAAATATCGGGCATCAGATTGGAGAATTTGTGACAAGTCCTGAACACTAGTTCAACTAAAAATGATGAAAATTGTGTGTGGAAACGTGAGGCTTTCCAGCGTAAGCGGTTGGTACCATTTACACGATAAACACTAGAAAGATAATTCAGGGCTTAATCTGTTTGTCAAATACGTATCTAGCTTATAATTATATTAACTGTACACTGTTTGGTAACGGTTAGAGCTTGGTTACAAGACTAGAAAAAATACAGCCGGAATGGTTTACAGGTTTGCGTTCTGCCGACGATGCGCGTTCGCTTGCTCGCAAGCGCTCGACTTCCGGTCTCATAGCCTGTAATTTATGCACGTACCAAGTGTGAAATGGTTGTCAAGTTCATTTTAGCCGATTTTGGTGCCTATAGTAAAGGACGTCACTTGCTTGCTTGCTTTTGAAGATGAAACGACCAACTCTCGATGCTCTAAAAAATTCTGTAGTTGAGAAGTTCAAGGAATGCGAGTAAGTCGCACTTGTTTTTGTAGTTTTCACATGTGATCTGCTGCAGTCTTTGTGCTCACCATCAGGAATGATACCGGGTATTTCGTGCGCTATTTCACTTTCGACTGTGACATGTACTATTATGGTCCCGGGTATGAAACCAAAATCAACTTCAGTTACACGTAAAAGCGATTCTTCATGACTTAAAATAAACGACTGAGGCGATACTTGACAGATTCACTGATTGTAAAACTGAAACGGCGACGTGGCGACACCCAGCGACACTCTCTTGACCACAGATAGAAATAGACTGGCACCGATTGTGAAGCGACATTTCGCGTACGTTGCTGTGCTCTAGACCGAAACAACAGTATCGGATTGACAATTTAAAAACTAAGTCCAAAATATGGGCTGCTGTTTTAGAACCATATTTTCCAGTGAAGATTAAATAGAGTCTCTTTGGCCCCCGTTTAAGTTTTCTACACCGCTTATACTGCCGGCTGTCGTCAGCCATGTTGGACTTGCATCTCTTATGAAGACGTGCGCGCATGCGCAACATAGTGCGTAAAAATTTACATAATCTCCTTCAAGGTATAACGAGAATGCTGACAGTAATCTGGACCGTTTAAAGAAAAAGAAAATAATAACTCGCGCAGTGGTTAGAAGGCCGTGTTTTCACTAAAATTTCAGACATTTCCTAGTACAATGTTACCTTACAGTTTTCTCTAATACAAAGATCATATTTTAGGGGTTCAGAATATGAAATAATCACAAAATCGCTAAAATTGACCAACAAACCTGAGTCACTACCTTAATTACAACTGTCCCGCATTGGGTCTAATACATATAATGTACCAGGGTATCGGGCATCTTCCATGTTTGTAGGTCTCTGAAAGCTAAAGTGTAGCTGAATAAGATAGACGTAAGTTCACAAATGCAGGGTATTTTCTATCTGGATTATCCAGTTACAATTTTTTCCCATTGCAATTGACATTTGATTGATTACTGATACACATCAAATCAATGCTCAAACTTACTCTGCTCTCACTCACTCACAGGAATTTTGTTGCTGACAGTTCTATCGTAAACTTGACTACCATGGTTGCATAAAATAAAATGAAATTCAAGGTCTTGAGTTTGTTTGATCTCTGTTAGAGCAATAATAATGGCATCTTGATTTTCGTTCAGCTAATGATAACTTCATCAAAAAGAATAATTTCTTCCTATTGCACATGTAATTTGATTAGGGGCAAGTGGTCACTGTTTAAAGGTTAAATGACCACAGTCCTTATTTTAAAAATAATTATGCAAACAACATATTTATGTATAGGATAAAGCCCGAGTACGAGGGCTCTTCTGGTATATAAAGTCTAACCCACGATAAAATGTCGAGGCCGTAGGCCTAGACATTTTATCGTAGGGTTGGACTTTATATACCAGAAGAGCCCGAGTACGAGGGTTTTATCCGACTTAAAAACTATCGCCCCTAACTGATATATTTTCGTTTTCAATGTGTTTACGTCAATGAATTAAAACTTTTATTTGTGAAATAGCCTTCCAATGTAATGGAACATCCTATAAATGCCCTAGGGCACAGCAGATTTTGTGTTGCAGCTGGTTTCTGCTGTGTTACCAAATTTGAATATTAAAACGTACCAGATGTCTACAGAATATGACATGTTCACTTTTGATTGGACAGTACTTTACTACGGCGCTCTCATTCGTTTCTGGAATTTGGTGACCAAGGCTTTATGAGTAAATAAAACACCCTGAATTGAGCACTCTAATTGGTCAATCAACAGTAGATAGTTTTTAATTTATATCTGTTGCCCATATTTAGAAATCACTGACACGAGAATGGATTTTGCTCTCACCAAAACTAACATCCCAAGGATGGATGACCAAATGTCAAAACCTGAGATGGCTCGCAGAGATAACAGTGAAATGGAGACAGCCACTTCAACACAACCTAAGACTGGCAGGGAGGGAAGTGAGATGGAGGCAACTACACATGCACAACCATGGATGCCGGGAGAAGTTGGCAGAAAAGACACAAAAAATGTCCCCATTGCATTTCTCTCTGAAAGGCCTGAGCATGAGAAAGAAGGGCAAGTTGCAAAGTTGGAAAAAGAACAGAAACATGAAAAGCATGGTAATTTATTATTTTTATATGACACTTATATATGACACAATATATGGTTTCTATCACATATGTTATTATCTGTAGATGTCATATTGTAAAATTGGTGCAATTGCCAGTGTTGCATAATAATTATTGTATCTTCCCATAGCAAACTTGCAGATCTTCTCTGAGTTGTAACAGATTGGTTTCAGAGCTGTAGCAGTTCAAAGCAGCTCAAATGCAGATCTGCACAGAGTGTTTAGAGCTGTCATTTGTCTGCTGCAGATTCGAGTGTCTCTGCACAGGGAACAGATGAAAGGACCCTGGGGTGGGGAGGAGGTTTTTTGTGCATGGGTTTACCTTATTTGATTTTATTAATTTTGACTTTGATATTTCAAATAAAGAGTTCAACTCCACACTGTCTGACTGCTTTATATATTACCGACAAGTCCTTATCTCCTCTCCAACTTGTGTATACACCATTGTAATTGCTCCGAAAACATTGCCAACTTGCTAATCTGCTGTCCGTATCAGCGGATTAAGTGATGAGTCAGCACCACAGCCATCACACACGTTGTAAAATAAGGAAAGGGTTGAAAATCACAGACACAGTGTCACGATGTTGTCCGTAAAACTAGTGGACGCTTAAAATATTCATGAATTCGTAAATAAACAGGAAGGTACACAACTTATTATTCATAAATAAACGGTAAAGGAGCTCCCTAGTGACCGGCCTTTGAGAGAAATTACTGAAAGCAACAACCTCGCGACCAGTCGTGTAGACAAGTGCTGGCAAAAATTCCACACTTTACACTCACAGCCACGACCTCACGATCGGTCATGGAGAAAAATTACCGGGAAAAAAAGTAAAAACCTGAAAGCCATAACCTCATGACCCATCATTGAGAAAATTTCGGGCTAAATTCAACACTTTATAGCCACGACTGGTCGTTGAAAAAATTACTGGGAAAAAAGTCAAAGCTTGAAAGCCATAACCTCATGACGGATCGTTGAGAAAATGCCGGGAAAAATTTAAGACTTTACGGCAACTACCTCAACCGGTCGTGGACAGAAAATGAAGTCGAATACCTGAGAGTCACGGTCAGTGAGAAAAATGTCGTGAAAATTCAACACTTTACAGCCACGACCTGGTGCAATCGGTTGTAGAGAGAAATATTGGGAAAAAATCGGAAACCTGAAATCTACGACCATGGACGCTTAAACTATTCTCGCGGAGAGAAATTGAAGCTCCTTGTCTGTGATGAAATCAACTAGGCTACCGTCTGACCCATCAGGAGAGAAAATGTAGAAGAATTAAAAATTTGCTAACAACAGCCATGTCTAGATCCAGCTCAGAAAAAAATTAAAATACATCTGGACAGCCTGAAAGGGAACAGCAACGTTACAAAATTTTTGATGGCATAGATTAAGTTCCTGACTACATTTTCCTACCCTAGGAGTTTAAAAAGCTAAGTCCATCCTTTCAGCTCATTAAGATTATGTGCTGCCGTCGTTGAGTTGCGTGTTTGAGGAATGATAACGATGGAAAGCACATAACAATATAGCGAAAATATATAAAAGTCAGCGTGGACTCTCTGTTGTGCCGCGCAACAGCCTAAACGCAGCCGCTGACGGTTTTACAGACAGAATACACAGACAATGTAATACCATGAAATCGTTTTTATTGAAAAGGCGTGCTTGCAGTACCAGCACACAAACAAAAAACTGAATAAGGAGTTGATGATTTTATCCATCTAGTTCTCGGAAACTGAAGCGAGGGCTGTCCGTCTTTGGGGAAAATGCTATAACTTACGCTACACATGGACGTGGAAGTGAAAAACACACTACAATTTTAAAACGAGAACAGGCAAGAAAATGTCTGTCTATTCGTAAGCCTGGTAATTACTGGGGTTAATATTCTCGATCGCGGAGTGACGTCAGTAGGTGAAACGCATACGAGCGCGGTGAATGAGAGATCAGGCAATACAGAAGAGCGAATGACACAGAAATTGTATAGAAAAAAGCAGAACTAAAAGTTATGTCATTTAGGTATATTGAAACTTTGAATATTGTTTTGGTGGTTGAAAAATCCGAACCCCTTCACAGTGCTGTGAGTATAACTGTAGGTGAGAACTTCATTGGTACGGATTGTCGCTGATGTAGCGGGGAGGCCGGGCAAACGAGTCAGTCACAGTCGATGACGGTGTGCTATGTTTACGATAGACGCTATAGATGTACGGTGACGATGGTGGCATCGAATAATATCTGAATATGGATAGTGTTTAATACTGGCATACACAATGACATCAATCTATATTGAGCTGCCTGCAGCGATGTTCGTTCGGTTGATGCTGTCTGAGCCTCGCTACAAGGAGAAAAATTCTCCTTGTCTGTGGCTGAAGAAGCTGCCACCTCGATTGACCAAGGAGGTTTGTGTTGATGCAGAGGCAGGAAACGTGATACCTTGCCCTTCAGTTCTTTCCGTGCAGGATTTATAGAAGTTTTGGTTATATTCTCGAACTCATCATTAGCAACACTTTGTGACAAAAAGGATACAAATTGAATTGATTTTGTTGGATTGATTAAAATCAGTCGTGTGGCGTGATCTTATAAAACTTTTGCTCATTTTGAGCATGATGTACTAACTTTGACATTATGTAACATCAAAAGCATCATGGGAAATATGTTTACTTCTTGATTGGAAATAAACAGGTTTGAGGTCAAAAGGTTCTACTTCCGACTTCCGCTCTTACGGACGACATCGGACCATGATCGACTCAAAAACGTAGGTTGGTTTTCTGGCTCAAGATGACCATTTTAGACAGCATACTTTGGCATGTAACAGTTCATCGGTATAGCGATGCTTTTGATAGTCGTTAAATATTGATTGACTTCTATATCTGCTCAGATTTGCGTTTTTTGTGATACTGTTTCTGAGATCTTCAACCCTTTCCTTATTTTACTACGTGTGTGACGGCTGTGGTGTTGACTCAATCACTTAATCCGCTGATACGGACAGCGGATTAGCAAGTTGGCAATGTTTTCGGAGCAATTACAGTGGTGTATACACAAGTTGGAGAGGAGATAAGGACTTGTCGGTAATATATAAAGCAGTCAGACGGTGTGGAGTTGAACTCTTTATTTGAAATATCACAGTCAATATTAATAAAATCAAATAAGGTAAACCGTCGCACAAAAAACCTCCTCCCCACCCCAGGGTCCTTTCATCTGTTCCCTGTGGTCTCTGACAGACAAAATGCAGACTTGTGCAGCTCTTAGCTGCAGGATTGGTCAACAGCCGTTATGCAGCTCAAAATCGTTCGTTGTTGACACTTCACTTAAGAGCAATGGCAGCGCGATGGCAGCTCGAAACAGCTCTACACAGCTAAGCAGCAAAAAATGAGCAGAGGTAGCTTAGTACTACCATAGTAGTATATCTCAGATGCGCTCCTAAATTCTCGTTTTTGCAGAGTCTAAAAGTAAAGGACGGTTAGGTATTTAATGAGTTCACTCCATTTTTAAATTAAATTTCCTTGCGTCTGATTTGCAATCTCGGTTCAGAAAATTGATTGTCAAATACATGTAACAGTGTATCCTATGTGTAAGTATGGAAACATATAAAAACGCCGGGAAAGCATGTGCGTCAATGAGAAGTTTGTATTACAGCTGCCCTATTAGTATATCGACGTGTCTTCCTCAGAATCATTGTTCATTCAATGTACTAGTGTTTCAAAAACTGCTCCGTTTTACCTTTGTTGTTTGTAGGTCCAAGCAAGCACTAACTTTCGCTACTCCGCACAGGTCCGAACATCAAATATAATATACACATTATTTGTACACAAGTGTCGTAAAGACATTAATTTGCACCATAGACTGGTGATAGTATTCTGTCTCAAGGCTTACTGTAAGTCTTACACGTCAGATATATTTCGGTGTCGATTTTCTGTTGTTTATCCTGTACAAACAATCCAGTCGTTAGGTTCCTTCCTGTAATATATGAAAATGTTAAATGTGTGTATAAAATCATGCATACCAGGCATCGAAGTGGCAAGGCTTGCCTGTGGTGCAGAACATATGTAGTCATTTCTAGTGATAGAAACGATCAATCACCAAGGGTAAAACTAATTAGTCCTTATAGATTGGGTCCCGTGCGTGCGTGTGTGCGTCCGTCAACAACAGTTTCTCAGACACTGCTGAACCAATTTTGTTCAAACTTGGCACAAAGGCAGAGCACTATAACCTACAGATGCGCGGCGATTTATTTTGTGATACGATCCAATATGGGCGTGAGGCTGCCATTTTGTTGCGATTTTTCATGTCTTTAGACCATAACTCCGACACATCCTTGAACAGACTCTGTTCAAACTTGGCACAAAGGCATAACACTATGGCCTACATATGCATGTCAAATTATTTTGTGATACGATCCAATATGGCTGCGGGGCGGCCATTTTGTTTGCGATTTTTCGTGTCTTTGAACCATGACTCAGACATCCTTGAATCGATCTGTTCAAACTTGGCACAAAAGCAAAGCATTATGCACTTCATAGGAACACCAATTTATTTCATGATATGATCCAATATGGCCGACAGGCGGCCATTTTTTTGCGATTTTTTTCATGTCTTTGAACCATAACTCAAACATCCTTGAACCGATTTTGTTCAAACTTGGCACAAATAGGCGAGCGGCGAATCCACAAAAAGGGCCTTATTTTAGGAGTTTAATGTACCCACCTTACTTACGGCCACATCATACGTCATTTGAAAGCTTATTATCTCTACTTTAAGAAAATTGACGATGTGGAGCTGCCAAGTAGGGCCATAACCTCCTAATTTGCATAATTAACAAGGGTACCCAATTTGCATAAATGCGATATAATATTTGAAATTTATTGTTAACTTCTCTAACGATACGTTTAAACTATCGAGTGATATATCAAATGAAAGGTCTTTTCATGTTAAATACAAAATGGATATTTAAAGAGATATTGAAATTGATTATACTGAAATATTTTCATGTTTATATGGAAAACAATATTTTCCCCTTTTGAATAACAATATTTTAAAAATTTTAACACATTCAGCCACAACACACAGCCACATTATACATCATTTGAAAGCTTATTATCTGTACTTCAAAAAAATTGACAATTTGGAGTGACCAAATCGGGCCATAATCTCCTAATTTGCATAATAAACACGCATACCCAATTTGCATATCATAAATTGATAATTAACTTTTCTAAACAAACGTTTAAACTATCGAGTGATATATCAAATGAAAGGTAGTTGCATGTAGAGTACAAAATGAATATTCAAAGATATATTGAAATTGATTTCACTGAAATATTTTCATATTTATATGGAAAAAATATTTTCCCCTTTAGAATAACAATATTTTAAAAATTTTAACACATACAGTCCTATCATACAGTCACATCATATGTCATTTGAAAGCTTATTATATCTACTTGAAGAAAATTTACAATGTGGAGCTATCAAGGAAGGCCGTACCCCTTTATGTCCATAAATTACACTGGTAAGCAATTTGCAGAAATGAGATATTAAATTAGAAAATTCATTGTTAATTATTCTAAACACACTTTTACACTATCGAGTGATATATGGTCTGTGGTAATGGTATTTGCATGTAAAACACAAAATTGATATCAAAAGTGATATTTAAATTAATTTAAGGAAATATTTTCATATTTCTGTTGAAATAAATATTTCGTCTTTTGAATAATGGAATTTTAAAAAAATTAACTAAAGTGTCAATGCAACAAAAAGATCCACACGAACGACACTATTGTAGTTGTTAGCTACTATAGACTATAATCTATAGAAGCTATTGGGATGGGTATCCGTCCAGCGTCCGTCGTCAGTCTGTATGTATGTATGTATGTCCGTTTGTGAGGCGTCCGTCCACTCAAATATCTTGAGAACCGCAGTACTTACTGATTTGATATTTGTGGTGTAGATGAAAAATATGATTTTGAGAAACTATTTTTTTAGCTACTATAGACTATAGTCCATAGAAGCTATTGGGATGGGTATCCGTCCGGCGTCCGTCGTCAGTCTGTATGTATGTATGTATGTATGTATGTATGTATGTCCGTTTGTGAGGCGTCCGTCCACTCAAATATCTTGAGAACCGCAGTACTTACTGATTTGATATTTGTTGTGTAGATTAAAAATGTGATTTTGAGAAACTTTTTTTTTAAATTTTTTGATATTGTTGAAAATAGGCAAATTAATGCCAAAAAAGGTGTTTTTGGTAAAAAATCTTCTTCTTCATAACCGCTGGTCAGACAGCTTTGCTATTTGGTGTACAGGTCCCTAGGGGTAACCCAACTTAGATTTGTTCAAATTGTGATGAAATGTGCAAATGTGTATTTTTAAGGAATTTTTTTGTCATTTTTGGTCAAAATTTGACTTACATTGTATGTAATTCTTGTACTGTATAAATCATATCAATTCACCCAGAAAAAAATAATTAATATGATTTTAAATAATTGAATTAATTAGGAAATCATCAAAACCAAAATAATTTAGTGTAGAATTATCAGAAAGTTCAACTTTTTTCGACAGTTCATAGTGAAATGCTTACCATCTTGGAGGATTAAAACATGTAAAGGCAACTTTCCTGAATGCCAACTTTGACATATTCTGAACCGTCATTTATTGTGCCCTGTATGTTATCTAAAAGAAATTGCTCAAAATAGTCAATAGAGATAGAGATAGAGATAGAGAAAGTTCTAATTTCCATTTATGGTTGACTTGGTAAGGATAAAATAAAATTACGTTTTGAGGAAAAAAATAGAGTGGTCAATTAAAAGAGTGGTCAAAGTGATAGGGTTTTTATGGTAAAGCTGGGCTATAAGATTCATGTTCTATTTAGAGCAATTATGCAATCTGTGTAAACAGTGCAATGAAAGTTACATGATTCCTTATAATGCTTCTGATGACCTTGAACTTCTTAACTTTCAAACATTTGTCTCTTCAGTGTGCTTTCTCTGAGTATGTACAGTCTCAACTTATTCAACAGAACTCACTTACAATGTTAATCAAAGATATCCACCTTCTTCATCAATACGTGTGTCACAAAAGGTTATTCTCTACATAACACAGCAGAGCTCTGTCAACTGTTGAGTTGCTTGTTCTTTCAAAACCGCTGGTCAGACAGCTTTAATATTTGGTTTACAAGTCCCTAGGATGACCTAAGTGAGATAATTTCATACAGTCAGGAAATACTTAATTTTGTATCCCTGTCTATAGTAGCTTCAGGGACTTTGGCCCTATGTTTGAAATGTAGCTCTGTAGCTGAAACAATGTGTCAGAGTAAGCTGCAGTCAAAGTAATGGCATGATTCATGATCCAAATCATTCATGTCATGTCCAGTAAATCTAGTAATTGTAGGAATTCATCATCCCATTCTTCACCAGCATTGTCATGAGTAAGAGGGTTGCCACAGTTATCGCTGCCTTGGCAGGAACTTAGGTCTGTGCAGGGAAGATTAATTCGACAGCAGACACAATTGGTGACATATAATGAGAGAAAGCAGCTCTGCAAATCGTTCATATCTTAGTTGTTTGAATTTTGTGTATGATATTGTGTATATTGTAAGTGTATATTATGTTACATGACGGGATGCTCGCATCTAAAAAGCAGTACACTTTTTTGGGCTCTTTCTGCACTGATAATATGCAATCTAACGTAGTTATATCAGATATAATCAGACATTACATAACGCTTAGTCAACAACTTCAGATACCAATAGCTTGGCTGGTACTACTTTATGCCAAGGTATTGTACAGTGAAGCGGCACAAACTCAATCTCGTGTAAACCTTGACAACAGTATTATCATTTCAGGACATCGGAATTTGTTCCTACTTTTATTAATTTGAACTAACATATGGCTTGTAGTATATTTATAGGTCCTAATCTGTGAAAATTAGGGTACAATGTTCAAAGAAGTTCAAGGCGAACGATTATCTGTATGAGTGAAGTGTGTAAGGCAGAGATGTCTTCCCTGTACACCCACTTAATCGCTATCTCTAATCACATATTGCAAACAGCTTACCAGATGGCAAATAACTTTAATTAGGAGCTCCATACCCCTATTTCAAGGGGTGAATGTGCATTGAATATGCACTGTTTTTTAGATGGAAACGTCCCCTAATGATGTTTGGCCGTTTTATGTATAGTGTTGATTTGCCATGGCGAGACGTAATCCTAATCTACGTGTCCTGCCCTATGGGGTAGCAAGACTAATGTGACACTGCGATCCTTTGATGCTACCTTTCGAGAATAGAGTTGTCTTCATCGGTCCTTCATTTTTTGTTTGTGAAACATGTGCACTGATTGAATGATTGTAGGTGTTACCAATCGAGTTGTTCCACTGAAGTTTAGTTTGTTCAAGTACGGAAGCTAGAATGTCTACTGTTCGTTCAGGCTGTATTTGTGTACGCTCATTTGAATCGGAGATCATCGTAACGCTTATATTTCCGTTTCTTAGGTATGTGATTAGGCTACGCTCACAAATAACGGTGAGAGGCAGAGGAATTCGGGTTGGATTCGAAAATTTTGGGAGATTGTAGGGTATTTGGAGATTTTGATCTGCATATAGGGAACCTGAAAATGTTTTGGTTCCCTTTTACTTTTTACAATTCCAAGGTTTTGAAATTAATTTAATGAAAATTTAATAACATTTAAATGTCATCCTATTGTCCAAAGTTAGTAATAATTAAACAAGATTTAGAATCGTTTGGTCGCATTTCATTACTTTTATCTCAAAAATATCTTGTATTCTCTATTGCCTTGTTGTTGCATGATTGTTCTAATGTATCGTAATGTTTTGCGTTTAACAAGGCCCTTGAATGTTGCTGTTTGGTTTCATGAACCGCAATGTATCTGTTCGATTTGTGTGTTTTGCAGTCGAGAATGTTCTCTTTGTTCCACCGATGACATTTATAGATAATGTCTAACGATATGATTTCTCGAGAAGACCTTCGCAAATTTGAAAGTATGATGCATTTGTTCATGTTTGATATGAATTCATTAAGCTCGTGTTGAGTTCCAATGAGAATCATACATCGTTTCTGAATCTCAGTCAGAGCGATATTTGTTCAGTGTGTTGCTGAATTATTCTCATTTCGTCTCGTGAAATGTAATGTCGGGAATTTCAGGTAAAACTGGAGATCTCGTACCGCACCCAAATACGTGACGGTAAAATTCACTGTTGACTTGAAAGTGTTGTTTTTCAAGATCATTTTCAGCATAGCTATCATGTATTTTGTTGTTGGTTGTTTGATTATGCAATCATTTGATGATCTTTCCTGATTTAATGCTCTGTCGACTGATTCCATTGCTTCATTGTGCGTTGTATCAGTGTACATTGAAACAATGTCTAGTGTTACCAATGTCGCATTGGCCGGAACTTTTTCTTGTCTCAATTTCCCGTGTAAGATCTGTCGTATCTTTGATGTACCGGTATGTTGTTTATTTCTTCATGATTTATTTGAGAAAATAGTCAATGAATTTTGATCTGTGAAAGGTTGGACTGCATCATCCACTTATAATCGGGCGGCCCACGAACTTTCCTCTTGGGCGTCATTTTGTTCACTTGTATTTTTAGCATGAGGTACCAACTTGTAAGTGGTGCTAGTATTTTACTGTTAACTGGAATAATCTCCATGGCTAATTAACACTTTATATAAAACAGTCAAACATAATACCGGTATACACTGACAATATACACAATATCATACACAAAATGCAAACAACGAAGATATGAACGGTGTGTTGAGTTGCTTTTCCTTCATTATATAACAATAAATACGATAAATGAAATATGGTGCCTTCCGTCTACATATTCCACATAACTGAACTGAAAATACAGATGTAACACAGATGTAGTAACCAATGATGTCTCCATCAAACAAGATTTCTAGAGAAATTGAAACAAAAATGACATCAATAATACAAAAGGGCCATTCAACACACAGCTATTTATAACAAGATTGGAACTAATTTGGGATAATTGGATGGTGAAGTAATGTCGGTTTAATTTGCAAATTTAAGCTCATCTGCTTTTCTTTTTACTTGTTTTTAAGAGTAACTTATATATTTCAACACTCAACTATAGAGCGCAAAACACGTTTTAGAAAATTCGCAAAATATGGAGACCCAATTATCCCGAATTAGTTCCAATTGGTTTTATGTATTCTTGTTGTTCAGCTATATGGGAATTAGACAGGAAAAGGTTCCAGTTTGCGTATCCTTAATAAACAAAAAATCAATTGCAAAACAAATTCGGATATTTGTCCCCATAACGTTAGCATTATTGGTGTTAAGTACACAATATTTTGAATATTAAAACTTAGTCAAGATGTTTACGATTTAATTGAAAATATTCAATAAGAATATTTTGAATACACGTTTGGAGTTCATGATTCTATTCTACATGCAAATACCTATCATTTGATATATCACTTGATAGTTGAAAAGTAAGTTTAGAGTACTTAACAATGGATTTTGTAATTCTATATTGTATTCATGCAAATTAGGTACCCGTGTGCATTATGCAAATTTAATCATTACAGCCCTGTTTGTCAGCTGCATATTGTCATTTTTCATGAGGCAGAGATAATAGGCTTTCAAATAACGTTTGATGTGGTTGTGTGATGCGGTTCTATGTGTTAAAATTATTAAAATATCGTTATTCAAAAGTATATTGTTCTACATTAGTACGAAAAAATTTTAGTAAAATCATTTTAATATCTCTTTGGATATCCATTTTGTATTCTCCATGCAAATACCTTTCATTTGATATATCACTCGATAGTTTAAAGTATGTTTATAGTAGTAAATAAATTTCTAATTTTATATCGCATTTATGCAAATAGGGTACCCATGTAAATTATGCAAATTAAGGGCCAGTTCCGTACTTGACAGCTCCACATTGTCAATTTTCTTGAAGTAGAGATAGTAAACTTTCAAATAACGTATGATGATGCTGTACGATTTGGCTTTTGTATTAATTTTTTAAAAATATTGTTATTGAAAAGGGGAAAATATTTTTTCAATATAAATATGACAATATTTCAGTAAAATGAATTTAAATGTCTTTTGGGATATCTTTTCAGTATTCTACATGCAAATACCTTTCATTTGATATATCACTCGATAGTTTAAAAGTATGTTTCGTGTAGTGAATAATAAATATCTAATATTAATTGCATTTATGCAAATTGGGTACCCGTGGGACTTATGCAAATTAGGAGCTACGGCCGTACTTGACAGCTAAATGTTGTGTATTTTCTTCAAGTTGAGACAGTAGGCTTTCAAATGGTTTATAATGTGGCTGTATGATGTGGCTGTATGTGATCAAATATTTTAAATTTGTTATTCAAAAGGGTAAATTATTTTTGTCAGTATTAATATGAAAATATTTCAGTAAAACCATTTTAAATATCTTTATGGATATCAATTTTGTATTCTACATGCAAATACCTTTCATTTGATATATCACTCGATAGTTTAAAAGTATGTTTAGAGTAGTTAACAATGAATTCCCTAATTTTATATCACATTTATGCAAATTGGGTACCCCATGTGAATTATGCAAATTAGGGGGTTACGGCCCTACTTGGCAGCTCCACATCGTCAATTTTCTTGAAGTAGAGATAATAAGCTTTCAAATGATGTATGATGTGGCTGTATGTAAGGTGGGTACATTAAGTGTGAAAAATAGGTGAGCCTGCCGCTTGCCTTAAAGGCAAAGCACAGTACTATGGCATACATATGCATGTATCAATTAACCTTGCAATAGGATCCAATATGGCTGCAGAACTGCCATTTTGTTGGAATTTTGCATGTCTTTGAAGCGTAATTCAAAGGTCATTACACCAATTTTGTCCAAACTTGGCACAAAGATTAAGCACTATGGCATACGTATACATGTCAATTTACTTTGTGACATTATGTTCCAATATGGCTGCCAGATTATCATTTTTGGATTTGTTCATGTCTTTGAGGCTTAATCATATGCAAATATTCTTTAGCCAATGTTGTTGAGACTTGGTACAAAGATAAAGTACTATGGCATACATATGCATGTCTACAAATTTTTTGCTATGATCCATACGGTCAATAGACAGCCATTTGATTTCAATTTTGGTGTGATTTTTTTATGTCTTTAAAACATAAACATAGGTCACTCTCCCTCGATGGACTGATTTTGTTCAAACGTGATACGAAGATAAAATACTATGGCTGCATTCTTGTGCACATTAATTTGTTTCATTAAATGATCTGAAATGGCTGATTACAACAACATACCCGATCCCATACCATTTCGAAATTTCCACCAAACCATGTGTATAGTATGTGCTGTCATGACATTAGAGTGGCAGTGAGGGCATCGTTATGTGTGATGTAATCAAAAGTTCCTTCAGTGGTCATTACCGGCAGAGATGAGTCATTTATTAAACGTTCCTCAGATTACTTTATAATACAAGTCACAGGCCTGATGCACCCGTTGCATCAATATCATTCCACACCTACCGAGACCACAGCTACCTAGACACCAAAGATTATAACAAAATGGACAAGCGGGGACTGTGTCATCAACGATGACTTGTTTGCTAATTAAAATGACATTTTATCATGAGTCGAATGAGTCATAAAATACTCATATTTATAACGTTCAATACGAGGTTGAAAAAATGTTAGACTTTTTTCCCTTTCTTATTTGTTTGATGCCGTGCTAATGGTGACTGTGACCTCAGCGTCTCTACTCTTAAGTTTTGTTCAACAAATTTTACTTTGGTGTTGTTGTATACTATACTGATCACATGAGATAATTTTTACTGTTTGATTCATATTATTTTTAGCGACAAAGTTATGTAAATGAGAAAGCTAATAGAGTAGGGGAGGCAAACGTCACTTCCGTCAACAGCTTCCTTAAACTTTTTAGTCACACCACGTGATTCACACTGTGCTACATATATATTTACTACCACCACGAAGTTACCTCACGAAGGAAACGCTAGATTGTTGTGTACATGAAATAATAATAAAATGAAAGTTAGGGTGTACGTGTGTGTGTATTGGCCTAGTACATGGAAATGCGATAGACAATAATGCATTTACCTTAGAATGTCTATGCTCTGTCAATTTTGAACTTTTTTTGTCGTTAGTGTAGTGGACCTGTGAAAACTATCGATCTTGATTTGTGGTGAGGAAGTCTTCTCGGGGATACAGATACTGTGCACCGTGCAGATCGAACCCTTAGGTCAAAGCAAATGCGATAGACAATACTCGATCTATTTTGAAGTTTTTTGTCCTGTCAGTGTAAATTACGAGATTGGTGGACATGTGAAAACTACTAATCTTGCGTTTGTGCTGAGAATACCTTCTCGGGGATATAGTTACTGTGCACTGTGCATGTAGAACCCGGAGGTCGATGCCCCGCCGGCCTGCCGACTGCGTACCGTTATGCTGTTTGCATGAAAACGCGATAAACTATCGACTAGACCCTCTATGGAATGATGCATTTACGTTACGTCCATGCCATATCAATTTTGAAGTTTTTTGTTCCATCAGTGTAAATTACGAGATTGCTGGACATGTGAAAACTATTGATCTTGCATTTTAAGGACCGTGGTTTGTGGTTAGAATACCGTCTCGGGGATATAGATACCATGCACCGTGTAGGTTGATCGAAGCCACATCAGCCGGCCGACTACTGCGAAGGTTACGCTGCTACAATTGTAAAATCATGGATAAATTGTTTCGAAATTTAGGAAGATATTGTTGAACAATGTCAAAGTTTGGTGGACATCTTGAGGTGGACATATGCTTTTTGCCTTCGTGTACGCAAATGGCAGTGATATACGCAGGTGTCAACGCCCATAAGGTCATTGTGAAATTGGGCCAGTTTGACTTTTAAATAGGGGTTGTGTTTTTCTGGTGGTTGGAAAGGCGAGGCTGAAGTTGTGTTATACGCACTAGGGTGTGGTACTTTGAAAGTGCAAGGAATATAGATGTGAAACGTCCACCTAAATTTCGGTCTGATGAGTCTGTGTGTGACAATTGCGAAATGATTTCTTTTAATCGATGGAAAGGAAAGGTGCTGGTTTTACTGATGGTCCCGAGGAAGCTACAGGGAATACATTTGTCATTATATCACCATCAATGTCTTGTTCTCTCTGATACCCCATCTTTCTAAAATTGAATGCAGAGGCTACAAGTTACCCAATCTGTTTGTTTTCTTTGCAACAGAGACATGCATCTTTAGCAAAACTATGACATGCCATCAGAGCATAAACATTACCAGAAACTTGAAAGAAATCTACAAGAACTTGAGGACAAATGACTGCTACTGTATACTGTTATATTGTACCCATTCCTCAAACTGTCCAGATTTAAGTAATTTGATGAGGCTGTCAAGGTGCTGTGCAATGGTATTGACATGTGGACACTTTGAATGCACAAGAAAGAAATCTAAAACTAATAAGAGAAATGCAAACTTTAAAAAATGGCTGTTTATTTCGATTCATTTGTCATGAAAATGCATACAGAGATCATACCTATGTCACACGCTGACAGGAGAATTCATGTTGTTTGAGAAAAATTGTCCAATAAAGGCAAACAGATTTTGTGTTTGCAACTTTATAGTCAATATGACGTATTACAACCCTTTTCAGAATTAGAGCGCGAAGCCACTGCAGTGAACTGCAATAAAACTGCTTACACTAATTATTTTCAGCTGTAGCCGTGGCCACTTTGGTGTTGAACAAGGCTACTTGATAAAGACCAAAAAGTCTGCTTATACAAAGGCAAAACTAGCTCTGTCTGAGGCTCGAGTTGTAAATGAGAGTTAACGATTGGCACCATGTGTTCAAGATTAAGATACAATGTAACATTACCATGCACTGGTCCATGTACAAATCTTTTTTATTTCAACTTCCCCAGACAAACTGTCTGCATGGGACATACAATGTTGTCGACTTTGACAGCTGGCTACAGCTGAAACTAATTAGTGTGAGCAGTTTTATTGCAGTTCACTGCAGAGGCTTCGCGCTCTAATTCTGAAAAGGGTAGTAATCACAATATTTTAATTTAAATCACAAAACAACGTTGTGATCAATGCGGCCCAGGTGTTATTAGTAAGCATGTCTACTTGGCTTGGCCGATCGAGTTCTGCAAAAAAATCAATTCACTGTCATGGACAAGCTAAAGTGACATCTTTCATAAATATATCCATTCAATATCCTAAGAAAATCTAGGCTATCAATGACAGGAAGAAAGTTTGTATCCCTGGCGCTAAATGCACTGAGGAGCAACATTGTCAACATTAACGCTATTTTTATTAAATGTACCGGTAATAAAGGAAAAGCGGCTCCACACATCGCCCATACTATTTGTGCTGTTCTCTGTGTTTATGTTTGTTTTTGTGTGTGTGGCTCTTGATGTAGATATAAGCCATGGTGAGAAGTAGCTTCAACCTAGCTGTCAAATGACAGCATGATCCTTTGACGCTATGTTTCGAAACAATTGTGCGGTCTCTTCCTCAGTCACTTTTTGGTACTTGCTCTCTTTGGATTTTTGTTTCACTGTTTGTTGAAATGATTTTACACAAAAATAGCTATCAAACTTGATAAAATGCTGAATGAATTTAGCTCCTAAAATGCATAGAAAGAAAAGCATCTGGAAGGCCACAAAATAGCAGTAAAAAAGCCATAAAATCTCAAAATTTTCTAGGGGGAGACCCCTAAAACCCCCTTCGAGAGGGGGGCACATCCAGCCTCTTGAGCTTGTCCCCCTGCTGATGACCTTCGATCATCAGCCACAGCAACCTTCGGTCGCTGCCTTAACTATAGCCTCCTGATAAATGTTTTCAGCCTGTTGATAAACTTATAATGAAAGCCTGGATATGCACAAAATCAGACCATTTGCAGACGTCTACAAGTGGTCTGATATAGCCATTTGTGCAGATTGTAATATTGATGCTACTCAGTAATGGCATAGAGAACACACTTTATTACCAAGTGTACTGCACATGCATATGGATGATGTCAGACATGAACAATATCCCAATATTTTACATCATTCTCCCTTTTTTCCAGCAAAAAGTCATAAACAAACTTTAAACTAATCAACACTGTCATTGTTATGTCCGGCATAATTTTTTTGGTATACATCAAACAGTGAATCACTTTGGAATTCTGATTGTTCAAGTGTACAGAATGTTCATTGCCAATCTCTGACATGGGAACATGTTTTGTGTTGTGTGTGCATGTGTGTGTTGTGAGTGTATTTTGTGGTAGAACGAAATTCCTTTCAAAGATTTCCAGAGTCAGTTCTTGCCATGTTAAGTGTCAACATAGTCCTGGAATCTAAGTGGCCTTCAATGATTAAATTTGGTAACTTCAAAGAAACCTGACTAATAATCAACTAAGACAAAATACTGATCGTTGTCCAACTGGAACAGATCAGCTGTCACTTTGGACCATAGACGGTCTGGTACTTCATGTGGTTGAAGTGATTCTTTCTGATTTCGGCTCTGTACTCCCATATGTAACACTTTGCTACTGTATCTTCTATTTGTCTGCTCATGTTTGGCCAAAACAGTACATCTTTTGCTCTTTTTCTGCACTTTTTGATTCCAAGATGTGCATCGTGGATCTTTGTCATCATTTCTGGCCTCATTGACGGTGGTATTAAAACATTCTTTCCTTTATAGAGAAATCATCACACACATACAATTCATCTCTGTAATTCCAGTATTCTTGTATTTCTTTTGAGGTTTCAGATCTCTTCTTATGCCATCCCCTTT
The DNA here is from genome assembly GCF_041260155.1 of Ptychodera flava. Lineage (NCBI taxonomy): Eukaryota > Metazoa > Hemichordata > Enteropneusta > Ptychoderidae > Ptychodera > Ptychodera flava. The sequence goes on from NC_091941.1 coordinate 15,905,740, forward strand.
GAATTAATAACTTCAACTTCTATAGTGTTACATCATTTTCAGTCTCCATCTTCAACTGCTGTAACAGGAAGTATGGAAGGCGACTTCAAGTTCTTCTTCTTATTATTTTCCTGTAACGTCGTGGCTTGGTCCATAGCAATGTCGTCAACATAGGGGAATTCACATTTGTAGATTGATTGGCTAAGAAACAAGGGTTTAAGCTGTAAACCCTATTCAAACTCTGTATACATATTCATGAGTGGTTTTCCCACGTTCTGTGTGAATGGGAACAGTGTAGGACTATGTTAACGTGAATGATGCATGTGTAACTACAGTGACCTAGTGTTTTCATGAAGTTTACTCTTTATTATTATACATCTACCATCGAGAACAATAGAATTAAGCGTGAGCTAAAAAAGCTGTACAAAACGCCCGCTCCGTAACACGTACGGTTTCAAGGCTGTATCTGCGCGTTTACTGTAGAACGGTTTCAAGGGACCCCTTGGACGAGTGCCAGAACAAGTCTTGCGCGCGCTTTGCATGTACGTACATGTGTGTAGTGCACACACTCCAAAACTTGCAGAAGTGCGTCCGAGGTAGCGTTCCACACTGGCGTGATAAAATCAGAAGAAAAATTGTTGACATTGAACGAAAACAGTCACTACTCCTACATTTTGATGCCCGATCAGGAATGTAAGATGTGTAATAATAAGGTTATTACGAAAATACCGCAAAGGATGCACTCGGACATTGCATGGCGCCGCGCATCGCCCTCCGCTTCGCGTTGGGCAATACCTGCACCAATGTCCTCGTGCATCCTTTGCGGTATTTTCGTAATAACCTCATATTATCTCATGTATAAAGATTTTTAGCTCACATTTGGTTATACCAATGTGAGTTTATCGTATAGGCTGAAGTAGATTGCGTCTGTATGTATGTGTGTGAGTATGTATGTATGTACGTACAGTATGTCCATCAACATCAAAAATACGCAAACCGCTGCACGTTTCAGCTTGGTATTTAGTGTGTGGATGCATCCTGGGCTATAGATTGGATTTTCTTCAAATGAAGTCTGCATTGCCAAAATTATGCAATTGAGCTTACAAAATGTGAAAATGGTTAAGAATAAATAACTCAAGAACCGCTTTTTTGATTGCTTTGAAAATTTGTGTGCAAGTACCTTAGGTGAACCTTATACAGTTTTATGAATATTGTGAAGATATTCTTAATTTTGTATTTTTGGTGAATTTTTTTGTGATTTTTCTCATTTTCAGTAAAAATTCTTCTTCTCTGAAACCGCCAGCCCAATCGCTCTCAAATTTGGGTTGTCGCTTTGCAAGGATGTTACTCTTCTAATTTGTTGAAATTATGACAAAATTGGGAAAATTACTATTTTTGAGCAATTTTGTCATTTTTGGTCAAAAAATCTTAAACAGTATTTCCATTTTAAAACCCCTGGACAGACAGCTTACATACTTGGTACACAGAGGTACAGAGATGACAATAGTTAGATATGTGGAAATTGTCCTGAAATATAAAAATTTGTATTTTTAAGACAATATTGTCATTTTTGGTCAAGAAAACTTTATCTCAAAAGTACTTGTTTGATAGCTTTGTAATTTGGTATAAATTTAGTCCCTTGTTTGATAGCTTTGTAATTTGGTATAAAGTCCCGAAAGGTGTTATAAGATAAATTTTCTGCTCAAAGTGTTGGGAAACCCCAAAATTTGTATATCTTAGGTAATTTTCTCAGTTTGTGACCTTAAATGACCTACACCAACCCAGGATATGTTGTGAGACAATTTTGAAGGCTGTGAACATAATTTTGTCATATTTGGTATCAATTTGTAGGAAAATTTGATCCAGAAAACAAAGCTGAGGTGATTTTTTTCATTTTGGACCAATTTTTGCAACTTTTCTATGTAAGACATACAAGAACTGATGAGAAATTTTGATCCAGGATAATTCCAGATGTTGTAATCACGGCGCACAGTGGAAGGCATTTCATTATCTGTTACTACCTTAAGTGCTGTTTACATTAGAATGATAACACTCAAGGTTGTAAATGTATTTAGGGGCCCAAGCCGACCGGCTGGGACCCTATTGTTATTGCTCAAGTTCTACTACTTCCTCTTCTTCCTCTTTTTCTTCTTCTTCTGCCGATTCTTTGTCGACCTAGATCTCTTAAACGGCTGAACGAAAACTTCTCAAATTTGCAGGGCTAGTAGGTATCAATTAGTACTCGTGCACCTGACCCTTGAAATTTTGATTGGTCACGTGACCTTACTGCCATATTGGATTTTCCAAAAACCTAAAAATGCCTTGTCAAGAAGACCTAGGGGTCTAGTCCATTTGAAATTTTTTGTATAGTAAGCATGACCTAAGGTCTTTAGAATTTGCAAATAAAATCGCATGCGGTCACGTGACCTTGGCCGCCATATTGGGTTTTCTAAAATAGTCATTTAATCTTTAAAAATCTTCTTCTCCAGAAAGAACAGAAACATCGATTAAGCTCAAATTTTACTCATGCCATCCTTACAGTGATCTCTTTAAAGTTTGCAAAAGACATTTCGATTGGTCACGTGGTTTGGCCGCCATATTGGATTTTTTGAAATCATAATTTAATCTTTAAAAATCTTCTTCTCCAGAACAGATTCACCAATAGAAGTAAAATTTAATAAATGTCATCTACAATGTGATCTTTTTCAAGTTTGCGAAAAGTGTTTTGATTGGTCACGTGGTTTGGCCGCCATATTGGATGGCGCAAAAAATCGTAATTTAATCTTTAAAAATCTTCTTCTCCAGAACCAAAACACTGATTAAGCTGGAATTTTACTCATGTCATGCTTACAGTGATCTCTTTCAAGTTTGCAAAAGGCATTACGATCGGTCACGTGGTTTGGCCGCCATATTGGATTTTGTGAAATCACAAGTTAATCTTTAAAAATCTCCTTCTCCAGAACTAACACACCGATTGAACTAAAATTTTACATCTATCATCTAAAGTGTAATATCTTTCAAGTTTGCAAAAGGCGTTTGGATTGGTCATGTGGTTTGGCCGCCATATTGAATTTTGCAAAAAATCGTAATTTAATCTTTAAAAATCTTCTTCTCCAGAACCAAAACACTAATTAATATGAAATTTTACTCATGTCACCCTTACATTGATATCTTTCAAGTTTGCAAAAAGCTTCTACATCTATCATCGATAGTGTGTTCTCTTTCAAGTGTGCAAAAGGCATTTGGATCGGTCTCATGGTTTCGCCGCCATATTGGTTTTTTATGAAAAATCGTAATTTAATCTTTAAAAATCTTCTCCTCCAGAACAAATACACTGATTGAACTAAACTTTTACACTTATTTTCCCTAGTGGTAGTCCTTTAAGTTTGCGAAAGGCATTTTGATCAGTCACGTATTTTGGCCGCCATATTGGATTTTGTTTAAATCACAATTTAATCTTAAAAATCTTCTTCTCCAGAACCAATACACACATTCAACTGAAATTTTACTCATATCTTTCATAGTGCGAGCACTTTCAAGTTTGCGAAAGGCATTTGGATCGGTTAAGTCGCCCCAATGTTCATAAGGCTGCACTTTAAAACCTCGTCAGTCAGAAGATCGATCAGTGATGTATGTTTTATTGTACACTTGAAAGTCAAAGATGGCACGACAGATTGCAATGCCCGCTGTCAAATTCAGCTAGCAGTCACACGAACCCTAATCTCGGCCCCTTGTGTAAGGCAACTTTTGCGACCAGCTTTTGTACGCCAGGTGACGTTGTCGAGTATACTGCGACGGAAGTACTTAGAGGAGTGTGCCACTAGCTTTAAGGGGTGGCCGACCGGTGTGATCGACTGAATGGCACAATTACTGGAGTCTATGCACAGCTGATATGTGAGTGTCAAGGACCATAAATGAAGCTATTCGGGTATTTTTATATGTAGGTGTCTGAATGCACGCTCACTTCTTCATCATGATAAAAAAGACAGATACATGACATTGCAAGGTGTGGTGACTTGTTAATGTTTCTCTATCTGACATGCATGGAGTGGCCCTGGTGTGTTGTGTAACTGAAAGCATGTAGCTGATTAAAAATGTAAACAAGACCACATCAAGTCCAGCCGTTAATGTCGTAAAAATCGCTGATACATATCTATTGAAACAGCACCTTGTTAAATGAAGCTCTGCAGCTTGATCGAATTTCACTGTAATTGCTTTGTGCAGTTGCATGCCCGGTCTAAGAGATCGCCGAAATTTACCCGATATTTATCAGGGATTTGGGGACTCTGATATCGATACTGGACAATAGTAGAATGACTTGCCCTGTGCTTCGGTACGCCAGATCAGTGAAATCGTCGATCTTTAATTGGATGTTTATCGGCAATTTGGGGACTCTGAAATCGATAGTACACAATACTAGAATGACTTGCCCTGTGCCTTGGCACGCACGGTCTGTGAAGTCGCCGATATTTACTAGATATTTATTGGCGATTTGGGGACTCAAATATCGATACTAGACGATACTAGATTCTGTCAAATCCAAGTTAAATATCCGATATATATCGTGACCTTGCATTTCTGGTCAAACCCGACTTCCAAGGACTGACTCTAATTTCGATACTGAACGATACTAGATTCTGTCGAATCGCGGGTTTATATCCAATATCGGAGAAGTTGGACGCTCTTGCCATAGTTCTAGGTGTAAATGGGTGCGACCTGGCATCTTATGTTTGTTTGCACAACAAGTATTATAGTGGAAACACTCAGTAAACATCCACTTCCTTCGGCGTCTTTGCCTGCTTTGTTTTGTGTGCGACTTCCGCGTTGTCAGTAACTTTACCAGGGCAGACAATGGCTCGGAAATGCGCGATTTGCGCAATCGCGCAGGCGAGAGAAAACCATGTCCACCATCGTAAATTATGCCGGTTCCATCACTGTTACTAATGAATCAAAAATAATCCTTATATCAGCCATATTATCGACATGTTTTGTCATTTAATTGTCTACTCTTTGAACAAAATAATTTGTCGCTTTATCGTACGTCGGCCGATGACTGACGGCAGACTTCTTTGGCATGCAATCAACATAGTGAGTTGATAGCGTTGGAATTCGACAAAAGCTTAAATGAGCATGCGCGAGAACGTTTCAAGATCCCCCCCCCCCCCCGTTTTTTATAGTCCGTTCATTGTACGCTTTCGGTAGTTTCGAGCACAGTCCCCACAGTACCTGTGTTTCGAGACATCCAAGCAATGCAAATGCATTACAAATGCACGGTACGATGCACCTAGAGTTGAAGTCGGTGAAATGTTAAAAATTAAAATAATTTTTAAAATCGTAGTTTCTTTGGTGTCTCTCCTATATCCATACGAACCTATTTGGAATTATAGGCAGCGCAGGCCAGGTTTCCTAGCAATGGAATGCGTTATCTGAGTCTGTGCAGTAGTGAGTTAGTTTCGGTCGGGGATACGATATATATCGGACATTTCACCACCTTACATGTACATGTTTTCATAAAACCGACTTCATGGACTGACTGTAATTTCGATACTAAACGATACTAGATTTTGACGAATCGCGGGTAAATATCCGATATATATCGGAAATTTCACCGCCTTACTGTTCTGGTAAAATTCGACTTAATTCAAGCATGCTATTTTTTAACATCCATGATTCCAGGGACTGACTCTAACCTTGATACTAGGCGATACTGAATTCTGTCAAATTACGGGTAAATATCCGATATATATCGGATATTTCACCACCCTATAGATCTAGCCGAGCCAATCTAACTTCGATATTGTATAATCTAGTAGCCGTAAATATTGGATATCATATAAAAAGTGCAATGTCGCGGTGTCCTCGGGATTCCGGGATAAACTCCTTTGTGTAGCGCTCATCCCGCCCGCTATCGCGTTCACCACACTCAGGTGTCTCACATCGCCTTCACCCCACTAAAGCATTCACAAATCACAGTTTACGATGCAGCTAGAAGGCAGCTCCATTTTCATACCGGTTCAAAAGTAAAATATTCATAGACTTGAGATATTTGTGCATGTTAGACTTTCGATACATTCGCTTTGCTCTTGAATTTAGCATGGAGCTTTAATGAAATTATATCACTACATAATTTTCTAACTTCCTTCCTGTCGCTTTGAATGGTGTCATTTTGACCAAACTTGGCGAATAAAATCCTGACATAATACCATTTTAGTTATTACACTTTTAATAAAAGGGTGTTTGGCTGTAGGTGACTGTGTGATTATGGATAATTGCGGTTTCCACCACGCGCGATATATTGAACAAAATCTCCAACTACTATTGCGGAAAGTCTACCGTGAATTTGGAAAGTTAGGTAACGGCAAAAGCATACGACTTATTTTACAAAGTAGAGCGAGTAAGGCACTCCTGAACGGCGAAAATGTTGGTGGTGTATTGCTGGCAACAAGACAATATCTTTACTGACGTTAGGAACTTGTGTTGATTGGCTTCCGTAGAGATGAATTCGCGAGATTTTTCAGTGTATTGTGACGTGATATCGGAAACAGATTTTCAGACAAGTCGCTCGCTCGTCTGCCGAGTCAACGTACTTCCGCATTCATATCGTGCAAATGCGCAATTCTTGTCGCGATATTTGAGCATTTAACTTGATCGTCAGTGAAACAAAACCATGGTTCTCAATATCAAAACATTATGTATTTCATATTTTAGGGTTCTGTTTAAGTAATAGACATGAACATTCGGATTTATGATCCATGATTTCCGCGATCGGTGGCATGATTCAAGCCCGGCCGTGAATACGCACTGATTTTTTTGTGATGACCCCTGACCCAAGTGTCATCGATACGTTGTGCGCGCCGTCCGAGCATCGCTTGCTAAAATTCATGGAGCTACCAAAGCTCCATGCTAAATTCAAGCGTAAAGCGAATGTATCGAAAGTCTAACATGCACAAATATCTCAAGTCTATGAGTATTTTACTTCTGAACTGGTATGAAAATGGATATCTAGTTCGTTTGAAAAACTGGTGTGATGAAGCAGGTTTCGTGCTGCTAAAGCGCGACATGTATAGTGCAACACTGATAGCGAGTGCAGGTTTGTTACCAAGGCTGCGTTCACAAAAAAACGGTTAGGGGGGCTTGAGAAATTCAGGAACGGTGATTCGAAAATTTTGAGGGTAGTAGAGAGGGAACTTGAAATATTGCCCCACCTGTAGGGGGCACTTGAAAATGTTTTGGTTTCCTTTTATGTTTTACATTTTCCGATTCCAAGTTTTTGTAGGTAATTAAATGAACAATGAATACCATTTTTATGTCATTCAAATGTTGTAATGTTTGTAATAATTTAACAGAATCTACAACCATTTTGTCACATTCCATGACTTTTATCTCGAAAAAAATCTAAACATTTGTGATTTGTCGTATAAAAATCAGACTTGAGCCTAGTAACAGGGCACAAGCTCCAACCGTTGATGATTTTTGCAATATTTCTATCCAATATATCAACTACAGTTTCTTGCTGTCTCCCTACAGCATGATCAAACACACAATGTTCAGTTTCTCGACAAAGCCAGTATATATAAATATGTAGTTTAATTAGAGTCCAGACTGATAGTCAGTTGTCAGCATTGGTGCATGGTACACATACACTGGCTGTGCTAGCAAGCTGAATACTGGACAGTTCAACATGCTGTAGAGAGTAGAACACGAACGCATTTGTATAAACTGAACATAAATATTGTCAAAATTATCAAAGATAATACCGCTACTGCCTATGGGCAACTGTCACTATCAGATACTGCCCTGTTACTGGTACAGTAGTGTCACTGTTACTGCTTACGTGAACAGTGACAGAGAGAGCTCTGACTCTGATGTACATGGTAGTTGAAGAATAGTGTGTGTCAAATGACGCTCATGACAGTGAAACATTATACCTAAACAAGATCAGGCCAGAAAGCAATACAAGGAAGAACACATGGAAAAATTTTTGAATTCTGGCATATGAGAATAATCAAATATTACAAACAAAAGATAGAGTCACCATGCTTGATTTTCTAAATTTTCACATTCTTGTCATAAAATTATACAAAAGTAAAACTTTGAACACTAAAGATGAAATGAAAAAATATATGACTAAATGGAATTACAACACAATTTGCAATTATTACACTCAAAATTTCAGAGATGAATACATTGATTTGATGCAATATTTCAGCCTTCCAGTATTGTCAATTTTGAGTAGCATCTAATTCATATATGTCTTGTACTTTTGAAAGACATTTTTGGTAGCTCACCGTGCTCAGTTTCAGACTCCACATTTGATTTTGCGAAAATCGCAATTTATCTCTAAAATCTTATTTTCCAGAACCACAATACTGATGGCAATGAAATTCCACTTTTGTCATTCTTAGTGAGAGCTCTTTCAAGTTTGTGAAGGGCAATTTGATCGGTCACATGGTTTTGCCGCCATATTGTATTTTGCATTAAACATACGATTACGATTGAAACAGACAGTAAATATGAGATGATGTTCAAAATTCTTCTTTACAAGGACCTGACTGTTTTCAAGCTGAAATTTTGCACGTAATAAAATCACTGCACGAACTGGAAACCATGTTAATCGCTTGGGCCCCGCCAACGCTGCTTGCAGCTTTAATCCTTTCATTTGGTCTTATGTAATACCAAGGGGTGGAACATTTGATATTCAGGAGGGGGTAGGGTCTAGAAGATTGATGATGTAGCATTACTTTTTTATTAGCTACTATAGACTATAGTCTATAGAAGCTATTGGGATAGGTATCCGTCCGGCGTCCGGCGTCAGTCTGTATGTACATGTATGTATGTATGTCCGTTTTTAAGAGGCGTCCGTCCACTCAAATATCTTGAGAACCGCAGTACTTACTGATTTGATATTTGTGGTGTAGATTAAAAATATGATTTTGAGAAACTTTTTTTTTTTAATTTTTTGATATTGTTGAAAATAGGCAAATTAATGCCAAAAAAAGCGTTTTTGGTAAAAAATCTTCTTCTTCATAACCGCTGGTCAGACAGCTTTGTTGTTTGGTATACAGGTCCCTACGGATAACCAAACTTAGATTTGTTCAAATTGTGATGAAATATGCAAATCTGTATTTTTAAGGATTTTTTTTGTCATTTTGGTCAAAATTTGACTTCTATTGTATGTAATTCTTGTACTGTATAAACCCTATCAATTCACCCAGAAAAAAATAATCATTACGGGACGTTCCCTTCTGAAAAACAGTGCACATTCAATGCACATTCACCCCTTGAAATAGGGGTTTGAAGGGGTATGGAGCTCCTAATTAAAGTTATTTGCCATCTCGTAAGCTGTTTGCAATATGTGATCAGAGATAGCGATTAAGCGAGTGTACAGGGAAGAGCTCTCTGCCTTATACACTTCACTCACACAGATAATCGTTCGCCTTGAACTTCTTTGAACATTGTACCCTAATTTTCGCAGAATAGGACCTATAAGTATACTACAAGTACCGTGGCCGAAAACGACACAAACCCACTTCAGTTTGTAATTGCGTCGTTCTGTTTCACCTGCGCTCTTCAGTTTGTAATTGCGTCGTTCTGTTTCACCTGCGCTCTTCAGTTTGTAATTGCGTCGTTCTGTTTTGAGCTGCGCTCTTCAGTTTGTAATTGCGTCGTTCTGTTTCGATCACCTGCGCTCTTCAGTTTGTAATTGCGTCGTTCTGTTTTGAGCTGCGCTCTTCAGTTTGTAATTGCGTCGTTCTGTTTTGAGCTGCGCTCTTCAGTTTGTATTGCGTCGTTCTGTTTCACCTGCGCTCTTCAGTTTGTAATTGCGTCGTTCTGTTTTGAGCTGCGCTCTTCAGTTTGTAATTGCGTCTTTCTGTTTCACCTGCGCTCTTCATTTCGTAATTGCGTCGTTCTGTTTAACCTGCGTCGTTCTGTTTCACCTGCGCTCTTCAGTTTGTAATTGCGTCGTTCTGTTTCCACCTACGCTCGTCATTTTGTAACGTCCTTTTGAGCATAACCCGGAAGTACTGGAGTAAACATTGTACAACAAACGTTGAGAGGTCACACGGAGAATATTAACGTGCAGGCTCTAAGGTGAGTATTACTTAATTAGTATTACCTATGCCTTAGTCATGGTGAAATCTATTATGTTTTCAAAAACAACTGCTTGACAAAATGCACGGACACCGGCGCCACATGTTATCATTATTAAAGTCAACGTGTATTGAGTCTGACGTCCTCCGTACCATGGACCGACGTCCAATGGTTCTACCGTGTACCTGTAATCATGAATATAGAAGGCTCTCCCTTGTTAATACCTGCATGCTGTATTAACCAACAGCAAAAATGTTCCACTATTTCTACCAAATGTGACAAAATCGCTATCTTGCAACATGTATCCTTTAAAACTTACAGGACTTTTGGCGATCCCTAAGGATCGCCTTTGTCCTACTACCGTATGTAGGCCCAGGAGGGGATATCCGATTATGGAGGTGTGACGGATAGCGTTTTGTTTCCCATTGAAATTGTAACCTGGTGGGTAAATTTTATGATAGCACCAACACAGGCCTTTCAAAGGCAACGTGTCTGTTAGTTACTGGCCATGAATAGATAAGTGTAGAGGCCTATAGGACCACCCTTCTGTACTTGTCAGAACACAATTGTAAACTGTGCCTTTTTAAGTCAAAAATTTATTTTAACTCATGTGCGTGTATTTTTATCATTGCAGATACCATGAGTGAACCTGTGTTTCTTCAAAACTTTAATACGGTCAGTGTCACTGTGTATGCATGTATGTATTGATGTTTGTTTTTCAGTTCAAATTTAAGTAGAAATGTTTAAATTACGACCCAATCAATTATTGAATGCAAAGTGTCTCTGTCATTTACCAAGCAATACACAACCTGATTTTGTTACTTGTTCACAGAATTGTTTCTTCCAAGTAGAATTTCCTATTTATGTAAATCAAACTGTACATTTTCTCACATCTTACATAGAGAGTGAAGCAATCCAAGCCTTCTGGCAAGCTGGATATTCACAATATTATACCAGAATTTTCCTGGAGAAATTTCATGGCATCCATCTGAGGTGAGCATGCGTGGCAGATTTATATATTAAATGTAACATTTCCAAATCTAAAATGAAGACTTCGCTATTTGTTATTCTCCACTACATTGGGGTGACACACCAGTTAACTCAATAGTTAATCTACAAATGTTAAGATTTGTAATTTTTGATTGCCCATCCAGTTCTGAATATCCACATTACACTGTTTGTGTAAAGATAGCATGTTTAATGTACAACTACAATATCACACCACAGATCATAGCTGCAGTGCAAATTAAAGTCATCCTTTGAGCCTTTTAACATAATTTTTTACACCTATTTATGCTGTATGGTTGTAAAATATATGGAACATAATGCTTCTGCACAAAATCATAAACTCAACCATAATACTTTCATTTAGTCCCAGGCAACTAAGATACCGTGTCAAGAAATAAAGTTGGCCAGAACAACATGGTCAAATGATGACGATATAAACAATGCCATATTGGTAAGTATTTTAATTCATGTACTGTAGTAAAGCAATTGAAGTATGTCTATGACTTTGTCATCGCATTGATTCATCAATACGACAATAGCATATTAAGTTGACTTTGAAGTTCTCACTTAGGCCATGCTGAAATAAAAAAAACATAAGTCTATCACGAAAAAACAATTTCTTTCTTCTAGTGTGAATTAAGTGGTTCAGGATCCAAATGTGGATACAGAGCCATGTGGTATCGCCTTAAAAAGAAATTCAAGTTAAATGTATCCAGGTACGTATAGTAGATCAATAAGAGAACATTAATGTTCTTATAAGTCCGCATAAACTTTCAATTAAATGTACCATTTTTGATTATTGCTGCAAGATTATCAACCATTCAGCCGCATAGGGGAGATATTTGTATGTAGGATGTATGCCTTTGTATGTATAGGACCTATGGGAGTCATTATAAAAGTAATATTGAGGAATTTGTTGCATGTAAATATTTACAACTTTTCATAATTCAGAGATTCAGTAGCTGCAAGATTGAGGCTGCTTGATCCAACAGGAGTTGAAGCAAGGCAGAGAAAACGTTTCAAACGTGGACTATACAGGAGTTTTGTAAGTTTGTCGTCAATTTCATTTTTCAGTGTAAGGCAAAAATTTACTTGTACACTAAAACCTGACAAAAGAACGCATTATAGAGTTAGTCACATTATTCATTTTCCAAATGTTCCTGATTTACACAGGGAATTAACTTTAGGTTTCCACGTCAATTGTACTTGAATTGGCAGGTTATAAGAGTACCTATGCTTCAATATAAGTTTAAGAGTTGTCTTTGACAGAGAAACTTGAAAGCGTCAAAGCTTGGTTTTCTGAATCTCTATCAGTTTGTTTGCATGATTTGAATCGTGAATATTGAGCACTGCGGCCATATTACTCAGTGTCAATATCCGCCCCCTTTAATGCTCGTATTTTCAATGACGCTTATGAAATGTACAGTAAATGTGTATAAAGAAAGGGAAACATTTGATGTTATTTTACACATACCATTGCTATGCAAAAAACCATTACTTTGATTTCTACATCCTTCAACTCACATGTAACAGCATTCTTACACTCTATACACATTCTAACAAAATATCTGGTACATTTTTTTCAGGGCCCAAATCAGGTGTGGCATCTGGATGGGTAGGTAAACTTTGTTTGTGTTCCGGGGGGTGTGTGGGTTGGTTTCATTCATTATGTACAGTCTGACTTGATTACTTTGCTATTGTGTGTATCCACATGCTTGAGTGAGTACTGACATCAAGAAATAATGGTTGACATCAAAACAGTGAAAAGTCATCAAAATTTGCATTCTTGGCCCAGTCAAAGTTATCCATGGTCAGATACGTCCGTATATGTAAAATAAGTAAAGTAATATGTCAACGACAAGTAATTTTCAAAAATACACATCATTTACCTGTAACTTCAATTTCTTTTCATTTCATTTTATGCACATAATTTTTTAGGGGGTACGCATTTTGCATCATCACGTTTCTGGACACTTTGTAATACCATTGGCCTTCATGTTAATTTTTGATATACTTTCTGTTCGAATTAGGTCAGCCATATTCATATTGTCAGCTACCTGTCCATGGTGCAACGCAAACTTTTTGTACCTTTATATCTGACCTAAAAGATCCCCAAATATTTGTTTTAGTCGTAAACTCCCTATTTGAGAGCAAGTCGCAGGCCAGTAATGGTTGTTTGACATATACTGTATATGAGTTGTTAAGAGCAGTTCCTCAAATGTTACAAATCAACATTAATAGCATTATCTCCATGTCAGTCAAAAATGAATCACAAGCCTTTTTTACAAGTCTTCAAAAATGAACGGCAGTTACAGCATAGGCATGGAGTATCAGACGTCTGTACTTATCAGTACAATTTTAAAGAAAATGTAGTTTGTGAGAGGCTATGAAATGGTATTCGTATTATCATTATTTAGTCCAAATCTACCTACTGGTAGGTTTTGTTCCACTACACTTCATGGATTACTACTTATATATCTGAAATACACAAGATAAATTCAATTGCACAGAGTTACCCACATCTCATACTTGTTCTTGCGTTGCAGATATGATAAATTAAAACCATATGGCATTTGTATCAGTGGCTGTATTGATGGGTATGTATTACACTTATCAAACACCTTTAAACACTCAATGTAGGTTGGATATTGTATCCCAAAATTAGAAATCCTGTGAAATTGTGTGTATGAAAACTGCAACGATTGTGAGATATTTCAAGTTGTAAATTCTATGAAACAAAATCGGACAAAAATTTACATGAACATAATCTGTTTTACATGAGTTATTCACAATGTAGATGAAAAAAGATTATGTCTTTGTTATTGCAATATGACAATTAAAAGATTACCATCTAAAATGCATGCTGACTAGACATATTCATCTTAACATGCACAAAGTTTGCTGTAAACTCACCAATGTAAGTTCACAGGCTACCAGTGTGATCACAATTTTTACTACATGTATAATACATTTACTTCAGCTACTCAAGGAAAATTCTGTGGATGAAAGCTTCAAGTACTAATAACAACCCAGCTGTTATTGCCCACTATTACCTGTCATGCATTAAACAAGTAAATGGTAAGTAGGTATTTTAGACTTGCAATGTAATGTAACTTTCGATGCAAGTATGAAGTTGTATGATATTCAACATAGCAGAAAAAAATGCTAACTCATATATAGCCCATTAATTATTTACACATTTGCTTTGTAGCTGCATTTTACAGCAATATTTGCAGGTTACATTTTAGAAGCGGTAATTATTTTTACAGTGATTATTATTTAATTATTTGTATGCTTACAATATCTCTTTAGGTTTGTTTCTCAAGTCACTTAGAGCTATGTAATAAAATATCCATTCCACATTTCAGGTTTATTATAGTCTCCTCTGATAATATTACTAGGTTGTCCACTGCAGATGCGTTCAGATCCTGGCACAGAAAATGTCACCGTTGCTGCAATGCAAATATATTTACGCCAACTTGGGAATGATCCTTATTCAGGCGAAGATTCCTATATCTTTGGAAAGTCCACTGCCAATCAGGTAAATGGATCATTGTTATGCTGCATTTGTGATGCAGCATATCCATTTCAGATCAGCATTACCATAATTTTGTTATCAAGATTGTCAATTGGTTGAAATAGTTGTGCTCAGCGTAAAGACATTCATCTTGCTTGAGGAATATACACTGCTGTACAAGACAATAATGCTCATTGCCATTTTTCACTAAACAAAATAATTGATTGTCAAGTGTTGTACAATTTTGCAATTAAGAATGGGCCACTTCATAAGATACAAGAGTGATAACGGATTTGAGACTTGCAGAGTAACTGGATCACACCGCTCTACCATGGAAGTCGTGAGCCAAGCAATGTATCCTTTATCACTTCATTGAGTAGTGCACTTTTCAGTATATTGCTGCACACTACCTCCGCTGCGCCATGTACGCGGACAAAAATCCCGGTATTTTGTGAATGATCTTATATTATTGTATGTCACACAGAGAATTGAAGCATTCTGGTCATATCTTCTGAGGGCCTGGACAGAGTGGTGGCGGCAACACTTTTCAAACATGGTAGCTGAAGGCATTTTTGTGAACAGAAGTAACATACACAAGTGAGATTATTCCTCTCTTAATAAACATTCCTGAAATAACTGTTTACGCGTTATACTGTAACCTTTAGTTTTAGCTACTATAGACTATAGTCTATAGAAGCTATTGGGATGGGTATCCGTCCGGCGTCAGTCTGTATGTATGTATGTATGTATGTATGTATGTCCGTTTGTGAGGCGTCCGTCCACTCAAATATCTTGAGAACCGCTGTACTTACTGATTTGATATTTGTTGTGTAGATGAAAAATATGATTTGAGAAACTATTTTTTTTTATTTTTTGATATTGTTGAAAATAGGCAAATTAATGCAAAAAAAGGTGTTTTTGGTAAAAAATCTTCTTCTTCATAACCGCTGGTCAGACAGCTTTGTTATTTGGTATACAGGTCCCTAGGGGTAACCCAAATTAGATTTGTTCAAATTGTGATGAAATATGCAAATGTGTATTTTTAAGGAATTTTTTTGTCATTTTTGGTCAAAATTTGATTTACATTGTATGTAATTCTTGTACTGTGTAAACCCTATCAATTCACCCAGAAAAAAATAATTAATATGATTTTAAATAATTTAATTAATTAGGAAATCATCAAAGCCAAAATAATTTTAGTGTAGAATTATCAGAAAGTTCAACATTTTTTGACAGTTCATAGTGAAATGCTTACCATCTTGGAGGATTAAAACATTTGAAGGCAACTTTCCTGAATCCCAACTTTGACATATTCTGAACCGTCATTTATTGTGCCTTGTATGTTATCTAAAAGAAATTGCTCAAAATAGTCAATAGAGATAGAGATAGAGAAAGTTCTAATTTCCATTTATGGTTGAATTGGTAAGGATAAAATAAAATTACTTTTTGAGGAAAAAAAATAGAGTGGTCAATTAAAAGAGTGGTCAAAGTGATAGGGTTAAAAGAGTGGTCAAAGTGATAGGGTTTTTATGGTAAAGCTGGGCTGTAAGATTCCTCATGTGCTATTTATAGCAATTATGCAATCTGTGTAAACAGTGCAATGAAAGTTACATGATTCCTTATAATGCTTTTGATGACCTTGAACTTCATAAGTTTCAAACATTTGTCTCTTCAGTGTGCTTTCTCTGAGTATGGACAGTCTCAACTTATTCAACAGAACTCACCCCTTACCGAAATTTTAGGCCTCCCGCAAACTGTTACTGCAAATTTGCCGCAAGCTTTGCAGTAAATTTGCAGCAAACTATTTGCTGCAAATATGCGGGTGGTTCATTTTTCAGATGCAAATTAGGTTTCTTGTGAACTTGCTGCAAATATGCAGCAAACTCCCTGCCGCAACGTTGCTGCAAACTCTTTGCAGCAAATTTGCAGCACAATCCTTGCAGCAAACTTGCGGCAAATTAATTTGAATGTTACTGAAAATTTGCCGCGAACTCCATACAGCAAATTATTTTATTTGTGGTGACCATTGTTTCTCGTGAAACTGGTATTTCAGAGTTTAGTCGGATAAAACACATCTTGTGCTGTCCACAGTCGGCCAATATATAAATATTATTTATCCAACTTAACTCTGAAATACCAGTTTCACGAGAAACAAAAAAAAGATGACAGAGAAAAAAAGGTTAAATTCAATTGTGGTACAATTTATTTTATATGCCATGTTCATTTCATGCCACATAAGTGTCATGATCATGTCAAGATTTTCTTTTGACTTGAGAAGTTTCATGTAACATTTACATTACTGCCAAAGGCTGCGATTTGGCTTTCTGTTCTCTGAATTTCTTGTCCCTTTAGTGTACCAGCAATGGATTCTGAAAAATATAAATCGTTCAGGGAAGAGTGTAAGTGACTAGTCTTTACCGTTTGACCAAACATTGTAAATTTCATGAAAGAAATCGATAATTATTTGAAAATGAGACATAATCAAGTTGAAAAATTGAAGCAGAAAATGCATAAATATTCATGATCGAAATTAAATTAATAATGATTAAAATGTCTGACAGCGGACAACTCGCCGTATGTTGTTTACATACAGGACGGCGACAATCTGCAAAAATCTCAGCACTTACTGTAAGTAACTTGTGAAACGAAAGTGAATTCAGTATGAATCAGTACTCAACGAAAATTTATCTTTAGGTAAAGATTGCAATACAACGATTACAGAACATAATTATAGCGATCGATGTACAGACGAACGGTACACTGACTTACATTTCTGAACGGCTCGCAGACGCTGGACGATTCCCGGTCCGGTTGCAGGTCTCACCGTGCTGTGTGTAAATACCGTACTCAGAAAATATAGTCGGCATCTTTACTGCCGCTCGCGTTAACAAATTTAGAACTCCGCCTGTCCCTGGTACTGTATACACGTTTTTGCAACTATGTGATATCATTTGGCTGGCGATTCAATAGAAAGATCACGAAATTGTCCACTAGATAACTCCCTGATCACAAGTACGCAGCCGACACTGGCCGATGGTACTAAAATCTAACTTCGCGCCGATCAAGCCTCATGACGATAACGGAAGTGCGATCTATAAATCATTACGCGATTGATAATGTAGTCCTGTTTTTAAATGCTGGAATTGACTCTACATCTGCACCAATCCGTTATATTTCATACTTAATATAGCATTTAATTTATTAGTTTGATGAAAATGGTTATTTTTATCATAGAAAGACTAAAAAGAGAGTAAAAATTCTTTCAGCACGAAGAATCAATATCAATGCGCGAACTGACCTTGATGAACCGTGACCGGAGAAGTGTAAACATGTCGGCTGCTTGCAGCTGATACACAGGACATGTTGGACGTTGGTGAAGCGGCGCTTTGAATTTTCGTACAGCGACTCGGGATGGGGTGCAATCCTAAATCTCAAATTTGTGCTCGGCAATACAACTCTAACGCTGAAAACATGGACAAAAGCCTTTTACCTCGACCCATGTTATCAGAAGGCGAGATTTTGTCAGCGGCATCGATGACAGACTCAGTAAGCTGCAGTGCATTGTACGTACCGTATACATGTACTATATTGATGGGATGAATAGCTTGGAGCACAGCCACTACTCTGCTTGGAGGTAGTAGCGGAAACATTACTGTACAGCTTTGCAGTAACAAAAGTCTACGACGTGTCCTTACAGACCATCATCAAACGCACATTTCGTTCGAAACTGTTTGCATTTTGGTATCATTCGCAGAAAATACAGGGTGTAACTTGCAAGACAGACAAGTCCCTGTTTCAAAATTTGTTTCCCTAAAAATTCAGTTTTCGATCCAACCATAATTTACCCAACCAGATTGTCAAAGGGCACTTTTATTACATCATGTCACTACAGTATATACTATAGATGCACTCTATATCCATGCAATGCTTTCACCAGCATAACTGAAGCTGTTCATTATCTAGCATTACCAGTTATTATAATTTAAAAAGTGGATTGTCTGTTATGAAATAAAGGAACATAAAATATAAATGAAAGATCAATTTTATGTTGCTTATACATGACTGGTCACGAAGTGCAACAGTACTCAGTGTGTAGTGTGTACTCCCTGGTAATGAAATAGTGGGAAATATGTCAATCATGTGTTGCTGCATATTTGCAGCAATAATCTGGTTTGCCGCAAATTTGCAGCAACTTAGTCGTTTACTGCAAATTTGCTGCAAACTGACTTAAGGGTTTGCAGGAGGGTCACATCTACCTGCAAACTTCTGCAACTCCTTCCTGCAAGCTATATGCTTACTGCATATTTGCAGCAAACTTACGGCAAATTTGCAGTAGAAATAATTTTCGGTAAGGGACTTACAATGTTAATCAAAGATATCCACCTTCGTCATCAGTACATGTGTCACAAAAGGTTATTCTCTACATAACACAGCAGAGCTCTGTCAACTGTTGAGTTGCTTGTTCTTTCAAAACCGCTGGTCAGACAGCTTTATTATTTGGTTTACAAGTCCCTAGGATGACCTAAGTGAGATAATTTCATACAGCCAGGAAATACTTAATTTTGTATCCATGTCTATAGTTGCTTCAGGGACTTTGGCCCTATGTTTACATTTTTTTGTTGTTGAAAGTATTTATGACAGCTGAATAAGGATGAACCTATTGCGGGACTGTCTCACATCTAGGCAAAACTTGTTGAAAACCATACCATTGGTATTTGTGTATCTTTATGTGAACACAATGGTTGCTTCATGTATCTGCTCTCTTATAGGTGTCTGGTCCGTTTCTGTTATCTGGAAGTAATCCAAGGTGAACTAGATATGATCATTTCTTCATGGAATGACCACTGTATACGGAAACAGGCTCAATTAGAAGTGCCATGTGGGATACCAAACGTCTTATACCATTGCCCAGAATTGTCAGGTAATATTATGCAACACACTAATCTGTCCATTTAATTTCATGTTCAATTATTTATATCTTTTACATAACAAGCAGACTAACGGCTAGCTGTGATATCGCAGCGGTAATTGTGGCGTATATCGAACGCGCTCAGGTCACTGGGGTCATTGCCACAGGCAAAGCTATCAGACCCGTACTTTTTGAGAAACACATTTTTTGACCCAAAAGGGCAAAAATTGCCTTAAAAATGCAAATTTGCATTTTTCTGCAAAATTTTAACAAATCTGAAAAATATCATCCCTAGAGACCTATATACCAAATATCAAAGCTATGTGACTGGTAGTTTTGAAGATTTGTAAAACTTTCAACCAAAAATGACAAAAATTGCCTTAAAAACACAAAGGTGCAAATTTCACCACGATTTGAACAAATCTAATTAAGTCACCCTAAATAAATTGCATATCAAATTTGAAAGCAATCGGACAATCGGTTTCAGAGATGTTATTACAAAAAACAGCAAAACATGCCCAACAAATGGAAATATGCAAATTTCACCACGATTTGAACAAACGTAAGGTCACCCCAAGTGAACTAATATAAAATTTCCTAGCAATCGGACTTGCGGTTTCAGAGGAGAAGACAATTGTTGACGTACGACGGAAAATCAACGTATTTGATAAGCTCCACGTCGCTGACAGCGGAGCTAAAAAGTTGATGCAAATATGTTTTTCTGTGTGCCTTTTTTCCAACTGATAACTGATTATTCTAGTTCTCTACTGACAAATACTGTGGCCTTGTCAAAGCTAATGGTATAAACAGAAATGCTAGTGACATTTGCAGATCAAGCATGCCGTATTTGTTAAACTTTGTTCAGTTTGCAAACGATCAAAATGTAACAACAGTGCATCAAGTACTGTTGTACACATACACTGATATCCTTTACAATCAGCCATCAAAACTGGTTGCTTATGTATTGTCTTCATAACATGTTGTAAACTTGTTTCTGCCTAAAGGTGGTGTTGATTGCCTCCAAGCTATACCATTCAATATTGATGATTTGGAAGAGCACACTTGTCTGCCAAATTATGTGGGCGACTATGAAGTGGATGTATATTTTCATGACCTCATGACAGAAAATCGACTCTTGCCAGCCAGGAACCCTTCAGAAGCCGAACAGTTATACAAGACAATTTTGGAACACTTGGAGCACAATCTTTAACTTTTAACTATGATTTCAACATTTTTTATGGAGAGAAAACACTGTACAAGCATTTGTTGATTATGAATACATCTTTATTGTGAAATACAAACAGATGCTGCCACTGATCATTATTTTGACTGCTGACACAATTAACTACATAACAAGACCTTTTACTAGGGATTTACATGAAATTGATAGACAGCTACAATAATGATAAATTATATATCAAAAGAAAGCTCTCTTCAAGACCAATTGATTGCATTTTGTTTGATGAAAATTGTGTTAATTGTGTTCTATTGTGTTAAAGGTTGTGTTCGTATTGTGTTTACTAGACTGATATATATATATATATATATATATATATATATATATATATATATATATAATTTCGAATCTCAAATTATGATTCAAAGTACATTACCAGAATATGCCAGCGGGTCCTATACTTTTCAGTTGTGCTATTTTTGTAGGAAATATTTCTCTCAACTTTGTGCTTTTGTTTGACCTCCGTTATATAAATAAATAGAACGGAAAAATTTTCTTTTTGTCTACACATTTAGACAAGCACTGTTTCCCTAAGATAGTGTGCACAGTAACAACATGTTTTTACTCTAATTTAAATAGCAGGGAGAGAGGTTATGCCTCCACTGTTACCCTTGGACGAGGCTACCTCGTGGTCGTCATCATCACTTGCTACACGTGGTAGAGCAGACAGTTTACATCCTGAGCATTTTTTGAGCAATTTTATAAGAAGGAAAGTGAGGGCAACTTCACACATCGTTCCTACCTTTGTTAAATGATGCAGTACATTGAGTCGATTAATGTGTGTATATACAATCTCTCTTACTACCTAACCATAGTGCGTTACTCTTTTCCTTATTGATCTTCTGGCCGAGGATGTTGCCGAATGAGTCAACTATTCTGAGAAACTATTCGGCAGATTTCACATCTGATAACATTCGAGTGGTGTCATCTGCATATTGTGCGATTTTAACTCATTTTGTTCGATTTGAATGCCCTTAATTGTTTTGTTGTGACGAATGGCGATGGACAAAATTTCATAAACTAAGACAAATGAGGTGAAAGATCATCACCTTGGCTTGAACCTCTGTTAACTTGAAAGTAACCAGAGGTGACACCATTATTAATGACTAGAAATATCGCAGTATAAAACTTTGACCCATAGAATAAAAGATTCACCAAAATTAATTTCTTTAAAGCAAAGTAAAGGAAAGGCCACTCGATAGAGTCAAATGCCTTGGCAAAATCAATACAAAGTAGAATACCAGGAATATCGTTTTCTTTTGTAAAGTGTATTGAGTCTAAAATCTTGCAAACAGCGTCACCGATGTAGCGACCTTTCACATATTAACCAGCTTGATTTGGGTGAATCATTTCCGATAAAACTTTGAAATTCGAATTAAAAGGGCCTTGGCAACAATTTTTATAATAACAGTTTAAAAGATAAATAGGTCCCCAATTTTGCAGGTACAGACGATCTTTTTTCTTTTTTTATCAATCACAGTAATGGTTGCTTGTCTTTGGGAAACTGACACTGACAACTCTCCATATGGACGTGTACATATAGTTGACACTCAGTACAGTTAAATTACCATACAAGGGCCAGAAACGCCATTCCCCGGGCTTTTATTACAGGACATGTTTTTTGAAGCTTGGTAGCACTCTTCGAGACTCAAATAACCCTCACAAATATTTGTTCTGTAATTCTGAGAGGGAAATATGCAAATCACCAGTGAACTCTTCTGGTTTTTCTTCAGGAAAACAATGTGTAGTCTGGTATAAATTTCGATAAAATTCTTTCTGCGAATTATAAAATTTCATTTAAATCTGTAGATGCTTGAAGTTTACGAATGTCATCTTAATCTAGCACGTTGAATAATACCTTGTGTTTTGACTTTGTAAATATCATCTAAAGCTCTCTGAACTTCATCAATGTCTTTTCATGTTTTTCTATTTCACTTTCTTAATTTCGAGGTCCTTTTTTGATGCGCCACCTTTTTTTCCTTGTGTCTTTGACACTTAGCCCGTTTTTGCTGTATTTTATACAAAAATCCATGATTTTATACTATTTAAGCCTTGGATCAAGAACGTCAGTGAAATCTTGTCCCAAATATTTTTTTCATGCTGCAAACCTTCGAGCAACCAATAATCGCATACAGAAGGAACAGAAGTATGCGATACACTTATAAATGCCAGACTTCACAAAAGCTACAATAGATTGCACTCCGATTCACATGAGCATACACAAACACAACAAGACCAAACCGTAGAAATAGCTTCCGTAATTGAACAACAAACTTTAGTGGAACATCATATTAAAGGGGAAGTTCACCAAGGATGATTTTTACATATGTGGTAGCTCTGTGGTCATTTACCCCAGAAAAGCTATTTTCACCATTTATAACTCGCCCGATTTTCTACGAAAATGATAAAAATAGTACAGGAAGTTGCCCATGTAATTTGAATCATGGGAAAAAAGCCCCAAGCTTGGAGCCTGCATCATGTGATATGGAAGGGACCATCTTCGGATGGGTATGGCCCCCACATTGTCCACTCACAGTAGTACAGTAGTAAACAGCAACACAAAATCTGACAGTGGACAGTTTATTATAAGTGATTCACCGTTTATGCAAGGATACTCAGTATAAACAAAAGTTATGTAAATACGCACAGCCTGGTTTAAGCATGGGTGAGTGGACAATGCAATACCCATGGGAAAATGGTGCCTTCCATATCACATTATGCAAGCTCCAAGCTTGGCGCTTTTTCCCATGATTCAAATTACATGGGCAACTTCCTGTACTATTTCTATCGGTTTTTGTAAAAATCGTGCAAGTTATAAATGGCGAAAATAGCTTTTCCGGGGTAAGTGACCACAAAGCTAGCACATATGTAAAAATCATCCTTGGTGAACTTCCCCTTTAACTAATAAAATCAATCAATCATTCAACATGTCTCACCAATCAAAAATGAATTTTAAGTGACTGATGAAGAAAACTCTGTTTTCGAAACGTAGCTTCAAAGGATCGCAGTGTTACGCTAGTCTCTCTGCTCCAATGTGGGTTAACAGCAAGACACGTAAATTACGGGTACGTCTCGCCATGCCTAATCAACCCTTTACATAAAACAGCTAAACATGATATACACACACATAGAATCATACACAAAACGCAAAGAATTCACATATGAACGATGTGAGGAGTTGCTTTCCCTTTATTACAACAAAACAAACCGAAGAGCGACGATCAAACAGAACGATGCAGTTCAAACAGAACGACGCAATTACAAACTGAAGAGCGCAGCTCAAAACAGAACGACGCAGCTCAAACAGAACGACGCAATTACAAATTGAAGAGCGCAGGTCAAAACAGAACGACGCAACTCAAACAGAACGACGCAATTACAAATTGAAGCGCGCAGGTCAAAACAGAACGACGCAGCTCTAACAGAACGACGCAATTACAAACTGAAGAGCGCAGATCAAAACAGAACGACGCAGCTCTAACAGAATGACGCAATTACAAACTGAAGAGGGTCTGTGTCGTTTTCGGCCACGGTAGTTTTTTTCCTCTTAGAGACATATTGTTGCGCCCTAAATTTAGAAGAGTAATTAACTTTAAACCTGACCAAAGCCAGGACTGTTGAATATACCATATCCCATGTTTTCTTTGAACAATTCATATGATTTAACAACAGGTATTCTCAATACATTTCCACATGTATTTGCACTTGGTAGAATTCTGCCACATCCTTCATCCCGTACAAACTCCAAAGTGGGGGATGGACTAAATCCAAGTGGGGGTATATTGTCCAATCCAGTAGCAAAGATCAGAATGTCCCTTAAAGTTACCTCTGTCTCGGCATCTGTAAATTTGAGAAAAAAGAAAATGGAAGTTATTTAAGAAAGACACTTAGAGAAATATGCCAATGCGTTGCCGTGTTTACAGTATCCATTTGTCGTATTTTCTATATCATACTGCACATGCAAATAAAAGGGAGGAAAACACCAGTAACACAGATGGAAGTGAAAGTGTTGATCACATTTCCTCTCATTCGTATGAAGATAGTGACTTAGAATTGACATTAGAAACTAGTATTTTTGGACGCCTAATCCTAATTACCAACAAGTCATCAAACATGCAAAGTTGCAATTTTTTGACATGATACCGATATTTTGCAGACTACTACAGCTTATCTGTTGCACTGTGTATCATAATCTGTACCACATTTCAAATTTGAGCCACTGTTTATAGACATAATACCCATATTATGAATATGCATTACATCTGCAAAAAGGCAAATGATATGAACAGTATTACCGGTGGAACCACATACAAAATTCAAATAATCAGCTCCGTGTACCTGCTTTGCGTCACTGACAGCATGGCTACTAATACTTGTAGGCACATTCTGCAGTTATTACATACACAACTTAAAAGCTGCAATATGTTATAGCATGGAAACAATAACAGGATTTAAAAATGCTAAATCACTCTACCTTGAATTTCCACCAAATAGTCTTCCCAAAATGAAAGTACTTGAGACTCTTCTGATCGTTTGTTTGATCCTTCTGGACTTACTGACTGTGAAGCATCAAATAATGCTGTCATCGTCTGCACAGTCAAGTCTTTCTCAGTATGCACAAATACTTCACGAAATAATGTTGGATGAGATATGACAGTTTCCATGACATTCAGGGTTGAAAGTCCAGCTTTTAATCTGACAGTAAAGAAAGGTTTAAAATTGTGATTTGTTCCATTATACAATTTTTTTTGAAATGTACTAAGTGAAAAGAAGCGACCCAAGCAGGTAAGTTGTCACTTCATGTACTACTCTATACAAATAAAGACAGTTATAAAGGTTTCTATATAATTTTAATTTTGTAACAGACTTGAAACTCCTGAAATTCAGGCACATCAGTCCTGTGGTATGCAGTTTCTATCAGCTGAATGTTGTTGCAGCCCTACTTGGTATGGGTACAAGTGGCAAGGACAAGGGGGGGCTTTGATGTAGAGAAATTAATTATAAGAAACTTTGTGAATTTGTGCGAAATGTGACACTAGCACTTAATTGCCTTGGAATAAACACTTACCGTTGATAAGCACCAAGATTACTTGTGATGACAAGAAATTTAATTATATCGCCAACGAACTCATCTTTTGATTGCAATGTCGGTATGGTATGTCCCGCCCCTGTCATAGTTGCCAATGCATCTGCCTTGTCCACAGCAATACTTAATTGCTCCTCTGTAGTAGCATTCAGTATCTGCAACAACAAAATCACATAGGATGTTGACGGCTGCTCATGTATACACAATGCACTACCAAAAGAACTTTAACATTTCTAGATGTTTTACTTTGACATATCTCCACCAGCATACTCGGATGTTAAGGTTTTATGGCTTACAAGTTTTCAACTACAATCATTTATCATCATGCATACAAAAAGATAACAGACGTTTTAACAACCAAAAAGTACTATCTTGGCACACATTTACATGTTGGAATGTAGGAGGTAGCTATAGCTAGCAAAATATACCAAAAGCATTTGCTGGGAATGTTACTACGTTGCCCTTCAAGTTTAGAAATCCCGTACCGGTATATTATGCAACAATTGATTTAAAGACAAAAAAAGACACACGTACTGCTTCTAACTTGTCTTTTGTGGTCTGATTTGCGATATCCTCTATAGTTGGTTGAACAGATTCGACGCCAAATACAAGGGTGTTATACAGTGCACACCAGAAAAACTGTGGCCCAGGTCCACCATGAACTAAAGACACTGCAATCATCCGGCCAGCTATATAGTATAAATCTTCATCCATTGCTGCAACGAGAGTGCTCATATGTAAGAGCTCACCGAGCAAACTGAAATAACTGGTGATAGTATATCCTTGGAAAAAACAGTCACAGTAACAAGGACTCTCGGGAATTCAGGTGTGGACACTAACAACTGTTACAACAACATTAGTTGTTTCAAATTGTCACAAAAGACACCACTTAACAGTTGTAGATACATTAAAAATGATATGTATATGTCAAAAAATACAGTTATTCCCAATAGAGAAACAGAGTTTATTGTTTGCTTTATTGTCTCCGGTCTTCTTGATGTTGAACTTGAGGACACACGATGGTTTTTTGTATTCCTGTTGTCGGCCAGGCAAGGGCTAAAGGCCTTACCCTTGAATAAATGTCAGCCAATGAGATGTCTTTGCAACAAGAGGTATATTTACCTTTTTTACGTACAGAGAGTACCTTTGCATGAGGATGTCCCTCGAATATGAGTGAATCCTTCAGATGGCGCATTAGAAGCCTTAAGAATTCTCTCTTAGGGCCTCCTGTGTCTACTGCTCCCTCATCTTGACCAATATCATCCGTGAATTTGACTTTCATCCTGTTGTAAGGGCTGTAGGATTTCCTTTTAAATCCTCTCATGGCCCCCTCCCAGAAATGGTTTCTGCTTATATTAAAGTAACAGCAAGCCTCATCTGTATATCGAATCTTTGTACCAAGTTCTTCAAGCAAGCTCTGGACAGTTGCATGATCCCTATCAATTGCAAAAGAAGAGGAAAGAGCAACAAAGCTCTCTGTTTACCATTTAATGTTGATAACTCGTGTGAATGTGTAAGATTTAGTCTTTAGCATTAATCAATAAGCATAGACATATTTCACTAGTACTGTATTAACATGTAAATATAGTGTTTTATCAATACCTGAATGTTCCTTTGTCCCTGTCAAACTTGAATAAAGTGTGAATAGAAGCAACATGATGCCATGATTATAGATTCTGCTTAATCATCAAGGACTGTAAACACTAGAGACTGCACATGAGCCATTATGTAATTGTAGTGTTACATGCAGGTACATTGTTGAATACATTAGTATTTGCACAGAATTTGCTTGAGGAAGTAAAGAATATGACAATAGCTGCACCAAAGGTGGGTGGTCATCAGACCCTGCAGATGCCTTTAAAGTAATACACTGTCCCTTACTATCACTTTATAATTATTTAAGACATTAGGAGGACATAAAAGCATATATTTACTGATCTGCATTATGTTCATTCAAGCTCTGTGTTATGGCAGCTTGGAGATCATCATCATCGTCATCATCTTCACTGCAATCGGGAGTTATTTGATTTATGAGGTCGACATATGTTCTGAATGTAGAAATCACACCAAATACGTTAATTTGAAAAGTTGTGTTCCATTATGAAGGATTGGTTGAAAGTTGATAGTGTTGTATGGTTAACTTAACCTTATTGACATCATGTGAAATATTACCTGTATATACCATCTCCTCCACGCGAGGCACCAGCAGTAACTTCAACCGGTGTAGATGTGCTAGGAACCGGCTCAGCGCCTACAAGTGAACTCATTGTCAAATGTGGCAAGTCACTGTCACTTGAGTCATCCTGAATTGAGTCTCCCATGGACGATCTGAAAGAAGATATGTCACATATAACACTACTATTATCAAAAGCAATGCTAAAAAGAGTTTATACATGGAGGAAAGAAAAAAAGGAAGTTGAAATGCCGTTTGCTTGTGAACAAAAAGGGTATATTCCAAAAATACCGTCAGGGACAGTGTCCTCATATTTGGTTTGAATCGGTTCATTCAAGAAATATTTAAACCAGAGACTGTAAGTAGTTTAGTTCTCGCGATACTTGAATGAGGACATCCTCACAAACGAACATACATTCATACATACATACATACATGCATGCATGCATGCATACATACATACATACATACATACATACATACTTACATACATACATGCATACATACATACAGACTGATGACGGACGCCGGACGGATACCCATCCCAATAGCTTATATGTACTATAGTCTATTGTAGCTAAGAAACATGTTTTTCTATATTTTGGTTACTGGTTCAATCTTTATAAAATGCCTGACACATGGTGCCAAAACAATTATGGTGATAGCCCACTTTAAGTTACATCAATGAAAATTATGCTTCAACCTCAGGGTGTCAAAGTACTTACTCCACTGGAATAGTGTCATCCAGACAATTAGAACCTTGACGTCGGCCAAATTGTATTTCACTATCATCACAACTATCTTCAATCACTATTGGCTCTTCTTCCTTGATTCTTCTTTTTCGTGGCTTTGGACTCTGCTGCAAATATGATGATAGTTGGTTTATATGTATATAAAAGTACATATTTATATATGTTTAACAGTCCAAACAGATTGTTTGCGGGCTAAGATTTAAATTGACATATACTGATTCCTGATCCACAATGCCTTCAAGAAGTAGAGAGTATACAATAAAATACAATTACAACACAATGCAACAAAGACTTCAATAAAAATATTACGGGCACTACTCACATTGCAATTGTTTCCATCATGAGCCCTCTTGGTGGTTGCAGGGTCTATGCTTTTATCCTCTTCCATTGTTCCCTGATATTCTATTCATTTAATACAAATTGAATTATTAAAAAAGGCATTCATTAAGTGAAATACTCTTTTGAACATTATTTGTGCATCTTAGTTTGTTGTCAACGGGTTAACGTCATAAATAAATGTTGACAAATTGAGGAAACAGGTTTATCTTTTGAGAAATAACCATGCGGCAAGGTGAACTGTGCAAATACTGTGAAGCTAACATCTCTCTATTTGCACTTATGTTATAAATTGTCAGCACTTTTCCAGTCATTAACCAGATCAATTTTTTTACATTATTGTCTCATGATATGTCAGTTTGACAATGGTCTCTGGCTTTCCGATATTATGCACTTTGAAAGTGAGAGACTTACAACATGTGCGCAAACTGTCAAAGATTAAACTTTCAACCACTCCCTTACTTAATCAAGAATACAAATCGGGGGTCACCATTCATAGTTTGTAAATAGCCAAACGAACTACCCAACATTTTGCAATTTTTTGAAATAAAAATGGCTGCCATCCCAGTGTTTTGGATTTCCAAAAAATGAAACTTTGCCCTTCTTCAAGAGCTTTACAATGAGCCCCAGCAAATGGTACATCAGAAAGAATTGAACAAATTCAAAAGTCTGAGTATCTGTCCCTAAGGCACGTTCTACATTTCACCTGACTGAAGAGTGCCAAATAACTAAACTGCAGTAATCACCATCACACAAATAGAGAATACTATCGGTATATCAACATACAAATGACAGCTTACCTTCATAAATGTTCTGTGCACAAAGATAAAACCTCAACCTGCTGAAGGGTATTTTGATCTCGGATTTGTATTTCTCTAAACAAAATGGCTCTTTGACCTGTCTAAAATCTTTATACAGCAGAACATAATCAACACTAACATCTATGTGTTGGTTCTGTTTTTGGTGTTCCTCCAGAGCACTTGCAAGTAGGACTTCAGCACTGGCTGTTGGGAACAAATAACTTTATATGTGAAGTCTTCAGAGAGTTGAAAAGATAAAGCATTCCGAGTACTCATTACAAATGGTATTAAATGTACTAAGTACAAACCTTTGACTGGTACTTCTACAACCACTGTGAATCCTGTATGAGTGTCTCGTGATGCTTTAAGCTCCCTGCCTTTCAGCTTAACAAAGCCAACAGAAACCTGCAAAAGCACAAAAGTAAGGTCATGCAATTTGGTATGTTTTTATTTCGTGAATTATATTTCCTTTGTGATGAAAAATGAGACACTTAATGCTTCACAAAATGTATGTGATCATTTCTCGCATTTTATTTTATCGGTGATAGAAAGGGAAAGTAGTTAACTGTGCCACATGACAGAAATGTTCATTTCTTGCAATATATTTTCTTTTTGAAAAAGAATGACAGTAATTAAATGTTCCACCTGACTTAAGCAATTCCCATTACTGACCAGTAATATTTTCAAAACAAAACAAATATATCCCAATATTATTTTGGATGAGCCCATTGGTATTGAAATCCAGTATATATTTTCTGGAGATATTATCTTTGAGAAAGAGACATTATGATGACAAAAATTAAACACATACACAAAGGGAATTCTAATGAAGGGAAAAGCAACAGTGATTGTATAGTTTAATCTATGTGTATCAAATAATTTTTTGTTCTACTTTCGGTAGCATGCTACACTGCACATTGTTTTGCCTGTCAGTGCCTTATGCATATTTAAGGACAATTGTTTTTATTGTCAAATCAAAGGTCCTGACCCGAATTCAATCAAAAGTGGTGAAAGCTACTTGCTTCACACAGGTTGTGCTAACAATTTAACCATGTGGCAGACTTTTGACAAATTTTACAACATGAAACACATTGAATGCATCAGGAATAGTAAAAACCAGAAGGTTCTAGGAGTGAAGCTGGAGAGATTAAGTACTTCTTAAACTGTATTCCTGGTAAACATGAGGCCATTATACATACATTTTTGGATAAGAATGTCAAACCTAAGTTCTGTGAGATAGTAAGAGCAATGGATGGCAGCTACATGTATGTCTCCAACTCTTTAATCGTATAATGTTTATGTTATACGTCTAGGTTAGACTTAAGAACCCATTTAGTAACTTAAACTTGGGAACATACTTAGTGCTGCATTGTGAAACCACAGTAACATCATACAGATTACTTATTTGCAATGCACATATTTGATAAAATATATGATGATATATGATGGAAATTAAGAGGGTATGGCAACAATCTTTGATGGCGGTGCATACCTGAGTAGATTTTTTAGCCTTCTTTCAGACTGTTGAGTGTAACTGTCTTTTAACATCCATAAATGTCTCTGTAAAGAAAAATAATCGTAGTGGCATTTGAAAAGTTGGTAAACATGATTGTCAACAACACTGGGCTCCCAGTTTGTTGCTGGTTATTTCCTCTTTCGCTAGCCAAAAGATGGCTTTGAATGAACAACTTCAGAAGAATGCCAGTCTGAGTTGTGAGTTCATCGACAACTTCCTGATGAAATGACGATAAATATTGAAGCATTTTAGTTTGTAGGCCTGCTTTATGTTGCTATATATTTCCTTTATTTTAAACTTTATATATATTTGGATTTGGGATTGCAAGTGCAATGTTTTCCTTTTCATAAGAAACAGCTGCGCCCTGTGTTTTAGACGTACACGGGCCAGCATAAGCAGCAAAGTGTGTCAAACCTGATTGTCTGTTAAAGTGCCAAGCATGTGAAACTGTAATTTTGCTGTTTGAATTTTCCTTATAATTGTAGTACATAAGAAATTGTATTACATAAGAACCAAAATTTGTCTACACCAGTAGAAATTATCGCGTCAGATATCCAGCTGTAAACCGAATAACCATTACCGTAAAACACATTGCAAAACATATGAGCATGTTAAATTTATAATTGACACGTCATTGATTTCACAGTAGTTGCCACACACGTTTGAAATCTTTAGACAATGTCATGACATTACATCATTTGCACTGTTTTAAATGTTGCACAAAATGCAACAATCAAAGCGTTATGGACTAGCTTTATCACTGGCAGAGCAGTGTATTACCATGGCTGACACCAGTTGTCATGCAATCACTTGCATTGATACGAGGCTGACGAAATATAATTACCATAATGTTATTTTCTTCTGGATCAAACAATACAACCTCCGTAAAAAGCATAACAGTTTGTCGCCTATGACTTTGAATTGATAATACTTACTAGATGAGGTTGTCCTTAATGGTAGAGGGGGCGTTCCTTGTGCAGGTGTTTCCAGCTCTCCAGCAAAAGCCACATAACTAGAGGGAAATGTTCCCTTTTCTTTGTTGCCTTCTGCACGTCGTCCTTTTAACCAGCCTCTTGGCTGTCGAGGGGTACCCTGGAATTGCCAGGGTAAACCCTCCACTTCCAGTGTCTCCCCAATCTTTAACGTCAGCTCTCCTGGAATTTGAGCATTGTACTTGTGTTTGACTCTATAAAAGAACATACTGCCAAGGAGAAGTATGAGAAGATTACAAAACTGTGATGATAATTGTTTGAAGTAAAACTGGTCATCTGACATGTGCACATAATTCTCACCAAGTGTCCAACACTGCTATTTTCAATAGACAGAAAATGAACATGCACATGACATAAAAAATGGATTTAAACCGGTGCTTTGTGCAAGAAACTGTGCACTAAATGTCTAGCAGAACTGATGTTTCCTGTAAGCTAAAATCAATTGCATATTGAAATATTATGAAACATGTATATTCTCAACATCAACTTATAATTTCAAAATAAGCATAATGGTGCTTCCGCTTAGTGTATTTTAATGGAAAGGAAAATGTCACCTAAAAGATAAATGTACATAAGGAGAAAATGTTACAGTACAAACTTTCTGTCAGAAAAAGAAAATATTTTGGGCACATCTTTATGCAACAAATTTACTTCAGAAGTAAATGTCTTAATTAATGAAGACAAGAACATGCCATTTGTCATTACATTAATATTTTGTCCTTGATTCCTGTGATGAAACCTTTGCGATTATGGAATACATTTCAATGTTTATCATAGTGTTGCTTACGATCCTTGTTAATTCGAGAAGACTAAATGAATAAATTTTGCCAATGTTTGGCGAGTATGTGTTCTCATTCAACAAATTTAACCTTTGAGTAGGACTTCGTTGGAATCAGCTAATTTCCTATGAATTTATTGAGTTTTTCATATCATTCTTTACACGATCATGGTCAAGTAAGTCGAGAATACAACAGCTTCCTTGACTTTGTACATTTGCTTTGATTTTCTTCTCGGAGTAGGTATGCGCATGGAGTTGGTAGCTCAATGGTATGCTTATCAACAGTATCATCGTACGAAGTTTCATCCTGCTGCCTTCATTAAAATTATCTGATTTATCTCTTTCACAGAGCGAAATTTCAAATTAGCCATTGTCAGATTATTACATGTGCTAAATATGTTATGACCAATTACTCCTTTTGGCGTTAGGTTTGCACAGTAATCATCCATTTGTTGGTGTCGCTTTTTGTGTTTCCCGCCAAAACTTTAGATGGACGTAGAGCAACAGCGAACCTTGGTGCAAAATTGTAGCGCTACGGTGAGGCGGTCGGTGATTTTTGGTTTTTGCGACTTCGCTCACGTTACTGGTGAGTGACGTTGCAAAAACCAAAAATCACCGACCACCTTACCGTAGCGCTGCAATTTTGCAGCTACAGCTAACCATATACATGGAGGTAGGAAGCAAGCCTTCTCATGCCATATAAATGCATAACACGTACACGGCGGCCGCTGCGTATCGAAAAACACATAACCTTGACAGCGCAGCAAGTTCAAGGTTGTAGTTTTACCATTAGCAAAATGTGGACGATGCAATCAAACAGCTACTACGGGATAAGTCTTACCACAAAAGTTAAATTTTGTATCCTTCATACAGGTAAACTTACCTTGACCTGTAGGAGCGTATCCTCCGTGTGACCTTTAACGTTTGTTGAAAAATGTTAACTCCAGTACTTCCGGGTTATGCTCAAAAGGACGTTACAAACTGAAGAGCGCAGGTGAAACAGAACGACGTAGGTTAAACAGAACGACGCAATTACAAACTGAAGAGCGCAGCTCAAAACAGAACGACGCAATTACAAACTGAAGAGCGCAGGTGAAACAGAACGACGCAATTACAAACTGAAGAGCGCAGGTGAAACAGAACGACGCAATTACAAACTGAAGAGCGCAGGTGAAACAGAACGACGCAATTACAAACTGAAGAGCGCAGGTCAAAACAGAACGACGCAGCTCAAACAGAACGACGCAATTACAAACTGAAGAGCGCAGGTCAAAACAGAACGACGCAGGTGAAACAGAACGACGCAATTACAAACTGAAGAGGGTCTGTGTCGTTTTCGGCCACGGTATACAAGCCATATGTTAGTTCAAATTAATAAAAGTAGGAACAAATTCTGATGCCCTGAAATGATAATACTGTTGTCAAGGTTTACACGAGACTGAGTTTGTGCCGCTTCACTGTACAATACCTTGGCATAAAGTAGTACCGGCCAAGCTATTGGTATCTGAAGTTGTTGACCAAGCGTTATGTAATGTCTGATTATATCTGATATAACCACTTTAAATTGCATATTATCAGTGCAGAAAGAGCCCAAAAAAGTGCACTGTTTTTTAGATGCAAGCATCCCGTCATGTTAATATGATTTAAATAATTGAATTAATTAGGAAATCATCAAAACCAAAATAATTTTAGTGTAGAATTATCAGAAAGTTCAACTTTTTTTGACAGGTCATAGTGAAATACTTACCATCTTGGAGGATTAAAACATGTAAAGGCAACTTTCCTGAATGCCAACTTTGACATATTCTGAACCGTCATTTATTGTGCCCTGTATGTTATCTAAAAGAAATCGCTCATTATAGTTTGTCATGATAGGATGGTCAAATAAATAGAGATAGAGAAAGTTCTAATTTCCATTTATGGTTGACTTGGTAAGGATAAAATAAAATTACTTTTTGAGGAAAAAAATAGAGTGGTCAATTAAAAGAGTGGTCAAAGTGATAGGGTTTTTATGGTAAAGCTGGGGTGTAAGATTCCTCGTGCTATTTATAGCAATTATGCAATCTGTGTAAACAGTGCAATGAAAGTGTTACATGATTCCTTATAATGCTTTTAATGACCTTGAACTTCTTAAGTTTCAAACATTTGTCTCTTCAGTGTGCTTTCTCTGAGTACGTACAGTCTCAACTTTATTCAACAGAACTTACTTTCAATGGTCAGGCCATCCTGAAATGAGCTATCAAAGATATCCACCTTCTCCATCAATACATGTGTCACAAAAGGTTATTTTCTACATAACACAGCAAAACTTTGTCAACTGTTGAGTCGCTTGTTTTTTCAAAACCGCTGGTCAGACAGCTTTAATATTTGGTTTACAAGTCCCTAGGATGAGATAATTTCATACAGTCAGGAAATACTTAATTTTGTATCCATGTCTATAGTAGCTTCAGGGACTTTGGCCCTATGTTTACCAGATCCCTTGTGCATTTTTTGCCCACTCCCACCTTTTCTTTTTATCAAGCCTTCTCTGTTTTTTGTTGTTGACATTTGCTTATGTATTTAGGATCTACTTCTCCCATTGCTATAGAATTTGACATGCATGTTCCTAAAGATGACCTCCTGTACCTAAGTTGGAGACCTCATTTGCTGTTGTCATCCTTGTTTTTCCTGGTTTAAATATTTCTCGAATGGACCAATTCAAACCGAATGTGAGCACATTGTGTCCTTGACGGTATTTTTATACTTTTCTTTTGAAGTTGTTAGGGTTAATTGTTGATTAAAAGTGACATGCAAACCAGGAAGTTGTTTTGCCGTGTAATAACTACATGGTGCATGTGTGTCGGCGAGGCCATAGATGCTGGACAGACATGCGTGTTCACTTGTGGCCATCTAAGTATGAATAGGGAGTGGCGAAGTCAGATTTAGAGCAAAGTTCCGCTGGCAATTTTTCAGTAACTAGACCTCGAACACCAAAAATAATTGGTTACACAAAGTAATGTAGGTCTTGTCTTTGAAAAAATACCCAATTTGGTTCGTTAAAGACGTGTCAACGAAAATGACACAATCATTAACGGAACCTTGCAGTGGCTGCAGTCAAAAATAACATTCGGGATTCACGAAAAACTACTCAACAGAAGTCGATTTTTTTCCCCTCCGGACTATGATAACACTTATTATTAGGAGCACATAGAACGAACAACTTGAAAATCTATGGAGTGCTTTAACAAGGATCTGTATTTTCCTACTACAGAGAAAACTGGCCAACCGTCACTTGTGAATGCTGGCTGCACATGTTGCTTTGAAGTAAAATCCTCATTATGCATGCAAATTGGGTACCCATCTCTTAGGGTGTCAAACCCAATACTGGTTGGACATTTCGGTCAACAACTACATGTTTTACCACAGCTGTTCACTTTGTACCATAGTATGACACAAGCTTAACTGTAGACTTTTCTTTGGTTTGTAATGACGTTACAGTGTGTACCTGTGTCCATTTTAAACTTTACAGACTTGATATTTATCTGCAAATTTAACATCCATTCATCATCTTTGGTATTTCCACTTGTTTTTTAGCTCTGCTGTCAGCAACGTGGAGCTTATCTAATAAGCTGATTTTCCATCGTCGTAATTTGTCTGTCCTTCTGTGGTCTAGCTGTTTTCCGTCAACAATTGCCTTCTCCTCTAAAACTGCAAGTCTGATGGCTTTGAAATTTCATATGCAGTTCACCTGGAGTAACCTAATTTAAGTTTGTTGAAATTGTGGTGAAATTTGCATATTTATATTTTTGGGGCAGTTTTTGCTTTTTTGGTAAAAATATCTTCTCTGAAACGGCATGTCCGATTGCTTTGAAATTTGATATGCGATTTACTTAGGGTGACTTCAGTCTAATTTGTTCAAATCGAGGTGGAATTTGCATATTTGTATTTTTAAGGCAAGTTTTGTCATTTTTGGCCAAAATAACTTAAAAAATCTTCTTCTTCAAAACTACAGGTCAGATAGCTTTGATATTTAATAAACAGCAGGGCTCGAACTTAACGGTTGCCCGCTTGTCCGGGGCAAGTAAAACCTGACATCGGGCTGGTAAAAATAAATTACACTTGCCCGGTCAGGCAAGTGATAGACTTTGATCAAATTTACATGTTCTGGGAATAAAAAACTCAAGAGATTTTGTTGAAAAACGTTGAACTTCGCTGTTATCAAGTTTCAAGTCACCAAAGCAGGTATTACACCGACAAGTCGGACGTCAACATTCAGCGAGTGATATCCAGCTATTGTCTTTCCTCCCTCGGGAAATCTAAATCTCATGCGTGGGTATTCAGCTGAGACCATGGTAATATATAGCGTTGAGGATCGATCATCGACTACGTTAGCGTTCACCGTTGGCGGAACCTTAGTGTCAAAGCGTTCACACGAAATAGCATTTTTTGTAACTCCAGACGGGATGTACAACACAGCGGTGTTGTCAAGGTCATCAAGAAAGTGCTTTGGAAAGTCATTTCCGTTCTGACAAGCAGACTTGACTTGGCTTGAATTATCACAGAGTGTTCACTTATCAGTCTTTTTCTTGCTCTCCGCCGTTTTCTTGGTGTATGTGGTACAATCGTCTTTTCAGTGACCGTGTTTGCTACATAGCAGGCAAACATGGGCATAACGACATTGTGATGAGTTGCAAATCCCGGTGTTGAAGCGTATACAAGCGTTTGGTTTGTCGTCTTTCTTCCCCGTGGAGGATTCTTTCCCTTTACGAGTACGAAATCGTGCGAGAGTGTCACTTGGGCCAAAAGCGACGTTGTTAGCATCTGAATTTGAAGGCCCCCATTTGGCACCTGTACACTCGAGGTCGTCACAGTACGTGTTGTCATATAACATGCAGGCACTGGCTTTGTATTTATTTGCTTTACTGGCGATGAAAGCAAGGTGCTGAACGCAGCCCCGAATTTCGTCTGATTTCTGGTCGACCAGAATACTTAAAATCTTCATATTTCCTTCCCAGAATTGAGCCCAAGTGATTTCATCAAACCCTTTTGCTGGTTTGCCGTTTTCAAGGCGAATGAATTCATGAGGCTGTGGTACAGAACCAACGTTTTGGCCCGAAAGTTGTAGCATTGCAAATGTTACTGAATTTTGATAACTCACCAGCGTTGCTTTTCGATGATGTTGGAAGGCGACTCAGTAACTGTTCTATATTATCCAGTTCCTGTAGTGAGGGCACATCACTTTGTGGCTGATTCTGACCTTTCTCCCGTTTGCTAGGGTTCACGTTCTCAAAGTCGACACGGTTGGCTGACGCGCCAAATTTGCCATCGATGGCTGAAGTTTTGGCAGGCTGAGCTGCGGTCGAACTGACTGTTGGTGGCTGACCCTTTTTCTCCATCGTCCTGGTTCTAGGTGTACTGGCCTCATCGGTAGTCTGTAAGGAAGTAACCGCCTCACGTAGTAGACAGCGCTGTCCGGGCAAAATGTCCAAGTCACGAAGATCTTGTTCTTGTATTGCTCTCAAAGTTCGGAAGGTTACATTAGTGAAGCCATTCCAAACAAGGCATGCGATGGTATCTTCAGACAGACCAAATTCATCCTTTGCAAGTTTCTCCATTCGTGTCAGTTCCAATTCAATCAGTTGAGCTGCCTCTGATGACGATATCTTCGTTACTCTTCGACGACTCCTGGCAATTTTTGTCGTCATTTTATTGTTACTTGATAACGCATAAACTTGTAAAGCTGAACAAGACTCACGCCATACAGGCAAACAGATACAAATCACGTGACCAACTATAAAACGTCATCATGAATAATCAGGCTCATTATAATATTATAAGCAAGCTTATACTACTCGTAAAACTTGCACTTGTCCCTAGTGAGTCCCAGGGGGTGTTGGTCAGTAATTTCAAAAGCCACATTGCACGTGGTGACCTAGACTCTCCACAGTCGCTGTGCCTTGTTTTTTGCGCGCCCACGATGGGCCTGCATTCGAAGGCTACGCTGTGCAGCTGTGAGCAAGCGCTGCCAGACACAGCGACTGTCATTTTTTGTTTTGATTAACGGATTTGTGAAGTTCTATAAAGTACCCGGATCAGGCAGAAATCCGACCGGTCGCTTGCAAGAACGTCCAGACCCTGGGATTCGCGTCGCGTCTCTGAAGGGCGCGCGTGTTCCAACAGGAAAGAACGCGAATCGCAGGGTCTCTGCCAGACTAGTGGTGACCTAACTTGAGGCAACGCAGAGTATACCTGTGTACGTCATGGCGAAGCAAACCACCCTGTTTTCATGTAAATTTTTGAAATCCACGCCTGTCACAGATTCCGGAACGGGATCTGTGTCAGGGGACACGTACAGTACACGTTCAACCGGCTGGCCACTCAGAAATCGACGATGATAAAGCTAATGGCGCGGTCGCAGCATTGAGTTCAGTGAAAAGTAAAGTGAAGAAGCAGAAGTGCGATATCTATGAAAAGAAACGACAACGGAAGTATCAAAACGTCTGGAAAAGAGATTTCAAATGGCTTGAGTCAAAGGCAGAAGGTGACAGAGAAAAGATTATGTACCATATACGGTATTCCCGGATTTGGCTGATAAAGACTCCCCATTTGCACATGATGGTTCTGAATCACTACAGATCGGCACTATACAGGCTCACAATAACAGCCACGGTCATATCCGATGTCAGAGGAAGCGCAGGTTGCTCGGTTACGGGGAGGTGCAAACCCTATGGATGGAGTCTTGAGAAATCTGGCAGATGACGTTAAAAAGAAGCTTGTTACACTCTTTAACACGGCCTATTTTATTGTTAAAGAAGAAATGCCTTTCAGAAAATTTGAAGGCCTTTGTTCATTACAGAAAATAAACGGTGTATGCATCGGAGACACTTACATAAACGACCATGCTGCATCCGATTTCATTGAAGCCATAGCAACCGTTGAGAGGAAACAGTTGGGTGTTGCACTTACAACAGCTCGTTTCATGTCTGTGCTTTCTGATGGCAGTACAGACTCATCAGTTACAGAGGAGGAGCTTGTGTATGCACGGTATGTGGATGGTGGTATACCCCTCAATAAATTTGTTGGGATCCAAGCACTGGAGAATGCCAAAGCTGCAGGTATCAAGTCAGCAATTGAAGCTGCTATGGATAATACTGGCTCTGAACATTGGAAAGATAAATTAATCTCCTTTGGCTGTGACGGTCCGAATGTGATGATAGGCAGTGTTGGTGGAGTAGCAGCATTGTTCAAAGCAGAAATTCCATGGCTTGTGCCAATACACTGTATTGCACACAATTGAGAGCTGGATGTGCTTGATGCGCTTAAAGATGAAACCAAACTGAAAGACCGGAAAGACTGCTTGCAGGGAATATATAAACATTATCAGTATTCTCCAAAAGCCTAGCGAGAAATGAGAGCACTGGGAGATGTGCTTAACGAGTCTGTGAACAAGCCAGTCAATCTGATGGGTACATGATGGTCTCCACACTTTTTCAATGCCATCAGAAGTGTTGTCAAGAATTATGCAACACTTTATGCTCACTTTCAGGAGACAGCAGCAACCAATGTGGTAGCGTTACCGTGCAGGGAAGAGCCAGAAATGTTATCAACAAACTGGAGAGTTTCCCCCGTATGGTGTTTCTATTTTTGATGTTTGACATACTGGATGAATTGAGTTCACTTAGTCTGCTCTTCCAACGAGATAGTGTAACCCTGACTGAAGTCCAAGTTAAGCTGACAGCCAGTTTAGCCTACCTGAAACTTATGACGGGACCTGAACAACAGGGTGATAATGTCCAGTCTTTCCTCAATAGTATTGATGACAACGGTGAATACAGAGGAGTACAACTGAAGCAAAGAAATGACAACACTATGCAACTGTTTCAGAATTCCAAGCAGAAAGTATTGGCAAGTGTTTGTGATTACATTAGTCAGAGGTTTACTCCATTTTTGGAAAGCACTGTAATCTCATCAGCATCAGCACAGTGAGTTTTTGGTGTTTCTCTGTGGCCAAGGGAGAATGGAGAGGAACTTATTGCACATGGAAACAGAGAATTACAGCGTCTGATTCAGCAGTATATAACACCCCTGAGAAACAACAATTTTGATGACAACTGTGCTGCACGTGAATACAGAGAACTGAAAGTCTTTGTGAGGCAAAAATGTAGCAGTCAATGTGCAAAATAAACCAACTGAATTGTGGCCATTTCTCTTTCTGCAACATGAAGAAAGATTTCATAACGTACAGATGGTGGCTGAAATATACCTACAGTGCTTGGCTTTAAGCACTGCCTGCTATGAAAGCGGTGTCTCTTGCATGAACAGAGTCAAATCAGACTGGCGATCCAATTTTGATCCAAAGACACTTGATATGCTGATGCGAATATTGATTGATGGGCCACCCCTTCAGCTATATGACCCCAATCCTGCACTAGAATATTGGTGAATGAGTGGGCAGAGATCACGAAGACCAACACTAATGGATCGTAACAATTAACATGATTATCAATACAGACAAAACAGAACCTGCATTGATGCTGTCAGCCACATTTGAGATTGCTTGGTCTTCGTGATCACTGCCCAAACAATGTAAACAGACAAAAAAATTGGACAAGTAAGTTTATTCATAGGGCAAGTAAAATTTATGGAAACTTGCCCAAAGGGCAAATAGGTGAA
Organism: Ptychodera flava; assembly: GCF_041260155.1. Classification (NCBI taxonomy): domain Eukaryota; kingdom Metazoa; phylum Hemichordata; class Enteropneusta; family Ptychoderidae; genus Ptychodera; species Ptychodera flava. The sequence continues at coordinate 15,947,567 of NC_091941.1, forward strand.
AAAGTTAAGTTCGAGCTCTGAATAGATCCCTAGGGATGATCTATTTCAGTTTTGTTCAAATTGTGGAGAAATTGGCAATTTTGTATTTTTAAGGCAATTTTTTTCATTTCTGGTCAAAAAATTTGTTTCATCAAAACTGCTTGTCTGACAGCTTTGACATTTGGTATACAGGTTTATAGGGATGAGTAAAATGTGATATATTCAAATTATGATGAAATCTACCATTTTGTATTTTTGGAGCAATTTTTGCCATTTTGGTCAAAAAAATGTGTTTCTCAAAAGTACTGGTCTGATAGCTTTGAAATTTAGTATACAGGTCTCTACAGATAAACTAAGTGATATATATTGAGATTATAATGAAATCTACAATTGTGTATTTTTGGGGCAATTTCTTGCCATTTTTGGTCAAAAAATATGTTTCTCCAAAATTACTCATCTGTCATAGCTTTGAAATTTGGTGTACAATTTTCTGCAGATGAAGTAAATGTGATTAAATTGAAATTATGATGAAACATGCAATTTTGTATTTTAGGGTAATTTTTGCCATTTTTGGTAAAAAAATTTGTTTCTCAAAAATTGCATGTCTGATAACTTTGATATTTGGTATACAGGTTCCAAGGGAGTATTTTAAATTGAAATTATGATGAAATCTGCAATTTTTTATTTTTTGGGGCTAATTTATGCCATTTTTAGCCCCCATGGACACCGTCCGGGGGGACTTAAAGGTTTGGTCATGTCCGTGCGTGCGTCCGTGCGTCCGTCTGTGCATCTGTGCATCCGTCTGTTCACGCAGATATCTCAGACATGCCCTGGTCAATTTCTTTCAAACTTTGCATAAGGATAGTACCCTACCCTATACAGATGCATGTCGATTTGTTTAACAATGCGATCAAATTTGGCCATGTTAAGATTGGGTCATGTCATGCGTGCGTGCTTCCGTCCGTCCGTCTGTTCACTCTGATCTCAGACATGTCCTGGTCAATTTCTTTCAAACTTTGCACAAGGATAGTACCCTACCCTATACAGATGCACGTCGATTTGTTTCACAATGCAATCAAATTTGGCTGTGTTAGAAGACTTTTTAGTTTACATCTCCATAGACTCCCATGTATAAGGCATTTCTCCATAGACTCCCATGTATAAGTCAGTTCTGCACAGAATCCCATGTATAAGGCCAAGAAAAATAAAAATTTAGTTTCTCATCGTATTCATATTGCAAAAAGGATGAAGTGACAGTTTTTAGCTCAACCGATGAAGTCCAGGGGCTAATAGATTGGGTCATGTCCCTCCGTTCACACAGATATTTTGACAAAATGTCACGTGACCTCAGTGACCTTTGACCTCAAATATACATATTTGTCCATAACTCAGTAACCAAAAGTGCTACACCCTTCATAAATGGTATGAAGGGACACCTTATGACGCCATATATTGTACCTCATTTATTATGCACAAATCTAATTTTGAGCGAGCCAATAGAGCTAGAGGCCTAATTTTTGGTATATAGGGATAACTCAGCAATACAATTTTTTTGACAAAATACCACGTGACCTACCTGATTCTATATTTCCCCACGCCCTCTACCGGGGAAAATAGGTCAGGGAACCAGACTACCTTCATGTATGGTGTGATGGGACACCTTATGAAGCCACATATTGTACCTCATTAATTATGCACATATCTAATTTTGATCGAGTCAACAGAGCTAGAGGTCTAATTTTTGGTATATAGGGATAACTTAGCAATACAATTTTTTGACAAAATGTCACGGGACCTTTGACCTGAAATATACATATTTGTCCATTACTCAGTAACCACAAGTGCTACACCCTTCATGTATGGTATGATGGGACACCTTATGAAGCCACATATTGTACCTCATTAATTATGCACATATCTAATTTTGAGCGAGTCAATAGAGCTAGAGGTCTGATTTTTGGTACATTAGCAATACAATATTTTTTTGACAAAATGTCAAGTGACCTTGGTGACCTTTGATCTGAAATATACATATTTGTCAGTAACCACAAGTGGTACACCCTTCATATTTGGTATGTTGGGAGACCTTATGACGCCACATACTGTACCTCATTAATTATTTGCATATCTAATTCTGAGCAAGCCAATAGAGCTGGATGTCTGATTTTTGGTATATAGGGATAACTATAGGATTGAAGTTTTTTGACAAAATGTCATGTGACCTCAATGACCTTTTACCTAAAATATACGTTTATGTCAATAAATAAGTAACCACAAGTGCAATGTTCATTGTATTTAGTAGGATGGGAGACCTTACGACAACACACGCTTTACCTTATTAATTATGCACACATCTAATTCTAGGCAAGCGAATAGAGCTAGAGGTCTGATTTTTGGCATATAGGGATTAATTAGCAATACAATTTTTTCAAAATGTCACGTGACCTTGATGACCTTTGACCTTGATTATACATATATATGCATAACTCAGTAACCACAAGTTCTATACCCTCCAATTTTGATAGGATATTAGACCTTAAGACGTCACATCTTGTACCTCATTTATTATGCACATATGTATTTCATGGCTGGCCAATACAGCTAGAGGTCTGATCTTTTTTTCCGATTCAGAACCATAACTTAGACATGACTCATGTGTTTCAAATTGGGAACAACAACATAGACCTATGTGCCCATAGATCTCAACGTATACAGTCCAGTGATACTTCTTAATGACCACATTTCCCTGCCCCATCAAGACTAACACTCCCCTATTACAAGTGGGGACTATGTCATTGTCAATGACTTGTTTCTTCTTTGGTTGTAATTACCAACACCATGAATCAGGTTATCATCTTCCTGCAGTGACTTCATTTGAGTAATGCTTGTCTCATTTGTCCTACAAATATCTATTGCTTTCTGTAGCATTAGGCCAGAATCTCTCAGTAATCTGGCACGAACCTGATCATTGCTGACTCCACAGATTATATGGTCACGTATCAGACTTTCCGTGAGCTGTCCAAACTCACATGACTTCGCTTTGACCTTCAAGTCTGTGACGTATTGATCAATTACCCTCTGATGAATATTGACTACGAGTGAAGAAAACATGGCGCTCATATGTGATGTCTTTCTAGGATTTACAGTAATTTTGAAACTTCTCCATGAGAACATCCAATTTTATGTTATCACCCGCATTGGCAAATTCAAAAGTGTTATACACTTCTATGGCTGCGTCACCGACCACATGCTGGAAAGTAGATGCCTTTACCTTTGGATCTTTTCCGTCGATCCCGCTGGCAGACATGTAGAATTCAAATCTTTGTTTCCACACTTCCAGTTCTAGGTAAGGTTACCTTCGAGACTCAATGCCTCATAAATTTGTGAAAGGTACAGATGTAAGCATTAAATGTTTATCAGTATACACTTTGCAAGGCATTATAGCTGAATGAGGATGGTAAATGATATCAATCTAAGTAATTCATACTGACTGTATTTTCCATTGTAAATTAGATATTTAAGTTTTTTGCAAATGTTCGAAGTACATGAAAAAAAATATTCCCACGCACAATAAATGTTCCTCAGTCGAATGTTTCACCTGCTTTCAGGAATTTCTGTCTCCTTCACCACAGACAGAAATTCCTTACTTTTATATTATGATTACATTTTCCTAGCTATGTAATCTGTGTTAATGAAGGAAGGGACGCTGTACACGTGTCATGTTTTTGCAGCCTCCACCAGCGTCTCTTTGCCATGTTTATGTTTGAACTTTGCATTTCTACAGTGGACGTTGAATCATAGTCGCTAATCCCTTCACTTTATTACATGCAAATGTATTCAACCGTGACCTTCACCGAGGTTTCCTGTTGCCGTTCATTCCAAAACTGCACATTCATGTGCTAGCTGCCGCACTGTGCTTTGCTTTCCCACCATCCCACCCTTGTACACAACATTTTTTATTACTTAATAAAGAAAGGGGGTTGCCATCACAGAGCCTGCTGGGTCTGTCATGGTACCACGCGGTCTGTCACGTGACTTGAGCCAGTGAACTTCAGGCCCTCCTCATGTGCCAGGCTGCTAGCGACGCCGGACAGACTCACTGTGTTGGCAGGCTTCACTCCAACACCACGTCACCCCTCTTCGATGCCACTCAAATCTGCGATTGCCACCGCAGGGGAGGTGCACTATGACATTTGTGTGGAGTCCATCCCCAGATTTCTGCAACGCCACTCTCGTGTCACTGAGTCTTCTTTCATTAATGAGACATTATATCTCAGCGCCATTAGAGTATGTGATTCTATAAATCTGAAGACTAAAACATCTCAGTTCTATGTGAGTCAAAAGTCATACTCTACTGTTTACAAGACTTTCTTATTCATTCACAGGTAAGAAAGATTCCAGTGGCATTTTCAGCAGGATGTTAAAACTTCTTTATGGTACCGGTGGTAAGGATAAAACTAACAGCAGTGCAGCAATGTCTGGAAGTAAAGAGGAAAGGAGTGGTTTAGTTGCAGCTTTGGGTGAAGAGTTGCCTATTTCTGAGATGTCTAGTGGTACAGTAATCCCTTTTAGTACAGAGGAACAGACTGGTTTAATTGCTGTTGGTAGAGGAAAGTTGTCTAGTGGCCCAAAGTCCTCTGAAATGTTTAGTGGTACAAAAATGACACATGGTAAATCAGGTGAGTAACAGTTATATTTTTTTTAAAAGTGTCAGAGTTTCTAAAAATCAACATAGCACTAACATCTCACTGATATTTTCTTAAGGAGTTTCAAAAAACAGACATAACCTGTGTTCGCACTGCTCATTCGCCACATTCGCAAATGTGAATTGAAATCCAAAGTGGCGAAAACAATCAATCTTAATTCACCACTGTGGCTAATAGTGACAAATTTTATTAGCCACAGACAAATTTTATTAGCCACACATTTAACAAAAACAAAGCTTTCTATAATGCTACAATCTTCAGTGTCAGTTGCATGCACAACAAGAAATTATTAACACTGAAAATTACATGATTCTTGACTGCTATGCAAATTGACAGCAACACGGAACGTTGGGACCACAATTAAAATGAACAACAACACGGAACGTCGAGACCGCAATGCAAGTCGACAGCAACACTGAACGTTGGGACCACAATTAAAATGAACGACAACACGGAACGTCGAGACCGCGATGCAAATCGACAGCAACACTGAATGTGTGGACCGTGATTAAAATGAAGAACAACAACACGGAACCTCAAGACTGCAATGCAAATCAACAGCAACACAGATCGTTGGGACCACTATTATAATGAACAACAACGGGACCTTGAGGACCGCAATGCAAATTCACCTTAACACTAAACGTTAAGACGGTGATTAATATACAGGCTGTAGACTGGCCAACAATTTGTTTCACTAGACATGCATGTAATGTACGCACCTTCTCATCAAAGGAAAAGCTGTGACCCACTTTGTTGAAGGGTCACATCTCCGTATAACTTTGTAACAAACAGTCCTAACTTCACGATGCCACAAAAAACGAGTTGGTAATTTAACCCTAAAATATTTCTGGCTGTGTAAGTGTGTTCGCTGTAAATTTCTGAGCCAGACGACGGTCACTGACCTTGGCCTTGTCAAGAGCGGCAGGTTGAAGGCCGCCTTGTGTGGCTTACGTAATTATTTTTATCTTTCTGTTTTTGACTTGTAAAATATATTCACTGACATTGAAAATTTGGTCAAACAACAATTTAATCGCGAGTCTCAGAGAGTTAAAGGAAGTCAACTTGTTCTGAAAGTTGATTGTGAATCCGTGACCGTGGGACATAACAATGCGTTTTTCTAAAAACCCATGATGTTAATATTTGTGCAAGTAATGAAATACAGGTTGTGTACTTCAGTTCAACACCAATATATCGCCTTCTTTGACATGTTGAAACCAGAAGTAGCATCATTTTTTGTGACTGCTACCTGTTGCATTGAGGTACGGTATTACGAAAGCGGTGGACATGCCAGCAGTGGCTGAGTCATCTACACCATGAACCAGTCATAGATTTGATATGGAAAGTTCAGTGATGATGTAATTTTTCAAGTTGACAGATTTATCATATGGACACAAATTTGGACTGTAAGTTAGCGCATACTTTATAATCGAGTTTGCCTTTGACCCAACACGTGATCAGTGCAGTGAGTGTATGCATATGTATGTGGCGAATGACGGTAGAATAGTCAGAAATGTCTACTCAAAGAGGGGCCGTGGTCTGGTTTTTTATTTGCTCTGAGTTGCGGTCAGTTGGTGGAGATTCCAAACTAAGACAAGGTCATTAGAATGTAATGCAGAAAAAGTCAACATGTATTACCTGAGGTCTGCATATGTGTTCGTGCACAATTTTTTGGGAATATGTTCTTGGATCATGGAGGTAATGTCGCCCGATCTACTGTCATAATTGTATGACATCGCAACCATTTTTGAAATAAAACAACACTGAAAACCTGTGGTGACATACTGGGGCGTAATCTTTATTCACTGTAATTATACATTCAGATGCACTGAGGACTAACCGTTCATAATACTATGCAAAATTTCCGAGTTTAACAGACATGTAAAACACCATCACTGCATCAGAAAAAGATGTTTTGGGAAATATTTTGGATCTCAGACTTTATCAGGTATGCAATATATAATCAGAGATGGACATACTGTTTTAATGATCGGCATCAATAAGTTGGGATTCTGGGAACAGTTTTTGAATGTCAGACATTACAGTAAATGTTTTGACCGACATTATACCAGAAAAAGTCATGTTTTTTCAGCCCTTATTTCAATCAGAACAGGATCAAAGAATTTTGAATGTGGGACTTTGTGGGATGTCCACCCACATATAAAATGTCAAGAGAAGTTGACGGTTTTTTTTTGTTTTTTGGTCGTAATAAGTTGGATAGAGAACAAGTTGGATAGAGAACAGTTTTGAATGTCTGACTTCTATTGGGTATGGACAGACATGAAACGCATTGGGTAAATTAAGACATACTTTTTGTCCGCACTACATTTGAAGTGGAAATAGTTCTGTATGCCAGATTTCATGAGGTATTGATACAAAACAGATCAAAATAAATTTGGCAGGTGTAGCAATTTCCCTCCAGTCAGTTATAGGTAATGTTTCTGGAAGTAGCAACATTGTACAGCCTCTTCTGTTATGTTGCTGCTGAGGCCCGCGATGACTCTTAGGGAGTCATCATGGTGGTCGGTTGTTGTATTAACCTCAGCCACTTTTTTCAGATGTCAATGTCTCTTTGCCTCCTTGCTAAATTTCTTCTTCGGCTTCTATGTGGATGGTATAGTAAGATAATGTTTGATGGTATTTGTTGGAGAAAAATGACAAAAACTAAAAAATGTTGCGAAAGATACTCTACAGTATGAAATGGCATGCTCTCTGGTGCAGACAATTGCCTGGAAATGAACGAATACTGGCTTATTGGACTAGGCATCAACAAATATTATTATTACGGTTTATTGTTGACAGATGGAAGTAATCCTGGTGTTTTGAGAAGCAACAACACGGCACTTATATGTAAATTACACTGATGTGTCACTCATGGGGATAATGCAAATAGCGTTGCAAATGTGTTGACAATGTTTACAAAAGCTCCCAGATTTGACATGGGATTAGCCTCATGCATTTGTTTTGATATTTATAAATCATAAATTACACTGAAACAATCACTTATTAGCTCACATGTTCACACATGGGCTAATGTTGTAGCGATGTCTGTCTGTCTGTCTGTCTGTCCGTGTGTCTGTGTGTGTCTGTGTGTGTCTGTGTGTGTCTGTCTGTTTGCACGATAACTCAAAAACGCCTGAACAGATTCAAATCAGATTTGGTACACAGGTACCATATGCTACTTGCAAGAACTGATTAGATTGTGATTTGTGTGGCTTGCCTATTAATGAAGTTATGCAATATCATTTTTAGTCCTTTGGCTAATTTGGCCCAAAGTACTAATGTGATGACGCGGCCTCTGTTGTTGCATACAGTGGGCCGTATGCTGTGGACGCAGGTATCTCAGAAACGCTTCAGTAACTTTTTCTGAAATTTGGTCTGGTGGTCATTTTGGCATGTATCTCAAACGGTCTTTTTTCTTTTTTTGATTGAATCATTTTAAAGTCACTTTTTTAGCTTTTTTGTGAAAACCACTATTTTCAATTTTTCCTCAAAACCACTGATTTGATTATTGTGATATTTGGCATGGGTGTTCGTATAGTTGAAATGCCGTCAGAATGTTCAAAATTTGGTGATACATGCCTTGTATTATTTTTAAACAATATTTTTTATCAATTTTTATTTTATATTTACTTGATTTTGACTCGCTTTCGTTAAAGCTACCGTCTGCGCATGCGCACAACTCTAGGACAAAATCTGAGTTGAGAATCGAATCGGACGCCATCTTGTTTCTCGGTGTGGGCACATTTTTTACTTTGTGAACGTTTCACTGTGCATTTCAATATATTCTATAGTTATGACGTTGACAGTGATGCACTTTTGCGGCTGTCGTGTATTTTTTGGTACGAAAGGCGCCTTTGATCGACTGAAGAATGATGGTACCGGCAGGCATATCAGTTCTACTGAGGAAGTAAGGCAGATCGTCCATGTAGCCGACACGAACACGAAGTGTCTGTTACCGGCTACCAAAAACTATGAAAAATAGTAAAGAATGAGCTACAAAATCAATATCAGTTTTAAGTTAAAGGTAGAATAAGTCTGTGCCTTTGTATAAAATACTATAAAAATAGTAGAAAGTGAACAACCAGCTGAAAGTTAGTTGAGGAGACCTTAACTGCATATCATTTGCATCTCATTGTCGGCTACATGGACTGTGTGCCGGAAGTAATCCACTGGCCCGCATAGGTCAGGGACTCACTTAGGGGAGAACCACTTGATTTGGGGGGGGGGGGGTATGGACGATTTTGAGAAAAAAAATTGTCACCAGGTGAAATAAAAGAAAAAAATAAGCCTGTAATGGCTTGAGAAAAAAAATTATCATAACAGACAGAAATAAATAAAAAAGGAATTGTCATAATGCAGTTGAAATGAGCAAAATTTTGGAAATTCATTCTCATGTGTTCTTTGCTAGCATGCTGCCATAGGCAGCGCAAATGTTTTTACCACAAGCAATTCTCATGTGTTTTTCTTTCCCGGCACTTATGATATAAGCATTCACTACTTTACACCTCAGTGCACTCGATGTTTTCCTTCCCTTTTCTGACCCAAGAAATCATATTTCTGGATTTCTGTTGCAATATCTCAATGGTACAGGCAATATCTAGATGGGACTATTTGACTTCTGTACATTGTGAAAATTGAAAACACAAGACAGGAGTCAATAAACTAGTGTAAAAACCAATATATTATTCTCTCAACATAAATATGTTAGAAAGATTACAAGTTGTCAAAGAAAAATTGAGGAACAACAAATATAATGAAATACAATGTGTGAGCCTTGTTTCTCTGACCACAAAAGATAACATCTCCCCTGAGAACTTAAAAGGAATTGACTGTTATAAAGAAAAGCAGGTATAGTATTGATCACTGTTGATTTGCCAAAAAAGTGTTCTATAATTTAAAGTTGTATATATACTAGACTTTCCATTTTGTTTTCATTCGTTGGAATGTAAAATGAATGTATAAAACCATCCTGTGATATGTGAAATACTGGCTTAAATTTGAAAAATTGCACTGCTACTCCATTTGATAAAAAAATTGATGCAGGTGTGACAGTTGAAATTAAAAAATGCTGTCTCTCTGACAAAAAAAGTTCCCATACCCACTTCCTGCATACCCCCCCGAAATCAAATGGGTCTCTCCTTAATATGCGCATGCGCATATAACAAGTTAGCGTTGTATTGCAAGGACCAGCTCCTGGCAAGGACTTTGAAAAATCAAACCCGACGCTGTCTTGTTTCTCGGTCTTGTGCGAATTTTGACATTTTGAAGCTTTTAGCATTTATTTGATGATGTTTTGTAAATATGAAGTTCACGGTGATTGTATTTTTGTTGCTGTCATGTATTTTTTTGGCACGAAACGCTCCTTCGTTACCGGCGAATGGACAGTCCATGTAGCCGACAATGAGATGCAAATGATATGCAGTTAAGGTCTCCTCAACTAACTTTCAGCTGGTTGTTCACTCTTTACTATTTTTATAGTATTTTATACAAAGGCACAGACTTATTCTACCTGCAACTTAAAACTGATAGTGATTTTGTAGCTCATTCTTTACTATTTTTCATAGTTTTCGGTAGCCTGTAACAGACACTTCGTGTTCGTGTCGGCTACATGGACGATCTGCTGAATCCATTGCTTTAGCGAGGCAATCCCACCGGCGGCCCGTTAGTAATAGCTGGGTGAGAGCGAGAGAATTCGCTCTGTCCTTCTACCTCCATGTCATAACAAACTAGCGTCGTTTTATGTTGGTGTACTGTCCTTTCGACACAGCGATAACTTTAAGTTTTCTGTTGCTTATTTTGGGTAATGTCGACAGTTGTGCATTGATTTTGACATCATTGTTGAAGACAGTGTGTGCTTTAGACTGTCGACAGTCCTCGTGCCTTCTTTTGACCGGATCCGGAGTCACTTGCGGTAGTAATCCAACGTACGCGATCGAGCGCCGAAGCATCATTGTTGAAGACAGTGTGTGCTTTAGACTGTCGACAGTCCTCGTGCCTTCTTTTGACCGGATCCGGAGTCACTTGCGGTAGTAATCCAACGTAGGCGATCGAGCGCCGAAGGCGCAAGGTCGAGTGCCGAAGGCACGAGCTTGTATAAATACCGAAAGCTACGCGAGACCAAGCAGTACAAGCGACTGGCGAGAGTCTATGTGTGCTTATGTTGACCGATTTACGCGCACTTCAGAATCACGGCATAATCCGACATGGTAATTTGGCATGATCATCAGATCATACATGATCCGAGATTGCACTTTAGCAAGGTCACGATAACTAATGTTGTTTGTTTCACTGTGGTTTAATACCTATAGGGCCTATTTCCACTAAAAGACTATTAGAATTTCCTCCTGGCTACTGTGAAATCGTGCACTGGCATGCATGTAGTTGTCAACATCACTATGCTTGAATGTAGTAGACTCTTACTATGAATATATCGACTGTCACTGCATATTGCATATGTGTGCAAGTCACTCCATATCATATCAAAAAATGTAGTATTGCGACGTTTGAGCTGCCACGTGCACACAAGCCAGAATTTACAGTTTATGAGAAAGTTATCTTACATGTAAAACTCAGTTCTACTGTGAACAAAATGCAAGCTATGTTGCTTAATTATGGTGAATAACATAATATTTTGTACCTATCACCGTGTCAGAAAATCAGAAGGAAACAACCACTCAGACAAACTCTGGTCAGGATGATACTGTCCAATTTTAATATGTCTCTCGGCACACACTAGATACTCATGACTGTAAAACAACATTTCCATATAATTGTATATTCAGTTTTTATATTTAGTTTGCTTTTCACCATATTCTATGTCCTTCCCTGCACTACATAATTCAAAATTAAATATTGTTTTTTGGCCTATACATACTTGAGGGGTAAGCTTATTTAGTCTCATACATTAAAGATGCACTGTTGACCTTCAGAGTCCAAACTTTTTATCATTGTATTGTAGATAGGTGTACACTCCAAATACTAAGTACAAGTGTGGTGAGTGTAACAAGCAAATGTTTTTTAGTCAATGGCCCAAATTTATTTTCTATTTGATGGACAATAAATACATGTGTAATCAATGCCAACAATCCAGTTTAAGTAATTTGGTTTAGATTAGCCATTGTCCATTATATTACAATAGTTTGTGGCTAAATTTTCTCCCCTTCTGTATCATATAAGTTCACCGTTTCCTGTTTTAGATATTGTTGATCCTATTGAGTTCCATCTCTTATTCTTGATTCACTTTCACATTAACTTTCATTTATGTCAGATTTCACATTTATGGCAAATAATAAACAGTAAGGAGGCACAAAGGACGTCGGTGCCCCCGGGCCGCATGTTTTCCGTACAATGAGGGTGTAGACATATTTTAAGAAATACTGTGCCAAAGTTCATGAAACTTTTCACACATGACAATCTCAGAACATTATGATGATACTGTGAGAGTCATGTAAATTATCTGCTCATTTGCATGTTTAATGAACTTTTATTATTAGTGACATAACTCTGAAATTCCTGCACCAATCTTGATAATACGTGCAACAAATATTGCTCTGATATATATCTAATTATACTTAGAAGCATTGGGCAGTGTCAAGTTAATAAATAGCTCATTTGCATATTTTATGTTGTTTTATAATTAGTCATATAACTCCGATATAACTGCACCAAATTTGATGATTTCTGCTGCAGATACTGATCTGACTGACATCTAACTGTGGTGTAAATCACTTAGTAGTGTCGAGTTAATTAAGGGTTCATTTGCATAGTTAATGAACTTTGCAATTAGGTATATAACTCTGAAATTACGGCACCCAAGTCGGTGTAATCTGGTACAGATATTGATCTCATATATTTTAATTGTACTGACAAGCATTTGGCAGTGTCAAGTTAACAAATAGCTCATTTGCATATTTTATGAAGTTATGTAATTAGTCATATATCTCCGAAATAACTGCACCTTTAAATGTGATGTAATCTGCTGCAGATACTGATCTGACAGATATCTCATTGTGGTATAAAGCATTTAGATGTTTGGAGTTAATTAAGGGCTCATTTGCATATTTAATGAAATTTGTAATTAGTGATATTACTCAAAAATTACAGCATGACATTTGATGAAACTTGCTACAGATATTGATCTGATAAATATTTAATTGTACTGAGAAGCATTGGGCGTGTCAAGTTAATAATTAGCTCATTAACATATTCAAAAAGTTTTGTTATTAGTGATTTAACTGTGAGAGTACTGTGAAAAAGTTGATGAAACCTGCTACATATAATTTTATAACAGATATCTGATTGTTCATATTACCGCCTCACACGAGTGTCGATGATATTGGTATGAATCTGCTTTATTGACAGGAATATTGAAAAACATATTACAATAAATATGTCATACTGTATTATTTCATGCGTTCAGTAGTGTCTGATAAATGTCAATACATGTCGAGTCATCAGCAGTCAATTTCAATGCTTGATAACTAATTTTTTAATTTTGTCAAACTCAAAATCATTTCTTCCATTCAGGGGTCACATTAGTAGGCCAAGTTGTTCTGTTGAGTACTGTTGAGTCTGTTTACTGGATATCAAACATTCTGTGAAGCGAACTACTATTAATGAACCTGTTGTGAGCACCTTCATGTTCATATTTGGTTTTGAACTAGCGACACATCTCAGTGATAAAGCTTACTTTATGGCGCATTCTCAGAGAAGAAACAGAAAAATGACAGATTTCGTATTTAGTTATCTTTAAGGGAAGTTCACCTAGGCTAGTTTTTAGCTCCCATTTGCTATACCAAAGAGAGCTTATCTTATAAATCAGCTCACTTGCATCTCATTTACATGTCGTCTGTGTGTATGTATGTATGTATGTATGTATGTATGTATATCTGTCTATCTGTTAGTCCGTCCAGATCAAAAACTCCTAAACCGCAGCAGCTACCGTCTCAGTATTTGTTATATAGGTGCACCAGGGGTGGAGATGTGAATTTGTTCAAATGAACATGTCAGTGTCAAAAATATGTAAATAAGGGAAAAAGGAAAATCCTTCAAACTGCTAAAACTCATTAACCATTGGTCAGATTTGATTGAAACTTGGTATGTAGCTTCCTTTAGGTATTCTATATTAGGTGTGTATGACTGTGGATGAAATTTGAATGTTTGTATTTTTGGGGTAATATTTGGCTCCGCTGTCAGCGACGCAGAGCTTATCAAATAGGTTGATTTTCCATCGTCATCGTCCATCATCATCCGTCGTCGTCGTGCGTCAACAATTGCCTTCGCCTCTGAAACCGCAAGTCCAATTGCTTTTAAATTGTATATGCAGTTCACTTGGGGTGACTTCACTTCAGTTTCTTCAAATCGTGGTGAAATTGCCATATTTCTATTTTTGGGGCATTTTTTCGTGTTTTTGGTAAAAAAATCTACTCTGAAACCGCTTGTCCGATTACTTTAAAATTTCATATGCAGTTTACTTAGGGTGACTTCAGTCAGATTTGTTCAAATTGTTGTGAAATTTGCATATTTGTATTTTTAAGGCAATCTTTGTCATTTTTGGTAAAAAAATATTTAAAAATCTTCTTCTTCAAAACTAAAAGTCAGATAGCTTTGATATTTGGTACATATGTCCCTAGGAATGATCTATTTCAGATTTGCTCAAATTGTGCAGAAATATGCAAATTTGCATTTTTAAGGCAATTTTTGCCATTTTTGGTCAAAAAATGTATTTCTCAAAAAGTACTTGTCTGATAGCTTTGAAATTTGGTATACAGCTTTCTATAGATGAACTAAGTAATATATTGAATTTCTGATGAAATCTGTAATTTTGTATTTTTGGGGCAGTTTTTGCCATTTTTTGTCAAAAAATGTGTATTTCCAAAACTGCTCATCTGATAGCTTTGCAATTTGGTATACAGGTTCTTACAGATGAACTAAATGCTATTTATTGAAATTATGATGAAATCTGCAATTTTGTAATTTTAGGCCAATTTTTGCCATTTTTAGTCAAAAAATGTATTTCTCAAAAAGTACTGGTATAAAAGTTTCTACAGATGAGCTCAGTAATATATATTGAATTTCTGATGAAATCTGTAATTCTGTATTTTTTGGGCAATTTTTGCCACTTTTGGTCAAAAAATGTGTATTTCCAAAACTACTCATCTGATAGCTTTGAAATTTGGTATACAGGTTTGGTATAGAGGATGTAGAGCTGGACACACTGTCAGAATGGGTCAAATCTGTGAGGAAAATAGTGCTTGGCCGTATTGGTCGACTAAGATCACATGTTTGCAGAAGACCCTATTCTGTATTTAAAGATCCTGATGCTGTTAAGTGTTTGAATGATATCCATGACAAATATGTTGTCGTCCCTGCTGATAAAGCTGCCAATAACATTGTATTTGTCTGTAAGAAGTATTATTTTGAATGTCTTATAGACGAACTTGGTGTAACTAAGAGCTCCACCAACTCCACTTACAGACAATCAATGTTCAACAAATCTGAAATTTTGGCAAACCATAAGTCATTCATGGATATCTAATTTTAATATTACAACAAAGGATGACCATAATAAGTTGCCTAGCTTATACTGGATACCAAAGCTCCACAAAACACCTTACAAAGCTAGGTTTATCGCAGGATCTTCAAAATGTTCAACAACAGAGTTATCGAAGATACTGACTTCTGTTCTTTGTACTGTTAAACGGGGACTTCAATCATACTGTGATGTTGTCTTTTCTCGGAGTGGTATAAATCAAATGTGGATATTAAAAAATTCGAAAAAACTCTTGGAAAATTTGAAATCAAGATTTGTTTCAAAAATAACATCTATTAAAACTTTCGATTTTTCCACATTGTATACCACAATACCACATGATAAATTGAAAGAGCGCTTGAAAAACATCATCAACCAAGCATTTTTCTACAAAAACGGTTCACGCCGTTACAAATATGTGGTATTAGGGTATAATTCTACATATTTTGTTAAAAATACAACAATAACGCTAAAGTGTTTTATACCGAGAAAGACATTATCAGTATGCTTGATTTCCTCATTGACAACATATTTGTTGAATTTGGAGGACACATTTTCCAACAGTGTATAGGAATTCCCATGGGCACTAACTGTGCTCCCTTACTTGCCGACTTATTTCTGTTCTCATACGAGCCGAATTTATCCAGAACCTTATCAAGCAGAAAAAGGTCTCTGTAGCTCGTACTTTCAACCTTACATTTAGATACATAGACGATGTTATTTCATTGAATAACTCTGAATTCAGTAAATATCTCGCTATGATTTATCCTCCAGAATTGGAGATTAAAGAGACTACAGAAACGGCCTCTTCTGCTTCATATCTGGACATTTTACTTGAATTTGACTCTAATGGTCACCTTTCTACTAGGCTATATGACAAGAGAGATGATTTCAACTTAGTATAATTAATTTTCCACACCTCATCAGTAATATTCCACTCTCACCTGCTTATGGGGTATACATTTCCCAGCTTATTCGATATGCAAGAGCATGCAGTTCATATGGTGATTTGTAGAGAGACATGGCCATCTCTCTTTCAAACTGTTAAATCAAGGTTACACCAGAGCAAGACTTGTCTCTACATTCAAACGCTTTTTTGGCGGGTATCGCAAGCTGGTTGATAAATACGATATCTCTCTTCGACAAATGATCACTGATGGCATCGGTGACATGGGGCCTTAGTTAGTGACCACTACCTATCTGACTTACAGATTGATATATGGCGGGTGCCACATGTGGGGCAGGATGCGCTTACTATTTTCGAAACACCTGACATCACTTCTTGGTCTTCTGGCCAAAGGTCCATATATCTTTCTTTCATAATATGACTTTGTTTGTGTACCGTCTATTTACTGTCTGTTCTGTGCTGTTTTGTGTCTATGTTTACAACTATTGTCTTACAAATTTTGACCTAGTGTTATTGGATTATGGATTGGTATGATTGCGATTATTTTTCTATAGATGAACTAAATGATATTTATTTAAATTATGATGAAATCTGCAATGTTGAATTTTGGGGCAATTTTTGCCATTTTGGGTCAAAAAATGTGTTTCTCAAAAAGTGCTGGTCTGATAGCTTTGAAATTCGACATGCGGGTTCCCACAGATGAATTAAATTTGATCTTTTGAAATTATGATGAAATCTTCAATTTTTATTTTGGGGGCAATTGTTGCCATTTTTGGTCAGAAAATTTTATTCTCAAAAAACTACTCATCAGATAGCATTGGTTGACATGTTCCTAGGGATAATCCGATGTGATATATTCAAAGTATGATGAAATCTTCAATTGTGTATTTTTGCAGCTATTTTAGCCACCTTTTTCTTGCCACTGAAATGAGCTATCAAAAAGATTTCCACAACATCATCAACATGTGTCAAAAACAGTTATTCTCTACATAAACACAGCAGATCTATATCGGCCGCTAGGTCGCTTGTTTTTAGTTTTTAGTCAAAAAATCGTGTTCTCTGAAATGACTTGTCCGATTGCTTTGAGTGTTGCTATCTATGTTCCTTGGGATGACCTCAGTCAAGTTTGTAAAAATTGTAGTAAACTTTTGTATTTGTAATTTTGGGGCAATTTTCCCAATTTTTGGTCAAAAGTTTTTGTCTCCAAAAATTATTCATCTGATGCCTTTGATATTTGGTATGCAGGTTCATAAGTTTGATCAAAATGTGCTGTATTCTAATTCTTATGAAACTTGCAATTTTGTATTTTTGGGGCAATTTTTGTCACTTTTGGTCAAAAAATGTATTTCTAAAAAACTACTTATTTGATAGCTTTAATTTTTGATATACAGGTTTCTAGGGTTTATCTTAATATGATACATCGAAATCAGGATGAAATTGCAATTTTGTATTTTTGGGTAATTTTTGCCATTTTGGTCAAATTTGTTTCACAAAATGTACTTTTTTAATAGCTTTGATATTGAGTAGAAATATTCCTATGGACAATCTAAATTTAATATGTTCAAATTATAAAGTCTTCGATTACATATTTTTGCAGCTATTTTTAGCTCTCATTGTGTACACCAAAGAGAGTTTATAAGGTGAATCATGTCATTTGCATCTCATTTATCTCATTTATGGACTCTGTTGAAGGATATGCCAGGAAATGGGCTAAAAGGGAGGATGTAGAGCTAGACACACTGTCAGAATAGGTCAAATCTGTGAGGAAAATAGTTTGTGGCCGTATTGGTCGACTAAGATCACATGTTTGCAGAAGACCCTATTCTGTATTTAAAGATCCTGATGCTGTTAAAGGGGCTATGACATGCCCATAACAACCGAACGTAAAATCACTCTTTGGGTCTTGAAGTTAGCTTACGTCACTGTCTTGCATTGCGTATCGCCCCCTTGTCCACATAAAACGCAAGTAAAAGTTACGGGTGGGCGTGTACCCCTTGCCCAACTTCTTCGACTTTTTTCGGCTTTTCGAAGTTGAGCCGACAACTTATCTTAATATGGGCAAACAGTCTTTCACACCTTTGCAATCTCATGTCCGTAAGGGTGTGTGGCTAGGGCTTCCTTCGCTCGAAACGTTCACCCAGCGTGCAACGCACCAGAGAACATTGTAAGCTTAGTGTTTATAGTTTGCTATAATGACATGGTCTTTTCAGGAGCTCGAGATCACCGACGGTAACATGTCGCGTACGGTCAATCGCCTTGCCGATCTAGTATAAAATAAAATGACTTGTCTGGCTATGTGATTAGGTATACTATGCTTTCGTGCCAATTATGGCAAATAAACATTACAAGAAGGGTGACAGTTGATGTCACATTCTCATGTATAGGGAAACAATTGTGCGACAGGAAGCTTCCCATCTCTCTCTTTACACAATCGTGAACGGTGAAGACAGCGATTCAAAATGGCGACCCGACAATGCGGGGGATGTGGCTACAAGCTTTCTTTGTTTTACTTCATCAAAACATGTACAAAATGCGCCTAGCACATCACTTTTTGTAGGATTCGTTTGCTCTTGAAATGCACAGGAACATGGGTCGATTGCATCATTTGCCTCGTGCTCCAAGGAAATGAAAGTTCTGTCAAAGGTCTACGTCCAAGACAGCTACACTCAGAGTGATAGTTTTCGGCAGAGTGAGTTTTCGGAAAAGGTAGTGAATTTCGCTCAAAGCCGTTTCATAAATGACGAGCCCTACGAATTCTTATTACCATACCTTTTGAATTTTGTTTTGTTTATCCTCAACTCTTAACACAACGGACGCGGTATTTAGGGCGTCGTACAAAATTGTTGACCCCGTGTTGAGTGCATATAGTAATCGGACTGCTATCGCAGTATTCAAAGGTTGAATTTGGAAAGTGATTTGGGGATAAATGTTAATAATTTGAAACTTGAAAACCGCAATTTTTATTTTCGATGTTTAAAAAACTGAATGTAAATATTTGGTGATAATTAGTTATGTTTAATAGACGACATAACCATATTTCGACGTGTTTGGCACTTATATACATTGTACCTACCGGACATATCGGGCTGCCTCTGTGTGTTGCTTTCGGCACCTTTAATCGTGTGGTCTGCCTAACTTCACCAAATTTGTATAGCCCGAGATAGCTTCTACTAAACAAACTATCCAAAACGGGACGGCAGTATCACTTCACTTAATATGAGGTCACTCAACTTGTAAAACACTAGCTATAAATGACCATAATAAGCTGCCTAGCTTATACTGGATACCAAAGCTCCACAAAACCTTACAAAGCTAGGTTTATCGTAGGATCTTCAAAATGTTCAACAACAGAGTTATGGAAGAATGACTTCTGTACTTTGTACTGTTAAGCGGGGACTTCAAGCATACTGTGATGTTGTCTTTTCTCGGAGTGGTATAAATCAAATTCGAAGGAACTCTTGGAAAATTTGAAATCAAGATCTGTTTCAAAAATAACATCTATTAAAACTTTCAATTTTTCCACATTGTATACCACAATACCACGTGATAAATTGAAAGAACGCTTGAAAAACATCATCAACCAAGCATTTTTCTACAAAAACGGTTCACGCCGATACAAATATGTGGTATTAGGGTATAATTCTACATATTTTGTTAAAAATATTACTAACGCTAAAGTGTTTTATACCGAGAAAGACATTATCAGTACGCTTGATTTCCTCATTGACAACATATTTGTTGAATTTGGAGGACACATTTTCCAACAGCGTATAGGAATTCCTATGGGCACTAACTGTGCTCCCTTACTGGCCAACTTATTTCTGTTCTCATACGAGGCAGAAATTATCCAGAACCTTATCAAGCAGAAAAAGGTCTCTGTAGCTCGAACTTTCAACCTTACATTTAGATACATAGACGATGTTATTTCATTGAATAACTCTAAATTCAGTAAATATCTCGCTATGATTTATCCTCCAGAATTGGAGAATAAAGAAACTACAGAAACGGCCTCTTCTGCTTCATATCTGGACATTTTACTTGAATTTGACTCTAATGGTCACCTTTCTACTAGGCTATATGACAAGAGAGATGATTTCAACTTTAGTATAATCAATTTTCCACACCTCATCAGTAATATTCCACTCTCACCTGCTTATGGGGTGCACATTTCCCAGCTTATTCGATATGCAAGAGCATGCAGTTCATATGGTGATTTTGTAGAGAGACATGGCCATCTCTCTTACAAACTGTTAAATCAAGGTTACACCAGAGCAAGAATTGTCTCTACATTCAAACGCTTTTTTGGCAGGTATTGCAAGCTGGTAGATAAATACAATATCTCTCTTCGACAAATGATCACTGATGGCATCGGTGACACGGGACCTTAGTTAGTGACCACCACCTATCTGACTTACAGATTGATATATGGCAGGTGCCACATGTGGGGCAGGATGCGCTTGTAAGTATGTATGTATGTCTGTTAGTCCGTCCAGATCAAAAACTCCTAAACCGCAGCAGCTACCAGCTTAGTATTTGGTGTACAGGTGCACCTAGGGGTGGAGATGTGAATTTGTTCAAATGAACATGTCAGTGTCAAAAATATGCAAATGAGGTAAAAAAAGGAAAAATGCTGCAAACTGCTAAAACTCAGTAACCGTTGGTCAGATTTGGTTGAAACTTGATATGTAGGTTCCTTTAATTATTCTAAATTTGGTGTGTACAACTGAGGATGATATTTGCGTGTTTGTATTTTTGGGTAATTTTTTTCAGATTTTAGTAGAAAAACCTTTTTACTGAAAGAGCTCGTCCGATTGCTTTGAAAGTTGGTATCCATGTTCCTCGGGATGACCTCAGTCAAGTTTGTAAAAATTGTAGTGAATTTTTAGTATTTGTAATTTTGGGGCAATTTTCCCCATTTTCGGTCTAAAAAATTTTTCTTCCAAAAAGTACTCATCTGATGCCTTTGATATTTGGTCTGCAGGTTCATAAGTTTGATCAAAATGTGCTGTATTCTAATTCTTATGAAACTTGCAATTTTGTATTTTTGGGGCAATTTTTGTCACTTTTGGTCAAAAAATGTATTTCTAAAAAACTACTTATTTGATAGCTTTAATTTTTGATATACAGGTTTCTAGGGTTTATCTTAATATGATACATCGAAATCAGGATGAAATTGCAATTTTGTATTTTTGGGTAATTTTTGCCATTTTGGTCAAATTTGTTTCACAAAATGTACTTTTTTAATAGCTTTGATATTGAGTAGAAATATTCCTATGGACAATCTAAATTTAATATGTTCAAATTATAAAGTCTTCGATTACATATTTTTGCAGCTATTTTTAGCTCTCATTGTGTACACCAAAGAGAGTTTATAAGGTGAATCATGTCATTTGCATCTCATTTATCTCATTTATGGACTCTGTTGAAGGATATGCCAGGAAATGGGCTAAAAGGGAGGATGTAGAGCTAGACACACTGTCAGAATAGGTCAAATCTGTGAGGAAAATAGTTTGTGGCCGTATTGGTCGACTAAGATCACATGTTTGCAGAAGACCCTATTCTGTATTTAAAGATCCTGATGCTGTTAAGGGGCTATGACATGCCCATAACAACCGAACGTAAAATCACTCTTTGGGTCTTGAAGTTAGCTTACGTCACTGTCTTGCATTGCGTATCGCCCCCTTGTCCACATAAACGCAAGTAAAAGTTACGGGTGGGCGTGTACCCCTTGCCCAACTTCTTCTCGACTTTTTTCGGCTTTTCGAAGTTGAGCCGACAACTTATCTTAATATGGGCAAACAGTCTTTCACACCTTTGCAATCTCATGTCCGTAAGGGTGTGTGGCTAGGGCTTCCTTCGCTCGAAACGTTCACCCAGCGTGCAACGCACCAGAGAACATTGTAAGCTTAGTGTTTATAGTTTGCTATAATGACATGGTCTTTTCAGGAGCTCGAGATCACCGACGGTAACATGTCGCGTACGGTCAATCGCCTTGCCGATCTAGTATAAAATAAAATGACTTGTCTGGCTATGTGATTAGGTATACTATGCTTTCGTGCCAATTATGGCAAATAAACATTACAAGAAGGGTGACAGTTGATGTCACATTCTCATGTATAGGGAAACAATTGTGCGACAGGAAGCTTCCCATCTCTCTCTTTACACAATCGTGAACGGTGAAGACAGCGATTCAAAATGGCGACCCGACAATGCGGGGGATGTGGCTACAAGCTTTCTTTGTTTTACTTCATCAAAACATGTACAAAATGCGCCTAGCACATCACTTTTTGTAGGATTCGTTTGCTCTTGAAATGCACAGGAACATGGGTCGATTGCATCATTTGCCTCGTGCTCCAAGGAAATGAAAGTTCTGTCAAAGGTCTACGTCCAAGACAGCTACACTCAGAGTGATAGTTTTCGGCAGAGTGAGTTTTCGGAAAGGGTAGTGAATTTCGCTCAAAGCCGTTTCATAAATGACGAGCCCTACGAATTCTTATTACCATACCTTTTGAATTTTGTTTTGTTTATCCTCAAACTCTTAACACAACGGACGCGGTATTTAGGGCGTCGTTACAAAATTGTTGACCCCGTGTTGAGTGCATATAGTAATCGGACTGCTATCGCAGTATTCAAAGGTTGAATTTGGAAAGTGATTTGGGGATAAATGTTAATAATTTGAAACTTGAAAACCGCAATTTTTATTTTCGATGTTTAAAAAACTGAATGTAAATATTTGGTGATAATTAGTTATGTTTAATAGACGACATAACCATATTTCGACGTGTTTGGCACTTATATACATTGTACCTACCGGACATATCGGGCTGCCTCTGTGTGTTGCTTTCGGCACCTTTAATCGTGTGGTCTGCCTAACTTCACCAAATTTGTATAGCCCGAGATAGCTTCTACTAAACAAACTATCCAAAACGGGACGGCAGTATCACTTCACTTAATATGAGGTCACTCAACTTGTAAAACACTAGCTATAAATGACCATAATAAGCTGCCTAGCTTATACTGGATACCAAAGCTCCACAAAACCTTACAAAGCTAGGTTTATCGTAGGATCTTCAAAAT
This sequence comes from Ptychodera flava, assembly GCF_041260155.1. Taxonomy (NCBI): domain Eukaryota; kingdom Metazoa; phylum Hemichordata; class Enteropneusta; family Ptychoderidae; genus Ptychodera; species Ptychodera flava. Next base: position 15,970,770 of record NC_091941.1, read on the forward strand.
GTTCAACAACAGAGTTATGGAAGAATGACTTCTGTACTTTGTACTGTTAAGCGGGGACTTCAAGCATACTGTGATGTTGTCTTTCTCGGAGTGGTATAAATCAAATTCGAAGGAACTCTTGGAAAATTTGAAATCAAGATCTGTTTCAAAAATAACATCTATTAAAACTTTCAATTTTTCCACATTGTATACCACAATACCACATGATAAATTGAAAGAACGCTTGAAAAACATCATCAACCAAGCATTTTTCTACAAAAACGGTTCACGCCGTTACAAATATGTGGTATTAGGGTATAATTCTACATATTTTGTTAAAAATATTACTAACGCTAAAGTGTTTTATACCGAGAAAGACATTATCAGTACGCTTGATTTCCTCATTGACAACATATTTGTTGAATTTGGAGGACACATTTTCCAACAGCGTATAGGAATTCCTATGGGCACTAACTGTGCTCCCTTACTGGCCAACTTATTTCTGTTCTCATACGAGGCAGAACTTATCCAGAACCTTATCAAGCAGAAAAAGGTCTCTGTAGCTCGAACTTTCAACCTTACATTTAGATACATAGACGATGTTATTTCATTGAATAACTCTAAATTCAGTAAATATCTCGCTATGATTTATCCTCCAGAATTGGAGAATAAAGAAACTACAGAAACGGCCTCTTCTGCTTCATATCTGGACATTTTACTTGAATTTGACTCTAATGGTCACCTTTCTACTAGGCTATATGACAAGAGAGATGATTTCAACTTTAGTATAATCAATTTTCCACACCTCATCAGTAATATTCCACTCTCACCAGCTTATGGGTATACATTTCCCAGCTTATTCGATATGCAAGAGCATGCAGTTCATATGGTGATTTTGTAGAGAGACATGGCCATCTCTCTTACAAACTGTTAAATCAAGGTTACACCAGAGCAAGAATTGTCTCTACATTCAAACGCTTTTTTGGCAGGTATTGCAAGCTGGTAGATAAATACAATATCTCTCTTCGACAAATGATCACTGATGGCATCGGTGACACGGGACCTTAGTTAGTGACCACCACCTATCTGACTTACAGATTGATATATGGCAGGTGCCACATGTGGGGCAGGATGCGCTTGTAAGTATGTATGTATGTCTGTTAGTCCGTCCAGATCAAAAACTCCTAAACCGCAGCAGCTACCAGCTTAGTATTTGGTGTACAGGTGCACCAGGGGTGGAGATGTGAATTTGTTCAAAGGAACATGTCAGTGTCAAAAATATGCAAATGAGGTAAAAAAAAGGAAAAATGCTGCAAACTGCTAAAACTCAGTAACCGTTGGTCAGATTTGGTTGAAACTTGATATGTAGGTTCCTTTAATTATTCTAAATTTGGTGTGTACAACTGAGGATGATATTTGCGTGTTTGTATTTTTGGGTAATTTTTTTCAGATTTTAGTAGAAAAACCTTTTTTACTGAAAGAGCTTGTCCGATTGCTTTGAAAGTTGGTATCCATGTTCCTCGGGATGACCTCAGTCAAGTTTGTAAAAATTGTAGTGAATTTTTAGTATTTGTAATTTTGGGGCAATTTTCCCCATTTTCGGTCAAAAAAATTTTTCTTCCAAAAACTACTCATCTGATGCCTTTGATATTTGGTCTGCAGGTTCATAAGCTTGATCAAAATGTGATGTATTCAAATTCTTATGAAATTTGCAATTTTGTATTTTTTGGGAAATTTTTGTCATTTTTGGTCAAAAAATGTATTTATCAAAAACTTTTCATTTGATATCGTTGATGTTTGGTATACAGGTTCCTAGGGTTTATCTTTATCTTTATATGAAATATTGAAATCAGGATGAAATCTGCAATTTTGTATTTTTGGGGCAATTTTTGTATTTTGGTCAAAAAATTTGTTTCACAAAATCTTTTTTAATAGCTTTGATATTTAGTAGAAATTTTCCAATGTATGATCTTAATTTAATATTTTCAAATTATATCTTCTTCAATTCCATATTTTTGCAGTTTTATTTGCCATTTTGGTCTGGCTGACCTGAAGTTAGCTGTCAAAGATTTCCTCCTTCATCAACACATGTCACAAAAAGTTATTCTCTACATAACACAAAGGAGCTCTATTAGCTGCCAGGTAGCTTGTTTTAAATTTTCAGAGAAACGTCTTCAATTTCCCATTTTTATGAAGCTTCCTAATTTTTTGATGGAAAAAACGTACAGAAATAGTCCACAGTATTGATTCAATAACTTTTTGAGGTTGTGTTGATATGAACAAAATTAATAAATATTTGTGAAAAGATTTTCTGATTTCGGGCGATTTTATACCTACAAGAACTAAGAATACATAATGTGGTGATCTTGTGAGCATTTCATATGGTAAACTGTATTTTTTGTTAAAATGTGGTAAAAGAATCATTAGAAAGCACAGCTGAAGGTGATTTTGCAGGTTTGGTTTCCAACATATATATTCCAAACTTTTTTCAGTGTTTGAACTGTCAGGGTTATAAATAGCTCCTACACTTCCTGTCATTGTATCTCTTTAAATAAACATTGTTGATACCAAAGGGTGGACCATTTGATATCCTGATAGGGGATCTGGAAGATTTGTAGAAAAAAATAGATTCCAAGCAAATGTCAAAGAAAGACGAATCTGCCAGAAAAGGCTTGACTAAAAGAAAAGGTGGGAGAGTGGAAAAAAAATACTGCACAGTGGATCAGGTTGAAAATAGTGCTACCTCATCGATCTTCAGACCCCCCCCCCCCAAGGATATCAAATCGTCTACCCCCATGTCTCTGTGCACACATTTTACAATGCACTGCATCTCAGTTGAAGATTCCAAGTCAGGTCAGGATTTGAAATGAATAGTCAAGTTCACCACAGTTAAAGTTCTTAAGTTGATCTCAGTGCCATCACCCTTGTGAAATAATCGCAATCATACCAATCCATAATCCAATAACACTAGGTCAGAATTTGTAAGACAATAGTTGTAAACATAGACACAAAACAGCACAGAACAGACAGTAAATAGACGGTACACAAACAAAGTCAAATTCATGAAAGAAAGATATATGGATATTTGAAAATATTGGTTTTATAAGTTATTCCAAAAGTGGATGCACCAGTTGCACTGGAAGAAAACAATGTTTACTTTTTCCTGTAAGGTTTTTGAGTTAATGGTTGTTTGTTGAAATCTCTATGTGTATCTGGTGCCATGGTGTATGAGCAAACTGTAAACATTGGTTGCATATTGAAAATCAAGAAAAGGTAGCTGTTTGCCTGTTTTTGCCAACACATAACACTATAGGGAAAAAGTGCGTGACTAGAGCGAGAAACTGACGCTTTCTCGCAATCGGTGAGAATCTGTTCTTATTCTCACCGCTGTTGGTGAGAAAATTTTAATCTCCACTGGAGATTGGTGAGAAATGCGCTCCTTCGCGAGAATCAAGTGTGAGAACAAATTCTCACCGGTGAGAACGGAAATTCTCACTAAGTACAGCGAGAATTGAAATTCACTGGCGAGAATCATCAAGTCGCCGTTCATTGGCGAGAATCATAAAGACACTGAACGGCGAGTCTTGATGATTCTCGCCAGTGAATTTCAATTCTCGCTGTACTTAGTGAGAATTTCCATTCTCACATTCCTGGCCGCTTGGGAGTGCGGGATCGACGGTGTGGGAAAAATCGATCCAACACTCTCAGAAATCGTCCCACACTCTGCTGTAAATGTTACACAAGCTATGATTGGATGATAGACAGCCTGTTTCGTTCCGCGCGCAAAATGTTATCCAATGGCATGACGAGTAACACACGGGGCGGGAACTACAAAGTAAACAGGTCAAAGTACAGTGGCAGACGACAGAGTTGTCACGATTTAAGGTAATGTTGTACGTGCTCCATGAGAATTTAAGGTAGTGACTCAGGTTCGTTGGTCAATTTTAGCAATTTTGTGATTATTTCATATTTTGAATTCCTGTGATCTTTCTATTAGAGAAAGCTGTGAGGTAACATTATACTATGATTAGATGATAGGAAATGTCTGAAATTTTAGTGAAAACACAGCCTTCTAACCACTGCGTGAGTTATTATTTTCTTTTTGTTTAAACGGTCCGGATTACTGTCAGCGTTATCGTGATACCTTGAAGGAGATTATGTAAATTTTTACCCACTATGTTGCGCATGCGCGCACGTCTTCATAAGAGACGCTATTCCAACATGGCTGATGACTGCCGGCAGTTATAAGCGGTGTAGAAAACGTAAACGTGGGCCAAAGAAGCAAAATGGAAAGCTGATGGACGCGAGCGTTTTGAAACTTTTGAAACTTTCTGACCTTGGCTCATACTACAGCTGCCATTGAATTTGAAACATTTGTTGGTCTTATGGTAATATGGTTGCACGCGTGATGTTGTGGGTTTCTAGACGTTTCGGCACCAAGGCGTTTCGGCCCAAGACGTTTCGGCCTTCCATTTTCAGGCCCCAAGTCGTTTAGGCACCTCAACCCAAGACGTTTCGGCACCACTCAAGGCTACTTGTGCAAGTTGTGGGAACTAGTGCTTGGGCGTTATGTTGTTACAAATCAAAGTACTAAAAAGGATAGTGTCAATTACATTCACGTACATGTTTTATTTTTGTGAGAACATGGTAAGAGACCATAAGAAAAAGCTTCGTATCATTTGCAAATCTGTGACACAAGTTTATTGATAGCAGTGGCCACCGACACAGCAAAAATTTGAAAGCGATGCCGAAACAGCACGGCAAAAGTCACGCAAAGTGCACGTAAAAGCACTGGACAGAACGCAAAGGTCACGCTTACGAATTTGACGGGTCAGACAATTACTAAATAATTTGAAAAAAAAATCGAAACTGGGGCCGAAATTTCTTGGGTTGTGGTGTTGAAATGGCTTGGGGTCGAAAATAAAGAGGCCGAAATGACTTGGGCTGAAACGACTTGGTGCCGAAACGACCAGTTACCATGTTGATACCCAGGCTCCATGCGCGCACGTACAGCACTGTAGATTACACTGCCGCCCCACGAGACTCTATTTAATCTTCACTGGAAAATATGGTTCTAAAACAGCAGCCCATATTTTGGACTTAGTTTGTAAATTGTCAATTCGACACTGTTATGTCGGTCTAGAGTACAGCACGCGAAACATCGCTTCACGATCGGTGTCGGTCTGTTTCTATCTGTGGTCATGAGAGTGTCGCTGGGTGTCGCGACACGTCGCCGTTTCAATTTTACAATCAGTGAATCTGTCGAGTATCGCCTAGGTCGTTTATTTTAAGTCATGAAGAATCGTTTTTACGTGTAACTGAAGTTGATTTTGGTTTCATACGTGGGGCCATAATAGTACATATCACAGTCGAAAAGCGAAATAGCGCACGAAAACCCCGGTATCATTCCTGATGGTGAGCAAAAAGACTGCAGCAGATCACATGTGAAAACTACAAAAACAAGTGCTACTTTACCTGTATTCCTTGAACTTCTCAACTACAGAATTGTTTAGAGCATCGAGAGTTGGTCGTCTCATATTCGAAAGCAAGCAAGCAAGTGACGTACTGTACTATAGGCACAAAAATCAGCGCTAAAATGAACTTGACAACCATTTCACACTTGGTACGTGCATAAATTACGGGCTATGAGACCGGAAGTCGAGCGCTTGCGAGCAAGCGAGTGCGCGTCGTCGGCAGAACGCAGACCTGTAAACCATCCGGCTGTATTTTTTAAAACTTTTCTAGTCTTGAAACCAGACTCTAACCATTACCAAACAGTGTACAGTTAATATAATTGTAAGCAAGATACGTATTTGACAAACAGATTATGCCCTGAATTATCTTTCTTGTGTTTATTGTGTAAATAGTACCCACCGCTAACGCTGACCAGCCTCACGTTTCTACGCACAATTTTCATCATTTTTTGGCGAACTAGTGTTCAGAACTTGTCAGAAATTCTTCAACCTGATGCCCATTATTTAACCTAGATTCAGATCGAATGAATTTTTTTTAAAGGTACAAAAATCTGACTTTTTCGGCCATTTTGTGTGAAAAATGGGACGTTTACACAAATCGTCGATTTTCTCAGATCCGATTTTCGCTATGTATGCGCACCTTCAAATTAGTGTAAGTCGGCGACGCGTGAGCTGATTTCCCCAATTCTTCGCATGCTAAGACTTCATGATTAGACCTGAAAAACCGTGTTTTAGATTTTTGATAAACCCCCCTGAAGTGACGATAACTTGACAAACGTGAGCAACAGACGATAATTTATGCAAAAATCAGACAGTTCACACTTCGAAGGCTCACTGTGCAGAAACAAAAGCGAATTTCAAAAGTCCAAAACACTGTTTTACCCCAGTATATCCAGCTGTCTAGTGCCGTTAACAGATCACTTACGGGTGCTGCCAATTCTTACTTATACTTTTTTAAGTGAAAAAACTCAAAATCACATGTTTTTGACTTAAACAAACAGACGAATGCATGTTTTGACAACTAAACCAAATTTTTACCTTCTTCAAATATAGACCTAACAGAATATGTACCACATGTTGGGTGTGAGACCTTTTTTTATGTGAAACTTTTGATTGAAAATATGTGTCAACAAACCTGAGTCACTACCTTAACACATTTTGTGGTCATGTGAGAAAAAGAATCTCACACACCAAGGACCTGGGATCAGATTTCTCACTCTCATTGGGGATATTTTGTCTCACACTCGCCTGCAGCTCGTGTGAGACAAAATATCCCTAACTCGTGTGAGAAATCTAATCCCAGGTCCTTGGGGGTGTGAGATTCTATTATTCTCACCGGTGAGAATTTGTTCTCACACTTGATTCTTGCCAAGGAGTGCATTTCTCACCAATCTCCAGTGGAGATTAAAATTTTCTCACCGACATCGGTGAGAAAAAGAACAGATTCTCACCGATTGCGAGAAAGCATCAGTTTCTCGCTCTAGTCACGCACTTTTTTCCTATAGTGTAACTGCCTTGCGTGTTGATTGTCTTAGATATTATCATATACTAAGTAGAGAGAGGACAAGAAACTAATCAAATTGACGTATAATATTCACCCTGAGTGCCTATATATATAACTATTTTATCATTACGTCCAGCTGTTTGTTATATATCTTTATCACTCTCTATGGGCCAAAGCACACTAAGGAGGCAATGTCATCACAGCCAGTCTGGGTATGTCAGTCTGTCTGTATGTCCTTCCATTCACCAGTCTTTCTCAGACCAAGTTTGTGGAGCTCATAACTGAATAATTTCCACATTAAATGTGGCCAGCTTCGGAACATTTAGATGGTTATCTATAATCTAATGGAATCTTGTAGGCGTTGATAAAAGAATGAGAAAAAAACATGATTTTTCATAATCTGCAATTTATATTGATAAGAGAGTGATTACTTTATTATTTGGTACGTATGATTGGAGGAACAATGTATGCGATAGTTTGATTGAGAAGCATAAAATTCGTATATATGTATTTTTGAAGTTTTTACTGACTTTTTATCAAAAGTCTTGTTTTCGAGAGTCACATATCAGATACCTGGTATCAAATTTGGATTTTAAGTTCTAAGGATCATTTGATTACCATATATCAAAATATTGATGAAATTTGTATAAGTAAATATGAGCAAATTGGAAGACAGAAGTTTGCAGTGCAGCTGACACACTGTTTTACAAAAATATTAGCATGGAGGTATCTATGTTATGTTTAAAAAACGTTTTTAAGTACAATGTTTTGCATGTTTTATTTTTTTTTTAAATGCCAAATATGATATTCTTGCAGTCCCTGGTCTAATTGCAAAAGATTGAGAATTGCTGCACATTTAACCTGTGTATTTGTGGTAGATACATGTACATGCTCAACTGTAAATTAGTATTTGTTCAAATGAAGTCAGGGTTACTAAAATGCTACTGAGCAACAAAAGTGAAAACTTGGTGAATAAACATTGGTCAGGTTATCTTGGCAAGGCAGCTAACAATACCACATTGTACAAAAAGTGTTGCATGGAAGTAGCTATGAGTGAATCTAAAAGAAGTTACAGTATACAGATCTTGTAAGCAGCCAGTCTCTCATTTTCAAGATGCAGGATAATATATTCATAATAAGTGTCATCTGTATATATATAGTCAGTAAACTTTGCTGTTTAATCCAACAAAGTCAGGTTATAAGTTACCAACTTTTACAACTGTGCATGTGAATATGACAGTTTTTTGTGAAATAAATGTTCCAACTCTGGTTTGAAAGGACTTTGTTTTTAGCTACTGTAGACTGTAGTCAATAGAAGCTATTTGGATGGATATCCATCCGGCGTCCGGCGTCAGTCTGTATGTATGTATGTATGTATGTATGTATGTATGTATGTCCGTTTGTGAGGTGTCCATCAACTCAAATATCGTCAGAACCACAGTACTTACTGATTTGATATTTATTGTGTAGATGAAAAATATGATTATGAGAAACTCTTTTTTTTATTTTTTGATATTGTTGAAAATATGCAAGTTGGCGCCAAAAAGGGCGTCTTTGGTAAAAATCTTCATAACCGCTGGTCAGACAGCTTTGTTATTTGGTATACAGGTCCCTATAGGGATAACCCAACTTAGATTTGTTCAAATTGTGATGAAATATCAGTGTTTTCATTAGAAGCCAGCAGCTGGTGAAATTGTACGTGTGTGACAGCACTTTCGCTGGCTGTAATTTGGGGAAAATATTATAAAATTGCACAAACTTTGGTCAATACTTCACAAATTATGACCATCGACTGAGTGACAAAAGTACACGACGTTTGGGCTTGGCGCGACAAACTAGCCAAAAAAGAACGAATGTGCACACGCATAGTGTACAGCTTGGGCTATGTATACATACAACGTCTTTTTATGGGAGGTCAGACAAGGTCAGTGTACTGTTCTAATATCTTATATCATTGGGTGAAAGTACGCCTGTTCTCTGTAAGCGGCAATATCATTGGGTATATTTTCCCTGTCCTGATTAATAATCTGCTACGAGTCAAAATAGTGGGGACCGATCACTTTTTGATGTCGGAATAAGCCGAGTGCCGCTGTCTGATGAAGGTATCAATATAATTTTTTTAAAATTTTGGTGAGGTTTTCTTAAGAGAGCCAAATCAAAGTTATGCATCGCCAACATGTTGTATTACATGCGCTAAGTAAGCGTACGCGACTATGACGCCAGAGCAAGGGATTTGCTTTAAGAACTGTTCTAGAATTACGTGATCAACCATCGACATTAAAATGCTAAAACGGTCAGTTATAAACTCGCGGTTGTGGTTACAATTTGATATTTTACCCCCCAAAACAGTGATTTGGCGGTGTACAAAATTTTGAGAAATGTTGTACGTCTCAGGGCTGGCTTTTCGCTTATATTTCTTGTGATTTCAACTCAAGGGAAAGTGGAATGAGCACGCTCTACCGTATCTGCGGCCTGCTCTAAATTTAGCACGCGATCCATGCTTTCATGTAGTGTACACATTTGTAGGTAAATGGCCAGATCATGAAATGTTTCAATGCTGGGAAAAGTCTCTCAATTTTATCGACTCAGTTTTGAATCTAGTAATAAATAACGTGTTTTGCCCCGTGTTAATTTTCTCAGTAAAAAATATCCAATTTTGTAGCATTTGCAGACGGCAGGCAAATTTATAATTTATGTAAATATTATTCATGTAGTTCATTAGATACATCAAAGCCAGCTGGAGACTTCCCCTCATTTTTTTTGTGCTGATGCAACGTTTTTCTTTTTTGCTATTGATGCTAGTACGTGACTCCTGGGGGAAAAGAAAGCAACACAATATTTTTCAGGACTTGTGTATTTTCTTATGCTTATGACCCATGGAAAAAAGAGACAATCTTTTTCTTTCAAAAGTTTCAGTGTACTGCACTTGAAAGGTCAGTCATAGAGGTAGGAAGCCCATTAAAGTTGTTACTGATACTGCAAACACTTTTCTATTGTCATTTTGTTGCACCTAACTGAAATTTGTATTCACAAAACTTTTTAGAGGCCTTTTGTGAACTGCAGGTGAAAATAAAAAACAAAATGCAATGCTAACCCTGAGGCTGTACGTCAAGTTGTTTTACTGCTAGAGCAGCCAACTTTTTTTGTTTCATTGAATTGGTAAATAATTATTACTGTGTTCATGGAGGTTTCTAAAGTGATTTTGATTAGGGGTTCCTTTCATGATGATGTACCCTTTTAAGTATAAACTGGTGTAGCAATGTTTATTTGTCACAGGAAAGTAAGTTGTAAAATTGCAGTTATTTATGTAGAGGTCACAAATAAAATCATCTCTTTTCATACAGCAAAGGGCTTGTATCTCACACTTTTCATCATTGTGAGTTTCTGCATTGACATCATTGTGCATACTGAGTGTAATTATTATGCAAGTATTCTGTGTATTCTTGATATCAAAAAAGTCAAAACTGACTTTGTCCCTTTAAACTGAAAGAGAAAAGGAACTACTTACCTGGGATTTTCTAATGACTCCAGTACAATTTCAGTGTGACATGTTTTAATAGGAACAACATATTCTTTGAATTGAAATGTAAATTCAGTACTACATTCAGTTTGGCATTAATCACAAAAAAAATGTTTCACCAAATTCATGGAATATCTGCCAGTAGAAGTAGTAGTACCGGATTTTTCTGAGAGTACGCCCAGGGCCGTTAAACAGAAAATGGCTACATTGTCTGCTTCACACCTGTAGCTAAATAACGGCCCAGGGCCGTAATTCGGTAAAAATTTACCGCCAATTAACTAAAAAATACGGGATTTATTCTCTGGTCGTTCTACGTCACGACAACCCGCGTCTATGTCATCAATTTTGGTGCGTCGGACCTTTTTTTTTGTCGATCTTCGGTGTGCTTGTAAATATGTAAACAAACAACATGGCGGCCGATGTTTCTCCCATGATCAAAAGTCATGTAATGAAATCGATATTTTCACAGACTACGACATTACTCAACCAAACAATGTAAGCACAAGACTGTACCGCCTGTATATTCCAAAGGAATTACGTGAATAATTTGGGGAAACAACAAACTCGAAGCTGGTCGCGTATACCGTGGGTTCCGTACGCATTGCAAACAGGGTCAGGCGCGACGTTTACAGTGTTCGCGCCGTCGAGATTCAGTCGATATTTGTTCCCAAAAAATAGCGTATCTTCGTCTGTGATAAATTTCTAGGACTATACTACATTTGAAATAGAATATAACTTTGCAGAAGGTAGCCTACGTGTAGACCGAGAGCTGTCATTTGCTCCACACACGAACGAACGTGAGCGCTAACGCACACAACGGACGACTGGAAATGATTGACAACTTGTGCACGGCGTACTGATATTTATTCCTAAAGTAGTTCAAAAGTTTAAACGCGGAATCGTCATGGAAAACTTATTTTATTTTGCAAAAAATAACGAATTCTTGGCTTGTGCATGTGATAAGTATATTATTCCCTAATATATTTCTTCGTTCAGCTCGGAAATACTCGTGACGTAATGACCGTGTCACCACTCGTCTTCGACTCGTGGTGACACGGTCATTACGTCACGAGTATTTTCCTTCGCTGAACGAAGAAAAATATTAGGGAATAATATCTAATTATCACATGCTTCCATGGTTTGTCGGACGCATTCAAATACGGCTAGTTTTCAATCGGATTGGAACCCACAACGTACGGCATCAGTCGCCTAGCTGAGAGGCCATAGACAGAACCGCTCGGCGAAAAAAGCAAAGAAAATCATCGATCAGATTTTGACGTGTGCACGTGTTCTGAGGTTGACCTAGTTTGTAAGTGTGACAAGTTAATCAAAGTAGTCGAACGTGTGAAAATAGATACAGTGTTTCACATTCGTTGCACGCAAAGAGGTCAATAATCGTAAACAATTGTGGATCATACCATTTCTACTAGGGATTACTACTACTGTTACGTTTGTGAATGCAACAAATTTACGCGATGAAAATCATCAGATTTTTGTATCAAAGCGAAAAAACCCTGAAAAGTAATGATGTACATTAAATAAAAAAATAATGAAACAGAGTTATTTTTATGATAGTCATTTTATTTATTTCATGATCCCCATCGTGCAGAATGGAAAATTCCTGGCTCCTGCTTCATCTGTCAATCATTGTCGGCATTGTGTGGCAAACTCTAACGTTGACTTTGCGTTCTTCTGGATCATTCCACCTGCATTTTAGTAGCATAAATAGGGGGATACGGACATATATCGCCGAAGTAATTATCTTAGAAGTGTAACTTATTTTATTTTGTACGCTATATAAAACTTTTTGACCTTTGCGTAGGTAATTTTTTTCAAGGGGAGTCAAGTTGAAATGCCGTAGACAAAGGTTGAGATAAAATTTAAAATTCTTAATAACGGCCCACCCCCCCAAATAACCGCCCATGGGCGGTTTTTCGAGTGGGCGTACTCTCAGAAAAATCCGGTAGTAGTCTTTATTAGTCCCCACGGACACCGTCAGGGGGGACTTATAGGTTTGGTCATGTCCGTGCGTGCGTGCGTGCGTGCACGCAGATATCTCAGAGACACCTGGAGCGATTTCATTCAAACTTAGTACAAGGATTATCACCTATGCCATACATATGCACGTCGATTTGTTTTACGATCCGATTCAATATGGCCGTCTGGCAGCCATTTTGTTTCCTGTATTTGATGTCGGTGCTTATTTCTCCTTGATGCTTGGAGCGATTCCATTCAAACGTGGTACATAGATTACTCTATATGTTATACATATGCACATTGATTTTTGTTTTGATCTGGTCTAAAATGGCTACGTGGCGGCCATTTTGTTTCGTATATTTTACGACTGTGTGTTCGTTCACGTAAATTTCTCAGCGATGCCAGTCGCGATTGCATTGTAAGTTGGTACCTATATTAATCCCTATCACATATATATGCATGCTGATTTTTGTAATGATTTGATCATAAATGACTGTGTGACGGCCGTTTTTTTCCTGTATTTGATATCCATCCACAGGGTCCCCAGGTATGATCCACAGGCATTCCAGGATGAAATTAATATTAATGCTGTGTCCATGCATTAAAGGTGCTCATGAATGCAGATATCTGAGATATTCCTGTGCCAATTCTTTTAGTCCCCACTGACACCGTCCGGGGGGACTTATAGGTTTGGTCATGTCCGTGCGTCGGTCTGTCCATCCGTGCATGCGTGTGTGCATAGCGTCCGTCCGTCCGTTCACACATATCTCAGAGACACCTGGAGCGATTTCGTTCAAACTTGGTACAAGGATTATACCCTACCTCATACAGATGCATGTCAATTTCTTTTCACAATGCGATCAAATTTAACCGTGTTAGAGGACTTTTTAGTGTACACCTCAATAGACTCCCTTGTATGAGGCTGTTCTCCATAGACTCCCATGTATAAGGCCAAGAAAAATAAAATTTAGCTTCTCATTGTTTTCATATTGCAAAAAGGATGCAGTGACACAGTTTTTAGTCCCCACAGATGAAGTCCAGGGGGCTTATAGATTATGTCATGTCCGTCCGTGAGTCCATCCGTTCACGCAGATATCTCAGACATTTTGACAAAATGTCACGTGACCTTGGTGACCTTTGACCTCAAATATACATAGTTGTCCATAACTTAGTAACCACAAGTGCTAAACCTTTCATATATGGTATGATGGGACACCTTATGATGCCACATATTGTACCTCATTAATTATGCACATATCTAATTTAGAGCAAGCCAGTTGAGCTAGAGGTCTGATTTTTGGTATATAGGGATAACTTAGCAATACAATTTTTTTGACTAAATATCAGGTGACCTCAATGACATTGGACCTCAAATATACATATTTGTCCATAACTCAGTAACCACAAGTGCTAAGCCTTTCATATAGGTATGATGGGACACCTTATGATGCCACATATTGTACCTCATTAATTATGTGCATATCTAATTTTGAGCGAGCCAATAGAGCTAGAGGTCTGATTTTTGGTATATAGGGAAAACTTACATTGTAGTAATACAATTTTTTTACGAAACGTCACGTGACCTCAATGACCTTTGACCTCAAATATACATATTTGTCCATAACTCAGTAACCACAAGTGCTACACCCTTCATATTTGGTATGATGGGACACCTTATGACGCCACATATTGTACCTCATTAATTATGCACATATCTAATTTTGAGCGAGCCAATAGAGCTAGATGTCTGATTTTTGGTATATAGGGATAACTATAGGATAGAAATTTTTTGACAAAATGTCATGTGACCTCAATAACCTTTTACCTAAAATACACGTTTATGTCAATAAATAAGTAACCACAAGTGCTATGTCCTTTATATTTAGTAGGATGGGAGACCTTATGACAACACATGCTTTACCTCATTAATTATGCACATATATAATTCTGGGCAAGCCAATAGAGCTAGAGGTCTGAATTTTGGCATATAGGGATTAATTAGCAATACAATTTTTTTTTCAAAATGTCACATGACCTTGATGACCTTTGACCTTGATTATACTTATATATGCATAACTCAGTAACCACAAGTTCTTTACCCTTTAATTTTGATAGGATAATAGACATTAAGATGTCACATCTTGTACCTCATTTATTATGTGCATATGTATTTCTTGGCTTGCCAATACAGCTAGAGGTCTGATCTTTTTTCCCGATTTAGAACCATAACTTAGACATGCCTCTAGTTTCAAATTGGGAACAACGATATAGACCTATGTGCCCATAGATCTGAACATATACACTCCAGTGATACTTCTTAATGACCACATTTCCCTGCCCCATCAAGACTAATACTCCTGTTACAAATGGGGACTATGTCATTGTCAATGACTTGTTGAATATAACAAAAGTTACTGTTGCTTCCCTGTTGATTCTAGTACACTGTAATATCAACACATAGGATGATAACTTAGGGCACTGACTTTTTGTAACTGTTTGTGTATGGTGTCCAATCCATGCCAAAATTACTACTTTGATTTTACAACACAACATGCCATTCCGAATTCGATTTTACAATTCAACATGCTATTTCACAACACAACATGCCATTCCGAATTCGATTTTACAATTCAACATGCTATTTCACAACACAACATGCCATTCCGAATTCTATTTTACAATTCAACATGCTATTTCACAACACAACATGCCATTCCGAATTCTATTTTACAATTCAACATGCTATATCACAACACAACATGCCATTCCGAATTCTATTTTACAATTCAACATGCTCTTCTTAATTTCATTTGACAACACAACATGCTCTTCCGAATTTCATTTGACAACACAACATGCCATTCCAAATCGTATTTCACAACTCAACATGCTCTTCCGAATTTCATTTGACAACACATCATGCCATTCCAAATCCTATTTCACAACTCAACATGCTCTTCCAAATTTCATTTGACAACACAACATGCCATTCCAAATCCTATTTTACAACTCAACATGCTCTTCTGAATTTCATTTGACAACACATCATGCCATTCCAAATCCTATTTCACAATTCAACATCCCATTCTAAACCTAGCTCTGCGGAGCAGGGCAGTGTTACTGGCTATCGAACAAGATTTAAAATGGCGGACGCGAAATGGTCCCCTCGCACAGAGAGAGAAATGCGAACTTTGCACAAGTCTAAAAACGCAGCTTAGCACATTGTGTATCTAAACAAGATGAGCGTGCTCGAAAACTAGGATCGATCACGATTTTAAATTAAAAATTGGCTGTTTTTGGAAAAGAAACCGCTGCAATCAGCAGTTTTGTCTATTGTGCACCGTGCATGGGAGGCTTATTGTGAAAGACCGAGATTTACTATATAGGGCATCTGATACGGATATGGTCCCATCACATAGAGAGATGAAAGTGGGCTTTGTGTAAGTTCAAAAGCACAGCTTAGCTCATTGTGCATCTAGACAAGTTGAGCGTGCTCAAAATAGGAGATCGATCATATTTTGGGTGAAAAAAACCGATTGTTTTCGGTGGAGGAACCGCGTTGCAACCAGTGGTTTTGCCCACAGGCTCTCGACTCATTGCAGGCGAACCGCCAGACGTCATTGATAGAGTTCTGAGTTTATTGTGGATGCAACGGACTGACATAGATTTGAAATTTCTTTAGGCCTACATGGTCGGAATTGTTACCTTGGTGCGGTTTGCTCCGAGCTGAGACATTTTATAATTTCTGTACTATACATAGCGTGTCAGATATTGCAGATGGCTTCAAACTATTGACTTTTCGTATGTATGGACTGTAGATACAGTTTTGAGTTTATTGTAGATGCAACAGACTGCGATTTGAAATTTGTTTTCATTGTCGGAGTTTTAACCTTGGTGCAGTTTGCTCTGAGCTGAGACATTATTTTATTTTGTACTATACAAAGCTTGTCAGATATTGCAGATGGCTGCAAAGTGATTGACTTTTCATATCTGTGGACTTTGATAGAGTCCTAAGAGGTCATCGCCACAGTGGCGATGACCTCAATGACCCGAGCGCGTTCGATACACGCCACAAGTACCGCTGCGATATCACAGCTATGCAGATTGCAGCAAAGTGAAACTGAAGACAATAGATAGCCGTGAGCATATTGAAGAATGCTTGGAATTGAGATGATTTCGTCGTTTCTTAACAAAATAGGAGTTTAACGCTATAGTGCAGGTTACTCAGTTCTGAGATAATTAAATAATTTTGTTACACGCATAGCTGGTGCAGTCAGATAGCACAGATTGCTGCAAACTATTTTTGTGTCATAACTACACGCTACTGTAATCTTTTCTAGGTATTCTTGTGTCAACTTTTTTATCTCATAATTCGACGAGCAGCATCGGAAAGTTGGTATCTATTTGCGTCACAATGTATGTTGTACAATGGAGAGAATGAAATGAAAGCCGTGGAGGAGTTTTCTTTAATCTTCGAACACTTCCTCGACAAGTGTTCACAAAATAACTTCGGAAATTGCGAAAGTGACCTCTATTCGCAAATACTGCTAACTTTTAGAAATCTTGTGATGTTTTCGTTGTAAATATTTGCTTAATTGCCATTGAGATAATTTTGACCCCCTTATCAAAATTGAAAATTAAGCTTGTGAACTTCATAAAGTGTCTGTCTGCTGAGCTTTAATAAAATATTAAAACTTTTTGCAGCGGAAAATATGTGTTTAGCAACACCTTTTATATGGCTTTCAGCTGGCGTTTCCTGTCCTGTCAAAATGTTAGTCTTTTTCGTTTTATGTAAGCTTTGGAAACCACAAAATAATAATCATAATAATAATAATAATAATAATAATAATACAGGAAATCAGTACGGAAGAATTTCCTCTCTGCTTTTTGACCGTAACGTACAACTTTTAAAATATCACTGATTAGGTATTTGGTTGTAGGAAAATAAATAAATTCCTTTCAGGGGAAAGTTTTCTATTTGGCGACAGGGTTTTTCCTCAGCTTCCAAGGGTTGGTAAAATAAAACAGAATTACAGTCAACTCGCACTTTTTCCAACCCGCCCAGAACCAACTCGCCCGATTCAAACTCGCCCGAT
The DNA here is from genome assembly GCF_041260155.1 of Ptychodera flava. Classification (NCBI taxonomy): domain Eukaryota; kingdom Metazoa; phylum Hemichordata; class Enteropneusta; family Ptychoderidae; genus Ptychodera; species Ptychodera flava. The sequence goes on from NC_091941.1 coordinate 15,988,320, forward strand.
ACCAACTCGCCAGTTGTTTTGAGATAGGGTGTTGTAGATTCCATGTACGCTAACCCGATGGCCCGAGGCCAGTTATTTTCATGTCATGCCAGGCCATTAACTCGTGAAAGATGGTCTTGCTGTTCCTAAAGAAGTGAGCCAGTACGCAGTAACTATCCCTATACGTAAAGAAGCCGAACGAAATTTATTCTTTCAAGAGATTTGCAAAACGTGAAATTCGCAAATAAAAAGTTTTCCGTGTTGGCACATATTTCAAGCCGCACCTGTGGTTCTCTATGTTAGAAATATTTGTTGCAAGCGTACCAGTAGCTCTGCATGGCAGGGCTGTGTGTTTACCGGCGTTATACCACTCTCCGCCTCATGCCCATTGTTCTAACCATGCTCTCTAATTTCCATAACCGAATATTTTATCATATACCATCTGGCTTTCTTTTGTTTAAAAAGTGTCCGATTTACAGTAAATCGGACAGTTCTTTTGTTAAAAACTGTCCGGTTTACCAGTAAATCGGACACTTTTAAACAAAAGAACTTGTAAAATGGACACTTTTTAAACAAAATAAAGTCACATGGCGACGAGTAAAAAAAACAATTGCGAGACATTATACCAGAAAAAATTTATTTCACCATTAAGTACAAAGTAAAGACACTTTAAAAGAATCAACGGATTGAATTAATTTTGCACGACTGTAATCTCAAAATCAATTACAGGCAGGTAACCGTGAAATAACGGTATTGATTGCAAATATCACTTCTCTGTTAAGGTTATTGTTATCACGATCATTCGAAGCTAAAATTTAAGACTTCAAAGTCAGTTATCAACACTGAATGTAGAGGTTTCAGTCGCCCTTGGTAAAGTTAAATCTAGCGACAGGCAAACACACACGCAGTACCACAGTCATTGTGGATCTACACGTATTTTTTGTACTTGCAGTTTCTGTTGCGCCTTTCTCTGACGTGGCTGTGTAGCTTTGTCTTCCAATTGTGGCCGTTAGCACTGGCGTGACAGGGGGACTTTTTTATTCCATCGTTGGCTTTGGTAGTTGAAGTGCACCAGATACAGCTTTCATTTGTACTTCATGGGCCATATCGATATACGTAGAGCGACTCGGCAATTGCGTGTATGCTGCTCAAAGTTTTCGACCCAAATGAGCAAAGTGTGACTCTAACGTCGATCTGCAAACAGTTTACAATTCATTCATCCAACCAATCAATCAAACACAATTCATACAATTCAAATCAAACCAGGTGCTCAACCACGTCATCGCACTACAATAGCAACACATGTCAACTTTGTTTTATCCAATCATGGGTTATATTTTATACTTTCGTTCAACAAGGTGTTCAAACGCGTCAATGTTTTCCTGCCAAAGTTTCAACTTGCACTGCACTAAAATTACAAATAAAAACTTTCTGCGTGCAAACAAGGCTCTAAAACTCGGCAAATTCGTAGTATAACACGGTCAGCGAACTCGTAGTTGGCGGTTTACGGAACTTAACGGTACAGTTTGCCATAAAACTCCTCGGCCCTGCGGGCCTCGGAGTTTTACTGGCAAACTGTACCGTTAAATTCCGTAAACCGCCTCCTACTCGTCCGCTTACCTATAGTTATACGGCCTCCGTATAACGCCGGTAAACACACAGCCCTGCCATGCAGACCTAGCGTACCAGGTACTCATAAAATTGCAAAATAATATCGGGCGAGTTGGTATCGGGCGAGTTGGCATCGGGCAAGTTGGAATCGGGCAAGTTGGTATCGGGCGAGTTGGAATCGGGCGAGTTGGTTCTGGGCGGGTTGGAAAAAGTGCGAGTTGACTGGTACCCCGTAAAACAAGGTTCTTTTACAAGGTAAAGCGAAAAAATCTTGTAGATTATATTGGCAATGTCTACTTAGCATGCGCAATGAACTATGAAAATTGTACGACCCGCTCCGTCACAGAACGGAGATAATGTCTTAGCTCGGAGGGAGGTCAGTGGATACTTATGATGGAGGTTGAATCTTGCCTGGTCTTTCACATGAGCCGCGTACACGATAAGCCTCCCTGTCGACTGTTGGGTCGCTTGCTTTTTCAAAACCGCTGGTCAGACAGCTTTAATATTTGGTTTACAGGTCCCTAGGATGACCTAATAGTTAGATACTTTCATACAGTCAGAAAATACTTAATTTTGTATTCATGTCTATAGTATCTTCAGGGACTTCAGCCCTATGTTTTTCCCCTGTCATATTGCATATTTAAGGAATTGTTTGTCTGTGTAAGTCAAGTAATGGCTTCTATACAAATCCTCGGTTTGATGCTTTGAAATTTGGTTAGAATAGCTTTAAAACAGATGTACATATCTGATGCTTCAGGCTTCTTGCTATATATGTTTGTGTTTGGAAATTTCCCCATTTGTGTTTGACTCTGCAATTCTTGTTTAACTTAGTGGCAGTTTGTGACATACCATTATCATGTAGGTGTGGCAGCTTCATTAACATTAGAAGCTGAGGTATGCTTGCCCATTATTACATCTCACCTTACTCTTTGATTGTGCAACCATAGACCGTAGAGAGACCAAATATTGTCTACATTAATTTTATGTATGCAATATTATAAGGGGCACCTTTAGTTTGGTAATGGTAATGTATTACCTTGGATGAAAACGATTATTGGACCAGTTTAATGTCATATTTTGGTATGGCTGATTTTATCACTAGTAATGATATACTAGGTTGCATGGTATTGTGTAAGTGTTTGTGATCAACAGTTGCAAGCTGTCAACTGTTTCATACATCGATGGATGGTGCATCAAAATTTGTTCAAATGCACTTGACTATGAATATCACAAGCTAAGGTACATAGAAGCGCGTTAAATATCGTGTTTACTCTCATTCTTTCTTTCCACATGTAACCAAATGTGAGCAAAGTATCATTGACACTATTTTTTATATGTGCTAGCTTTTGGGTCGCTGGAAAAGCCATTAATTTTCACACGCGCAATATTTTACAAAAAGGGACAAAATGTATTTTGAATCATGGGGAAAAAAGCGCCATATCACGTGATGAAAGTGCCAAGCATGGCACCATTTTCCCATGATTCAAAATACATTGCCCTAATCTGCAACTTCTGCAATAATTTTTGTCTGTTTTTGTAAAAAAGTTATGCGAGTTATAAATGGCGAAAATGGCTTTTCTGGAATAAGAAACCCACATTTGTAAAAATCAGCCTTGGTGAACTTCCCCTTTAAGCGTAAATTTCATCGATAACTGAAGACTGCCTACAAGTTGACATGGATTTCCATATACTAGTGTGGCTCCAAGAAAAGTCTGCAGTAATATGTCTGAGAAGTTCTATGGATGGTTGGTCTGGTAGACACAGTAGATGCAAATCAACTAAGCTTTCTTGGCATTTGACCTTTCAAAATTTTGGGAGATTATAGGATGATCCAGGTTGATTATCCCATCTACTGATAATGGCCTAGTCTCCTAAAGTAGATTTCTAGCAATGCTAAAACAGTTTTTAGCTCTCTGGCAAAGAGATGGCTGTTTTTCTTCACGAAGTATCAAGGGCTCACAATGTGAATGCGGGATCAATTAATATAATACAGGGAGTTCTACAACTATATAGTGCTTATACAAAGTAAATTCAGTCTTTTCAGTCCCCATGGACACCGTCCGGGGGGACTTATAGGTTTGGTCATATCCGTGCGTGCGTGCGTCTGTGCGTGCGTCCGTGCGTCCGTCTGTCCGTTCACGCAGATATCTCAGAGATGCAGAGAGGGATTTCATTCAAACTTGGTACAAGGACAACTTCATGTGTCATACAGATGCACGTTGATTTGTTTTGTGATACGATCCAATATGGCCGCCAGGCGGCCATTTTATTATGATTTTTTCATGTACAGAGCCATAACTCAGACATGTTGCAACCGATTTTATTCAAAGTTGGTACAAGGGCATCGACCAATGTCATACAGATGCACATCGATTTGTTTTGTAATATGATCCAATATGGCCGCCAGGCGGCCATTTTATTACAATTTTTTCATGTACAGAGCCATAACTCAGACATGTTTCAACAGATTTTATTCGAAGTTGGTACGAGGACATTGACCAATGTCATAGATATGCATGTCAATTTGTTTTGTGATAAGATCTAATATGGCCGCCAGTCGGCCATTTTATTACAATTTTTTCATGTACAGAGCCATAACTCAGACATGTTTCAGTCGATTTTATTCAAAGTTGTTAACAGGACATTGACCAATGTCATAGATATGCACATCCATTTGTTTTGTGATACGATCCAATATGGCCGCTAGGCAGCCATTTTATCATGATGTTTTCATGTACAGAGCCATAATACTAAGACATGTATCAAGCGAATTTATTCAAAGTTGGTACATACATATGCATGTCAATTTGTTATGTGATAGGATCCAATATGGCTGCCGTGCGGCCATTTTTTACGATTTTGTCATGTACAGAACCATAATACTCAGGCATATCTCAACCGATTTAATTCAAAGTTGGTACAAGGACATTAACCTATGTCATACATATGTAGGTCAATTTGTTTCATGATATGATCCAATATGGCTGCATGGCAGCCATTTTGTTACAATTTTTTCATGTCCTTAGCCAAAACATGGGCAAGTCTCAACTGATTTTTTTCACCAATTTTATTCAAACTTAGTACAAGGACATTGACCTATGTCATGCATATGCACATTGATTTGTTTTGTGATACAATCCAATATGGCCATCTTGTGGCCATTTTTTCCCCCGATTTTTTCATGTCTGGAACCATAACTCAGACACGTATCAAGCAAATTTATTCAAAGTTGGTACAAGGACATTGATTTATTTATACATATGTATGTGGATTGGTTTCACAAGATGGTCCAATATGGCCACATGGTAGCAATTTTGTTATGGTTGTTTCATGTTGAGAGCCTTAACTCTGGCAAGTCTCAACTGATCTTATCCAAAGTTGGTACATGAACATTGGCTTATGTCATACATATACGTGTTGATTTTTTAAACAGTAAGATCAAATATCGGTGCATGGCGGTGATTTTGTTACAATTTTCTAATGTACAGAGCCATAACTCAGACATATATCCACCAGTGTCATTCAAACTTGGTACAAGGACATCGACCTATTTCATACATATGCTCGTCAATTTGTTTCACGTCATGTAGCAGTAACATGTCAATTATTGAAGTTTCGTAAGTAGGTTGATAGGTCAAGAAATACTGCATCAAATTCATGAAACTTTGTACAGATGTTAAGCTCACATTGCTTTAACATTGAAAAAGACATTTATCAGTGTCATTTTAATTACTTGTAATCGCATAAGTAATGAACTTTCCTAATTAGAGTGATATAGCCACAAATTAATACAACGTCAAATTTGATGAAACTTGATACAGATGTTGATCTCATAGTGTTGTAAATACTGTATCAAACTTTATGAAATATGGTACCAGTGATAAATTGTCAAGTGTTAGGATTGTATGCAAAAATGTTTTGCAACATCCTGTTGATTAATTCCTAGTTGACTCATTTTATGAACATTTGGATGGTTGCCTACATTGGTTTCATGTTTTCATCACCATGGAATTTATTCTTGGCCATTGAGCGCCATCTGTATCAAAGTATTTTTATCACAAACCTAATTAATGAAGAGGACTCAATCCTCTCTGAGGACATGTAATCAAAGTACCCATTAACAAGTGGGGACTGTGTCATCAACGATGACTAGTTTATAAAGGAAATGTTCATGAATGCATGTAATCTCCATAAAGAGAACTGTACTTAGTCATTTCAAGCTTACCTACAACACAAGATTTGAAATACATGTAAATCTTTAATGATGATGACACTTCCATTTTTGAATGAAAGAATTTATAATACAATGCAGAGATTTTAGTTTACTGATGGAATTGCATAAAAATAATTTTTTGCCAAAAAACTGTGTTTAGTCACTATATATGTCATTTCTGAAGTCATCAACTTATGGATAATGAACTGTTTAAAAGAATGTTTGCTCAAACCAAAAAACACAGAAGTTATACATAAATAATAATTTTTATACCAAAATCAAAAAGGTTTCTATGGCAACTTAGTTTTCACTAATTCAATAAAAGATGAAGTGTTCCCTAAAATACAATGACATGTTAATGATCAAGTTTAATCAACAAAACACAAACAAAAGCTGAGAAGTTGATTGTGGAAATGACAATTTTTGACAAAACACAATATTATTGTTTTGCCATTGTATAAAGGTGTTAAAATGTAATAGGTGATCATGAAAAATAAATCAAAATGTTGTTTGAATAATTACCTTTGTACTTTAATTTAATTTCTATAGATATCTGTTTTCAGATACAAGATATATCATCTGCTGTAATGCCTTTTGTCAGTATATTTCTATTTCATGTCCTGTTTGACCTTTACCTTTCAGGACGTTGGTCAAGAAGAACTCTGAAGGGTCATCAAGGACACAAGTTCAAATTTGTAAAAGGTTTGGCATTCCACACTGGTAAACTTTTGGTATGTGACAGTGACAACAATATTGTACACATACTGAATCAAGATTACACATGTGAAAAGGAGTTGGGCAGTTTCACTGGTCAGTTTGCCAAGCCATTCAAGCCGGAGTCCATAGCTGTCTCTCAGGATAACCTCTGCTTCATCCTTGATGACAATAACATGCAAATAGTTGTTTGTGATCAAGATAATAAAGTTATCAAAATAATTAGCCTACCTACAGACTCAGATCTTGGATGTATTGCTCTTGTGAAGGGGTTTGTTATTGTCACACAGGTCAAAAGTCACCGTGTCTTGAAGTACAGCCAGGATGGACAGTTTATTGCACAGGTTGGTGGCCAAGGTGATGGCAAAACACAATTTACCCATCCCCGCTTTGTCACTGTCAACAGTAGGAATGTCATCATGGTGTCTGACTATGGCAATCACTGCATCAAGTGTTTTGATGCCGAGTTCAATTACCTCTTCCAATTCGGTCGGCATGGTCGTGGGGATGGTCAGCTGTTCTTTCCACGCAGCATTGCCTTGGATGGTGCTGACAACATTTATGTTTGTGACCACGGCAATGGTAGGATTTCCGTGTGGAGTAGAGATGGATCGTGGACACGTCATCTATTCCAAGATGTAATGAGTCTGCCCCAGTTCATGGCAGTGACCGCGGACGGTGATAGAATTGCTGTCTGTGGCTCTCCCTTCAAAGAAATCATAGTATTTTCTATGTAGAGAGAAACACCAATCATGCTGTGTATGTCTACATTTCATCAAAATATTGAAATTTGTTCAAAAGTGTTGATCCTGTAATTTTAATCGTCACTCTCAATCAAATTGCAGTGTTTACATTACTCTCCAAACTAATAATCAGTTATTTCTCAAAATTGAAACGAAAATTCTTGGGTAAATATCAAATGTTGTTGTTGCTACATCTCTAGATTGAGGAAGATTAACCCCTTGACTACAAGGCCAATGTATTTCTATATACCAGGGCCCTAATGTAAATATTTATAAAATCTTAGGTGTGGTCATTGCATGAACACTGCTTAGAGTAAAAATTAAGTAAGTACCAATAAACCATATATTTTCTGAATCAGCATGAAATTTCCCACTTTTTCATACATAAGTTTTGTATTTCCAGGTCACGTGACTGATCACATTACACATCATGTGACCAGAGTTGACAAAGAATATGAATATTTGAAGCATCAGGACGTGTTTTGAATCCATAAAATGACGCAAATTTGAATACAGTTGCAATTTTCATGGCATTGTCTTTACATATATGTAATAATAACTACCCTTTACTTTATTTATAGATGTTATCATGTACCTATTTGAGATTTTTCTCACAAAAGGCAGAATAAATGAACCACAAACATCAGCATCTGACATGATTCTGTATTTGAAAATCAACACATTTTATATTTGTAAACACCTGCTTTATGTCTTCCTTGCAGAAACATGCATCTAAAATGGTTATGATTTATCAAAAAATAATTCACAATATTTAAAAATACATTTTAGGGAACAACATATCACATGACCAAACACATGACCAGTCATGTGACCAGTCATATTGATAATATGGCTGCTATAAAATTTCACTGGCTTATAGTAAAAATTGTATTTCCTCTAGTTTCATTCACGAATATTGCTGTTAATAGAACATATTTACACATAAATCATTTGTTTTCAATAAATAAATATTTCATTTCATTAAAAAAAACAAACCATAAACATTTCCCCGATCATCCGTACTTCTGAAAACTGTAAACAATCAGCGCGACGCTTCTGTGATCAGCCTGACCTTTCAGGGTCGAGGTCATGGGTCACGACATTTGCTTCCGGATTTTGGCCATACTCGGACGTGCAGGGGCGCAATCACATTCAGGCCAGATCGGAATACATCAGTCTTAGTCGCGCTGCGTGCCAACGCCGAAATTACGGGATTTTTAGCGACAAAAACGAAGCAAATACGCCTATTTAACTGTGCCAGATATTTCCGGCACTCAAGGTATATGGTAATTCAATATGGCGCCGGATATATCCGGCGCCATAGGTAATCAAGGGGTTAAGAAGAAGTGTATGACAATCAACGGTGATTTGTCAACATCACAACACATGAGTTATGTCAAAAAATCAATATGGGGATTATTTTCTGCGTTTCGAATTTGAATGTTAATGAGCTGAAATATATAACATTGCTGTCACTTCATGTCTTTGATACAAATATGCCAAAAGCGAGTTGTTTGAGAGAATTATACTGAAGTAGATGAGTCATTTTGTCAAGAGTTGTGTTCTGTATAGCTGCAATAATTGTAGCCCATAGGCGGTGTGCTGGTTTTTTAACTACTGTAGACTATAGTCTATAGAAGCTATTGGGATGGGTTTCTATCTGGTGTCCGTCGTCACAGTCTGTATGTATATCTGTTTGTGAGGATGTCCGTCCACCCAAATATCTTGAGAACTGCAGTACTTACAGATTTGATATTTGTTTTGTAGATGCAAAATATGATTATTTAATTTTTTGATATGGTTGAAAATATGCAAATTAGCACAAAAAAGGTATTTTTGGTAAAAAATCTTCTGGATAACCCCTTGTCTGACAGCTTTTATATTTGGTATACAGGTCCCTAGGGATGACCCAACCTAGATTTGTTCAAATTGTGATGAAATATGCAAATTTGTATTTTTAGGGAATGTTTTTGTCGTTTTTGGTCAAAAATTTATTTCAGCAAAACTCCTTGTCTGACAGCTTTGATATTTGGTATACAGGTTCATAGGGATGATCAAAATAATTATGATACATTCAAATTATGATGAAATTTACAATTTTGTATTTTTGGCCGTTTATAGTCAAAAAAAAATATTTCTCAAAAAGCAGTTGTCTGATGGCTTTGATATTTGGTATACAGGTTCCTACAGATGAACTTAATATGATACATTGAAATTATGATGAAATCTGCAATTTTGTATTTTTTTGGTAATTTTTGCCATTTTGGTAAAAAAATTTGTTTCTCAAAACTTGCATGTCTGATAGCTTTGATATTTGGTTTACAGGTTCCAAGGGGAGTATTTTAAATTGAAATTCTGATGAAATCTGCAAATTTGTATTTTTGGGCAATTTATGCCGTTTTTGGTCAAAATCTTTGTTTCTCAAAAGTTACTCATCTGATAGCTTTGATTTTTGGTACATGAAATCTTCAATTTTGTATTTTTGCAGCTAATTTCGCCATTTTTGGTCAGGCCATTCTGAAATGAGCTATCAAAGATATCAACCTTCTTCATCAATACATGTGTAACAAAAAGTTATTCTCTATATAATACAGCGTAGGTCTGTCGACTGTTAGGACAAAAAAACTGATTTGTTTCTGGTCAACGCGCATCATTTCAAAGTGTGCGCGTCAACTCTTTTTTTTCCATGTTTCATTTGCCCCTATTGAAAAAAGTGAAAAATGTATCAAATTCCATTAAAAATTTACAAAATTGAAAAAGAAATCGCATCGCCACATCATATTTGTCACATGTCAATGACTAGAAACAAACCCATTATTTTTTTTTTTTTGGCCTTAGGTTGCTTTTTTTTTCAAAAGCGCTGGTCAGATAGCTTTAATGTTTGGTATACAAGTCCCCAGGATAATCTTAGTGAGATAATTTCATACAGTCAGGAAACACTTAATTTTTTATCCATGTCTATAGTAGCTTCATGGACATTGGCCCTATGTTTCTGTCAGTTGGCAACACGTCAGAAAGAGCAGTGCCAACATTACAGAAAAAGCTGGCGTGCAGCCTGTCAGCTACAATTACTGCAGCTATGTTCTGCAATGCAAGCCTACTAATTACCAAACCGTTCCCGTCACATCTCAACTTGTAGAGAATGGCAAATTATCAGTTGTGTGTACAAAATCAACTTTTTTTTAATTACCTGCATATCCTGTGTTATCTCTTTTATGTATGGATTCAAGTTTTCCTATTGATAAACCAAAATTATGCTTACATGGAGTATTAGTGCAACTATCTTGTTCACATTGGCAACCCAACTGAAATTTGGGCCGACGCAAAATATTTGTCCTTTTGGGATTAAATTTGGTCCGTGTCCACACTTACCGGTACCAGAATTAGGGCCGACGTAACTTTACCTTCCTTTGTGACCTCTGACCTGTCAAAGGTCAAAATGGCGTATTTGAATATGGCACACTGTTTCTACTGTTCATGATTTTCCTGTGTTTTTACGCACAAGAAGGGCAAATATGACTACCACTCACCCTTTTAATCATCGGAGAGATCTTCACCATTTATTGGATGAGCATATGGTATATATAAGACCGCGGTGGAGAAATAACCAGTGCGCGGCATTTTGACATGCCTCTCTAGTCTATTCGTGCACTGTGGAATCGAATGACATGGTCTCGTTTGCGGAACAAAGGTTGGTGGGAAGTTCAGCGTACATGGGATGATATTAAAATGTAAAGACTGGATTGAAAACTTTCGATAGGTGTAAACTTTAGTTTCAAACGTCGTTTGTTTTGTGCGAATAGTGTGACTAGTTCAACTTCGATCCATAGCGGAGGCCTGGTCAACTGGGACCATGCAGGGCCGACGTAACGTGTCCACACTGGCGATTTGCGTCGGACCAAATTTTGCGTCGGCCCTGAACCCCCCCTTCTAACCGGGACCAAACTGAGTCGGCCTAGGGCCGACTCAGCGTGTCCACATTGGTTTTTTACGTCGGCCCCGGCCCTGGTCGGGACCTGGGCCGACGCAAAGTCGTCAGTCTGAACGTACTTGTCGCCACATATATGATACAGTTTGTGTAGAGGGTGCAGAGCTGCATGCAGCTTTGATGACTAGATAGATTATTAAGTGCTCCTGAAATGACTCACCCATGTAAATTGCGTAGGCAATCTTCAGTATATATATTACGTAATATAAATTCATTACTGCTGAAAACCCTATTGTTAACCCTAAATAAACACCAATCACGGCAATGTCAAAGAGCCTGCCAAAAAGGCTGGAAGTGCTCTCTTGGCAATATCGCAAATACAGAAGTGACGCAAACGCAGGGACAAAATACACTCAGTGTGATAGTTTTCGGACAGGGTAGTGAATTTCGCCCAAAGTCGTTTCGTAAATGACCAGCAATACGAAATCTTATTACCATACCTTTCAAAACTTTAGTGCGGTTATCCTCAAACTCAGTTGACACGACGGGAGTGGTATTTCGGGATCAAAAATGCCAAAGTTTTGACCCCATGTTGAAGGCGTAATAATCGGACAGCAATCCTAGAAATCGGACGTCGTGTTTGGAATGTGATTAGGAGCTAAGTATTGATAATTTGAAACTTCAAACCACCGATTTTTAATTTCGATGTGTTTTGAAAACTGTATATAAGAATATTTCATGATAATTAGTTATGTTTAATCCATGGACGACTCAACTATATTTTGACGTGTATAGCGCTTAGGTATTGGACACGGGCTGTCTCTGTGTGTGCTGCTTTCGGCACCTCGTATCATACGGTGTGGCTAACTTCGCTAAGTTTGTTCAGTGAGTATTACTTTAAGTATTGTTTCCATTGCATATTTTGTTGTATTAGAATAGCACAGGCATTATTTAATAAAAATAGCGAGGATATTTCATCATATATGGAATTATTTACCTGTCACGTTTTTACGCGGTAATTCACTTACTACGTTTACACATGCTAAATATTGTCTGTCCGAAAACTTGTACACTTCTTACGTTCATTAAATGTACTTTTTTTCACGAAACAACTGCGCAGTTTTTGTTAACACTACATGCAATCGTAGCGAACAATGGAAACAATATTTTCAAAATCATTATTCTCCCCCACATTCAAAATTCAATGCTAAATCAGGACTTTAGTCAAAATTTCAGTTACTTTGACCTGACGGCAGTATGTTGACATTATCACTGACGCGGTATCAGACGACAATTTGTGACCGCCACTCGTAGCGAACTCAATAGCTTCTACAAAAAAACTATCGAAAACGGGACAACAGTGTCACCTTACTTAATATGAGGTCACATGACCTGTAAAACGCTATCGATACGGAGCGAAGTGAGTGTAACTAACAGCATGTCATTAAATGTCCGAAAACTGAGGTCGTCCGAAAACTGTCACACTGAGTGTACCGTGAAGCTTAGCTGAGACCATAGACATCCTTAGAATATGGAATATTATCTTGTACAAAGAGTTTAGCCGTGTCAAATCACTGTGTTGTGGCAGGGTACTCAAAGTACCCAAGTGATGGTGTTTTGTTACTTAAGTTTCCAAAAGACCCAGGATTATTCAAAATTTGGACTGAGAAAGTGCAGCCTCTGAGGCAGAACTTGATACCCATCCGGTGCCCGGGGATCAGTGCTGTGCATGCAGTAATCATGCATTTGAGACTGCTTCCTTCCAACCTGGTGCAGATCTGAAACTGTGAAAGCTTTACTAGCATTCAAGGCGAGAGTACTGAGACTAATGGCATGGCCAGTATTTTTATTTGATCTGTTTCTGTAGAATCTTTCAGTGGAAATCTTTCAAAGAAGAAAATCGACAGCTGTGGCGCAAAACTGTCAAGGAATATGATAAGTTATTTGTGTGTGTGCCATTTTGACCGGTCAAGCGTTACGATGCGTGCGTATTTGCAGTTGTATGTTGAAATACTGCATTTTAAAATAATAAACCTTCGTAATACATGCCAAATTTGACAATTTAAATCTCTCCTGTGTATTTTTCTATGTTGTGAGATGTGTTTTTCGCCTGCCAAATGGAAACCTATAGCTGGTACATAAGATAAAACTAGGTCTACTAGTTTCACTGGCCGTCGCTGTCCGCACCGTCACTGGCGGTCAGAAAATTATCCTTCCAATTTCTGTAATCAGTCAGTATCTCACTACCAGAGACAACTACTCTTTATTAAAAACCTACAAATTAATCGTTCCTTTCCGCAAAACTTTTGATTTTCGAATAGAATAGAATATACTTTATTGTCCTTTAGCGGAAATTTTTCCTTCGCTTCACCTACATATATACAATAAGACACTCAAAGAGAATCACATAGAAAACACAATAAAAGCTTACAAACGTAAACGTTGTGAAAAATCGATGCAGGCTTGACATTATGTAACGTGTAATCTAAAATGGGTGGAAACTTACAAATTACAGACTCGAATTTAGTATGCTTATTGCACCTGGTATGAAAGATTTCTTTAAAATATTCTTGCGAGTCATGAGCAATTGATAGCGTCTCCCTGAAGGCAACAGATCAAACTGCGAATACAATGGATGTGAGGCATCACTTACAATAGCCTTGGCTTTCCTATATACAGATTGTCTATACAAATTACAGAGCTGGCATTGTTTCTTGCCAATTATTTTTCCGGCCATATTCACTACTCTTTCCAACTTATTCCAGTTGATAACACTCAAGTTACCATACCACACTGTAATATTAAAAGTTATCACACTTTCTATGAGACTCTTGATTACCTTTTCTAAAACATCTTGACTGACGTTAAAACCTTGAAGCAGTCTCAGTAAAAACATGCGCTGCATGGCCTTTTTGACATACAATTGGGGTTTTCATTAAAATTCAGATTCTGATCTAACTGCAAACCTATATATTTAAAACACTTGACAATTTCAACAAATTCACTATTCAGTGTAACAGGCTCAACAGTGTCGGCACATCTATAACTATCTATCACAAGTTCCTTGGTTTTGGCAACATTCATTTCCAGAAAACTGCGTTTACACCACTCTTGTAAGTTTGCAACATGATCAAAATACATGCGTTCATTCAAGCATTTTTCTTTCACCAGGAGGCCGACAAGTGCCATATCGTCGGCAAACTTGCAGCTGGATTATTAATTCTCATTTCATCAGTATAAATTGAGAACAAAACTGGTGCTAAAACGCAGCCCTGTGGTGCGCCCGTGTTCAATATAAGCTTGTTTGAAAAAGTTCATCCATACTCTCTGGGGTCTATTTGAAATTAAAAACTATCTACTGTTGATTGACCAATCAGAGTGCTCAATTCAGGGTGTTTTATTTACTCGTAAAGCCTTGCTTACGATCATAATGCGGATTGCAATAGTGGGGAGGGCACTGAAGCACAGGGAAATTGCGGGGTAAAAAATAAATTAAACCATACACCATTGAAATTGTTTCTGCAATACTTTAATGAGCACCAGGCACACTTTACATAAAAGCCCTGGGGCTTTTATATAAAAGGCCCTAGATTTGCTTTTTTAGAATAAATTATCCAAATAAAGGGAATTCAAATCAAAACAGACTTATTTCAAAAGAGACGTCTTTTCTGGTGAATTTGAAGCACGCAGCTGGCTGATCGTGGTTTTCTGCGGTCAGCATCCTCAGACAAATCGATTGAAACCGGAAGCTTAGGGAGCGAATCATTCATTTCATTCTTGGTAGGGTTGGACATGGACCTTTGCCCGCCGGTGTTTGAAATAATATCGATATATGGTTTCGACTCCTGTGAATACAAAAGGCGTAGCATAAATTACACTACTTACCACAAATCTTACAGTTCAGTCAGACAAATTATTCCTACACATGTTGCATATAACAATCGATATCCTGGAAACACTAAATGCATTTTCAAGATAAAAATTACAAACTCCTACCTTTTTGGATGATGGTGGCTGTAAGAGGTCCGAGACATGACGTAACTGTACATCTGACGGGCGCTTGTACACTCTGACCGCATCAATACTTCTGTGACCAGTGCGCTTCATAATCAGATCCTTTGACACACCTGCTTGATAAAGTGCTGTGGCAGTGGTGACCTGAAATATGACATTTAACAGTGTAATATCCTGTGAACATTTCGGCTAGATTTTCCCAAATTTTCCTCAAAATCTCTCCTACTTAATTTAACGAGTGACGATGAAATTGTGGCTTTGCCACATTTTACTCTGAAAGCTAACAAATCAATCACCCAAGAGTTAAGTTGAGGTAATGTGAAAACGTTGGCACTTTTTTTACTTCAATTGAGAAATTTTTATACAGCCTTATTTTCACTACTGAAATGATTTTCAAATATTTTCTTGAGCTATTGTAGTATATTGAAAACGTATTAATCTTGCAGCATCTTACCTTCCCACAGCGATTTGTATATTCTCCCTCAATTCCAGCACTTTTAAACATGCGAGACATGTAGTCTCCTAACAGATTTTTCCCTATGACCTGAAGGGAAAAGTGGACTTTGTCGTCGCTTCTGGCAAGGGGTCGCCGATAAAATGGTCCCTTGGATAGAATGTACGAAATGTATTTATTGAAAAGAGCAACAACACATCGTTCAGTATCATCACGATTCGCGTACTGTTTTATCACTTTATTTTGGACATTGCGCTGATGAACCCCGTGCTTAATATTTTTACTTTCTCTGCCAATATACTGAACGTAGCTTCCAACACTGTCCGTACCAAATGCAAATTGAGTCACTTCAAGGCTGCGACCGGTGTTCGTCTCTTCCTCAGAGTCCAAAACATTTGCAAGTATAGAAGAAGATTCCGTATGACAGCCTAAGGCTAATATACAAATTAATGGTATTAGTATCCCATAATAATTTTTCATGTTCTGTTGTGATGACATTTTTCGACTCGCGTTTGCAGCCTAAACCTTCAGCGTGCATCTTTTTCATCAGACCATCAAGAATTTGACAACGTGTGACAAAGTTTGGATCCTTGTCGTCTCCGAAATTCAGATCAAAACGCCCAAAATTATGTCTTAAATGTCGTAGGAGTCCACAGGCCAACTGATAAAGTGTGTCCGGTATGTACTTCTCGCCGTCACGTTTACGGACTTCCACATAAAAATACTGCAGCCAAAAATTCAGCTCCATAGCACTCCGTACGTACGGCACGCCGTAGTACAGTACTGTCCAATCAAATGTGAACATGTCGTATTCTGTAGACATCTGGTACGTTTTAATATTTAAATTTGGTAACACAGCGGAAACCAGCTGCAACACAAAATCTGCGGTGGTACAGACATAAACTAATGTGTGGCCCTAGGGCATTTATAGGATGTTTCATTACATCGGAAGGCTATTTCACAAATAAAAGTTTTAATTCATATCTTAAACATGTTACATCAAAGGGGACGGTTGACGTAAACACATTGAAAACGAAAATATATCAGTTACGGGCGATAGTTTATAAGTCGGATAAAACCCTCGTACTCGGGCTCTTCTGGTATATAAAGTCTAACCCTACGATAAAATGTCTCGGCCTGCGGCCTCGACAATTTATCGTTGGGTTGGACTTTATATAACAGAAGAGCCCGATTACGAGGGCTTTGACCTATACTAAAACTCAACCATAAATGTAATAAACCTGAACTTGCATATGTGATCATTTGTTTATGAATGCCCTGAGTAAATAATAACTTTATTAAGACTAATGTAATGTATAACATACTTTCGTGAAACTAGGTTTTCTTTCCGAAACACAAAATATAGTACTTTGAGAACACTATCAGAAAACGGTGAAGTACCGATCAAACCGTCAGATAATGGAAGTGGAACAGCAGTTCTGGACACTAATAACTACATAATAAGGAAACGTCAAAATAACTCGTCAACCAGTGATACCACACAAAGTTTATGACAGATGTCTCAGAACAAAATAACAGAGAAATTTACTACACAAAGCATGTTGACAAGAACATATATCCATATTTCAATCTCGTTAAAAAACATTACGAACACTACTTTGGACACAGTAGAACAAAATTAGACTCCTAACATCCCAGCAAAGGAACAAACTTCAAGTGGGACAACATAGGAATACCGAAAATCTATTGATTATTCCACACAATTTATTCACTGAAGATGAATTTGTGGCGACTGATCATGAAAGTGCGCCAAATTTCAAAAAAAAACTGCGTTAAAGGATCGTAGTGTTATATCGTCTCCTCCAGTCTGGAGTAGAGACTGCACTGACACTCAGATTACAGCTGTGTCTCGCCATGGCCAATCAGTTTTGTACACAAAATAGGGAAACGTAAAATACACTTTGAAATATACAAAACACACTAAACGCAAACAATTAAGATATGAATAATGTGTGGAGTTGCTTTCCTTATTACAGAGATAAATATTGAAGGGCTAATTCCTCAAAATCAATTACAAAATAGATTTATTATATTTATGGTGGACAACTATTACATTTATTGGTGATTTTTTAATTCCATTTATGGTTACCATTTATTACAATTGTGGTTGGTGTTTGTATTACATTTATGGTAGATTTTTGTTACATTTATGGGTAATATTACATTTATGGGTGCACTTTATTACAGTTATGGTTGATGTTACATTAATGGAGACTATTGCATTCATGGAGGTTACAGCTCTCAATTTCTGGCACTGTATGTATCTTCTCTCTCGTCGTTCCCGAATACGTCGATCCCTAAACCAGAACTGAAACATGGAAACAATATGCTGTTAATAAGTGCAAACGATGTAATGTACGCAGTGAATATGCCTACTATCACATTTGGTCTTTGACATAAGTGTACAATTTGTGAGAGTTTTCTGACGTGCTTGGCCCTTACACAAACAGATATGGCAACACTTTTCAGTAAAGCGCCACCTGTTGTTGCTTTTATTTTATTCATCTCCCAGACGGTGTGCTAAAGTACTCAAAAATGAAGTGCGTGTCATGATTTACTGAAAACAATTCACATACAGTTTAACATACACATTACTTACCTGTTCTTGTTTGGTAGTCATACCAAGCAATTCAGCTGTTTTCTTGACTTGCGTCGGGTCGAGATACTTGGTGTAATCGTCATAAACCGTAAGCAATGCTTTCACTCTAACTCTCATCAACGATGGACTACGGAAAAAAGATGGCTGCCAAGTCCCAATCTGCTGACAAAGATTCTTACTCGTCATCTTGACCGTACCTGTTCAAAAAGGAGTTATGTGAATGTTAGACGCTGGTGTAATGACCGAAACATTCACGGTTCAGCTTTCTGTTTTCATCCAATATGAGGTATCTCAGAGTTCGTATCCCCAGGATATTTTTGCATAGCTTTGCAGGGGCAAGTGACGAGTGTACTGGGTAATAAAGTGTAGTTGATTTGATTCAGTTTTCTGAACAAATTTGGCTTGCGGAAACTATCCATTCCCCTTAGCCAAAACCACTCGTTAAACCCCGTAAAATCTCGGAAAAGTATCCTTTTTCAACATTTACCAAAATGACATAATTGTCCTTACCGTTTCCAGGAACTGTCTAACTCAGCGATTTGTTTGTTTTTATTGTCTATATGCTACCATAGACAGTAAAGGGGTCTTCCCCTCTATCTCTGCTACCTCCATGGTGCTACTTACCTTTATGTGGAGATGGTGAAGTGAGGTCTGTCGTTACTGGAACAGTTGACGGTTGCACTGTGGATAAGTCTAGTTGGTTCTTCTTACTGTCGACACTGGAAGGACTGCTCCGTTGGCCACTTATTAACTTCGATGTTTGGCAACTCTGAAGATAATGTTCAACTCTCAAACGGATCTTGGACAAATGAGCCGAGTAGACTCAGATCCACTATCTATTGAAGCATGGATGTAAAAAAATTTTACATCCATGATTGAAGTGTGCATCTTTTGATTTTGCCGCCAACTTTTGTTCAACGGTGAGTGAATTTTGAGCTAGCATTGCCACGACAACGGGGTGATTGACAACAGAGTGATTGACATGTGACGGGTGTAAAAAAACAAAACAAAACAAAACGCGCCATTTTCTGATTTCTTTCGGGATACCTCCCGAGTGCAAGTTTGTGCTTTACAAAGAAAGATGAAACAGTATTGTAACCATTCGATGAAATTGGTGCAATCTAATATTAGACACCATAAACAATGGTGACTTCTGTCATGAAAGACGCTAAGAACAGGGAAGAAGACACAACACATGCCTTCTACAGATTGCATAAATTCTACCGTACTTACACGTTTGATGTTACAATAGCGTATCATGCATTCCTTCATCTGCAATCTCGCATTGATGGTTTATTATTCTAACAATCACGACAGTTATTAACTGTCTGTGATTATCAAGAATAATTTCAAATTATATCTAGTATGCTTTACAGCGAGTAAACTGTAATGTTTAATGTTGAATATTTCAGAACGGGTGGTATAGGCACCGGTAACAGAAAGCCGTACACATACAGTCGTTAATTGGCCATGTTGACTGGGATCCGCGGCAAGTTTCTAAGAACTGATCGGGGAAGTTACAATTGTTATCATTAATCAAATACTTATAGATCTACACCGCCTCCAGAATGCTTCAGACCATTGGTACATAAACGAGTACCTTCAAAAAGACCTGCGAAGCTTGTCAATCCCTTTCAAATCTTGTACAGCTTGTATATCTTGTAACATGTTAAATAAATCTGTTTGGAGTACTTATGTAGTGAAAACGGTCGTGAGGTTTGGGTATCTGGCGAAAAGTTTTCTTGAAGAGGTCATTTGTATGTAATCAATAATTATAGGAAGATAAACACAAAAACAGAATTGTTACAGAATTTGACGATCTCCTACGATGACTTCATTTCGTTGAGTATGTACGTTTTTAAAGATAAAACTACTATAACACTTTAATCGTAATAGTCTCAAATTGCTGCCTCGTCAATCACGCTTTCTTGATCTTTTAAACTGCACCATTGATAAAGTTCATATTGGCATTTATCTACGCAACTTTGGGGCCGACTTAAATTTTACTCTGCTTGAACGGCGACAACGATGAGATTGTTAACTTTTAAGTTGTTGAACACGATCTTACCAGCTTTCTCAGAGCAGACTGTAGCTTCGGCAAGCCCTCGAATCGTACAAAGGAATATTGACCATTCACACATATCATGACCTGGATGCGGTGTTTGACAAGTGTGAAAAACAGTCTAGATAAAGCTTCGACACATCGGTAACACTTTTTGACTTGTAGGCCTAGCAAATGTTGGACCTTCTTGGAGTTGATGGTCTTCTGATTTACAACGAAAACACTGGTCCATAATGAAGAAGTTATTGATGATATCGATTTCCCTTTCCATGTTGCAATGAAATTGTATTAAACTATGGTAATTGATTATCTCAACCTTTAGAGATAACTTATTAAAGAGACGGTATCCAATGCTTATAACTTTACGGCAAATGTCAGTCCTATCATTGTTGGTCTAAAACTCACTGTTCCTGCCATTCTATAAACGTGAAAACTTGTATTGACAATGACAATGCCTCAAATCAATGAAACTTGTTTTCTGACCAATTGATGATTTATGACATAACAGTTTTTACTCAACTTAAACTCATTTATAAGTCACTCATACCGTTATCAATGCAGACAACACTCTGTGAACTTTGAGAGTTAGTTCTGGTGTGTGCACATGCCGTGATGTACTTTCCTACCTCCATGCTTTCATTAAACACCTTGTTATAACAGGTTCTTTGATCTACAAAATGGCAATACATCGGCAGTACTCTTGAAAGGTGTATCGAGCATTAAACGTATTATTTGATCAACAAAGTGTCGAGACATCAACAGTACACTTCAAAGGTGTGTCGTGCAGATTTCACTGCCATGTTGCACCAGATTGTCCAAAAAGTCGATATATCAGTGGTAAATTTGACAGGCGTGTAGAGCAGATTTCACTGCCGTTATTCTCGGTATGTTCAAAGAGGGAGGAATATTCATTCCGTTTTGCTGCCTTCATGGAAGAAGACTAACGGATGGCGTTTACTTGTCTGCTGTCATCGTCACCTCACCAGAAAGTATTAAAAATCATTCGGCCCTGTAAAGCCTAATTCAAGGCATAGGTAAAAATGGACGCAGAACGCTGTTTTTGACTGATTTTCTACTTTGTTTCATGGAAGTAAAGAAAACAACAACTATTAAGCATAAAAACACTTGTGGAATGTGGTAAAACATTTCTCTTTAGTTTTCATCAAGGTGTGCGGAAGACTAACCGTATTTTTTATCCGAAAGACACGGCGTCTATCATTTGACCCTTTTTTTCCCAAATGTCCAGCAAGGTTCGAGACCTTTACAATATTAGACTTTGAGAAGAAACGGTGGACACGGACATTGTCCGTGGAAGGGGTCCGAAGCAGATTTATCTGAAGTGAATAGACATGAGATAAAAAATGTCCGACTAGTGGTCTGCCGACTTATCGCTGGAAACGATAGACAGCATCTGCAAATGTTCTGAACCTGTTACAACAATTTTCAACTTGCGTCTGATCTAGTGGGTGAATTTCAAGTGACAGGTAGACGGCCGTCTTCTCCCGGGTTTTCCCTTACCAAGTTTCTGGTATATGATAGAATTTTATTACCTTTAATTTGCTGAGGGTGTATGAACCACATTTCATGAGTGAGCACAACTTTTGATTTTGCCGTCAGCTTTTGTTCGACCACTAAGGTTCCTTTCAACAAGTAAAGCATTGCCGCGACAACGGCGTGATTGACAGGTCATATAGGTGTCGGGAGGCTCCGTCGGATTGGTTGATTGGCGCCATACAAGTACACTGTTGGTCCATCATCATCTTTCTAAATGACAAACTTGTCAAGACTGTCAAAAGGGCATGAACGATCGGGAATTCTTTGATGACTAACAAAGAAAAACAGTAATCACGAGATCAAATGACTTTCTCTCCGCTGACATTGATCTCTCCGCTAAAATTGATCGTAAAGCCTACACGCAAGTCAACAAGTTAATCATTATCAAATGTATCAGTGTCCTCAGGGAAAATTATCTCATTCCATATGTCTAGTCTTCGCCTGAAAAGCTAGAAGAGTGTATCTCTCTTTTTAGAACATCAGAAGACAAAAAATGTATCTTCTAATGTTGATTGAAAGATTTCTTAGAATATAAATGAACTATAATTTAGATCATTTCAAGGTTTTTTTAACTGCACAATTTGCTTTAAATGTAAACGATATCACATCACGTAGATAACATCGAAATTGTGAAGGAAAAACGAGATTGGGAAATTACTACAGGAGAAAGATATGTTAATATTTCGATGAAGTTCAGGATCAACTTCCCACCAGGTTTCTTTCGAGTAAATATTAAATATACTGTAAAACCAATACTGCTTTGCCATCATAACACTTGCATGACCCCGTTTGTGACAGATCCTTGCAGTTTACAAGATGTTAATGACAAAAATACGTACACTTGACACTTTCGTTTCTCAGGACTACATGATAGGTACTCTCTGCTGACTGACGTGTATGCGATGTGACAAGCTGGTCGATAAACCAAACAGATCTGCCCCGCCTCCTGAACACACAGTTTTCGTAAAGGGTTGTTACTCGTCATGACAATATATATGCCTGTGACAAGGGTGTGCTATGCAGAAATTCAAATTTCGATCCTGTCACATTTCTTCGCTCGGAGTCTTAGATAATCACTTGGTTTTTGATCAAGTTTTGTCAGTGCTGAGGCACACATGACGAATGAATTGATCCCCTGCGATCTATATGAAAAGATGTGTTTTGTACTACATGTTTTGCATCACTGTAGCATTACATCAGATGTCATCTTACATAGATAAAAATGACATTTTTGTGTAAGACTTTGTCAACAAATAATGAACAATGAACAAACAAACGTACCCGGATTTTTACGGGTCCACTCACTTCAAAGTCTCTCCATCCAAAGGGGTCTTTATGAATGAGGCATTATACAAGGACGGCAAAGTTTGACTTCAAAGAGAGAGTAACCAGTCCGGGGAGTCCAAGTGGTGTTTCACACCTCAAGTAAACTTCTACCGACATACCAATACGCGTGCCGCCATTGATCCGTTTATGTTTAATTGGTGTCACCGCTTTCCTACTGAACTTTCTGTAGTCGTTAAAACACATATTGTCACACCAATCAGTCTTCAACGATAACTAATTACCATGGTAACACCTTCACACATTAACAAAAGTAAGTTTTATCTGACGGAAAGATGAAAGTGACTGTGTTCATAAAAAGCGACAGAAGATTGGTGCGTACATCACTCTCTGGTTTGCGTTTGATAGGAGAACATCAGAATGGAAGCAGGTTACAACATGATCAGCGCTTTAGAAGTTTACTTCTATCCCGAGCGATTCTCACAGTGTCCATTGGCAAGTTTGGTACCGGAGTTGTTCCGTAGAAATCAGCGACAAAGCAGCTGTGCGTCACCTGCCAACACGAATGGGTCACCTGCCCAGGCAACCTACACGGCGCCACCAACCAGTCAACGAAGTGCAGCGATAGCAGTAGACTCTGTTAATGGTCCCAGATTTACTGCATCGACTACCGAAGGTAAGACTATTACTCGATGCCATAATTGAACTGATTTAATTTGAAATTTAGAGTGAAGTGACCATAGTACGTTGATCGTCATTGGTACCAATCATCAAATGCACTCTAAATTTCAGGGCAGTCTACATAATCAATTATTGGATTAGTGATCTCGACTTAAAAGGCAACGAGGGCTGCTGGCATTGCCACTTTAATATCACACCATATACTTACGTTGTAATGTTCCTGTAATTATTTTGTTTTTTCTCGCTCATAGATTTGCCAAGAAGATGCAGGAAAAGCCGACTTTGTCCATTCGCCAGTGCTACGCAAGACGTGAGTCAGCGTGTTCCCGTCGACGTTTGCAGGGAAAGAACGCTGGATGAAGTTTTCAACTCACCAACACAGCATTCCTCTCACAGCCTTTGTCACCTGCTGGCGGCTTTGACAGATCTTCCTGAAGAAACTATCATGGTAATGGCGGTTACCCAGTCAAACTCTTATCAGTCTTTTTATTTGTCCCACTGAAAATATTAATTTTTCGTATTTAGCAAAGTTATCTATTTCATGTCTATGGACAAAAAAGTTTATTTAAAAAGAAAGGTTGAAATGATGTCTTTTCATGAGACTTGTTTCAAGTTATTTACTCCTAAATTCAGGGACTCAGATCTCTCATGCCATTGTCTACATATATTATTCAAATTCTACAGTTTGGTCAAGGAATTTATGTCAGAGCTTGCCTGATTTACATTTCGTTTATTTTCCTTGTGCAGAGATGGATACAGTGGCGTCGTACAGGTCTCCAACCAAGACAACCCGAACATCGATCTGTGCCCTCTACGGCAAATCCTGTCAACGGTCAAGCGTGGAACAACAATCACACACCTGCTAGTCCCTTGCTCCAGTTTGACATCGAACCTTGTAACGCTGCTGCCCCATCTTCGTCTACAACAACTTTCCGGTTTCCGGGCAACCCGTGCAGATTCGCATCGCCGCCTTCATCACCCATCATAACATCAACGCCAGTACCGGTTACATCAACACCTCACCCAGGAACGCCTTCCAACGCGTCGGTTCATTTCAGCAGAACGCAGTTTTCTCCGTTATTTCCTGACAGTCAGGGTAGTCGTTCTATTCACTATGAAGGACAGTTCATAGCATATCCCATCGCTGATAGTCAGACCTCTTCAGTTCCTTGCTCTCTAGATACAGAGTCCATTGATATGTTTTGATTGAACTAGACGCTTCGCATGACTCGGCTTGTATTTCATGTATGTATAATGTAATTTGGATTCACCTTTTAGCCTATATCTGTGATCTATGTAATTTATGAAAAGTTTTTGTGATGTTATTCATTATTTTTGAACCACTTTTCTCTATGCCTTATTTTCGAACTTCTGCTACCGAGGGATTTATATTTAGTAAATAAAGGAAAAAAAATAAATGATACAAGATACAATAATAAGAGTCATTTTGTGTGTGTTTTTTTTGCTACCTGAAAGTAATAATGACAATTCTACAACTCTATGTACTATTAATCAACAAAAATACATAATTAATTTCCTTTGGCGTTAAAGTTTCATGGAGAAATTATTTCAGCTTGTCAAACGGCAAAAAAACCAAACAAACAAAAACAAAACAAAACCAAAAACAATCGGACGTCAAATCCACTCGGCTTGAATGTTTGTATGTACAAAAACAACGCTCAATGCACTTTTGTGTAAGCCAGACGGTCCATTGTCAGAAGATTCACTTATCTTAGAGAGGATATTCCCTCGAACCTGTTTTAACAATACAAGTCGGTAACTCCTAAAGTCGAGTGCACATCACCATTTTGATGGGAGGTGATATTCAAAATTACAGATTGTTAAATAGTTACTTTTTTCAACAGTTCCAAGTTTTACCAAAAGTACTAGGAGACAAGAATTTTGCTAAGTTTATGTAAATGTCATTCCACTGTTATAGATTTGCGTTGTTAAAGGGACAAAGTCGGCCATTTTTCATGAATTTTGTTTGAGTCGAGATACTACTGATATTGTTTGACATGTTGAAAAACTAAAGAGTAACCCGAGTTTTAGACACGATATATGAAAACATCGCGAAAATGAATTAATGGTCATGACCATTAATTCATTTTCACCATGGTTTCAGTTAATTTGTCTAAAACCGGGGTTGAATATATGTATGGTCACCCATTCATTCAGTATCTTTCAACATGTCAAACAATATAAGTAGTATCTCGTATCAAAAAAAAAATTCATGAAAAATAGCCGACTTTGTCCCTTTAACCAGACAAAATTGTAATTAAAGCTTCTGAGGATGCCCGTCGCGCGATTGCAAGCAGACTGCTGAGACTTGGAACATTCAGTGCGTCTGATAGTAAGAGCAGAGAACGAAACTTCAACCCGCGCAGCGCAGTGCACGTGGTAGAAATTTTAGTTTAGCAGCATAATTTTACTCAAATTCAGGTCATTATTCATTTCGAAGCTAAACGTTTAGATTAATATATTTTGAAAAAAAAATGTAAAATATTCTCGCGTTTTCCCTGTGTGGACGTAAGGAGTAGTGAGGTCAAAGGTCAGCTGGCGTGACCACCTAAAGATTTTGAAACAGAGTCAAAGTTATTTGACTCCACGTCCTGTGATACTGATATAGTAAATGTTTATTCATAAAACCTGGACAAGTATAGAAAGTGATCAGTCCTATTGTGTTTTGCCAGAAGATGGTCAGTGTTTACATATCTCATAACAGCCTGTCGGCTTACTCTTTTGATCTGAAGAATTCGACTTGCATTCAGTCGCCAGTGACTGCCGAATAGATTTTACAGTAGTTCAGAACATCAACGAGGTGATTATGGAACCATGTGCTTTTACATGAATATTTCATGCCATTGCATTTACCTCGGTGTGGCACGCGACTTGGTTTAGGGTCTACGGTTTTCTTTGACAGCAAAACGAGAACTTAACAAGGCATTTTGATAAGTACGGGCGGCAAGTTTCCGCAAAGTGATCTGATAATTAGTGATTAAGTGTCACTTCTCAGATCATTTCAGGAAAGCTATCGCTGCTCATACTTGTCAACACGCCCAATTAACGGCTCTGTTGTAGAAAGTGTGCATCAAAACAAACCATGGCTCTTGGGTCGACAAGTGATTGACATGCATGCACATTTAATCGCCATATACCTATCAAGCGATTAAACGCTATCTGCCCTGAGATGGGATGACTGTGAGTTAAAAATTAAATTTCTCGCCGCAAAAAAGTAGTTCATAGTGAAATATAGCGAGTTTCAAAAATGGCAGAACCACCGTTGATTTTGCGTTATGGGTTCGCGATATTGTCCTTTCAAGTGAAAGTGGGTTGGTTGGAGCCCGCCATCACACGGCACTTACGTGAATATACTGAGGTGAAGAGCAAAATCGATACAATTGGGAAATTACTACGAATTCTCAGATTACTATGTCATAAATATTAAAAAGAAAGTCCATTACAGTATATCTTTCTGAGGCCCAGTCACGCTTTTACTTAACTTAAAGAGTCACCGACGTTTCGCAACGATTGACAAGTTTGTCGCCGAACATTTCGGCTTAATTACCTGTGAATGTCCGAGTGTCTTTTGCCCTTGCCGCAGTGAACTGTGCTTTGAGAAGGCCGAAACTGCCGTGCTTAACATTTGCAACTTGTCCTTTTCGTCGTTGTCTCTTTATATTCCAGAAAATTGTTAGAGCAAACTTGAAGACAACGGGAAAATGGTAAATTGAGACATAAACTCTTGAAAGATACACTGTTAATTACCTATAAAATCACGACAAGCCTGTAATTGGAGAAAATCTCTATTTTCAGTCTGTACTTTTAACTTAAAAAGTGAAAAGTAAACTATAGCTAGTCGTTAGTTTCATAAGCTCGAGTTCGTTGCAAACATTTGTTTAGCCGGAACATGTAGTGTTCTAATATCTTTTTGCTCATGTAGATCATGCTGTTTTCTTTGAAAATGTCTCTGAAATCGTAGTGCTGTGTCCAATCAGTAATATGAAATTGAGAGTAGCGGGCGTATCGACTTTTACTAGCGCCGAGATGTACTATAGTATTTATTTTGAGTGAAATCACTGTTTTCAAACTGCTACAGAAATGCTGTATCAGCTTTCACTTCTGATTCAGGTGTTTTCGCAGAAATTCAAAGTCGGATTGATTGCTTGATCAAAGGAATGTAGCCTATTGTTTTTGTGAATTGACAAACCGATTGATAAGGTCTTCCCTTTTGTGTTTCACGTCAAATACCTGTCAGCTAACAATTGTCCCAACTTGTTGAGAGGGCGGTACAGATCTATCAAACCAATCAAAAGGTTTGTTAATTGCACAGGATATACGCCAGAGAGCAAAGATCATCGTGTGACTGTGAAAAGGGAAAGTGTTGACTATAAGAAGTTTTTAGTCTTGCAATGGTTATATTGACAAACACTTTTAAATATATTAGACATGTTTGAAACGATAAAATCAGACAAGGTTGAAGTTGACGTACTGCGGTTCGCCGGGTCTCTGTCGCAGTATCAGTGATTAAACATCGCTTATTCCTTGTATCAAAGAATGAAAACTACATTAGTCAAATGTTGCCTCACCATGACCATTCTTCTATTAAAGTACCAGTGTACCTGATATATCATCCATGTGACCATGGGTATACATCGGTCATATGACGTAGTAGAGATGACGGACATACAAAGTACCATAGGCCTAAAGATTACTTGTCAGTATCTTTCAGATAAGGATAAGCAGTTATTTCCTGTAGATCGTTACAATAAAATTAACATTTTACCCATAAGTGATTTACTATGTTTATAGATAGGTCCATAGAAGCGTAGAGTAATTGCTACGCATTTTCTAGATTAATTCAGTGATGTCGATTGAACCATACCTTGTCATGCATCATTGTTACAGCATGCGATATTGCCAGATTTACCCTTTTATCATTGGTTGACAAGTTTGTCACTTTCACGAACAATGGCGGATCATTGCTGTTTAGAATAGGAAAGGGGGCCGAACATGACGCGGTCGACACATCTGATTTGTCAATCATGCCGTTGTCGCGGCAACGCTTTTGTTCAAAAGTCGCTGTATCAGTAGAATAAAGTTGGCGGCAAAATCAAACGATGAGCATTCTGATAAATAGTGGCTCCGAATTACCCTCGGCACACTCGTACAGCATCCGTTGAGAGTTGAACATCGTCCTGAAAGTCGCCAAACATAGTTTCTTTGGGTCAGTGTTCCTTATTGCCAGAGAACGCCATTCTATAGAAGTCCTCCAAGTGACAACAGAAGAATCAACTAGACTTATCCATAGTGCAACCGTCAACAGTTTCAGTAACGATAGATCTCACTTCACCATCTCCAAGGAAAGGTCAGTGTTATCATGTACATAGAAAAAGCTTGGGCACCAATCATATACCAGGCGCTACTGAATTTGAAGTTGTTTCCTTAAAGAAACCAAACACATTTACTGAAAGTCAGAGAGAAGCGACTCACACCTCAGAGAGATCACAGACTCAACCTCTTCACGCGTCGCTCATCAAGGTAGAATGCGCCTCGGGGTAGATATTCGGACTCTCAAACTGTTACAATTATTATCTGATCTACCACTTGTGGAGGTTCATTTAAAAGCTCTTGCTTTAAGGAATTTTTTTCCTCTTTAGTTTTTCGAAAATCATAAATTTTACTGCTATATATAGTACATACAGGGATGGCGGCCATTTTGAATTTCAAATGTCGCTAAATCTTGGGTAATTTGTTTCTCTGGAACCAAATTTTGCACGGTGATCCCCCATTTTTATTTTTATTTTGAAAGAGAATGGTTGAAAAATTCCTTTTGGAAAGTTTGAGTAAAGTCTTTCACTTTCGAGGCGCATACTACCTTAAAAGCTAAGTTGGCGATGTCATAGATTTGCAAGACTGATACACTGGCTTACCTCTTAGAAACGATATTTTACGATTTCGACAACTTATTTTAATATACCTTACCCAATCCAACAGATACAATGAAGATGAGAGACGGGCATCGGTATTCGAAAACAGAAGCTGGGCAGCCATCTTGCTTTCGTGGTCCAGCGTTTACGAAAGACAAAGTTAAGGTATTGTTGCAGGTTTATGACAACTACACCAAGTATCCCGACCCGACGCAAATCAAGCAAACGGCTGAACTACTCGGTCTGACCGCTAAACAAGTACAGGTAAGAAAATTTCATGATTTTGCTGTTGTTTATAAAGATAATGAACTAGTTAGATTTTGTAACAAATTGTTTCAATGACAGGTAAAGTATATGGACCCATACACGATGGACAACCAAACGGGAAATTTTGTTTAATACTTTCTCGCCTGTGCTCTCGCAAAGGGAATTCTACTTCCTGGAAATTTGAATTTTGGACGTACGAATTTCA
This sequence comes from Ptychodera flava, assembly GCF_041260155.1. NCBI lineage: Eukaryota > Metazoa > Hemichordata > Enteropneusta > Ptychoderidae > Ptychodera > Ptychodera flava. Next base: position 16,018,579 of record NC_091941.1, read on the forward strand.
TCAATCGTAACCTTGAAAGGCTAGGATCTCCTCTTTATCCTTCTGACTGATAAAAAGCAAGTAGAGTAGATAAAACGTCAGTTGTGGCATGTCTGACACTATGATGACTATATGCGGCAGCTTCAGCCTATTAAACGCTTTCTTTTTTTATTTCAGTGTTGGTTTAGAAATCGACGTGCACGAGAGCGACGACAGAGGAGGTATATGCAGTATCTGGAGCTGAGAGATACCCTTTTACAGCCATATTCGCCGTGTGTCAGCAGCCCACAGTCCATCCACAGTGATTCAACAATGAGTGCAACTCTTAGTGATTCCACCCAGTCCAGCTTTGAATTTCCCGGCATGCCCTGTGTGTTCAAGTCGTCACCCGATTCAGCACTGTCTCCTGGCTTACCTCCGTCTCCGCCCGGTCACTTCGATCCAGTCGAACCCTCCTACAACTTGACCTGGTCACCTAACGCTGTTGACTCCTGCTGGAAGGGTCACGTTCCGTGTGTACCACTTCCATTCCATTGCGGTGTTATCTGTGGTTTACCGAGATATGGTAACGGCTATTCAGCTGTTCCGCAGTTTCCAACTCCACCGCAGTCTCACAGATATCTTCCTTAGAACTGTCTGTAACTGTTACTAGTTTATGTTAAAGTTTTAATGTTTAAGTATACAGTCAAAGATTTCATCATTTGTATGTAAATATTCCATTTTTCATACCTTTCTCTAGTTTTGCGAAGCCTGTAAATATCATTTTTCCTGAGGTATAAATAAATGAAGCATATTGTCCAATTTATAAGGATCTTTGTCGTCTTGGGGTTGTGGTTAGTCGTTTGAGAGTTGTGTGTGCGTTGATCGGTTTGGCTAAAAACGTCGACAACTAGGAAATATTTTAAACAACTATAATGTGCATATATTTCTCTACACGCCTTTCACTGTCAATAGAAAGAAGGAGAAAAGGATGAAAATAGTACCCGAGTCTTTTGTTGTAACTTTAAATCTAGAATTACCCTTTAATTTAAAATATGTGGGTAGTATAATCTGACACTTGTGGTGTGCACAGTATGTTTATCCGACTATAATAAAGTTCGGATAAAATCAAGAAAAAGAAAGAAATGACAGTCCAAAAGAGAGAACAAAGGCAAAAAATCTTGTTTTGCCCCAAATCATACGGACATGTAGTGGTCAACCTCAAATGCAGTGTCTCTGTGTGTGTTATGTCAAAATATTGTTGACGATTTAATTTTGTGATATACTGATACAGCGTGACCCGGTCGGTCAACATCTTGATGTATATCCGTCCTTTACAGGGGGTTTATTGCCTGAGGTAGTGTGGGCCTCGAAAGGGAAGACTTAAACTTTTGATTTAACTTTCCCCAAGCAATCTTTTAGCGTTTCTTATTCAAAATTGAGAATCAAAATCGGGGGTCACCGTGCAAATTTGGTTCTGGAGAAACAAACTATCCAAGATTTACCGATATCTGAAAATGGCCGCGATCCCTATGTTAACACTATGGAGAAAATAAACTTTTCGATTTTCGAAAAAGTAAGACGTTGAAAATGTTTCCTACACTAAGACCTTCAAAATAAACCCCCACAAGCGGTAGATCAGAAACGACTTGTCAAAGTTTGAGAGTCCAAATATCTGACCCCCGAAGCGCATTCTACCATAAATTAGCTCTCTGTTGTCTGTAAACATACAATCAGTTTACAAAATCTCAGACCATTTTAGGAAACTTGTACATGTCTACTTCCTGTTAACGGCTCATTTTGTCAAAGAAAACCAAGTAGAACCGACATCAGCGTGATGAAGTCTGCCTAACCTTCTCAAAGCAGAACTTGGAATAGATTAATAGAATCTCACATCCCCAAGGACCTGGGATCAGATTTCTCACACGAGTTGGGGATATTTTGTCTCGCACGAGCCGCAGGCGAGTGTGAGACAAAATATCCCCAACTGTGAGAAATCTGATCCCAGGTCCTTGGTGTGTGAGATTCTTTTTCTCACATGACCACAAAATGCGTTAAATTCATATTGGACACGTACAATATTATCAAAAATCGTGACAACTCTGTCGTCTGCCGCTGTACTTTGACCTGCTTACTTTGTAGTTCTAGTCCGTGTGTTACTCGTCGTGCCATTGGATAACATTTTGCGCGTTGAACAAAACAGACTGCTTATCATCCAATCAGAGGTCGTGTAATATTTACTGCAGAGTGTGGGACGGTTTCTGAGAGTGTGGGATCGATTTATCCCACACTCTCGATCCCGCACTCCCAGCAGCCAGGAATGTGAGAATAATAGAATCCCACACCCCAACGGGTTGGGATGGAATGTCTCACACGAGTTGGGGAGTTCTGTCTCACACGAGCCGAAGGCGAGTGTGAGACAGAATTCCCCAACGAGTGTGAGACATTCCATCCCAACCCATTGGGGTGTGGGATTATTTTTCTCACGTCCCTCCAATATCTTTAGAAAATTGCATTTTATTGTCAGAGTGGTAGGTTTAAACTATCAAAAACCAGCAGCCGATTGCTCTTGTTTCATTTGTATCATTCCGCACAGAAAAATGAAGTTCCTTTCATTGATGAGCATATCAAACACGTTAACATGTATATTACCGATATGGCAATTTTGTTTTGTTGGTCAGCCACAAAATTCTCCAGGTCATCTGAGGAAAATGTTGCGAAACAACTCTGGTGGCCATCTGTTGATGACATTGCGTGAAAGCTGTCGTCTGCTACAGCCTCGTGTGCAAATGGCTCGCTCATCGAAGTCTTTCGCTAACTGTATCGCTGTCAAGTCAGTTCTTCTCCAGAAAATATGTCGACGAGCGTAAACAGCCGATAGGTTTGTAATGGCCTGAATTCTCCCGTCACAACATAAAAGCGGTCATCCTCCGAGTATTTGTTGCCGACGCCGCGCTGACCGTACTCAAATCTAGAACAACCTGTTCACTCTGCGGTTCAGTCGTCTGTCCGCTATAGTGCCAGTTGTACATTACGCGATGTTCTATTCGTCAAATAATTCGTACAGAGAACTGGGCGCTGAGCAGAGTTGACCAATCAACATACGTTTCACATACGAGGTGTTCGGTCGCGCAACAATACAGAGTGTGAGAACAAATTGTTCTCACACTGTGTTCTCACACTCCCAGCGCACTGGGGACGTGAGAACATGATTTTCTTTTCTAATTTGTGCAAGTTTAAGGGTAAACAGTAGGGCGAACGCTGTTTAGGCTACGCCTACTTTTAGTAACCGAAAATCATTTTATCAACATTCTTAAACAAATGTACACGTGTGTTCGTAACACTTCATCCACTTTATAACGAATTTTTATTTTTCTCCATAGAGTTAACATAGGGATGGCGGCCATTTTGGATTTTAAATGTCGGTCATTCTCGGGTTATTTGTTTCTCTAGTGCCAAAATTTGCACGGTGTGTGACCAAAAAATTTTGTTCTTGATTTTGAAAGAGAATGGTCGATATATTCATTGAGGAAAATTTGAGCAAAAGCCTAAGTCTTTCACTTTCGACGCGCATACTACCTAACTGCACACAACATTCAAATGATAGCAAAGGACTCAAATCCGTTGAATATTCAATATCAAGAAGACTGATGCGTGAATCGGCAATTTAGGACAACAGCTTTAAAAGGTATGAAATGACGCTCTGTGGATAGTGATAAAGCTAATACAGGTTCCATGAGACAAATTTATGACCTCGATTAAACGAGATTCTTTGCCGATTCAAACGACATGAGCTTGTACAATTAACGCCTACACTCCAATCGTGTACTTTTTTAATCCGTGGCGAATTTAGCGTGTGATATTTAAATGCCGTCCAAAATTGAAGTTGGGTGAAAAGAACAGCAACAGACAACATGTTTATTATTTTTACATGTAATTGATTTATTGTGAAGTTACAGTCTAACACTCGACATTGTCTATATTGCCTGCTGGTACGCAGAACATATAAACAAAAGAGGAAAACTAGGATATAAATGAATAAAATATACAGTAACTTTACAAATAGCGATCAAAATAACTTTAACCATTACAGATAAATATTCCAGTCCGCGTTAAGAAGCTCATTACCGGTAAATTACGTTACTGACAGTTCTAAGGAAGATATCTGTGAGACTGGGGTGGAGTTGGAAACTGCGGAAAAGCTGAATAGCCGTTACCATATCTCGGTAAACCACAGATAACGGCGATGGAATGGAAGAGGTACACACGTACACGGAACGTGTCCCGGCCAGCAGGAGTCATCAGCGTCGACTGACCAGGAGGGTTCGATGCGATCGAAGTGACCGGACGGAGACGGAGATACGCTTGGAGATGGTGTTGAATAAGGTGACGAATGGTACATACACGGCCGCGGCCTGTCGGGAAATTCAAAGCCGGACTGGCGTGATTCAGAGGGAGTGGCCGGTGTTGACGATACATCGGAGGTCGTTGCATCACTGTCAACGGAAGATGAACAAAGCTGGACACGGGTATCTCTTAATTTCAGACGCTGCATGTATCCCCTCTGTCGTCGTTCCCGTGCACGTCGATCTCTAAACCAGAACTGAAACATAGAAATAAAATACCGTTTATAAGTGCTGACGATGTAATCTACGATAGGAGTATACTTACTATCACATTCGGTCTCGTCTTTGACATCAGTGTATAGTTTGTGAGTTTTCTGACAGCGTAACCATGTACAAACAGATATGACAACACTTTTCAAGCAAAGCGCCATCTGATGTTAGTTTTAATATATTCTATTCTTGTTAAAGTATTCCAAAAATGAAGTGCATTTCATGAGTGCTTACAGCAATTCACATTCCTTACCTGTACTTGTTTAGTGGTCATACCAAGCAATTCAGCTGTTTTCTTGACTTCCGTTGGGTCGGGATACTTGGTGTAATCATCATAAACCGTAAGCAATGCTTTCTCTCTAACTCTCATCAACGATGGACTACGGAAAAAAGATGGCTGCCAAGTCCTAATCTGCTGATAAAGATTCTTACTCGTCATCTTGACCGTACCTGTTCAAAAAAAAGTTTTGTACATGTTAGACGGCTTGTAATGACCAAAACATTTACGGTTTCAGCGTTCTGTTTTCATCCAATATGAGGTATCTTATAGCTCGTATATCCCCAGGATATTTTAGCATAGCTTTGGGGGGGGGGGCAAGTGACGAGTGTACTGGGTGATAAAGTTTAGTCGATTCGATTCAGTTTTCTGAACAAATTTGGCTTGTGGAAACTTCCCATTTCCCGTAACGAAAACGACTCGTTAAACCCTGTAACATCCCGGAAAAGTGTCTTTTTGTAACAAGCGATTGATTTGTATTTGCTACTTACCTTTTCTTAGAGTTGGTGAAGTGAGATCTGTCGTTACTGCAACTTTAGAAGGTTGCACTGTGGATAAGTCTAGTTGATTCTTCTTACTGTCGTCACTGGAAGAACTGCTTCGCTGATCCTCAGTGATTGTTGGCCACTTAGTGACTTCGACGTAAGAAAACGATGTTTAGCAACTCTGAAGACAATGTTCAACTCTCAACGGATGTTGTACAAATGTGCCGAGTAGACTCAGATCCACTATTTATCGAAGTGTGCATCTTTTGATTTTGCCGCCAAGTTTTGTTCAACGATGAGTGACTTTTGAAGTAAAAGTTGCCGCGACAAGAGAGTGATTGACACGTGACAGGTGTAAACAATGCGCGCCAATTTAGGATTTCTTTCGGGATACCGCATGAATGCAAGTCTGCACTTTACAAACAGGCATGGAATGGTGAAATCATTCGATTGAATTCGTGAAATCTTATGTTAGAGACCATAAACCAGGTGACTTCTGTCATGAACGACGAGGAGAAAAAGACACAACACATGCCGTCACCGACAAATCGCATAACTTCTACCTTACGTCACGGTTGGAGTTCGAGTAACCATGCTTACGTAGTAGATGTTGCAATAGCGTACGGTGCATTCCTTCGGCCAAGGTCTTGCATTGATGGTCTATTATTCAAACCATCACGACAGCTATTGCCTGACTGTGATCTTCAAGAATAATTTGAAATTATTTCTTGAATTGTTTACAGACAGTAAACTTTAATTTTAAATGTTGAATATTTCAGAACGGGAGGTATAGGCACCGTAACAGGAGGAAGTCGAATACATACAGGAAAGCCCAATACCCGAAAATTACACTTCACCGTATAGAAAGTCGTGTTTCTACTTCATCAGTCCAATCAAGATTACAATAAAAAGGTAACATTGGTTCTGCCACGACCACTCCTCTTCCACAACGCATAAACAAGCAAACTTGCACAACACCATTGTACGGAAGCTACCTTCCCTGAATCAAACTGTTTATAGCAAAAGCGGTTTTTATTTCAAGAAGTTTAATATCACCGAAAAGCCAACCAAGCCGGAACAGTGGTTGACGCTGCTCGTTTTCTGCGCTTTTGCGAGGTACCACGACAATGTCATTGATAAGCCGTACTGTAATGTCGTCCAACGCTTGTTCCGCCGTATTGTTTGACCGACAAAATATCGATACGGGTGTTTTGAACAGATTCATAACAGTGAGTCTTGGTATGTTGGAAAAGCATTCACTGGTATAGTACACGTGCTGCGTGCTGCTGCAGACTCGTCAAACACATCGGTTACTCTTTCTGTTAAGATGAAAACTAGTAAAAAGAGCTAAGGCGTCTGCCACTGTCTTCAATTTTTACGCCACCCAAGACAATACAAAAACTTCTGGCGTTATGAAGACGCGAAGAAGGACTGTGGGCACCAGTAAAAAATCATTGAAAATTTCTTTTTCACATATACGTGTTAGTCTTTCACAAAAACACTCATGTTATGAAATGTGTTGTTTCATTATCATTTTTATTCGCGAAATCCATCTTTATACGAAATTACTGCGTTTTGCTTTTGATAAGCAACTGCGAATCAGAACATAAAGTTAGTAAAATCATAACTATTTTGACGACATATTTTTAGTCGCTCTCCGCGGGATTTTACTTTTGAAAAGTAGACGCAACTGAAAATCGGTAAACCATCCACAGTTGCTTCGGTCTGTAAACCAATGTGGCACGCGACTTTGGTTTGTTCTGATAATGGAGGGGGCGTAAATGGGGCTTGTTGATGTTGTGACAAGTTCAGTCGGCAAGTTCCTTTGGAGTGGTTGGGGAGGTGGTAATTTGTATCATTAACTGTGATAAACCTAATCGATCAACACCGCCTTAATTGTGAACACACCGGACAATTGATATATTAACAGTCACCATTCACGGAAACGATAAGAAGAGCTTGTCAATCTGTTTCTAAATTCGTGCAGAGTGACTACCTTACTTCATCATTCAAGTAGGGCTATAGCATTGTTGAAATTTTCTAAAACAAACGAGTCGTCAACGCGACATGTTGACAGGGATCTGCGGCAAGGTTCGATTAACTGATCGGGGAATTTAAGTGATAATTGTTATCATTGATCAAGTACTTACATATCTACACCGCCTTCTGAACGCGTTAGACAATTGATATATTAACGAGTTCATTCACAAAAATAAGAAAGCTTGTCAGTCTGTTTCGAAATTTGTACAGCAGAAGTTTTCTTCCTTATGAATGGACAAATAATCTGACTGACCGTTTGTAAGAAGGTTAAATTCGAACTGTAAGTATAGATGCATTGCTGTACTTCACTTGTTGACTCCCCTTCAGCAGATACTCAGAAAACGATAATGTGACATCTTATATTTGGTAAAGAGAAATTGGAATTTCTGTAAAGTAAAATCAACTTTTATACAATGCATGTAAACGATATACTAGTAACGTGTTAAAATATCTTTTGGCAGTAGTTGCTTAGGGAAAACGGTACTGTGTTTTGATGTCCGGCGAAAAGGTTATCGGTAATTATAGGAAGGTAAATAACAAAAACGATCTCAAAGTATGGTTTCATTTTGAGTATGGTACGTCTATAAAAATAAAACTACAAATCGTGGTAGTCTCTAATTGCTGTCTCATCAATTACACTTTCTTGATCTATTATACTATACCATTGATAAAGTTCGTGCCAACATTTATCGACGCAACATTTTGGCTGACTTCGCTTTTACTCCGTTTGAACAGTGACAACGATGAGATTGATAACTTTTCATTTCTTGAACGCGACGTTTTCGGCTTTCTCAAAGCTGACTTTAACGACCGGCAAGTCCTCGCATTGTACAAAGGAATATTGGCCATTCACACATATCATGTCTATGATACGCTATTTGACTAGTTTGACAAACGGTATAGATGAAGCTTGTCAAGCATTATAACGCATCGGTAATAACACTTTTTGACTTTAAGGCCTTGGAAATGTTGGACTTCTTTGGAGTTGAGGGTTTTTCGATTTACAAGTAAAGCACTGGTCTTTAATGAAGAAGTCATTGATGAAATTGTATTAAACTATTTTCATTGATTGACTCAACCCTCACAGATAACTTATTAAAGGGACGGTATCCAATGCTTATAACTTTATGGAAAATGTCAGTCCCATCATTGTTGGTCTAAAACTCACTGTTCCTGTCATTCTATAAACGCAAAAACTTGTATTGACAATCTTAAAAGACGATGCCTCAAATCAATTAAACTTCAGTTTTCCGATCAATCAGCGATTTATGGCACATCAGTTTTTACTCAACTAAAACCAATTTATAAGTCACGGGGTTTTATCCTAAAGACACGGAGTCTATCATTTGACGCTTTATTTCCTACATGTCCAGCAAGGTTAGATACCTTTACAATATTAGGCTTTGAGAACAAACAGTGGACACGGACATTGAATCATTGAAAGGGATCTGCGGCAGATTTATCTGAAGTGATCCGACATGAATTAATTATTACTATTAGTCGCCGGAAACCTAATGTACGCCTTATAAAAATGTACGACTATCGGTCTACCAACATGGGTTTTTCGCTGATAACGAAAAGCAGCATCTGCGATGTTTCTGAACCTGTCAATTGCCAACTTGCGTCTGATCAGGGGAGCCATCCCACCGTTTATTTACTTGTACATGGCTTCTCAGTCTTCTCCCGGGTTTTCCTTAACCAAGTTTCTAGTAAATGATGAAATTTTATTACATTTAATTTGCTGAGGGCATTTTAAAACCACATTTCATTTGTGGGCGCAACTTTTGATTTTGTTGTCAGCTTTTGTTTGACTACTGGGGTTCTTTCCTACAAAAGCGCTGCCGCGACAACGGCGTGATTGACAGGTCAGAGATTTTGGGACGAGCCGTTTTTGGATTGATGGATCGGCGCTATACATTGTTGGTCCATCATCATCTTCCTAAATGGCAAACTTGTCAAGAATGTCAAAAGACCATAAACGATCGGGATTTCTTTGATGGCTGACAGAGAAAAGAGATAATCACAAGATCACATAACTTTCTCTCCGCTGAAATTAATCGCTCAGCTGAAATTGATCGTAACATCTACGTGCATGTCATCAAGTTAATCATAATCAAATGAATCGGTGTTCCACAGTACAAAATATCTCATTCCATAAATCTATTGTTCCCCTAAAAAGCTGGAGAGTGTATTTCTCTTTTTAGAATATCAGAAGACAAAAAATGTGTCGACTTCTAATGTTGATGGACAAATTTCTTAGTATAGAATGAGCTATAATTTTAAACCGTTTCGAGGTGTGTTTTTACGCCAAACTTGTTTAAAATGTTAAATATATCACATAGATTACATCGTCATTGTGAAGGAAAAAAGGAGGTTGGAAAATCATTACATGTGCAAGACAAGGGGATATTTGGATGAAGTTCAAGATCTACTTTCCCGCCAGTAAATGTTTTATATACTGTTAATATAAAAGTGATAGGTACTCTTTGCTGACTGACGTGTATCCGGTGTATCAAGACTTGATAAACTAAAATGATATGTCCTGGCTCCTGAACACATCGAGTCATATTTATTCACTCGAATTCTGAGACGATCACGTACTTTCTGGTTAAGTTTTGTGGTGTGAAGCACATGATGAATTTGATTCCTTTGCTATCTACTTGAAACACGGACAGTCGGACGACGATATTAAACCGGAATAGGACTGCCTAGGAATTGCATATGATGTAAAGGAATTTTCTTTTCCTTTTGTTTTCAAACTAATGTGCGTACAAATTAAAGAATTAATGTGTGTTTGTATGTTTTGTATCACTTGCATTACATCTTAAATAAATGAAAAAAGGCATTTTTGTTTCAGACTTCGTCATGAACAAACAATATACTCGGAATTTTACAAGTTCACTCGCTTCATGGTCTCTCCATTCTAAGGTGTCTTTGTTAACGGAGCTTTTTTCATGCATGCACAGACGGCAAAGTTTGACTTCAAAGAGAGCGTAACCAGTCCGGGGATCCAACTTGCGTTTCACACCTCAAGTGAAAGTGTACCGGCTTAACCAGTTGCTATACTTTCCGCCATTGACCGTTTGTGTTTAATTGATGTCACCGCTTTCCTAAAGAACAATCTTTGATTGTTAAGAAACAGATTGTCACACCGGTCTGTCTTCAACGATAACTAATTACCATGGTAACACCTTCACACGTAAACAAAACAAACTTCATCTGTCGGAAAGATGAAAGTTGCCGTCTTCATAAAAAGCGATGAAGGACTGGTGCCTACATCACTCTCTGGTTTGCGTTTGATTGGAGAACATCAGAATGGAAGCAGGTTACAACATGATCAGCGCTTTAGAAGTTTACTTCTATCCCGAGCGATTCTCACAGTGTCCATTGGCAAGTTTGGTACCGGAGTTGTTCCGTAAAGGTCAGCGACATAGCAGCTGTACGGCATCCACCAACACAAGCGGGCCACCTGCTCAGGCAACCTACACGGCGCCACCAACCACTAAACGAAGTGCATCGATAGCAGTAGACTCTGTAAATGGTCCCAGATTTACTGCGTCGACTACCGAAGGTAAGACTATTACCTGATGCAATAATTGCCCTGTTTTAATTTGAGATTTAGAGTGAAGTGACAATAGTACGTTGATCGTCATTGGAACCAACATAGACCTTCAAAAAAACTATGGTACCATTCATCATATGCACTCTAAATTTCGAGGCACTTTACATAATCAATTATTAGATTAGTGCAAAGGCAACGAGACCTGCCGGCATTCCACTGTTGTAAATATTACACCATCGTACGCTGTAATGTTTCAATAATTATTTGGTTTACTCTCATTACAGATTTACCAAGAAGATGCAGGGAAAGCCGACTTTGTCCATTCGTCAGTGGTACGCAGGACGTGAGTCAGCGTGTTCCCGTCGACGTTTGCAGAGAAAGAACACTGGATGAAGTTTTCAACTCACCAACACAGCATTCCTCTCACAGCCTTTGTCACCTGCTGGCGGCTTTGACAGATCTTCCCGAAGAAACTATCATGGTAATGGCGGTTACTTAGTCAAACTACAATCAGTCTTTTTATTTGTCCCATTTAACATAGTAGTGTTTCTTGTTTGGCAAATTTATCAAAACATGTCGAGTTCCACGTCTATGAAAAAATAAAGTTTACGGAAAAAGAAATGTCGAAGTCATGTCTTTTCATGTGACTTGTTTATAGTCATTTGTTTCACACCACGGACGTACGTCAATGTTCGTACATTCGGGGGATTCAGATTTCCCGTGTCATTGACGTCCATATAAATTATTCCAAATGGATATTATGGTTAAGAGATTCATATCAGAGCTTGCCTGTTTTAAATTAATTTTGTTTATTTTTCAATTGCAGAGATGGATTCAGTGGCGCCGTGCAGGTCTCCAACCAAGACAACCCGAACAGCGATCTGTGGGAAATCTTGACAACGGACAAGCGTGCAACAACTACAACACACCTGCTAGTCCCTTGCTCCAGTATGACATCGAACCTTGTAACGCTGCTGCCCAATCCTCGTCTCCAACAACTTTCAGGTTTCCGGGCAACCCGTGCAGATTCGCATCGCCGTCTTCATCACCCATCACAACATCAACGCCAGTACCGGTTACATCAACACCTCACCCAGGACCGTCTTCCAACGCGTCGGTTCATTTCAGCAGAACGCAGTTTTCTCCGTTATTTCCTGACAGGGAGGGTAGTCATTCTATTCACTATGAAGGCCAGTTCACAGCATTTCCCATCCCTGATAGTCAGACCTCTTCAGTTCCTTGCTCTCTATATACAGAGTTCATTGATATGTTTTGATGGGAACCGGACTGTCTAATTTATAAACTATACGTTTTTGAGATGTTATTCAAAATTTTTGAACCACTATTCTCTATGTAGGATATACATCATTTTCCAGCTTTTGTTACCAAGGGATTTATATTTGTAAATAAAGAATAAATGATGGAAGATACAATAATAAGACTCATTTTGTGTAATTTTTGCTACCTGAAAGTAATAATGAGAATTATAGTACATATTGTATTATTAATCAACAAAAATACATTATATACATACTTTATTTCGTTTGGCGTTAAAGTTCCACTGAGAAATTATTTCAACTTGTCAAACGGCCAAAATACCAAAAAAAAAACCAAATAACTGAAAGACGTCAAATCCACTCGGGTTGAAAGTTTGCATTCCAGCAGTCAAGCCGAATGTGCAAAAACAAGAAACGCTGAATTCACTGTATGTAATTCATTGATTAGTCATGTGGCACCAGTGAATATTTCGACAGTGGCCAGTCACACTTCATCGTTGTTGCCATCGACAGACCCTTAACAATAACCAATAAGAAAACCCACTTCAGGAATTGTTATTCTCAAGCCCAGGATACGAATCTTCCAGTTCACATCATGACGAATTTCCATTCAAAATTATTATTAACACCTTAATACTATCTAATATATAGCGTTATTTACAAAATACCGGAACTTATGTCCGAGTACTTTGCAGCGGATGTATTGTCCAAAACGCGTAGCGTCGAAGACAATACCGAAGCATATTATGAACAAGGACATAGCTGTTCTCATTTTGTGAATAAATTTATCATTATACACCTTTTTTCATCATTATAACCAGAAAAAGTCGAAATTCTAGCGTTGGGATGATGTTCGTCGCGCGACCGCGATCGCGGACTGGGAAACGTTCAGCGCGTCCGCTCATTGCACAGAACGAAACTCTTACATATCCGAGCAGCACACTGCAGGTGTTAGAAATTTTAGTTCAGCGGCATAATTTCACTCAAATTCACAGGTTTTTGACTGAACATTATTCATTGCAAAGTAAAAATTGTTTAGATGAACATATTTTTTTTAAAAAATGTAAAATGTTTTCTCGTTTTATAAAAGTGTTATGAGGTCAAAGGTCAGCTGGCGTGACTACCTAAAGATTGGACTCCGCCTTCGCTGATACTGAGAGACCCGACTTATAGAACTTTGATTGGCGGGAAAGATTTGCTTCCTAAACACATTTAACATAATTTATTTTACGATTTTCAACACTATTTTTTAAAGCTGCCTGCTTGTTTGGAGAAAATCCACTTTGTATGTGATCACTTGTGTGAAAGTAGACAATCTCTGATCAAATCTTGTGTTAATGATAGAAGGTAAAATGGTTTCCAATTTAACAACGTAGACTTTGCCTAAGGCAATCGCTGCAATGTTTATTCATAAAACCTGGACAAGTATAGAAAGTGATCAGTTCAATCATGGAGGTAGCCTTACTACCTCCATGCTCCCTCCATGGTTCAATTGTCTGTTTTGCCAGAAGATGGTCGGTGCTTACATATCTCATGACAGCCTGTCGGCATACCCCTTTGATCAAAAGAATTCGACTGCATTCAGTCGTAGGTGACTGCCATATAGATTTTATAATAGCAGATAATTCAGAACTAAGCCTTTTACATGAATATATGCATGCCATTTACCTCAGTGTGGCACGCGACTTGGTTTTCTTTGACAACAAAACGAAATGTTAACAGGGCGTTTTGACAAGTAGGGGCGGCAACTTTCCGCAAAGTGATCCGAGAATTAGTGATCAAGTGTCACTTCTCAGATCATTTCATGAAAACTATCACTGCACATACTTGTCAACAAGCCCAATTAACGGCTCTGTTGTAGAAAGTGTGCATCAAAACAAACCATGCCTCTTGGGTCGACAAGTGATTGACATGCATGCACATTTGAATCTCCATATACTTATCAAGCGATCAAACGCTATCTGCCGCCCTGAGAAAGGATGACTGTGAGATGTTACATTAGCTTTCTCGCCGCAAAACAGCATTTCATAGTGAAATATAGCGAGTTTCAAGAATGCCAGAACCGGTTTGCGTTATGGGTTCGCGATATTGTCCTTTTTCATATCAAAAGGGGTTGGTTGAAGCCAGCCATCACACGGCACTGACGTGAATATACTGAGTGGAGAGCAAAATCGATACAACTTGGAAATAATTACGAATTCTAAGTTAACTATGTTATAAATATTAAAGAGAAAGTCCATTACAGTGGATCTTTATTATGAGACCCAGTCTCGCTGTTACCCAACTTAAAGAGTCACCGGCGTTTCGCAACGAATGACAAGTTTGTCGCCGAACCCTTCGGCTTAATTATCTGTGAATGTCAGAGTGTCTTTTGCCCTTGCCGCAGTGAAGTGTGCTTTGAGAAGGCCGAAACTATTGTGCTCAACATTTGTAACTTGTCCTTTTCGTCGTTGTCGCTTTATATTCCATAAAATTGTTAGATCAAACTTGACGACAAAGGAAAAATGGTAAATGGAGACATGAACTCTGAACCGTACACGTTTGATAGCCAATGAAAACACGACAAGCCTGTAATCGCGGAAAATCTCTATTTTCCCTCTGTAGTTTTAACTTTAAAAGCGAAAAGTAAACTAGTAGTAAGTTTTATCAAAGCCTTGCGTCAAAACAAGATCGCTGCATATATTTCTCACGTCGGAACTTGTAGTGTTCTAACATCATTTTGCTCATTTAGATCATGTTGTTTTCTGTGAAAATATCTCTAAAATCGCAATTCTGTGTCTCACCAGTGCGACTTTTACTAGCGCCGAGATGTACTATAGCATTTATTGTACTTGTTGTACTTGGGCCTCAGCCCAAGTACATTTGTTTTCATTCCGTGGGAAAAAACTCTGTAAGGTATAACCATTTCTGGCTGAGACCAGGGAGGGCAAAATGTCTTGGCTTCATCTTTCTTGGCATAATAAATGGCGTAATGATGCTAACTTAATGGAAGTGCTGCTCTCAGCCAGTCATGAATAAGTGAGATGTGAATATAAATGCTTCTCTATCTGAGTTTTTGCCACAAAATCTTCTGAATATAATCAAAATGTGCATCGAAATGCAACAATTAATGCACCCTCCGTTTCCTAAGCGATGGCACGACCCTTGCTACACCCACTGGACGAGCCAAAGTGGGAGGGGTAATTTCAGTTTGGTCGAACAGGAGGGCTCGAGACCAGAATTTAACATTTAAACTTGAAACATGTTTAATCACTGACAAGATGTGGACTAGTGTTAATCAAGGTGAAAGTTTGAAAAGGAAAGGTTTTATATCCCGGACACAATGAAAAACATTACGACTGGAAACTGTACCCCCAGTTGAGAATAGTAATGCCCACAGCGATGGAGAACACTTATCCTTGAGCTGAGAAAACCAGACCATCATTTCGAAATAGAGCTGCAGATTCGAGAAGCTCGTTCAAAATAGCTTGGTACACCCCATAAAGGGGTGGTTTCGAGTTTTGAGGGCAAATTTCGCCTCCTTCATATAGAAATCGTACGTTTGTTTTTCCAGGAGAACACACCATTTGACACAAAATTTGCATGTAAAGGGGTCGCCAGTAAGTACGTGGTCAAATCTGGCATAAGAAACAATATGAAATGTTGGGTAAAGCCAGTCCAAAATAAACTGATTTGAACTTTTGTGTTTTGTAATTTATACCACTGCAGTAACATTACCTTTTTTGACAACATCACACAATGTAATACGTTTTGAAACTGAATACTCCGACGTATTCTGTGTCTCCTTTGCTAAAAAATACGGTATGCCGATTACCATGTAAGGAGATGATGACGTCAAGACAGATTTGTAGTGCGTTTGGTCCTGGATGGTGTACGAAGCTTTGTCGAGGTAGCTTGTGTATTTATTTCCTAAATGGGAGAGATTAGGGTCGATCTAAACGAAGGCCGAAGAATGTTATGATACTCTAAGCGAGCTGAACTCTAACGCGAATGGTTGGATAATTTGGAGGATG
This sequence comes from Ptychodera flava, assembly GCF_041260155.1. Taxonomy (NCBI): domain Eukaryota; kingdom Metazoa; phylum Hemichordata; class Enteropneusta; family Ptychoderidae; genus Ptychodera; species Ptychodera flava. Next base: position 16,034,807 of record NC_091941.1, read on the forward strand.
TCTAGAACCGGGGTCTAGAATGATCTCGTCTCATTAAGATTATTTGTCGGTCAGTATTGAATTTCAACTGCGTCACAAGTTTGCGAAATGAGTATTCCGTCGAACGGTCAACGAACGATGTTTTAGAAATCTGGAGACATGGCACATCGCATTTTTATTTTAGTATTTTATATTTTACAAAAGATTTAAGAAGCAATGATTTTGTCGAAAATTCTGAAAAAAATATAGAAAGATTTGATCGCGAACACATTTTCACTTGGGGTCAACTAGCCCTGCGTACGATGCTGTGTGTTCTGCTACAGCTAATCGCCCCGCTCACCACAACCCTGCAAAGACCCGTACGTAGGGTCGGTGACTTCAAATCCATTTTGGGACTTCACGTAAAAAGCCAAATTACTGCCGAAATTCAGCGTTCTTGGGCCCAAGTCGTATCCCAGCCTACCTCAGCTACTCGATCGCTTCCAAAAATGACAGTCTTTATTGACTTCTCGTAAATAACCGTCGATGTCGGCAACTCTCTCGCTAGCCCTGCCTACGATGCTGTGTGTTAGCTGTAGCACATAGCATCGTACGCAGGGCTAGGGGTCAACCGGATGCGCTATTTTGCGGGTTGCGGGTTGCGGGCATGAAAAAATGTGTTTTTTGATATCATTTTCGCCCTTCTCACACTTCAGATTAGTTCAACCGCCGATAAAAGCACAATTTTCAAAATCGTTTTCAACGCCGTTTCAAATAATTTTATTGTGGTGAACACGATTATAGTCCTAGGAAACTTTTCAAAGTCACGCTGGATCAAATGCTTGAAGGGGGCATACCGGCATGGAGCGACTATCATACTGCAGGTGCAAGTCATACGTTCATGATATTAGGAGATAAATTATTGAGAGTCGGAGCTGCAGAACACAAAACTAAAATGTTAGCAGAATGTCGTTCTCTGAGGTCGCGACCTCGCTTGAACCGAAACGGCAAAGTAAACTATGTCCTTTGTTGTACGTCTTTTTCTTTTTAAAGATTTCATGAAAAATACACGGCATTTACAATACACATCACTTCTACGCTTTTTTAAGTCAAATCTTTCCTTATGCATTGCATTTAACTAGGCATTGTTTAATTTTCTGTATGAGTTGCCCTGGAACCGAATTGTGAATGGATGCATTACAAAGAATTTACTTCCTATGGCCTGATACTAGAAATGTAACAATTTTCAATCCGCGATAAGTGGCGACATTTCCGAGGCGCGATTTTTTTTTTGTCAGTCTGGTATTACGTATATTTCTCACTCACATCCATGGCAAGAAAGAAAAGTGATTCAGATCCCTAATTATTTGTAATGGCCAGGCAGCCATCATCATCATTGATAATAGACACATTCTAAAGGTTTTATTTCTTATATACTAAATGCCATATTACATATATTAGAAAACTAGCCATAATTCTAAAAACCCGCAGCCCGCAACCCGCACTTTAGCAGATACCAGGGTCAACATGGGGTCGCAGCCATGTTGCCTCAAAACTTATTTCTGTCTGCACTCAAAACTCAAAAATGTCGGATATGAACCTGAAAAATCGATGCAATTTCGTCAAAATTCGGCGAAATTTCAGCCTATAGACAAAATTTCATCTAGGTAAGGTAAATTTACTGAAATTTGATCGACAAATAATCCTGAGCTTGAACGTGACAGCTCGCCTTCTCCGGGAAGTCAAGTATCCAGCTGCCCATACACAGTTGCCCATATGGCCAGGTTTATGAGATTGTTTTCAAGCGAGCGAGCCAATAGAGCTAGAGGTCTGATTTTTGGTATATAGGAATAACTTAGCAATACAATTATTTTGACAAAATGTCACGTGACCTCAATGACCTTTGACCTCAAATAGATATATTTGTCCACAACTCAGTAACCACAAGTGCTACACCCTTCATATTTGGTATGATGGGACACCTTATGACACCACATATTGTACCTCATTAATTATGCGCATATCTAATTCTGAGCAAGCCAATAGAGCTGGATGTCCGATTTTTGGTATATTGGGATAACTATAGGGTAGAAATCTAAATATGCCCATCTAAATATTAGACATCTACCATCGAGAACAAAAGAAATTTGCTGTAATTTGAATATTTAAGGAGTTTAAACAATTTTCACTACAAATAAAGAACCCCTGCCTCAAACTCCACAAAAGTTGCTAGACATATTTTGCCGTTGTCATGCCATTGCTTCGTTTAATAACCAGTTAATCAAATGCCTAATTGACAGGAGGAAATTCAAGACCATATTTGAATAGTAGTATATATTGTCCTCAAAACTCTATCACGGCCCAAGTACTCATTGCCTTCAGCAATACTGCCTTGTTTTGAGTGAAATCACTGTTTTCAAACTGCTACAGAAATGCAGTATCACTTTTCACTTCTGATTCAGGTGTTTTCGCCGAAATTCAAAGTCGGATTGATTGCTTGATCAAAGGAATGTAGCCTATTGTTTTTGTGAATTGACAAACCGATTGATAAGTTCTTCCCTTTTGTGTTTCACGCCAAATACCTGTCAGCTAACAATTGTCCCAACTTGTTGAGAGGGCGGTACAGATCTATCAAACCAATCAAACGGTTTGTTAATTGCACAGGATGTACGGCAGAAAGCAAAGATCATCGTGTGACCGTTGAAAAGGATAGTGTTGATTATATGATGTGTTTTCACCTTGCAATGGTCCATATTAACCGACGGCATAAAGTACGACCCTTTTAGATATTTTTAAAACAATATGATCAGACAAGGTTGAAGTTGAGGTACTGTGGTTCGCCGGGTTTTTTGTCGCAGTATTAATGATTAAACATTGCTTATTCCTTATACCGAAGAAAATACATTGCAGTCAAATGTTGCCTTGTCACCATTCTTCTATTAAAGTACCAGTGTACCAGATATATCATCCATGTGACCATGGGTATACATCAATCATATGACGTAGTAGAGATGACGAGCATATACAGTTCCATAGGGTTACATGTTATTTGTCAGTATTTTTCAGATAAGCATTTCCTGTAATTCATTAAAACAAACTTAAAGTTTTACGCTAAAGTGATTTACTATGTTTATAGATAGGGTCATGAAGCACGGAGTAGTTGCTACGCACTTTCTTATTCAGTGATGTCACGTGTACAATACCTTGTCACACAGAATTGGTACAGCACGGGATATTGTCAGACTTTTTCCTCATTTGTCGGTGATCAAAGAAGTCCCCCTTGTCCTTGGTCGACAAGTTTGTCACTTTCACGAACAATGGCGGATCATCGCCTTCTACGGAAGGAAAGGTGGCCGAACATGACGCGGTCCACACGTCGGATTTGTCAATCATGCCGTTGTCGCGGCGACGCTTTTGTTCAAAAGTCTCTCAACCAGTGGAACAAAAGTTGGCGGCAAAATCAAACGATGAACATTCTGATAAACAGTGGCTCCATGTTACCTTCGGCACATTCGTCAAGCATCAGTTGAGAGTTGAACATCGTCCTGCTGAGAATCGCCAAACATCTTTTCTTTCGGTCAGTGTCACTTATTGCCAGAGAATCCCCGAAAGCCAATCTAGAAGTCCTTCAACTAACGATAGTAAGAAGAATCAACTAGACTTATCCATAGTGCAGCTGTCAACAGTTTCAGTAACGATAGACCTCACGTCACCATATCCAAGGAAAGGTAAGTGTTATAGTGTAAACAAAAAAGTTTCAAATATGGGCATCAACGATATACCTGGCGCTTCTAAATTTGAAGTTGTTTCCTTCAAGAAACCAGACACATTTACTGAAAGTAAGGCAGAAGCGACTCTCTCCTCAGAGAGATCACAGACTGAACCCCTTTACGCGTCGCTCATTAAGGTAGAATGCGCCTCGGGGTTAGATATTCGGACTCTCAAACTTTTACAGTTCTTATCTGATCTACCACTTTTGGGGGTTCATTTAAAAGCTCTTGCTTTAACTCTCTGTCCTATTACGTTCTTCGAAAATCCGAAATTTTACTGTTATGTATAGAGTTAACACAGGGATGGCGGCCATTATGAATTTCAAATAGCGGTAAATCTTGGGTAATTTGTTTCTCAGGTACCGTACCAAACCGATTTTGAAAGAGAATGGTTGAAAAATTCCTTGAGGAAAGTTTGAGCAAAAGTTTAAAGTTAATGCCACCTTAAAAGCAGAGTGGGAGATGTCATAGATTTGCAAGACTCACACACTGGCTTACCTCTTAGAAACGAGATTTCACGATTTCGACAACTTATTCTAATACTCCTTACCCAATCCAACAGATACAATGAAGATGACAGACAGCCATCGGTATTTGGAGACAGAAGCTGGGCAGCCATCTTGCTTTCGTGGTCCAGCATTTACGAAAGACAAAGTTAAGGTATTGTTGCAGGTTTATGACAACTACACCAAGTATCCCGACCCGACACAAATCAAACAAACGGCTGAACTGCTCGGTCTGACCGCCAAACAAGTACAAGTAAGAAAATTTCATGATTTTGTTGTTGTTTATAAAGAGAATGAACTAGTTAGATTTTGTAACAAATTGTTTCAAGTGCAAAGTATATGGACCCATACACGATGGACAGTCAAACGGGAAAATGTGATGATTAAAATTTTGTTTAATACTCTCCTGCCTGTTGCTCTTGCAAAAGAGATTCTGATTCTGAAATTTGAATTTTGGACTTATTTTATCAAAGTCTTGAACAACCTCCACTGAATATTCAATCCCCAAAAGTTCCAGTCAAGTATTGGTACAAGATGTCTCTATAGTGGGTTGTAAGTGCATTATTTAGGAACTCTTACATTATTGCCTGTAAGTAAAGTAGATAAACGTCAGTTGTCTGACAGTATGATGACTATATAAGGCAGCTTCAGCGTATTTAACGTTTTCTCTTTTTTTTATTTCAGTGTTGGTTTAGAAATCGACGTGCAAGAGAGCGACGACAGAGGAGGTATATGCAGTATCTGGAGCTGAGAGATACCCTTTTACAGCCATATTCGCCGTGTGTCAGCAGCCCACAGTCCATCAACAGTGATTCAACAATGAGTGCAACTCCAAGTGAATCCATCCAGTCAAGTTTTGAATTTCCCGGCATGCCGTGTAAGTTCCAGTCGTCACCTGATTCAGCGTTGTCTCCGAGCTTACCTCCGTCTCCACCCGGTCACTTCTATCCCGTCGAACCCTCCTACAACTTGATCTGGTCTCCTGACGCTGTTGACTCCAGCTGGCAGGGACACGTTCCGTGTGTACCACTTCCATTCCATTGCGGTGTTATCTGTGGTCTACCGAGATATGGTAACGGCTATTCTGCTGTTCCGCAGTTTCCAACTCCACCGCAGTCTCAAAGACGTCTTCCGTAGAACTGTCAGTAAATACGAGGAACTATCGTGCAATTGTTAACTTTCACTTGTAGTTAATGTTCATAACTTCAGATGAGATTATTGTGTTGAGGTATGGTTTCAGAGATTTCATCATTTGTATATTTCATTTTCTTCATATTCCTTTACAATTCTGCGAAGACTGTAAATATCATTTTCATGAGTAATAAAAAAATAAAACATGGTCACGAAATAAGAATCTTGTAATTATTGTTGTCGCTCTTGAATTTGGTTAGGCGTTCGGGAGGTGTGTGCGTGCGCGAGAGTGTCTGTGTGTGTATGTGTGTGTGTGTGTGTGTATTTGTGAATCGATTCGGCTAAAAATGTTGACACTGGGGATATATTTTTAGCACGTAATGTATGTACATTGGTTGCTCTACGTTCCCTTTCACTGTCATCGTAATGAAGGAGAAAAGGACGCAGAAAGTAGAAATTGCTCTGTCATAACAACTAGTCTGTCTCAGCTGAAATTTTAATTTGCCATCGGTAAGCCAAATGTTTCAATTTTTCATTTCTCTAATCTACTACTTGTGGGTGTCATTTTGAAGGTCTTTGAGCAAGAAGAAAGTTTTACCGTCTTAGCTTTTTTTAAAATAGACATTTTCTTTTGCAGACAGACAGAGACAGACACAGAGACAAAGAGAATGACAGAGACAGAGAGACAGACAGAGACAGATACACAGACACAAAGATTGTTTCCCTTTTTGGCCTCCAAACAGACTGCTGAAGTAATATATCCACCGGCCAGTCGAGTTCAGGGGAGAACGTCAATTAATTTTACAGAAACTAATGACACTATCGCTGTGGTTTGGATATTAAGGTACACATTCACCTTTGTGGCACGATCGTATCATGGCATTTGTATTCACTATCGCCACTATTATCATCACAACAATACAAAAACCACACTTAACGATGATCCAGTTTGAAAACCCTGATATGTACGTTACATAGCGAGAGAATAAGAGTAAGCTTCTGTCTGCAAAACTACACCGAATGCTATTTCTAAAAGTATTTCCTAACTCCCTTAGTTTTTAAAAATGTTTTTATTGACTTTGGTATATTGACTTTGGTATGGTATAAAATTTTGTCAATGAGAAACATATTTCAAAACTAAGGGAAGTTGAGTTACGAAACACTTATAGGAAAAGCCTTCGGTGTAGATTTGATAGACATTGTAGAATATGGAACATTGTAAAGTGAGATTTAAAACATTCAAAGAACGATTGTCCACAAGCATATGGGTTTTTGTCACAAGTACAGTAAGAATTCGGGTGACTATACTTGTAATGGCACACACAGGCTTTGGCTATTGAAACAGAATCTAGAAACTCTGATAATGTTCGCAATGAAATAATGTTCGCTTTAAAAAAACATTGCATTTTTCGCTTCGGAAACCCCCAAAACAAAACAAAAACAACAAACAAATTAACATTGCTTAATATTCTTATTGTTGTCATCGAATTGTAAGCATTCTGTCCTATACTGGAGCTATGCGTTTTCTCTGGCACAACCACAGGGGTCAGGAGTCAGTCCCCTGGGGTGGGGAGGGTGGATTTCTTTGTGCAATGGTTTGGTTTACTTTATTTTATTTTATCAATTTTGACTGTGATATTCCAAATACAGATTCTGACTCAAAGCCGTCTGGCTGCTTTCTTTATTACCCACAAGTCCTTATATCTCCAACCTGTGTACACACCACTTTAATTGCTCCGCTAACATTATTGCCAACTGCAGTTGGCTAATTGGCTGTCCGTATCAGCGGAATAATTGATAAAGTAAACACCACAGCCGTTCCACACGATATAAAATAAGACATTGACTTCAATCGCCCGAGTTCTATATATGAATTGTCATTTCCCAATTTTCGGTGAAGTTCCTTTATTTCACTAACGCCTTGAATACCGATTTAAATACTTTACAGATTTCCCTATTTTCGTTCTGGCTAAAATAAATTCTCAATGTCTATATTTATATTGGACCTGGAACAGTTTTACCCAAATGTTCTCACTGCAGTGGCGCGGCGGAACTTTCACGATATAGTGACGTTACGTCATTTAAAATGTGTACAAGTCATTATGAACGCCAAACGAAAAGCGTACAGGTCTGTTTTAGAAAAATCTCTTCAGCGTAAATAAGTTAGTGAAAGATTGTTTTGATTTCGTCAAAATGAAATTATATTACCATGCCCTGTCCATTGCGTTTCAATTAGTCGAGCTGAACCACGTGACTGCCCACAAATACCCGGTAATGGTTTGTTTTCATGCCCGTGAATATCAATAATATCGTAAACATAGTAACTTTACGGCTAAACGGAAATTGTGATTTGTAGAAAGATCATAATCAACCACAAAATAAAATTGAGCATTTGTTGGCCAAGTTTAGACGCTTTTTTTCAAACAAATCTCCGGATTTGCAAAATTTTTGCAGCGCGCACTACTCACCCGTTGTCATTTGCACGGGACATTTTCGTAAATTTTGACGGTTTTTCGGGGGTTCGTTGATAATATAATTGAAATAACAGACTCCGCGCTTACCATTAACGTTTATTTATGGGCGCGGGCGAGAGGAAAGCCAAATTAACGGGCTCGGCAAGCCTCGTCCGTTAATTTTTGGCTTTCCTCTCGCCCGCGCCCATAAATAGACGTTAATGGTCAGCGCGTCGCCCGTTATTTCAGATAATATGTATCGTCCGATTTATCCACTTTGAATTTCAAATATCGCAAAATGTTGGGTACTTTGTCTCGCTAGCTCCAAACTTTGCACGGTAATCCCCGATTTTTATCGTTGATTTGGTAAGAGAATGGTTGAAAGTTTCATTCAGGAAATCTAGAGCGAAAGTTGCTTCGAGGTGCATGCTACCTTAAACCACAGTCGCCTGTTTTCTCCAGTTCCGCGCTGCACCTACGCGCCGCTTGGCTGGTCCCCGCCTCTACGTGCTGCGTCTAGACACGTGAGACGCAGTGATCAGCGAAACGCGCCGCACGCGCGGACGTGTGTATGTACGCCTGCAAGCGTATAACATACACGTCTATGGGGCGCATAAGTGCAGAGCGAAATTTTAACTCTTTGTTAAACATATCAGCTGTACCTATGCCCCACGACACTGGTAAGGACTACATAATACTGTGTGTAGAACCGTTACAACTGTCTTTACGATTGTAATTTTCATTGAAATATGTAAAACATTAGCTGTATTGCAAGGCATTTAGTGTATTTTGCGTTCTTTTTACCGAAACCCTGTCGCACGTCTTGAAGTGCCAGACATTGTATTTTCTGATTAGGTATAAAGGTGACAACAGTGGCAGGCATATTAGCCAATTCTCTAGTTTTCAACTTCACAGGAAGTATTAATGATGTGTTGGACGAGGCTGTGGTAGCACAGCAAAGTTTTAACAACGTCACGAAATGTGATCGGGGCTCCTGTAAATTGTTCCGCAATTTTTTGAGGTTTTTGTCAGTCAAAGTACAATAATAATTTGACATCAATGTAAGACATTTGCAATATCGGTAAAATTCCTTGATATCACTACTTTTCAATAGAATCGACCCACACACTGAACACTCAAAAGTGACAACACTGCTGTGCAATATTCTTTTTTATTTATTTAAAAAACCCCAAGAAAATGACATGTACAGTCTTCTCAGAACTAGAGAGAAGTATAAAGCAAATGGAATATTTATTTATTTGCATGCAAATGACGAAATCTCTACTAAAACTACACGTTAACTGACGCATATCTACTAGTAACCAACATTGAAAAACAAGCGAAAGTTAACAATTGCACGATAGCTCCTCGTATTTTCTGACAGTTCTAAGGAAGATATCTGTGAGACTGGGGTGGAGTTGGAAATTGCGGAACAGCTGAATAGCCGTTACCGTATCTCGGTAAACCACAGATAACACCGCAATGGAATGGAAGTGGTACACACGGAACGAGTCTCTGCCAGCAGGAGTCAACAGCGTCAGGTGACCAGGTCAAGTTGTAGGAGGGTTCGACGGGATCGAAGTGACCGGGCGGAGACGGAGGTAAGCTCGGAGACAGTGCTGAATTGGGTGATGACTGGAACGCGCGGAGCATGCCGGGAAATTCAAAGCAGGTCTGGTTGGAATCACACTGAGTGGCACTTGTCGTTGAATGGGTGTCGGTGGACTCTGGGCTGCTGACACACGGCGAAAAGGACTGTAAAAGGGTATCTTTCAGCTCCATATACTGCATATACTTCCTTTGTTGCCGCTCCCGTGCGCGTTGATTCCGAAACCAACACTGAAAATAGAAACATAATGTTAAATCGCTTTGGGTGCAACGTATTATTACGATTCTCTGCTGACATTTACCGCGTTGTTTTCATTAATCCAGAATCCCTAATAAAAACATTTTAATCATTTTCAAGTAGCACTTTCCAAGGCAAGGACGTAAAAATGGGGAGTTTTAAGGGATGGGACATTTAGTGGAGGGTGTTCACAGTGATGAAATGGAAATCATCCCCTTTTAAACTATAACACCCATCTTGGAATAGACAGAGCAACGTATATGTAACAATTCCGCTTTCTTTCATTTTAGTACTGCGAATGCCTGGTTGCAAAAGAAACATGTTTACAAGTATCCAAGAAATAAACTCCGCATATTTTTCAATTTTTACCGGCGATTGCAAGAATCGATGGCGATCTAACGCGTTCATTTGTTGCTTTCACAGCAACAACAAAAACAACAACAACATAACATACATTTTTCTTACTTTTACTTGTTTAACGGTCAGACCGAGCAATTCAGCTGTTTTCTTAACTTGCGCCGGGTCGGGATACTTGGCGTAATCGCTGTAAACCCTCAACAATGCAGTCACTTTGTCTTTCGTAAACGCTGGACCACGAAAACAGGATGGCTGCCCAGCTTCTGTCTTCAAATACCGATGCCTGTCTCTCATCTTCCTTGTACCTGTGGGATTGGGAATTTGTGTTAACATCAGTTGTCTAATGGTAACATACAACTCTTAAAAAAGGCCACTTCTTTTTAATGGGATAAACCACAGTGTCTCAGAGCTACAAATCTATGATCTCTACAATTTTGCTATAATGATGTGCACGGCAAGTGGTTTATAGTCCGTGACCTCCCTGGGGTGTAAGACACGTAATATGACTTCTTGGTACGGTTGTCGCATTTCTTTCATAAAATCGCTTCTAATTTATAGGCGATTGTGGATCGTTGCTATCCAAGCTCTGTTATGGATGAAAAACGCTTACCTTTCTTTAGAGAATTGGAAGTGAGATCTACCGTCACAGGGACTGTTGACGAGTGCACTGTGGATAATTCTGGTTGATTTCTCATGTTGTCGTCACTTGAAGGACTTCTCCAATGCATTGTTTTCTCTGATAATAAATGAATCAGGACTGAACGAAACGATGTTGGGCAACCAGCTCTGTAGACGATGTTCAACTCTCAAAGGATGTTGGCGAGTGTGCCGACGATAACTCAGAGCCACTATTTATCAGTGTGCGCATCTTTTGATTTGCCGGCAACTTTTGTTCAACTTGTAGGGCGACTTTTGAACAAAAGCGTTGCCGCGACAACGGCATGATTGACAAGTCCGATGTGTGGACCGCGTCATCTTCGGCCTCCGTTTCTTCAAGATTTGACTTCGGCAAAGTGACACTTTACAAACGGCAATGGTCCGATACTGTGTGTGAAAGTGACAAACTTGTCAACTCTGTCAAAAGACCACAAAGAAAAACCGACTTCTGTCGTCATGACCGACGCATCAGGGAAAACGATGACAAAATCACATGTTTTATGATAATTTAATGTGTCAGTGTGCACATAATCACAGAAATATCCTAGAAAGTGCGTAGTAACTATTCCACGCTTCTATTACCATATCTGTTACACAGAGTAAACAATGTGAGCATTGGAAACTGTCTTATGTTTGTTTTTCTCAACATTTACAGAGTTCAGTTTCCATGGCATTGTTATAAAGATACTGACAAATAGAAAGACGGTCTATGATACTTTTAATGTCGGTCGACGTGTTCTACCTCCATGCTGTTTGGTACCAGAAAATGATAAGGCAACATGTGACCTCCTTGAAAGTAGCTTCATTGGCTATAATCTAAGTTGCAAGAATAAGCAATATTTAATCACTGATACTAACACAAGAATGAAACAACTGTAGATCAGCCACACTGTGATGGCGCTGTTCCATTTCAAAACTATTGCAAGGTGACAGCGTCAACACCTCCCCTTTCCAAAATCACATGATGAGATGATCTTTGATCTCGGGCGTATATCCGGAGCATTAAGCACACAGCGTGATTAGCTTAATAGAGTCGTACCGCCTCCTGGACACGTTGGACAGATACTATACTGACGAGTACTTCTCGCCTAAGACAATAGGAAGATTTATCAATCGGTTTCTGGATTCGTGAAAACAATAGGCTTCATGCCTTTGATCAAGTGAGCAATCCGACTTGACTTTCGGCTACAAGCCTGAATCGCTACAGCACTCTACTAGTAAACCACAGAAATCGACATGCCTATATTTTGTTTTTTTTGCAAGTTCTTCAAGCGATCATTATAACTTTTCACCCGTTTTGGTACGTAAACGGAATGAAAATTGTGAATGTTTTGACCCAAAAACATGTTCGTTTTGAAACTTATGATCGTTTGGTTTAATAAATCTTGATGCACATTGAATTCATTACTGGTATTCAGAGACAATTTTCAAACCATAAAAGCGAAAGAGTTCCTAATTTACCGACTTTTGTGGGGTTTATGTCTGTGATTACTAACAGAATACTGTTTAACAGTTACTGTCACCTCCCTTCCATTTTATCATTGTCGTCAACTTCGATCTCACTATGAGTTGGAAAATGAAGAGGTGCGGTGACAACGACGAAATTGACAAATTACAGATGTCGAACACAACGTTTTCAGCCCACTTAACACATATACTTAATGCTGCAACAAGTGCAGAGGAGACTAGGGTATTCACAGGTAATTATGACAAAGGGTGCGCCGACAAACTTGTCACGCTTTGAGGAACATCGGTGACTTTTCCTGTCATGTGAAAGTGTAACAAGAGTCCTTTGAAGAATGAGACTGAGTGGACTTTCATTGAATATATATGTGACACGAGTTAACTTCGAGTCCCTTAAACATTTACTAATTGGTATCTATATCACTCTGTGATAATAGATTCAACCAATCACTATTGACACAAAAGGTTACAGTCGCCAACTCTGCGAGAAAACAAAAATATTACAGGCTTTGCCATTTTAGAAACTAGACAACTTGTATTTCACTTTTACATTCGAACTACTGTTTTGCGGCGAGAATGTTGGAAGTATTAAAAAATACCTTAAAAAGTACCTTCATAACTGTCGCAGAAATTGCCAGAAGTCTTTGGATCGTATCCGATAGATAGGTATTTAGCAACGCATGACTGTATCGTTTCTGTGTGAAAAGGCAAGTAGTGTTTTAATACAAATACTCACACAGAACCGTGAAAATGGCGTGTTAACATGTACGATCGGCATGATTTTCTTGACACGATCTGAGCAGGGACAGTTTACAAAATCTCAGACCATTTTAGGAAACTTGTACATGTCTACTCCCTGTTAACGGCTCATTTTGTCAAAGAAAACCAAGTAGAACCGACATCAGCGTGATGAACTCTAACTAACCTTCTCAAAGCAGAACTTGGAATAGATCATGATTTTCTTTTCTAATTTGTGCAAGTTTAAGGGTAAACAGTAGGGCGAACGCAGTTTAGGCCACGCCTACTTTTAGTAACCGAAAACCATTTTACCAACACTCTTAAACAAATGTACACGTGTGTTCACAACACTTCATCCACTTTATAACGGAACTTTTGTTTTTCTCCACAGAGTTAACACAGGGATGGCGGCCATTTTGGATTTTAAATATCGGTCAGTCTCGGGTTATTTGTTTCTCTTGTACCAAAATTTGCGCGGTGTGTGACAAAAATTTTTATTCTTGATTTTGAAAGAGAATGGTCGATATATTCATTGAGGAAAGTTTGTGCAAAAGTTTAAGTCTTTAACTTTCGAGGCGCATACTACCTTAACTGCACACAACATTCAAATGAAAGCAAAGGACTCACATCACGTGAATATTCAATATCAAGAAGACTTATGCGAGAACCGGCAATTTAGGACAACAGCTTTAAAAGGTATGAAATGACGCTCTATGGATAGTGATAAAGCTAATACAGGTTTCATGAGACAAATTCATGACCTCGATTTAACGAGATTCTTTGCCGATTCAAACGACGTTAGCTTGTACAATGAACGCCTACACCCCGATCGTTTATTTTGTAATCCTTGGAGAATTTAGAGTGTGATATTTAAATACCGTCATAAATTGCACGCAGTTGGGTGAAAAGAACAGCAACAGACAACATGTTTATTATTTTTACATGTAATTGATTTATTGTGATGTTACAATCGAACACTCGACATTGTCTATATTGCCTGCTGGTATGTAGAACATAAAAACAAAAGAGAAAAACTAGGACATTAATGAATAAAATATACTGTAACTTTACAAATAGCGATTAAATAACTTTAACCATAACATATAAATATTCCAGTCCGTGTGAAGAAACTCATTACCAGTAAATGACGTTACTGGCAGTTCTAAGGAACATATCTGTGAGACTGGGATGGGGTTGGAAACTGCGGAACAGCTGAATAGCCGTTACCATATCTCGGTAAACTACAGGTAACACGGCGATGGAATGGAAGTGGTACACACGGAACGTGTCCCGGCCAGCAGGAGTCAACAGCGTCGGCTGACCAGGAGGTTTCGATGGGATGGAAGCGACCGGACTGAGACGGAGATAGGTTTGGTGATGGCGTTGAATAAGGTGACGACTGGAACATACATGGCATGTCGGGAAATTCAAAGCTGTGCTGGGCTGATTCAGAGGGAGTGGCCGGTGTTGACGATACATCGGAGGTCGTTGCATCACTGTCAACGGAAGATGAACAAAGCTGGACGCGGGTATCTCTTAATTTCAGACGCTGCATGTATCTCCTCTGTCGTCGTTCCCGTGCACGTCGATCCCTAAACCAGAACTGAAACATAGAAATAAAATACCGTTTATAAGTGCTGACGATGTAATCTACGATAGGAGTATACTTACTATCACATTCGGTGTTTGACATCAGTGTATAGTTTGTGAGGTTTCTTACAAAGTAACCATGTACAAACAGATATGACAACACTTTTCAAGCAAAGCGCCACCTGATGTTAGTTTTAATATATTCTACTCTCAGCACGTCGATAACGTATTTCAAAAATGAAGTGCATTTCATGAGTGCTTACAGCAATTAACATTCCTTACCTGTACTTGTTTAGTGGTCATACCAAGCAATTCAGCTGTTTTCTTGACTTGCGTCGGGTTGGGGTACTTGGTGTAATCATCATAAACCGTAAGCAGTGCTTTCTCTCTAACTCTCATCAACGATGGACTACGGAAAAAAGATGGCTGCCAAGTCCTAATCTGCTGATAAAGATTCTTACTCGGCATCTTGACCGTACATGTTCAAAAAAAAAAAGAGTTTTGTACATGTTAGACGGCTTGTAAAGTCCAAAACATTCACGGTTTCAACGTTCTGTTTTCATCCAATATGAGGTATCTTATAGGTCGTATATCCCCAGGATATTTTAGCATAGGGAGCAAGTGACGGGTGTACTGGACAATACAGTGCAGTTGATTTGATTCAGTTTTCTGAACAAATTTGGCTTGTGGAAACTTCCCATTTACCTCTATGCCGTAACGAAAACGACTCATTAAACCCTGTATTTTAAACATCCCGGAAAAGTGTCTTTTTGTAACAAGCGATTTATTTGTATTTGCTACTTACCTTTCCTTGGAGTTGGTGAAGTGAGATCTGTCGTTACTGGAACTGTTGACGGTTGCACTGTGGATAGGTGTATAATTAATGTTTCTTACTCTTGTCACTGGAAGAACTACTCCGCTGGTCTTCAGTGATTGTTGGTCGCTAATTGACTTCGACGTAAGGAAACGATGTTTGGCAACTCTGAAGACAATGTTCAACTCTCAACGGATGCTGTACAAATGTGCCGAGTGGACTCAGATCCACTATTTATCGAAGTGTGCATCTTTTGATTTTGCCGCCAAGTTTTGCTAAACGATGAGTGACTTTTGAAGTAAACGTTGCCGCGACAAGAGAGTGATTGACACATGACAGGTGTAAACAATGCGCGCCATTTTTGGATTTCTTTCGGGATACCGCATGAATGCAAGTCTGCACTTTACAAACAGGCATGGAATGGTAAAATCATTCGATGAAATTCGTGAAATTTTATGTTAGAGACCATAAACCAGGTGACTTCTGTCATGAACGACGAGGAGAAAAAGACACAACACATGCCGTCACCGACAGATCGCATAACTTCTACCTTACGTCACGGTTTGAGTTTGAGTAACCATGCTTACGTAGCAGATGTTGCAATAGCATACGGTGCATTCCTTCGGCCAAGGTCTTGCATTGATGGTCTATTTTTCAAACAATCACGACAGCTATTGCCTGACTGTAATCTTCAAGGATAATTTGAAATTATTTCTAGAATTCTTTACGGACAGTCAACTTTCAGAACGGGTGGTATAGGCACCGTAACAGGAGGAAGTCGAATGCATACAGGGAAGCCCATACTCGAAAATTACACTTCATCATATAGAAAATCGTGTTTCTACTTCATCGGTCCAATCAAGATTATAATAAAAAGTTAACATTGGTTCTGCCACGGCCACTCCTCTTCCACAACGCACAAACAAGCCAACTTGTACAACACCATTGCACGGCAGCTACCTTCCCTGAATCAAACTGTTAAGCTTATGTTTATAGCAACCGGTTTTTATTTCAAGAAGTTTAATATCACCGAAAAGCCAGCCAAGCCGGAACAATGGTTGACGCTTCTCGTTTTCTGTGCTTTCGCGAGGTACCACGACAATGTTGTAATCTCCACAAATATAATAATCTCCACAAATGTAATATCAACAACAATTGTAATAAAATGCACCCATAAATGTAATATCGCCCATAAATGTAACAAAAATCAACCATGAATGTAATAAAAACACCAACCACAAATGTGATAAATTGTAACCATAAATGTAATAAAAAAATCACCCAAAATTTAATACTTGTCAACCATAAATGTAATAAATCTATTTTGTCATTGCAATTGAGGAATTAGCCTTTAAATATTGATCTATGTGATAAGGAAAGCAACTCCACTCATTATTCATTTCTAAATTGTTTGCGTTTAGTGTGTTTTGCATATTTGAAAGTGTATTTTACGTTTCCCTGTTTTGTGTACAGAACTGACTGGCCATGGCTAGACACAGATGTAATCTGAGTGTCAGTGCAGTCTCTACTCCAGAGTGGGGAAGACTGTATAACACTACGATCCTTTAACGCCGTTTTTTTCGAAAATTGCCGTACTTTCTTAATCAATCTCCTCAAATTCGTCTTCAGTGGATAAATTGTGTGGAATAATCGATAGATTGTCTGTATTCCTATGTTGTCCCACTTGAAGTTTGTTCCTTCACTAGGGATGCCAGGATGTCTAATTTTGTTCTACTGTGTTCAAGGTAGTGTTCGTATTGTTTTTTACTAGATTGAAATATATGTTCTCGTCAACATGTTTTGTGTCGTAAGTTTCTGTTATAAGGTTTTATATTTCTCTGTTATTTGTTCTGAGTCATCTGTCATAAACTTTGTGTCACTGGTTGACGAGTTATTTTGACGCTTCCTTATCATGTAATTATCAGTGTCCAGAACTGCTGTTCCACTTCCGTTATCTAACGGTTTGATCAGTACCTCGCCGTTTTCTGATAGCGTTCTCAAAGTATTCTATTCTGTGTTTCGGAAAGGAAACCTAGTTTCACGAAAGTATGCAATAACATTACATTAGTCTTATTAAAGTTATTATTTACTCAAGGCATTGATAAACAAATGATCACATATGCAAGTTCAAGTTTATTACATTTATGGTTGAGTTTTATTACATTATGGTTAATTTGTTTATTACATTTGTGGTTGCGGGTTGTTACATTAATGGTTGACTATTTTATTACATTTGTGGTTGATTTTATTACAATTGTGGTTGATATTACATTTTTGGAGATTATTACATTTATGGAGGTTACAAATGTCACTGATATGCTGTGCTGCACTGTCGTCCCACGCTTGTTCCGCCATATTGTTTGACCGACAAAATATCAATACAGTGTTTTTAACAGATTCATAACAGTGAGTCTTGGTATGTTGGAAAAGCATTCACTGGTGTAGTACACGTGCTGCGTGCTGCTGCAGACTCGTCAAACACATCGGTTACTCTTTCTGTTAAGATGAAAACTAGTCAAAAGAGCTAAGGCGTCTGCCACTGTCTTCAATTTTAACACCAACAAAGACAAAACAAAAAACTTCTGGCGCTATGAAGACGTGAAGAGGGACTGTGGGCACCAGTAAAAAATCATTGAAAATTTCGTTTTCACATATACATGTTAGTCTTTGACAAAAACATTCATATTATGAAATGTGTTATTTCATTATCATTTTTATTTGTTATGTCCTCCTATCTTACAGGTCTTGCGAAATCCATCTTTATACGAAAGTACTGCGTTTTGCTTTCGATAAGCGACGGCGAATCAGAACATTAAGTTAGTAGAATCACAACTATTTTGACGATATATTTTTAGTCGCTCTCCGCGGGATTTTACATTTGAAAAGTAGACGCAACTGAAAATCGGTAAACCATCCACAGTTGCTTCGGTCTGTAAGCCAATGTGGCACGTGACTTTGGTTTGTTCTGATAACGGAGGGGGCGTAAATGGGGCTTGTTGATGTTGACAAGTTCAGTCGGCAAGTTCCTTTGGAGTGGTTGGGGAGGTGATAATTGGTATCATTAACTGTGATAAACCTAATCGATCAACACCGCCTTGTGAACACACCGGACAATTGATATATTAACAGTCACCTTTCACGAAAACGATAAGAAGAGCTTGTCAATCTCACCTTTCACGAAAACGATAAGAAGAGCTTGTCAATCTGTTTCTAAATTCGTTCAGATTGGCTACCGTACGTCATTATTCGAGTAGGGCATGCGACAAGGCTTTGTTCAAATTTTCTACCGCAAACGAGTCGTCAACGGCGGCATGTTGACAGGGATCCGCTGCACGGTTCCATTAATTGGTTGGGGAATTTAAGTGATAATTGTTATTATTGATCAAATACTTATAGATGTACACTGCCTTCTGAACGCGTTAGACAATTGATATATTAACGAGTACCTTCAAAAAGACAAGGAAGCTTGTCAATCTGTTTCGAAATTTTGACAGGGGTAGTTTTCTTCCTTTTGATTGGGCAAATAACCTGACTGTGATTGTTGGTAGCAAGACTGAATTCGAGGTTTAGATGCGTTCCTTGTACTTCACTACTTGACTCCCCTTCAGCAGATACTCAGAAAATGATAGTGTGACATTTTTATCGTTGGCAAAGTGAAATTGCAATTGCCGTAAAGTAAGCTCGTCTTTTATACATTGCTTTGCATGTGAACGATATACTTCCAACGTGTTAAATAAATCTTTTAGGCAGTGGTTGCTTAGGGAAAACGGTTTTGTGTTTGGATGTATGGCGAAAAGGTTATCAGTAATTATAGGAGATAAATAACAAAAACAGAATTTGATTAGTTGAGTATGATACGTCTAAAAAAATAAAACTACAAATCGTGGTTGTCTCTATTTGCTGCCTCATCAATCACACCTCCTTAATCTTTTATATTACACCATTGATAAAGTTCGTCCCAGCATTTATCTACGCAACGTTGTGGCCGACTTGACTTAACTCTGCTTGAACCGTAACAACAATGAGATTGATAACTTTTCATCTGTTGAACGCGACGTTAC
Organism: Ptychodera flava; assembly: GCF_041260155.1. Taxonomy (NCBI): domain Eukaryota; kingdom Metazoa; phylum Hemichordata; class Enteropneusta; family Ptychoderidae; genus Ptychodera; species Ptychodera flava. Next base: position 16,054,152 of record NC_091941.1, read on the forward strand.
CGACTTTCTCAGAGCTGACTGTAACGCGCGGCAAGCCCTCGCATCGTACAAAAGAATATTGGCCATTCACACATATTATGTCCTGGATACGCTATTTGACAAGTTGAAGGCCTTGGAAATCTTTGACCTCCTTGGAGTTTATGGTCTTTCGATTAACAAGTAAAGCACTGGTCTTTAATGAAGAAGTCACTGACGAAATTGTATTAAACTATGGTAATTGATTAACTCAACCCTCACAGATAACTTATTAAAGGGGCGGTATCCAATGCTTATAACTTTACGCAAATGTCAGTCCCACCATTGTTGGTCTAAAACTCACTGTTCCTGCCATTCTATAGATGCGAAAAAGACGATGCCTCAAATCAATTAAACTTCAGTTTTCCGATCAATCAGCGATTTATGGCACAACAGTTTTTACTCAACTAAAACCAATTTATAAGTCACTTGTTTTTATCCTTAAGACACGGCGTCTTATTATTTGACGCTTTCTTTCCTACATGTCAAGCAATGTTCGATAACTTTACAATATTAGGCTTTGAGAACAAACGGTGGACACGGACATTGAATCATTGAAAGGGATCTGCGGCAGATTTATCTGAAGGGATCCGACATGAGATAAATATTACTATTAGTCGACGGAAACGTAATCTACGCCTTATAAAAATGTCCTACTATTGGTCTACCGACAAGGACTTATCGCTGGAAACGAAAGGCAGCATCTCTTTCTGAACCTATCAATTGTCAACTTGCGTCTGATAAGGGAAGCATCCCACCGTTTATTTACCTGTACAAGACTGTTCAAGTTAAGGTAGATAGCAGTCTTATCCCGAGTTTTCCTTAACAAAGTTGATAGAATAAATGATAGAATTATTACATTTAATTTGCTGAGGGTATACAGAACTAGATTTCATGAGCGACCGCAACTTTTGATTTTGTCGTCAGTTTTTGTTAGACTACAGTTTTTTTTCCTACAAAAGCGTTGCCGCGACAACGGCGTGATTGACAGGTCAGAGATTTCGGGATGCTCCGTTTTCGGATTGTTGATCGCTGCCATACAAGTACACTGTTGACATGTAGTCCATCATCATCTTTCTAAATGACAAACTTGTCAAGACTGTCAAAAGGGCATAAACGATCGGGATTTCTTTGATGGCTAACAAAGAAAAATGCTAATCACAAGATCACATGACTTTCTCTCCGCTGAAATTAATCGCTCACCTGAAATTGATCGTAACATCTACGTGCATGTCATCAAGTTAATCATGATCAAATGAATCTGTGTTCCGCAGTACAAAATATCTCATTCCATAAGTCTACTCTTCCCCTAAAAAGTTAGAGATTGTAATTCTTTTTTAAGGTCATCAGAAGACAAAAAAGGTGTCGACTTCTAAAGTCGATAGAAAGATTTCTTAGAATAAGAAGAGCTATGATTTTAAATCATCTCAAGGTGTTGTGTGTTTTTATGCATGACTTGTTTTAAATGTAAAAGATATCACATAGATTATCGACATTGTGAAGGAAAAGGGGGGCTGGAAAATCATTACATTCGCAAGACAAGGGGATATTTGGATGAAGTTCAAGATCAACTTCCTGCCAGATTTCCTTCAAGTAAATGTTTTATATACTGTAAAACCAATACTGCTTTTTCATCAAACCACTTGCATGCATATCTGTGTCCGATGCTTTCAGTTTACGGGGTGATCGAAATACAAACATACGTACACTGGACAATTTCGTTTTTCGGGATTACATGATTGATACTCCCTGCTGACTGACCTGTATCCGGTGTATCAAGGTTTGATAAACTAAAATGATCTGTCCTGCCTCCTGAACACATCGGGTCAGATTCCATAAGTTGTAACCCGCCATGACAATATACCTGTGATAACGAAAGAGGGTGCTAGTTTGTGTCACGGTGATAGAGAGACCGTGTTTGTGTGCAGCAATTCAAATTTCGACCCTATCACATGTATTCACCCGGAGTCTGAGACGATCACGTACTTTCTGGTTAAGTTTCGTGGTGTGAAGCATGGTACGAATTTGATTCCTTTGCTATCTACTTGAAACACGGACAGTCTGGCGACGATATTCACCGAAATAGGACTGCCGGAGAATTGTATATGATGTAAAGGCCTTTTCTTTTCTTTTTGTTTTCAAGCTAATGTGCGTATAAATTAAAATATTAATATGTGTTTGTATGTTTTGTATCACTTGCATTACATCTTAAAATAAATGAAAATGGCATTTTTGTTTCAGACTTCGTCATGAACAAACAAATATAATCGGAATTTTACAAGTTCACTCGCTTCATGGTCTCTCCATTCCGAGGTGTTTTTATGAACGGGGCCTTTTCATGCATGCACTGACGGCAAAGTTTGACTTCAAAGAGAGTATAACCATTTCGGGGTGTTCAACTTGCGTTTCACACCTCAAGTGAAAGTGTACCGGCTTAACCAGTTGCTATACTTTCCGCCATTGACCCTTTGTGTTTAAGTGATGTCACCGCTTTCCTATTGAACACTCTTTGGTTGTTAAGACAGAGATTGTCACACCGATCTGTCTTCAACGATAACTAATTACCATGGTAACACCTTCACACGTCAACAAAACAAACTTCATCCGTCGGAAAGATGAAAGTTACCGTCTTCATAAAAAGCGACGGAAGACTGGTGCGTACATCACTCTCTGGTTTGCGTTTGATTGGAGAACATCAGAATGGAAGCAGGTTACAACATGATCAGCGCTTTAGAAGTTTACTTCTATCCCGAGCGATTCTCACAGTGTCTACTGGCAAGTTTGGTACCGGAGTTGTTCCGTAGAAGTCAGCGACATAGCAGCTGTACGTCACCGGCCAACACCGGTGGGTCACCTGCTAAGGCAACCTACAGGGCGCCACCAACCAGTTAACAAAGTGCAGCGATAGCAGTAGACTCTGCAAATGGTCCAAGATTTACTGCGTCGACTACCGAAGGTAAGATATGACTCGACACAATAATTTAACTGATTTAATTTGAAATTTAGAGTGAAGTGACCATAGTACGTGGAGCGTCATTTCAAGGGAAATTTAGAGTGAAGTGACCATAGTACGTGGAGCGTCATTTCAAGGGCAACGAGAGCTGCCGGCATTGCCACTGTTGTAAATATTACAACATACATACGCTAACTACATTTTAATTATTTGGTTTACTCTCACTCATAGATTTACCAAGAAGATGCAGGGAAAGCCGACTTTGTCCATTCGCCAGTGGTACGCAAGACGTGAGTCAGCGTGTTTCCGTCGACGTTTGCAGAGAAAGAACGCTGGATGAAGTTTTCAACTCACCAACACAGCATTCCTCTCACAGCCTTTGTCACCTGCTGGCGGCTTTGACAGATCTTCCCGAAGAAACTATCATGGTAATAGCGTTTACCCGGTCAAAATATTATCAGAGGGTTTTTTATTTGCCCCACTTAACATAGTAGTGTTTCTTCTTTGGCAAATTTATCAAAACATGTCGAGTTTCACGTCTATGAAAAAATAAAGTTTACGGAAAAAGAAATGTCGAAGTCATGTCTTTCCATGTGACTTGTTTATAGTCATTTGTTTCATACCACGGACGTACGTCAATGTTCGTACATTCGGGGGATTCAGATTTCCCGTGCCATTGACGTCCATATAAATTATTCCAAATGGATATTCTGGTTAAGAGATTCATATCAGAGCTTGCCTGTTTTAAATTTCGTTTATTTTTCAATTGCAGAGATGGATTCAGTGGCGCCGTGCAGGTCTCCAACTGAGACAACCCGAACAGCGATCTGTGGGAAATCCTGCCAACGGACAAGCGTGCAACAACTACCACACACCTACTAGTCCCTTGTTCCAGTTTGACATCGAACCTTGCAACGCTGCTGCCCAATCCCCGTCTCCAACAACTTTCAGGTTTCCGGGCAACCCGTGCAGATTCGCATCACCGTCTTCATCATCCATCACAACATCAACGCCAGTACCGGTTACATCAACACCTCACCAAGGTCGGTCTTCAAACGCGTCGGTTCATTTCAGCAGAACGCAGTTTTCTCCGTTATTTTCTGACAGTCAGGGTAGCCACTCTATTCACTATGAAGGCCAGTTCATAGCATATCCCATCGCTGATAGTCAGACCTCTTCAGTTCCTTGCTCTCTCGATACAGTGTCCATTGATATGTTTTGATGGGAACTAGACTATCTAATGTATAAACTATAAGTTTTTTAGATGTTATTCAAAATTTTTGAACCACTATTCTCTATGTAGGATATACCTTATTTTCCAACTTTTGTTACCAAGGGATTTATTTTTTGTAAATAAAGAATAAATGATGCAAGATACAACAATAAGAGTCATTTTGTGTAATTTTTTCTACCTGAAAGTAATAATGAGAATTCTAGTATATATTGTATTATTAATCAACAAAAATACATTAAATGTACATACTTTATTTCGTTTGGCGTTAAAGTTTCACGGAGAAATTTCAACTTGTCAAACGGACAAAATACCAAAAAAACCCAAATAACTGAAATACGTCAAATCCACTCGGGTTGAAGGTTTTGTATTCCAGCAGTCAAGCCGAATGTGCAAAAACAAGAAACGCTGAATTCACTGTATGTAATTCATTGATTAGTCATGTGGCACCAGTGAATATTTCGACAGTGGCCAGTCACACTTTCCCGTTGTTGCCATCGAGAGACCCTTAACAATAACCAATAAGAAAACCCACTTCAAGCATTGCTATTCTCCAGCCCAGGATACAAATCTTTTAGTTCACATCATTACGAATTTCCCTCCAAAATTACTATTGACATCTTAATACCATCTAATATATAGCGTTATTTACAAAATACCGGAACTTATGTCCGAGTACTTTGCAGCGGAGGTATTGTCCAAAACGCGTAGCGTCGAAGACATTGCCGAAGCATATTATGTATAAGGACATAACTGCTCTCATTTTGTGAAAAATTTATTACTATACACCTTTTTTCATCAATATAACCAGAAAAAGTCGAAATTCTAGCGTTTTGAGGATGCACGTCACGCGATCGCAGAATGGGAACGTTCAGCGCGTCCGCTCATAGCACAGAACGAAACTCCAATCCGCGCAGCGCAGTGCAGGTGTTAGAAAATTTAGTTTAGCAGCATAATTTCACTCAAATTCACAGGTTTTTACTGAACATTATTCATTGCAAAGTAAAAATTGTTTAGATGAACATATTTTGAAAAAAAAAAGTAAAATGTTTTCTCGTTTATAAAAGTGTTATGAGGTCAAAGGTCAGCTGGCGTGACTACCTAAAGATTGGACTCCGCCTTCGCTGATACTGAGAGACCCGACTTATAGAACTTTGATTGGCGGGAAAGATTTGCTTCCTCAACACATTTAACGTAATTTCTTTTACGATTTTCAACACTATTTTTTAAAGCTGTCTGCTTGTTTGGAGAAAATTCACTTTGTGTGTGGTCACTTGTGTGAAAGTAGACAATCTCTGATCAAATCTTGTGTTAATGATAGAAGGTAAAATGGTTTACAATTTCACAACGTAGACTTTGCCTAGGGCAATCGCTGCAATGTTTATTCATAAAACCTGGACAAGTATAGAAAGTGATCAGTTCAATTGTCTGTTTTGCCAGAAGATTGTCGGTGCTTACATATCTCATGACAGCCTGTCGGCATACCCCTTTGATCAAAAGAATTTGACTGCATTCAGTCGTAGTTGATCCCGTATAGATTTATAATAGTAGATAATTCAGAACTAAGCCTTTTAATATGAATATATGCATGCCATTTACCTCAGTGTGGCACGCGACTTCGTTTTCTTTGACAACAAAACGAAATGTTAACAGGGCGTTTTGGCAAGTAGGGGCGGCAACTTTCCGCAAAGTGATCCGAGAATTAGTGATCAAGTGTCACTTCTCAGGTCATTTCAGGAACACTATCGCTGCTCATACTTGTCAACACGCCCAATTAACGGCTCTGTTGTAGAAAGTGTGCATCAAACAAACCATGTCTCTTGGGTCGACAAGTGATTGACATGCATGCACATTTGAATCTCCATATACTTATCAAGCGTATCAAGCGCTATCTGCCCTGAAAACGGATGACTGTGAGTTAAAAGTTAGATGTCTCGCCGCAAAACCGCAGTTTCAAAAATGGCAGAACCACCGTTGATTTTGCGTTATGGGTTCGCGATATTATCCTTTCATAATTATCAAAGGGTTGGTTGGAGCCCGCAATCACACGGTACTTACGTGAATACACTGAATGAAGAGCAAAATCGATACAATTGGGAAATTATTATTCTAAGTTAAGTATGTTTAAATATTAAAAAAAAGTCCACTACAGTATATCTTTCTGAGGCCCAGTCACGCTTTTACTTAACTTAAAAGGTCGCCGGCGTTTCGCAACGATTGACAAGTTTGTCGCCGAACCCTTCGGCTTAATTACCTGTGAACGCTCGAGTGTCTTTTGCCCTTGCCGCCGCGAACTGTGCTCTGAGAAGGCCGAAATTGTTGTGCTCGACATTTGTAACTTGTCTTTTTCGTCGTTGTCTCTTTATATTCCAGAAAATTGTTATAGAGCAATGTTGACGACAACTGGTGAATGGTAAATATAGATATGGACTCTTGAAAGATATCACGACTAGCCTGTAATAGCGGAAAATCTCTGTTTTCCCTCTTTAGTTTTTAACTTTAAAAGCGAAAAGTAAACTCGTCGTAAGTTTCATCAAAGCCTTGGGTCAAATCAAGATCGCTGCAAATATTTCTCCAGCCGGAACCTGTAGTGTTCTAACATCATTTTGCTCATGTAGATCATGATGTTTTCTGTGAAAATATCTCTAAAATCGTAGTTCTGTGTCTCACCAGTGCGACTTTCACTAGCGCCGAGATGTACAATAGCATTTATTTTGAGTGAAATCAGTTTGCAAGCTGCCACAGAAATGCAGTATCAGCTTTCACTTCTGATTCAGGTGTTTTCGCCGAAAGTAAAAGTCGGATTGCTTGCTTGATCAAAAGGAGTGAAGCCTATTGTTTTTGTGAATTGACAAACCGATTGATAAGTTCTTCCCTTTTGTGTTTCACGTCAAATACCTGTCAGCGTACAATTGACCCGACTTGTTGGGAGGGCGGTACAGATCTATCAAACCAATTAAACAGTTTGTTAATTGCACAGGATATACGCCAGAGAGCAAAGATCACCGTGTGACTGTGGAAAAGGGTAGTGTTGATTATATGATGTGTTTTTCACCTTGGAATGGTCCATATTAAACGACAGAATAAAGTATGGCCCTTTTAGACATTTTTGAAACAATAAAATCAGGCAAGGTTGAAGTTGAGGTACTGTGGTTCGCCGGGTTTTTTGTCGCAGTATTAATGATTAAACATTGCTTATTCCAGTGTTTGCCGCCAAGACGCGCCCTTGCGACATATCCCCAAAACTGACCCCGTTGTCCCGCAAGAGCGGGTCACCTCGGCGCACTCTTGAGTCGACTGTGTTGGGTGTGATTTACTTTGTTTATAGATAGGGTCATGAAGCACGGAGTAGTTGCTACGCACTTTCTTATTCAGTGATGTCATGTGTACAATACCTTGTCACACAGAATTGGTACAGCACGGGATATTGTCAGACTTTTTCCTTATTTGTCGGTGATCAAAGAAGTCCCCTTGTAATTCGTTGACAAGTTTGTCACTTTCACGAACAAAGGCGGATCATCGCCTTCTACGGAAGGAAAGGCGGCCGAACATGACGCGGTCCACACGTCGGACTTGTCAATCATGCCGTTGTCGCGGCAACGCTTTTGTTCAAAAGTCGCTCGACCAGTTGAACAAAAGTTGACGGCAAAATCAAACGATGAGCATTCTGATAAACAGTGGCTCCGTGTTACCCTCGGCATACTCGTAAAGCATCCGTTGAGAGTTGAACATCGTCCTGCTGAGAGTCGCCAAACATCGTTTCTTTCGGTCAGTGTCACTTATTGCCAGAGAATCCCCGAAAACCATTCTAGAAGTCCTTCAACTAACGACAGTAAGAAGAATCAACTAGACTTATTCCATAGTGCAGCTGTCAACTGTTTCAGTAACGATAGATCTCACTTCACCAACTCCAAGGAAAGGTAAGTGTTATCATGTAGACAAAAAAGTTTCAAATATGGGCATCAACGATATACCTGGCGCTTCTAAATTTGAAGTTGTTTCCTTCAAGAAACCAAAAACATTTACTGAAAGTAAGGCAGAAGCGACTCACACCTCAGAGAGATCACAGACTGAACCCCTAATGTGCCTCGGGGGTAGATAGATATTCGGACTCTCAAACTTTTGCAATTCTTATCTGATCTACCACTTGTGGGGGTTCATTTAAAAGCTCTTGCTTTAAGGAAACTTTCTGTGCTATTACGTTCTTCGAAAATCAGAAATTTTACTGTCATGTATAGAGTAAACACAGGGATGGCGGCCATTATGAATTTCAAATAGCGGTGAATCTTGGGTAATTTGTTTCTCAGGTATCGTACCAAACCGATTTTTATTCTGATTTTGAAAGAGAATGGTTGGAAAATTCCTGGAGGAAAGTTTGAGCAAAAGTTGAAAAGTTAATGCCACCTTAAAAGCTAAGTGGGAGATGTCATAGATTTGCAAGACTCACACACTGGCTTACCTCTTAGAAACGAGATTTTACGATTTCGACAAATTCTTCTAATACTCCTTACCCAATCCAACAGATACAATGAAGATGACAGACAGCCATCGGTATTTGGAGACAGAGGCTGGGCAGCCATCTTGCTTTCGTGGTCCAGCGTTTACGAAAGACAAAGTGACTGCATTGTTGCAGGTTTATGACAACTACACCAAGTATCCCGACCCGACACAAATCAAGAAAACGGCTGAACTGCTCGGTCTGACCGCCAAACAAGTACAGGTAAGAAAATTTCATGATTTTGTTGTTGTTTATAAAGAGAATGAACTAGGTAGATTTTGTAACCAATTGTTTCAATGGCAAAGTATATGGACCCATACACGATGGACAGTCAAACGGGAAAATGTAATGATTAAAATTTTGTTTCATACTTTCCTGCCTGTTGCTCTTGCAAAAGAGATTCTGATTCCTGGAAATTTTGGACTTATTTTATCAAAGTCTTGAACAACCTCAACTGAATGTTCAATCCCTAAAAGTTCCAGTCAAGTGTTTGTACAAGATGTCTCTATAGTGGGTTGTAAGTGCATTATTTAGGAACTCTTACATTATTGCCTGGTAGATTACTAAATGTCTCTTAGTACGTACTCTTTTAAAAGTAACAAGATTTTATGACAGCTGTTCAGGACTGATGAAAAGCAAGTAGAGTAGATAAACGTCAGTTATCTGACAGTATGATGACTATATGCGGCAGCTTCAGCCTATTAAACGTTTTCTTTTTTTTATTTCAGTGTTGGTTTAGAAATCGACGTGCACGAGAGCGACGACAGAGGAGGTATATGCAGTATCTGGAGCTAAGAGATACCCTTTTACAGCCATATTCGCCGTGTGTCAGCAGCCCACAGTCCGTCCACAGTGATTCAACGATGAGTGCAACTCCTAGTGAATCCAACCAGTCCAGCTTTGAATTTCCCGGCATGCCCTGTGTGTTCAAGTCGTCACCCGATTCAGCACTGTCTCCTAGCTTACCTCCGTCTCCACCCGGTCACTTCGATCCCATCGAACCCTCCTACAACTTGACCTGGTCACCTGACGCTGTTGACTCCTGCTGGCAGGGACACGTTCCGTGTGTACCACTTCCATTCCATTGCGGTGTTATCTGTGGTTTACCGAGATATGGTAACGGCTATTCAGCTGTTCCGCAGTTTCCAACTCCACCGCAGTCTCACAGATGCCTTCCTTAGAACTGTCAGTAAATACGAGGAACTATCGTGCAATTGTTAACTTTCACTTGTAGTTAATGTTCATAACTTCAGCTGAGATTATTGTGTTTAAGTATGGTTTCAGAGATTTCATCATTTGTATATTTAATTTTCTTCATATTCCTTTACAATTTTGCGAAGACTGTAAATATCATTTTCATGAGTAATAAAAAAATAAAACATGGTCACGAAATAAGAATCTTTTAATTACTGTTATCGCTCTTGAATTTGGTTATGCGTTTGGGAGGTGAGTGTGCGTGCGCGAGAGTGTCCGTGTGTGTGTTTGTGAATCGATTCGGCTTAAAACGTTGACACTGGGGATGTATTTTTTAACACGTGATGTATGTACACTGGTTGCTCTACGTTCCCTTTCACTGTCATCGTAATGAAGGAGAAAAGGACGTAATCTATCAAAAGTGTTCCCCGCTTAAAGTAGAAATTGCTCTGTCATAACAACTAGTCTGTCTCAGCTGAAATTTTAATTTGCCATCGGTGAGCCAAATGTTTCAATTTTTCATTTCTCTAATCTACTACTTGTGGGTGTCATTTTGAAGGTCTTTGAGCAAGAAGAAAGTTTCACCGTCTTAGTCTTTTTTGAAAATAGAAATCTTCTTTTGCTCCATAGAGTTAACACAGCGATGGCGTCCATTTTCAAATTTCATCAGTAACCCTTGGGTAATTTGTCTCTCCAGAACCAAAATTTGCACGTTGCTCCCGTTTTTATTCTTTATTTTAAACAGAATGACTGAAAGGTTCTTTGAGGGAAAGTTTAAGTCTTTTACTTTCGAGGCGCATGCTACCTTAATTAAAAATATATATGGGCAGTATTATCTAACAGTTCCGTATGTGAGGATCTATCCAGCTGAGAATAGCTATGTCTATATGCGATGGAAATAAAATTTGGATTGAATTATGATAAAGAAAGAAATCAAAGATAAAAGCCTAAAGGTGAAAACAAAAACTAATTAAATCAATATCTTGTTTCACGCCAAATCATGCATACAGATATGTTAACGTTTAGTGGCCAACCTTACATACTGTCCATAAATGTGTACTATGTCAAAATATTGTTGACCATTGAATTTAGCGATATACCGTTAGCACGTGAGCTGATCGGTCAATATCTCGATGTATCTCCGTTCTATCAGGGGGTTCATTATTGAAATTAGCTCTAGTCTATGTGTTCCGTAAACATTTATGCATAAACTGGATTAATATCCGTAAATGTTTAGGTAGAACTGACAACACAAAGTTACAGGGATGCAAATAAGGAAATATTTAAATAATTGTGCCCTGTATTTGCTTGTCAATGACTGAGAGAGAGAGAGAGAGAGAGAGAGAGAGAGAGAGAGAGAGAGAGAGAGAGAGAGGGAGAGAGAGAGAGAGAGAGAGAGAGAGAGAGAGAGAGAGAGAGAGAGAGGAGAGAGAGAGAGAGGGGGGGAGGGAGGGAGAGAGAGAGGGAGGGAGGGAGACAGACAGACAGATTGTTTCCCTTTTCGGCCTGCTGAAGTAATATATCCACCGGCCAGTCAATCAATTCTACAGAAACTAATGACACTATCGCTGTGGTTTGGATATTAAGGTACACATTCACCTTTGTGGCACGATCGTATCATGGCATTTGTATTCACTATCGCCACTATTATCATCACAACAATACAAAAACCACACTTAACGATGATCCGGTTTGAAAACCCTGATATGTACTTTACATATTACGTGTAGCATGAACTTGAAATGAATGGTTTTATATTGATTTTAAATTATTTTAGAAAAACTGACTTTTCATCGTACATTTGTATAAGATCAAGTATGGTGACCCCATCTTTTTTCTCTAATATTTGATTGTTCTCATATGCCAGAATTCAAAAATCCATGGTAACTGTTAGTCCCTTAGTCTTCTATGTGTTGCTCTCTGGCTGGATCTTGTGTACAAGTAGATGTATGTTTCACTGTCAATCGAGTGTCCTATGACCGAAACTCTTCTTAAACTACATCAGAGTCAGAGCTACATGTATCACTGTCACTGCCAGTATGTAGTAGCAGGGCAGTAGCTGTATTAACTTTTTATTTTGAAAATATTTTTGTTCAGTTTATACAATTGCGTTCTTGTTCTACTCCCTACAGCATGTTGAGCTATCCAATATTCAGCTTGCAAACACAGCCTAAGTGTACCGTGCATTTGCATCATTCAATTATCACTAATATTTAGACAAACGGGATTTGTTGACAAACTGAATATTGTGTTTTTCAGCAGCATGCTGTAGAGAGACACCAAGAAACTGTGTTTGCTACATTGCATAGAAATATTGAAAAATTATCAACAGTTGTAGCTCCTGCCCCATTACAAGGCCAACTTGTTTTACGAAAATTTAATGGCATTCATTCATTTTTAGATTTTTTTGAGATTAAAGACATAAAATGGGACAAAACGGTTCTAGATTTTGTTCAATTATTACTAATATTAGAACCATTGGACGACATCAAAATGTTGGGAGTCAAAATATTTTCACTAACGCCTTAAATACCGATTTAAACACTTTACAGATTTCCCTATTTTCGTGCTGGCTAAAATAAATTCTCAATGTCTATATTCATATTGGACCTGTAACATTTTTACCTAAACTGCAGTTGCGCGGCGGAACTTCCACAATGTAGTGACTTTACGTCATTTGACATGTGTACAAGTCTCATATAGTATTATGAACGCCAAACGAAGAGCGTACAGGTCTGTTTTAGAAAAATCTCTTCAGCAAAAATAAGTTAGTGAACTTAGATTGTTAACACGAAAGGAACTAATTTGGGATAACTGGATTTTCATATTTTGCAAATTTCTCAAAAGTGTTAGGTGCCATATAGCTGAATGTTGCAATATCGCATATTACTCATAAAAACAAGTGTGTAATATCAAAAGAAACGCAGATGAGCTAACATTTGTAGATTTTAAAGACAACTTCACCATCCAATTATCCCAAATTAGTTCAAAACGTGTTTGTTTTGATTTCGTCAAAATGAAAATGAATCCCTTTTCTCACAGACTTTCCTTTTTTCTTTCAAAATTATTCGACGTTTATGTTGATAATTAAACGTGAAGTGAAAACTTATTTTCTTGAATTCATGTAACGGATGATCGCCAACTACCGTCCGAAGTACTTTTTTGGGCATGCGTGAATCATTTTGCCTGTGTTGGTGAGCAGCGCATGGTGAGCAGCGGAATTACTTCGAACGAATTTTAAGCAATCACATAGTCATGATGTCATAAGGAGGATCCTAACTTTGCTATTTGACATCTACACCTTTAATTACCATTGAGATTACGCCGAATGAGTGCTGTAGGGTCACTTTCTTGCACTACATGTGTCATGACCCTTATCACAGGCGAATAGAAGCAGTAGCTTACTAAAAACTATATGTATCGTCCGATTTATCCATTTTGAATTTCAAATGTCTCAAAATGTTGGGTAATTTGTCTCGCTAGCTCCAAACTTTGCACGGTGTTCCCCATCGTTGATTTGGTAAGAGAATGGTTGAACGTTTCGTTCAGGAAATTTTGAGCGAAAGTTTTTTCGAGGTGCATGCTACCTTAAAACACATTCGCCTGTTTTCTCGAGTTCCGCTCTGCACCTACGCGCCGCACGGACGTGTGTATATGCGCCTGCACGCGTATAACACACACGTCTATGGGGCGCATAGGTGCAGAGCGAAATTTTAGGAAACACATAACTCTGTGTTAAACATATCAACTGTACCCATGCCCCACGACACTGGTAATCGGAATACATAATACTGTGTGTAGAACCCTTACATCTGTCTTTACGATTGTAATTTTCATTGAAATATGTAAAACATTAGCTGTGTTGCAAGACATTTAGCGTATTTTGCGTTCTTTTTACCGAAACACTTTCGCATGTCTTAGGTGCAAAGCGAAATTTTAGGAAACACATAACTCTGTGTTAAACATATCAACTGTACCCATGCCCCACGACACTGGTAATCGGAATACATAATACTGTGTGTAGAACCCTTACATCTGTCTTTACGATTGTAATTTTCATTGAAATATGTAAAACATTAGCTGTGTTGCAAGACATTTAGCGTATTTTGCGTTCTTTTTACCGAAACACTTTCGTACGTCTTGAAGTGCCAGACATTTTATTTTCTGATGAGGTATTAAAAGGTGACAACACTGGCAGGCATATTAGCCAATTCTCTAGTTTTCAACTTTACAGTAAGTATATTAGTGATGTGTCGGACGAGGCTGTGGTAGTATAGCACAGCAAAGTTTAATCAACGTAACGAAATCTGATCGGGGCTCCTGTAAATTGTTCAGCAATTTTTTGAGGTTTTTGTCAGTCAAAGAACAATCATAATTTGACATCAATGTAAGACATTTGCAAAGATCAGTGACACCATCGTGACTCCTTTAACATAGACAGTAGAAGATTCCACAGTCCATGCTATAATATAAGCGCACTAAGTACGCTGAATCGGCAACTTGAAGAATGATATTTTCTTTCCGTGACGTGAGTCTTTTCTCTCTTTTCGGATGAAACGTTTGATTGTGGCCACTGTCATGACAGATAAGCAATGTTAGTGTCTTTAAAGAAATCGTAATTTTCTGGCTCAGTGCTGGGGCCTGCAGAGTAATGGAGATGAATTTCTCGGTAAAATTTCCTTGATATCACTACTTTTTAATAGAATCGACACACACACTTAACACTCAAAATTGACAACAACACTGCTGTGCAAGATTCTTTTTCTATTTATTTATTTAAAAAAGACACAAGAACTAGAGAGAAGTATGAAGCAAATGGAATATTTATTTATTTGCATGCAAATGACGAAATCTCTACTAAAACTACACGTTAACTGACGCATATCCACTAGTAACCAACATTGAAAAACAAGCGAAAGTTAACAATTGCACGATAGTTCCTCGTATTTACTGACAGTTCTGAGGAAGATATCTGTGAGACTGGGGTGGAGTTGGAAACTGCGGAACAGCTGAATAGCCGTTACCATATCTCGGCAAACCACAGATAACAGCGCAATGGAATGGAAGTGGTACACACGGAACGTGTCCCTGCCAGCAGGAGTCAACAGCGTCAGGTGACCAGGTCAAGTTGTAGGAGGGTTTGATGGGATCGAAGTGACCGGGTGGAGACGGGGGTAAGCTCGGAGACAGTGCTGAATCGGGTGATGACTGGAACGCCCGGGGCATGCTGGGAAATTCAAAGCAGATCTGGTTGGAATCACAAGGAGTGGCACTTGTCGTTGAACGAGTGTCGGTGGACTCTGGGCTGCTGACACATGGCGAAAAAGACTGTAAAAGGGTATCTTTCAGCTCCATATACTGCATATACTTCCTTTGTTGTCGCTCCCGTGCACGTCGATTCCGAAACCAACACTGAAAATAGAAACATAATGTTAAATCGCTTTGGGTGCAACGTATTATTACGATTCTCTGCTGACATTTACCGCGTTGTTTTCATTATCCGGAATCCCTAATAAAAACATTTTAATCATTTTCAAGTAGCACTTTTCAAGGCGAATAAGTAATGACTTTACCAGGCAAAAATTAAGGCGTTCCCAAATAACACACACATAATCTAACAAGGACGTAAAAATGGGGAGTTTTAAGGGATGGGACATTTAGTGGAGGGTGTTAAGAGTGCTGGCATGGAAATCATCCCCTTTTAAAATAGAACACCCATCCAGGAATAGACAGAGCAACGTATATTGAACAATTCCGCTTTCTTTCATTTTAGTACTGCGAATTCTTGGTTGCCAAAGTAACGTGTCTACCAAGCATCCAACAAATTTACTCCGCATATTTTCCGATTTTTACCGGCGATTGCAAGAATCGATGGTGACCTAACGCGTTCTCTTTGCTTTCACAGCAACAACAAAACAAAAACAACAACACCTTAACATACATTTTCCTTACCTTTACTTGTTTAACGGTCAGACCGAGCAATTCAGCTGTTTTCTTAACTCGCGCCGGGTCGGGATACTTGGCATAATCGCTGTAAACCCTCAACAATGCAGTCACTTTGTCTTTCGTAAACGCTGGTCCACGAAAACAGGATGGCTGCCCAGCTTTGTCTTCAAATACCGACGCCTGTCTCTCATCTTCGTTGTACCTGTGGGATTGGGAATACGTCACTTATGTAATGGTAACACACAACTTTAAAAAAAAGGCAACATCTTTTTAATGAGATAAAACCACAGTGTCTCAGAGCTACAAATCTATGACCTCTTCAATTTTGCTATAATGATGTGCACGGCAAGTGGTTTATGGTCTGTGACCTCCCTGGGGTGTAAGACGCGTAATATGTCTTCTTGTTGAGGTTATCGCATTTGTTTCATAAAATCGCTTCTAATGTATAAGCGCTTGAG
Organism: Ptychodera flava; assembly: GCF_041260155.1. Lineage (NCBI taxonomy): Eukaryota > Metazoa > Hemichordata > Enteropneusta > Ptychoderidae > Ptychodera > Ptychodera flava. The sequence goes on from NC_091941.1 coordinate 16,070,447, forward strand.
GAGCGATGGTGTCCAATCTCTGTTATGGATGAAAACGCTTACCTTTCTGTGGAGAATTGGACGTGAGATCTACCGTCACAGGGACTGTTGACGAGTGCACTGTGGATAAGTCTTGTTGATTTCTCATGTTGTCGTCACTTGAAGGACTTCTCCAATGGACTGTTTTCTCTGATAATAAATGAATGAGGACTGAACGAAACAATGTTGGGCGACCAGCTCTGCAGACGATGTTCAACTGTGAACGGATGTTGGACCGGTGTGCCGACGGTAACTCAGAGCCACTATTTATCAGTGTGCGCATCTTTTGATTTTGCCGCCAAGTTTTTTAAAATAGTAGTGACTCTTGAACAAAAGCGTTGCCGCGACAACGTCATAATTGACAAGTCCGATGTGTGGACCGCGTCATACTTGGCCTCCTTTTCTTCAAGATTTGAGTGCGGCAAAATGGCACTTTACAAACGGCAATGGTCCGACATTGTGTGTGAAAGTGACAAACTTGTCAACTCTGTCAAAAAGCCACAAAGGGAGGCGACTTGTGTTGTGACCGATGACCGACAACAGATCACATAATTTTATGATAATTTAATGTGTCAAAGCATACATAATCACAGAAATATCCCAGAAAGTGCGTAGTGACTATTCTACAATGCTATGACCCTATCTGTTGAACAAAGTAAACAATGTGAGCAATGGAAAACGTCTTAATTTTGTTTTACCCATTTACAGTGTTTCCCTAGCATTGCTTTAAAGATACGACAAATAGAAAGACGGTCCATGACACTTTTAATGTCGGTCGACGTGCTCTACCTCCATGCTGTTTGGTACCAGAAATGATAAAGCAACATGTGACCTCTTTGAAAGTAGCTTCATTCGCGCTATGTTCCAAATTGCAAGGAATGATAAGCAATATTTAATCATTGATACTAACACAAGAATGAAACAACTGTAGATCAGCCACACTGTGATGGCGCTGTTCCATTTCAAAACTATTGCAAGGTGACAGCGTCAACACTTTCCCTTTCCAAAATCACATGATCAGATGATCTTTGATCTCTGGCGTATATCCGGTGCATTTATCAAACTGTGTGATTAGCTTAATAGAGTTGTACCGCCTCCAGGACACGTTGGGCAGATACTACTAGTATACTGACGAGTACTTCTCGCCTAAGACAATAGGAAGATTTATCAATTGGTTTCTGAATTCGTGAAAACAATAGGTTTCATGCCTTTGATCAAGTGAGCAATCCGACTTTCTGTGATTACTAACAGAATACTGTTCAACAGTTACTGTCACCTCTCTTCCATTTTATCATTGTTGTCAACTTCGATCTTACTAGTGAGTTGGAAAATGAAGTGATGCGGCGACAACAACGAAGGTGACGAGTTACAGATGTCTACCACAGCACTTTCGGCAATCTCAAAGCACTCTTAATGTTTCAGCAAGTGCAGGGGAGACTAGGGTATTCACAGGTAATTATGACAAAGGGTGCGCCGACAAACTTGTCACACGTTGAGGAACATAGCTGTCTTTTCCTGTCGTTTGAATGTGTAACAAGAGTCCTTTGAAGAATGAGACTAATATTGGACTTCCATTGAATATATGTGACAGAGTTAACTTGAGTCCCTTAAAGGGACAAAGTCGGCCATTTTGTTGATACGAGGTACTACTTATATTGTTCGACATTTTAATAGATACTGAATGAATGGGTGACTATGCATATATTCAACCCCGGTTTTAGACAAATTAAATGAAACCATTGCAAAAATGAATCAAGGGTCATGACCATTACTTCATTTTCGCGATAGTTTCATGTGTGTGTCTAAAACCAGGGTCGAATATATGCATAGTCACCCATTTATTCAGTATCTTTCAACATGTCGAACAATATAAGTAGTACCTCGTATCAAACAAATTCGAGAAAAAATGGCCGACTTTGTCCCTTTAATCATTACCTAAATAGTATCTATATTGCTCTGTGATAGTAGATTCAACCAATCACTATTGACACAAAAGGTTAGTGTTGCCAACTCTTCAAGAAAACGAAAATAAAACAGGCTTTGCCATTTTAGAAACTTGACAACTTGAATTTCACTATTACATTTGAACTATCGTTTTGTTGCGAGAAAGTTGGAAGTATTAAATACTTGTACCTTACAAAGTACGAGTGACAGAAATTGCCTGAAGTGGTTGGATCGTATCCGTCGGATAGGTATTTAGCAACGCATGACAATATCGGTCCTGTGTGGAAAGGCATAGTAGTTATTTTATGTACTCCCTGTCAACGGCTCATTTTTGTCAGAGAAAATCAAGTCGAACGGACATCAGCGTGATGAACTCTAACTAACCTTCTTAAAGCAAAACATGGAATAGATCACGATTTTCTTTCTACTTTGTGCAAGCTTAATAAGGATAAACAGTAGGGCGAACGCAGTTTAGGCCACGCCTACTTTTCGTAACCGAAAACCATTTTACCAACATTCTTAAACAAATGTACACGTGTGTTCACAACACTTCATCCACTTTAACGGAATTTTTTTTTTCTCCACAGAGTTAACACAGGGTGGCGGTCATTTTGAATTTTAAATATCGGACAATCTCGGGTTATTTGTTTCTCTAGTACCAAAATTTGCACGGTGAACTTTTATTCTTGATTTGAAAGAGAATGGTCGATTTATTCATTGAGGAAAGTTATGGCAAAAGTTTAAGTCTTTAACTTTCGAGACGCATACTACCTTAACTGCACACAACATTCAAATGAAAGCAAAGGACTCACATCACGTGGATAGTCAATATCAAGTAGACATGCGTGAACCGGCGATTCAGGACAGCCGCTTTAAAAAGTATGAAATGACGCCCTATGGACAGTGATAAAGCTAATACAGGTTCCGTTAAAGTAATGGTCTCAATTTAACGAGATTATTTCTTTGCCGATTCAAACAACATTAGCTTGTACAATTAATGCCTACACTCTGGGTGAAAAGAACACGACAGACAACATGTTTATTATTTCAACAAGTAATCGATTTATTGTTAAAACTCGACATTGTCTATGTAGAACCAAAAAAGGAAAACTAGCATGTAGATGATTAAAATATAACTTTTGAAATAGCGATTAAATAACTTTAACCATAACAGATAAATATTCCAGTCCGCGTTAAGAAACTCATTACCAGTAAATGACGTTACTGCCAGTTCTAAGGAAGATATCTGTGAGACTGGGGTGGGGTTGGAAACTGCGGAACAGCTGAATAGCCGTTACCATATCTCGGTAAACTACAGATAACACGGCGATGGAATGGAAGAGGTACACACGGAACGTGTCCCGGCCAGCAGGAGTCAACAGCGTCGGCTGACCAGGAGGGTTCGATGGGATCGAAGTGACCGGACGGAGACGGAGATAGGCTTGGAGATGGCGTTGAATAAGGTGACGACTGGAACATACATGGCATGTCGGGAAATTCAAAGCTGGGCTTGGCTAATTCAGTGGGAGTGGCCGGTGTTGACGATACATCGGAGGTCGTTGTATCACTGTCAACGGAAGATGAACAAAGCTGGACGCGGGTATCTCTTAATTTCAGACGCTGCATGTATCTCCTCTGTCGTCGTTCCCGTGCACGTCGATCCCTAAACCAGAACTGAAACATAGAAATAAAATACCGTTTATAAGTGCTGACGATGTAATCTACGATAGGAGTATACTTACTATCACATTCGGTCTTTGACATCAGTGTATAGTTTGTGAGTTTTATGACATCGTTACCATTGTACAAACAGATATGACAACACTTTCCAAGCAAAGCGCCATCTGATGTTAGTTTTAATATATTCTACTCTCAGCATGTTGTTAACGTATTCCAAAAATGAAGTGCATTTCATAAGTGCTTACAGCACTTCACATTCCTTACCTGTACTTGTTCAGTGGTCATACCAAGTAATTCAGCTGTTTTCTTGACTTGCGTTGGGTCGGGATACTTGGTGTAATCATCATAAACCGTAACCAGTGCTTTCTCTCTAACTCTCATCAACGATGGACTACAGAAAAAAGATGGCTGCCAAGTCCTAATCTGCTGATAAAGATTCTTACTCGTCATCTTGACCGTACCTGTTCAAAAAAAAAGTTTGTATATGTTAGACGGCTTGTATGACCAAAACATTCACGGTTTCAGCGTTCTGTTTTCATCCAATATGAGGTATCTTATAGGTCGTATAACCCCAGGATATTTAAGCTTAGCTTTGTAGGGAGCAAGTGACGAGTGTACTGGGCAATACAGTGAAGTAGATTTAATTCAGTTTTCCGAAAAATTTGCTTGTGGAAACTTCCCATTTCCCGTAACGAAAATGACTCGTTAAACCCTATAACATCCCGGAAAAGTGTCTTTTTGTGACAAGCGATTTATTTGTATTTGCTACTTACCTTTCCTTAGAGTTGGTGAAGTGAGATCTGTCGTTACTGGAACTGTAGAAGGTTGCACTGTGGATAAGTCTAGTTGATTCTTCTTACTGTCGTCACTGGAAGAACTGCTTCGCTGGTCTTCAGCGATTGTTGGCCACTTATTGACTTCGACTTAAGGAAACGATGTTTGGCGACTCTGAAGACAATGTTCAACTCTCAACGGATGCTGTACAAATGTGCCGTGTAGACTCAGATCCACTATTTATCGAAGTGTGCATCTTTTGATTTTGCCGCCAAGTTTTGCTAAACGATGAGTGACTTTTGAAGTAAACGTTGCCGCGACAAGAGAGTGATTGACACGTGGCAGGTGTAAACAACGTGCGCCATTTTCGGATTTCTTTCGGGATACCGCACGAATGCAAGTCTGCACTTTACAAACAGGCATGGAATGATGCAATCATTCGATGAAATTCGTAAAATCTTATGTTAGAGACCATAAACCGGGTGACTTTGTCATGAACGACGAGGAGAAAAAGACACAACACATGTCGACACCGACAGATTGCATAACTTCTACCTTACGTCACGGTTGGAGTTTGAGTAACCATGCTTACGTTTAGATGTTGCAATAGCGTACGGTGCATTCCTTCGGCCAAGGTCTTGCATTGATGGTCTATTTTTCAAACAATCACGACAGCTATTGCCTGACTGTGATCTTCAAGAATAATTTGAAATTATTTCTAGAATTGTTTACAGACAGTAAACTTTAATTTTTAAAATTGAATATTTCAGAACGGGTGGTATAGGCACCTTAACAGAACGTCAAACACATAGAGAAAACCCAATACTCGAAAATTACACTTCACCATATAGAAAATCGTGTTTCTACTTCTTCGGTCCAATCAAGATTACAATAAAAAGGTAACATTGGTTCTGCCACGGCCACTCCTCTTCCACAACGCACAAACAAGCAAACATGTACAACACCATTGTACGGAAGCTACCTTCCCTGAATCAAACTGTTATGTTTATAGCAAGCGATTTTTATTTCAAGAAGTTTAAACTCACCGAAAAGCCAGCCAAGCCGGAACAGTTGTTGACGCTGCTCGTTTTCTGCGCTTTACTGCGAGGTACCACGACAATGTCACTGATCAGCCTGCTGTAATGTCGTCCAACGTTTGTTCCGCCGTATTGTTTGACCGACAAATATCGATACACGTGTTTTGAACAGATTCATAACAGTGAGTCTTGGTATGTTGGAAAAAAAACTCGTCAAACACATCGGTTACTCTTTCTGTTAAGATGAAAACTAGTCAAAAGAGCTAAGGCGTCTGCAAATGTCTTCAATTTTTACACCACCCAAGACAATACAAAAACTTCTGGCGGTGTATGAAGACGTGAAGAGGGACTGTGGGCACCAGTAGAAATCACTGAAAATATCCTTTTCATATAAGTGTTAGTCTTTCACAAAAACACTCATATTATGAAATGTGTTGTTTCATTATCATTTTTATTTGTTATGTCCTCCTATCTTACAGGTCTTGTGAAATCCATCTTTACACGAAGTTACTGAGTTTTAATACTTTCGATATTCAACGGCGATCAAAACATTAACAGAACATTATAACTATTTTGACGACATATTTTTAGTCGCTCTCCGCGGGATTTTACATTTGAAAAGTAGACGCAACTGAAAATCGGTAAACCATCCAAAGTTGCTTCGGTCTGTAAGCCAATGTGGCACGCGACTTTGGTTTGTTCTGATAATGGAGGGGCGTAAATAGGGCTTGTTGATGTTGACAAGTTCGGTCGGCAAGTTCCTTTGAAGTGGTTGGGGAGGTGATAAGTGGTATCATTAACTGTGATAAACCTAATCGATCAACACCGCCTTCTAAACACACCGGACAATTGATATATTAACAGTCACCCTTCACGAAAACAATAAGAAGAGCTTGTCAATCTGTTTCTAAATTCGTACAGAGTGACTACCTTACGTCATCATTCAAGTTGGGTTAGCTTCGTTCCTCCGTGGTTCAAATTTTCTACCACAAACGAGTCGTCAACGGCGACATGTTGACAGGGATCGGCTGCACGGTTCCATTAATTGATTGGGGAATTCAAGTGATGATTGTTATCATTGATCAAATACTTATAGATGTACACTGCCTTCTGAACGCGTTAGACAATTGATATATTAACGAGTACCTTCAAAAAGACAAGGAAGTTTGTCAATCTCTTCCGAAATTTGTACAGAGGTAGTTTTCTTCATTTTGATCAGGCAAGCAATCTGACTGTGATTGTTGGTAGCAAGACTGAATTCGAGGCCTAGGGTAGATGCATCCTTTGTACTTCACTACTGGACTGACATTAAGCAGATACTCAGAAAATGATAGTGTGACATTTTTATCTTCGGCAAAGTGAAATTGCAATTTCAGTAAAGTAAACTCGTCTTTTATACAACGCTTGCATGTGAACGATATACTAGTGCCGTGTTAAATAAACCTTTTAGGCAGTGGTTGCTTAGGGAAAACGGTCGTGTGTTTGGATGTCGGCGAAAAGGTTATCAGTAATTATAGGAAGATAAATAAAAAAACACAATTGTTACAGAATATGACGATCTCCAAGGATGATTTTCATGTTGTTGAGTATGGTACGTCTATAAAGATAAAACAACAAATCGTGGTTGTCTCTCATTGCTGTCTCATCAATCACACTTTCTTGATCTATTATACTACACCATTGATAAAGTTCGTGTCAACATTTATCTACGCAACATTGTGGCTGACTTCGTTTTTACTCTGTTTGAACAGTGACGACGATGAGATTCATAAAGTTTCATTTGTTTAACGCAACGTTTTCGGCTTTCTCAAAGCAGACTGTAACGTTCGGCAAGCCCTCGCATTGTAAAAAGGAATATTGGCCATTCACACATATCATGTCTATGATACGCTATTTGACTAGTTTGACAAACGGTATAGATGAAGCTTGTCAAGCATTATAACGGCAAAGATTGACTTCAAAGAGAGAATAACCAGTTCGGGGTGTTCAACTTGCGTTTCACACCTCAAGTGAAAGTGTACTCGCTTAACCAGTTGCTACACTTTCCGCCAGTGACCGTTTGTGTTTAATTGATGTCACCGCTTTCCTATTGAACACTCTTTGATTGTTAAGACAGAGACTGTCACACCGATCTGTCTTCAACGATAACTAATTACCATGGTAACACCTTCACACGTCAACTAAAAAACTTCATTCGTCGGAAAGATGAAAGTTACCGTCTCCATAAAAAGGAAAAAATGGAAGACTTGTGCGTACATCACTCTCTGGTTTGCGTTTGAGTGGAGAACATCAAAATGGAAGCAGGTTACAACATGATCAGAGCTTTAGAAGTTTACTTCTATCCCGAGAGATTCTCACAGTGTCCATTGGCAAGTTTGGTACCAGAGTTGTTCCATAGAAGTCAGCGACATAGCAGCTGTACGTCACCAACCAACACGAGTGGGTCACCTGCTGAGGCAACCTACACAGCGCCACCAACCATTCGACAAAGTGCAGCGAAAGCAGTAGACTCTGCAAATGGTCCAAGATTTACTGCGTCGACCACCGAAGGTATGACTATGACTCGATGCCATAATTGAACTGATTTAATTTGAAATTTAGAGTAAAGTGACCATAGTGAGCATTTCAAGGGCAACGAGAGCTGCCTGCATTTCCACTATTGTAAATATTACACCATACATACGCTTTAATACATTTTAATTATTTGGTTTATACTCTCACTCATAGATTTGCCAAGAAGGTGCAGGGAAAGCCGACTTTGTCCATTCGCCAGTGGTACGCAAGACGTGAGTCAGCGTGTTTCCATTGACGTTTGCAGTGAAAGAACACTGGATGAAGCTTTCAACTCACCAACACAGCATTCCTCTCACAGCCTTTGTCACCTGCTGGCGGCTTTGACAGATCTTCCTGAAGAAATTATCATGGTAATGGCGGTTACCCAGTCAAACTATTATCAGTCTTTTCATTTGTCCCACTGAAAATATTGATTTTTCGTATAAAAGTTGACGGAAAAAGAAAACGTCGAAATGAAGTCGTGTGACTTGTTTCAAGTTATTTACTCTAAATTCAGAGATTCAGATCTCTCATACCATTGTCTACATATATTGTTCAAATTCTATAGTTTGGTCAAGAGATTCATGTTTGTGCTTGCCTGATTTACATTTCGTTTTTTTATCCTTGCAGAGATGGATACAGTGGCGCCGTGCATGTCTCCAACCAAGACAAACCGAACACCGATCTGTGCCCTCTACGGCAAATCCTGCCAATAGACAAGCGTGCAACAACTCTCACACACCTACTAGTCCCTTGCTTCAGTTTGACATCGAACCTTGCAACGCTGCTACCCAATCCTCGTGTCCGACAACTTTCCGGTTTCCGGGCAACCCGTGCAGATTCGCATCACCGTCTTCATCATCCATCATAACATCAACGCCATTACCGGTTACATCAACACCTCACCCACGTCGGTCTTCAAACGCGTCGGTTCATTTCAGCAGAACGCAGTTTTCTCCGTTATTTCCTGACAGTCAGGGTAGTCATTCTATTCACTATGAAGGTCAGTTCATAGCATATCCCATCGCAGATAGTCAGACCTCTTCAGTTCCTTGCTTTCCAAATTCAGAATTAATTGATATGTTCTGATAGGAACTAGACGATTCGCAATATTTAGACTCGGCTAGTATTTCATGTATGTATAGCCTATGTCTGGGATATATGTAATTTATAAACTTAAAGTTATTGTAATGTTATTCATTATTTTTGAAGCACTATTCTCTATGCAAGATATACATGTACCTTATTTTCGAACTTTTGCTACCGATGGATTTATATTTAGTAAATAAAGGATAAAGAATAAATGATACAAGATACAATAACAAGAGTCATTTTGTGTGTTTTTTGCTACCTGAAAGTAATAATGACAATTCTACAACTCTATGTACTATTAATCAACAAAATACATAATTGTATACATAATTAATTTCCTTTGGCGTTAAGTCCTTGTCCAACGGCAAAAAAACAAAACAAAAAAAAACAACAAAAAAACCAACAAAACAAAAATCGGACGTCAAATCCATTTGGGCTGAATGTTTGTATACCAACAGTTAAGCCGAATGTACATAAACAACGCTCAATGCACTGTTGTGTAAGCCAGACGGTCCATCGTCAGAAGATTCACTTATCTTAGAGAGGATATTCCCTCGAACCTGTTTTAACAATACAAGTCGATAACTCCCAAAGTCGTGTGCCACCTCACCATTTTGACGGATAGGCGATATTCAAATTTGCAGATTGATAAATAAACTTACTTCTTTAAATAGTTCCTAGTTTTACCAAAAGTACTAAGAGACAAAAATTTTGCTAAGTTTATATAAATATCATAATTCTGCTGTTGTAAATTTGCGTTGTTAAAGGTTTTACTGAGTTGACAGGCACCTGCTAAAAATAGGCTATTGACAGTTGGGACGTTTTTCGCCAAAATTCACCATATTTTAGCGAAATAAACTGCTCTTTTTCCTCTTAAATGAAGAACACCGTGACATTGTTCTACTATGTAAAAATTACTAAATAAATTCAAGTAAGTCATATAGCCAACAATTTGTACGCAGTAGCGAAAGCCGTCTTTCGAGGTACCTTATCATCCGAGCAATAGCATTGCATTAGCAATGTCTTGTATAAGCTTACGTGTTCTGCATGATTTTGCCCAATTTTCGTTGTCGATTCCAAGTATCTTGTGTCAGTTGTGTCGTGAATATTACATCGCGTCTAAGAGACTATATATACACATGGAGACTGTGGTCGGACGTTAATAAGAGTCGATGATTTGTCAGGATGAGGTTGTCATAATAATCACAAATGGTTTCGGACGGGTTAGAATCGGCGAGCTGGTGTACGGCGAGTTGGATCCGGGCGGGTTGAAAAGGGTGCGAGTTAACGCTAAGCGTCGAGGGCAATGCCGAAGCGTGTACGAGGAAATAAAACCCCTCATTTTTGTGAATAAACTTATAATTGTATACCTTTTCAGTCACTTTAATTAGAAAAAGTCGAAATTAGAGCTTCTGAGGATGCCCGTCGCGCGATTGCGAGCAGACTGCTGAGACTGGGAACGTTTAGCGCGTCTAATAGTAAGAGCAGAAACGCGAAACTTCAACCCGCGCAGCGCAGTGCATGTGGTAGAAATTTTAGTTCAGCTGCATAATTTCACTCAAATTCTGGTCATTATTCATTGCGGAGCTAAATGTTTAGATTAATATATTTTGAAAAAAAATGTAAAATGTTCTCGCGTTTTCCCTGTGTGGACGTAAGGAGTTATGAGGTCAAAGGTCAGCTGGCGTGACCACCTAAAGATTTTGAACCCTGCGTCAAAGTTATTGGACCACGCGTCCTCCGATACTGATATAGTAAAGATTATGAGAGTACCGACATATAGAACTTCGATTGGCGGGTATGGTTTGTGTCATAACCTTCAACACATTTAACGTAATTTCTTTTACGATTTTCAACAATTCAACTTCGTATTCACGTGTGTTAATAATAGAAGGTAAAATGGTTTTCAATTTCACAACGTAGACCTCGCCTCCGGTAATCGCTGCAATGTTTATTCATAAAACCTGGACAAGTATAGTAAGCGATCAGTTCTATTATCTGTTTTCCCAGAAGATGGTCAGTGTTTACATATCTCGTAACAGTCTGTCGGCTTACCCTTTTGATCAAAAGAATTCGACTGTATTTAGTCGTCAGTGACTGCCGTATTTGTTTTACAGTAGTTCAGAACGTAAACGAGGTGATTATGGAACGATGTGCTTTTGCATGAATATTTCATGCTATTGCATTTTCCTCGGTGTGGCACGCGACTTGGTTTAGGGTCTATGGTTTTTTTTTTGACAACAGTTCCGCAAAGTGATCTGATAATTAGTGATTAGTGTCACTTCTCAGATCATTTCAGGAAAACTCGTCGTTGTCTCTTTATATTCCAGAAAATTGTTAGAGCAAACTTGAAGACAACGGGAAAATGGTAAATTGAGACATGAACTCTGAAAGATACACTGTTAATTACCTATGAAATCACGACAAGCCTGTAATTGGGGAAAATCTCTATTTTCCGCCAGTAGTTCTTACTTTAAAAGTGAAAGGTAAACTATAGCTAGTCGTTAGTTTCATCAACTCGAGTTCGTTGCAAATATTTTTCCAGCCGGAACTTGTAGTGTTCTAATATCATTTTGCTCATGTAGATCATGTGTTACTGTGAAAATGTCTCTGAAATCGTAGTGCTGTGTCCAATCAGTAATATCAAATTGAGAGTAGCGGTCGTATCGACTTTCACTATTCCCGAGATGTACTATAGCATTTATTTTGAGTGAAATCACTGTTTTCAAACTGCTACAGAAATGCAGTATCAGCTTTCACTTCTGATCCAGGTGTTTTCGCCGAAATTCAAAGTCGGATTGATTGCTTGATCAAAGGAGCCTATTGTTTTTGTGAATTGAGCATCCGATTGATAAGTTCTTCCCTTTTGTGTTTCACGTCAAATACCTGTCAGCGTACAATTTACCCGACTTGTTGAGAGGGCGGTACAGATCTATCAAACCAATCAAACGACTTGTTAATTGCACAGGATATACGCCAGAGAGCAAAGATCATCGTGTGACTGTGAAAAGGGAAAGTGTTGACTATAAGATGCTTTTAGCCTTGCAATGGTTTATATTGACAAACATTTTTAAAATATTAGACATGTTTGAAACGATAAAATCAGACAAGGTTGAAGTTGACGTACTGTGGTTCGTCGGGTTTCTGTCGCAGTATCAGTGATTAAACATCACTTATTCCTTGTACCGAAGAATGAAAACTACATTAGTCAAATGTTGCCTCACCACGATCATTCTTCTACTTAAGTACCAGTATACCTGCTATATCATCCACGTGACCATGGGTATACATCAGTCATATGACGCAGTAGAGATGACGGACATACAAAGTTCCATAGGCCTAAAGATTAATATTCAGTATCTTTCAGATAAGGATAAGCAGTTATTTCCTGTAGATCGTTACAATAAAATTAACTTTTTTCCCATAAGTGATTTACTATGTTTATAGATAGGTCCATAGAAGCGTAGAGTATTTGCTACGCACTTTCTAGATTAATTCAGTGATGTCACGTGAACTGTACCTTGTCATACATAATTGTTACAGCATGCGATATTGCCAGATTTCCCCTTGTTTTTCGGTCATCAAAGACATAGCTTTTATCATTGGTTGACAAGTTTGTCACTTTCACGAACAATGGCGGATCATTGCTGTTTAGGAAAGGAAAGGGGGCCGAACATGACGCGGTCGACACATCTGATTTGTCAATCATGCCGTTGTCGCGGCAACGCTTTTGTTCAAAAGTCACTGTATCAGTAGAATAAAGTTGGCGGCAAAATCAAACGATGAGCATTCTGATAAATAGTGGCTCCGTGTTACCCTCGGCACACTCGTACAGCATCCGTTGAGAGTTGAACATCGTCCTGAGAGTCGCCAAACATCGTTTCTTTGGGTCAGTGTTTTGCCAGAGAACGCCATTCTATAGAAGTTCTCCAAGTGACAACAGAAGAATCAACTAGACTTATCCATAGTGCAACCGTCAACAGTTTCAGTAACAATAGATCTCATTTCACCATATCCAAGGAAAGGTAAGTGTTTTCATGTACATAAAAATAGCTTGGGTACCAATCATATACCAGGCGCTACTGAATTTGAAGTTGTTTCCTTAAAGAAGCCAAACACATTTACTGAAAGTCAGCGAGAAGCGACTAACACCTCAGAGAGACCACAGACTCAACCTCTTCACGCGTCGCTCATTAAGGTAGAATGCGCCTCAGGGGTAGATATTCGGACTCTCAAACTTTTACAATTCTTATCTGATCTACAACTTGTGCAGGTTCATTTAAAAGCTCTTGCTTTAAGGAAACTTTTCCTCTTTAGTTTTTCGAAAATCATGAATTTTACTGTTATATAAAGTAAATATAGAGATAGCGGCCATTTTGAATTTCATATATCGGTAAATCTCTGGTAATTTGTTTCTTTGGTACCAAACTTTGCACGGTGATCCCCGATTTTATTTTTATTTTGAAAGCGAATGGTTGAAAAATTCCTTGAGGAAAGTTTGAGTAAAGTTTTTCACTTTCGAGGCGCATACTACCTTAAAAGCTAAGTTGGCGATGTCATAGATTTGCAAGACTGAAACACTGGCTTACCTCTTCGTAACGATATTTTACGATTTCGACAACTTATTTTAATATACCTTACCCAATCCAACAGATACAATGAAGATGACAGACGGGCATCGGTATTCGAAAACAGAAGCTGGGCAGCCATCTTGCTTTCGTGGTCCAGCGATTACGAAAGACAAAGTTGCTGCATTGTTGCAGGTTTATGACAACTACACCAAGTATCCCGACCCGACACAAATCAAACAAACGGCTGAACTGCTCGGTCTGACCGCAAAACAAGTACAGGTAAAAAAATTTCATGATTTTGCTGTTGTTTATAAAAGATAATGAACTAGTTTGTAACAAATTGTTTCAATGACCGGTAAAGTATATGGACCCATGCACGATGGACAACCAAACGGGATATTTGTTTAATACTTTCTCGCCTGTTACTCTCGCAAAGGGAATTCTAATTCCTGGAAATTTGAATTTTGGACGTACGAATTTCATCAATCGAAATCTTGAAAGGCTAGGATCTCCACTTTATCCTTCTGAATAGTCAATCCCTAAAAGTTTTATGACATGTTTTCAGGACTGATGAAAAGCAAGTAGAGTAGATAAAACGTCAGTTGTCTTACTGTATGATGACTATATGCGGCAGCTTCAGCCTGTTTAACGTTTTCTTTTTTTATTTCAGTGTTGGTTTAGAAATCGACGTGCACGAGAGCGACGACAGAGGAGGTATATGCAGTATCTGGAGCTGAGAGATACCCTTTTACAGCCATATTCGCCGTGTGTCAGCAGCCCACAGTCCATCCACAGTGATTCAACGATGAGTGCAACTCCCAGTGAATCCAACCAGTCCAGCTTTGAATTTCCCGGCATGCCCTGCGTGTTCAAGTCGTCACTCAATTCAGCACTGTCTCCGAGCTTACCCCCGTCTCCACCCGGTCACTTCGATCCCATCGAACCCTCCTACAACTTGACCTGGTCACCTGACGCCGTTGACTCCTGCTGGTGGGGACACGTTCCGTGTGTACCACTTCCATTCCATTGCGGTGTTATATGTGGTTTACCGAGATATGGTAACGGCTATTCAGCTGTTCCGCAGTTTCCAACTCCACCGCAGTCTCACAGATATCTTCCTTAGAACTGTCAGTAAATACGAGGAGCTATCGTGCAATTGTTTAGTGTTACTTGGTTTTCAATGTTAATGTTTTAAGTGTACAGTCAAAGATTTCATCATTTGTATGTAAATATTCCATTTTTTCACACTTATCTCTAGTTCTGCGAAGCCTGTACATATCATTTTCCTGAGTTATAAATAAATGAAGCATATTGTCCGAATTATAAGGATCTTTGTAGCCATTGAGTTGTGGTTAGTCGAGAGAGAGAGTTGTGTGTGCGTTGATCGGTTTGGCTAAAAACGTCGACATCTAGGAAATATTTTAATGTGCATATATTTCTCCACACGCCTTTCACTGCCATGAGAATGAAGGAGAAAAGGACGAAAATAGTACCCCAGTCATTTGTTGTAACTTTGAATTTAGAGTACCCTTTAATTTAAAATATGTGGGTAGTATTACCTGACACGTGTGGTGTGCACAGTATGTTTATACGACTATAATAAAGTTCGGATAAAATCAAGAAAAAGAAAGAAATGAAAGTCTAAAAGAGAAAACAAAAACAAAAAAATTAAAACATTATCTTCTTTAGTTCCAAATCAAACGGACATGTAGTGGTCAACCTCAAATGCAGTTTCTCTGTGTGTGTTATGTCAAAATATTGTTGACGATTGAATTTTGTGATATACTTATTCAACGTGACCCGGTCGGTCAACATCTTGATGTATATCCGTCCTTTTCAAGGTAGTGTGGGCCTCGAAAGGGAAGACTTCAACTTTTGATTTAACTTTCCCCAAGGAATCTTTTAGCGTTTCTTATTTAAAATTAAGGATAAAAATCGGGGGGTCACCGTGCAAATTTTGGTTCTGGAGAAACAAACTATCCAAGCTTTACCGATATTTGAAAATGGCCGCTATCCCTGTGTTAACACTCTAGAGAAAAATAAACTTTTCGATTTTTCGAAAAAGTAAGACCGTGAAAATGTTTCCTACACTAAGAGCTTCAAAATGAACCCCCACAAGCGTTTAGATCAGAAACGCATTGTCAAAGTTTGAGAGAGTCCAAATATCTGACCCCGAAGCGCATTCTATATACCTTAAATTAACTCTATGTTGTCTGTAAACATACAATCATGGATTATTCTTCGTAAGTACATGTTCATGAAGAACTTACACAACACAGACTTACAAAGTTGCAAATACGGAAACGTTAGAATGCTTGTGACTTGCTTGACAGACTGCATCAGGGAGAACAATGACAAGGTCACTGTGTAATTAGCTTAATAGAGTTGTACCGCCTCCTCAACGATTTGAGAAACATCGATGACTTTTCCTGTCGTGTGAAAGTGTAACAAGAGTCCTTTGAAGAATGAGACTGAGTAGACTTTCATTGAATATATGTGACACGAGTTAACTTCGAGTCCCTTAAACATTTACTAATTGGTATCTATATTGCTCTGTGATAATAGATTCAACCAATCACTATTGACACAAAAGTTACTGTCGCCAACTCTGCGCGAAAACAAAAATATTACAGGCTTTGCCATTTTTGAAACTAGACAACTTGTATTTCACTTTTACATTTGAACTACCGTTTTGCGGCGAGAAAGTTGGAAGTATTAAAAATACCTTAAAAATACCTTCATAACTGTCGCAGAAATTGCCAGAAGTCCTTGGATCGTATCCGTTAGATAGGTATTTAGCAACGCATGACAGTATCGTTTCTGTGTGGAAAGGCATGTAGTGTTTTAATACAAATACTCACACAGAACCGTGAAAAGGCCGTGTTAACATGTACAATCGGCATGAATTTCTTGAAACGATCTGAGAAGGGACAGTTTACGAAATCTCAGACCATTTTAGAAAACTTGTACATGTCTACTCCCTTTTAAAGGCTCATTTTGTCAAAGAAAACAAAGTAGAACCGACATAAGCGTGATGAACTCTAACTAACCTTCTCAAAGCAGAACTTGGAATAGATCATGGATTTTCTTTTCTAATTTGTGCAAGTTTAAGGGTAAACAGTAGGGCGAACGCAGTTTAGGCCACGCCTACTTTAGTAACCGAAAACCATTTTACCAACACTCTTAAACAAATGTACACGTGTGTTCACAACACTTCATCCACTTTATAACGGAACTTTTGTTTTTCTCCACAGAGTTAACACAGGGATGGCGGCCATTTTGGATTTTAAATATCGGTCAATCTCGGGTTATTTGTTTCTCTTGTACCAAAATTTGCACGGTGTGTGACAAAAATTTTTATTCTTGATTTTGAAAGAGAATGGTCGATATATTCATTTAGGAAAGTTTGTGCAAAAGCTCAAGTTTGAACTTTCGAGGCGCATACTACCTTAACTGCTCACAACATTCAAATGAAAGCAAAGGACTCACATCACGTGGATAGTCAATATCAAGAAGACTTATGCGAGAACCGGCAATTTAGGACAACAGCTTTAAAAGGTATGAAATGACGCTCTATGGATAGTGATAAAGCTAATACAGGTTCCATGAGACAAATTTATGACCTCGATTTAACGAGATTCTTTGCCGATTCAAACGACGTTAGCTTGTACAATTAACGCCTACACCCCGATCGTTTATTTTTTAATCTGTGGCGAATTTAGCGTGTGATATTTAAATACCGTCCAAAATTGAAGTTGGGTGAAAAGAACAGCAACAGACAACATGTTTATTATTTTTACATGTAATTGATTTATTGTGATGTTACAATCGAACACTCGACATTGTCTATATTGCCTGCTGGTATGTAGAACATAAAAACAAAAGAGAAAAACTAGGACATTAATGAATAAAATATACTGTAACTTTACAAATAGCGATTAAATAACTTTAACCATAACATATAAATATTCCAGTCCGTGTGAAGAAACTCATTACCAGTAAATGACGTTACTGGCAGTTCTAAGGAACATATCTGTGAGACTGCGGTGGGGTTGGAAACTGCGGAACAGCTGAATAG
Source organism: Ptychodera flava (assembly GCF_041260155.1). Lineage (NCBI taxonomy): Eukaryota > Metazoa > Hemichordata > Enteropneusta > Ptychoderidae > Ptychodera > Ptychodera flava. The sequence continues at coordinate 16,088,194 of NC_091941.1, forward strand.
CCGTTACCATATCTCGGTAAACTACAGGTAACACGGCGATGGAATGGAAGTGGTACACACGGAACGTGTCCGGCCAGCAGGAGTCAACAGCGTCGGCTGACCAGGAGGTTTCGATGGGATGGAAGCGACCGGACTGAGACGGAGATAGGTTTGGTGATGGCGTTGAATAAGGTGACGACTGGAACATACATGGCATGTCGGGAAATTCAAAGCTGTGCTGGGCTGATTCAGAGGGAGTGGCCGGTGTTGACGATACATCGGAGGTCGTTGCATCACTGTCAACGGAAGATGAACAAAGCTGGACGCGGGTATCTCTTAATTTCAGACGCTGCATGTATCTCCTCTGTCGTCGTTCCCGTGCACGTCGATCTCTAAACCAGAACTGAAACATAGAAATAAAATACCGTTTATAAGTGCTGACGATGTAATCTACGATAGGAGTATACTTACTATCACATTCGGTGTTTGACATCAGTGTATAGTTTGTGAGGTTTCTTACAGCGTAACCATGTACAAACAGATATGACAACACTTTTCAAGCAAAGCGCCATCTGATGTTAGTTTTAATATATTCTACTCTCAGCACGTCGTTAACGTATTCCAAAAATGAAGTGCATTTCATGAGTGCTTACAGCACTTCACATTCCTTACCTGTACTTGTGTAGTGGTCATACCAAGCAATTCAGCTGTTTTCTTGACTTGCGTCGGGTTGGGGTACTTGGTGTAATCATCATAAACCGTAAGCAGTGCTTTCTCTCTAACTCTCATCAACGATGGACTACGGAAAAAAGATGGCTGCCAAGTCCTAATCTGCTGATAAAGATTCTTACTCGTCATCTTGACCGTACCTGTTCAAAAAAAAAGAGTTTTGTACATGTTAGACGGCTTGTAAAGTCCAAAAACATTCACGGTTTCAACGTTCTGTTTTCATCCAATATGAGGTATCTTATAGGTCGTATATCCCCAGGATATTTTAGCATAGGGAGCAAGTGACGGGTGTACTGGACAATACAGTGCAGTTGATTTGATTCAGTTTTCTGAACAAATTTGGCTTGTGGAAACTTCCCATTTACCTCTATGCCGTAACGAAAACGACTCATTAAACCCTGTATTTTAAACATCCCGGAAAAGTGTCTTTTTGTAACAAGCGATTTATTTGTATTTGCTACTTACCTTTCCTTGGAGTTGGTGAAGTGAGATCTGTCGTTACTGGAACTGTTGACGGTTGCACTGTGGATAGGTGTATAATTAATGTTTCTTACTCTTGTCACTGGAAGAACTACTCCGCTGGTCTTCAGTGATTGTTGGCCACGCTAATGACTTCGACGTAAGGAAACGATGTTTGGCAACTCTGAAGACAATGTTCAACTCGCAACGGATGTTGTACAAATGTGCCGAGTAGACTCAGATCCACTATTTATCGAAGTGTGCATCTTTTGATTTTGCCGCCAAGTTTTGCTAAACGATGAGTGGACTTTGAAGTAAACGGTTGCCGCGACAAGAGAGTGATTGACACATGACAGGTGTAAACAATGCGCGCCATTTTTGGATTTCTTTCGGGATACCGCATGAATGCAAGTCTGCACTTTACAAACAGGCATGGAATGGTAAAATCATTCGATGAAATTCGTGGAAATTTATGTTAGAGACCATAAACCAGGTGACTTCTGTCATGAACGACGAGGAGGAGAAAAAGACACAACACATGCCGTCACCGACAGATCGCATAACTTCTACCTTACGTCACGGTTTGAGTTTGAGTAACCATGCTTACGTAGCAGATGTTGCAATAGCATACGGTGCATTCCTTCGGCCAAGGTCTTGCATTGATGGTCTATTTTTCAAACAATCACGACAGCTATTGCCTGACTGTAATCTTCAAGGATAATTTGAAATTATTTCTAGAATTCTTTACGGACAGTCAACTTTCAAGAACGGGTGGTATAGGCACCGTAACAGGAGGAAGTCGAATGCATACAGGAAAGCCCATACTCGAAAATTACACTTCATCATATAGAAAATCGTGTTTCTACTTCATCGGTCCAATCAAAGATATAATAAAAAGTTAACATTGGTTCTGCCACGGCCACTCCTCTTCCACAACGCACAAACAAGCCAACTTGTACAACACCATTGCACGGCAGCTACCTTCCCTGAATCAAACTGTTAAGCTATGTTTATAGCAACCGGTTTTTATTTCAAGAAGTTTAAATATCACCGAAAAGCCAGCCAAGCCGGAACAATGGTTGACGCTGCTCGTTTTCTGGCTTTCGCGAGGTACCACGACAATGTTGTAATCTCCACAAATATAATAATCTCCACAAATGTAATATCAACAACAATTGTAATAAAATGCACCCATAAATGTAATATCGCCCATAAATGTAACAAAAATCAACCATGAATGTAATAAAAACACCAACCACAAATGTGATAAATTGTAACCATAAATGTAATAAAAAAATCACCCAAAATTTAATACTTGTCAACCATAAATGTAATAAATCTATTTTGTCATTGCAATTGAGGAATTAGCCTTTAAATATTGATCTATGTGATAAGGAAAGCAACTCCACTCATTATTCATTTCTAAATTGTTTGCGTTTAGTGTGTTTTGCATATTTGAAAGTGTATTTTACGTTTCCTGTTTGTGTACAGAACTGACTGGCCATGGCTAGACACAGATGTAATCTGAGTGTCAGTGCAGTCTCTACTCCAGAGTGGGGAAGACTGTATAACACTACGATCCTTTAACGCCGTTTTTTCGAAAATTGCCGTACTTTCTTAATCAATCTCCTCAAATTCGTCTTCAGTGGATAAATTGTGTGGAATAATCGATAGATTGTCTGTATTCCTATGTTGTCCCACTTGAAGTTTGTTCCTTCACTAGGGATGCCAGGATGTCTAATTTTGTTCTACTGTGTTCAAGGTAGTGTTCGTATTGTTTTTTTACTAGATTGAAATATATGTTCTCGTCAACATGTTTTGTGTCGTAAGTTTCTGTTATAAGGTTTTATATTTCTCTGTTATTTGTTCTGAGTCATCTGTCATAAACTTTGTGTCACTGGTTGACGAGTTATTTTGACGCTTCCTTATCATGTAATTATCAGTGTCCAGAACTGCTGTTCCACTTCCGTTATCTAACGGTTTGATCAGTACCTCGCCGTTTTCTGATAGCGTTCTCAAAGTATTCTATTCTGTGTTTCGGAAAGGAAACCTAGTTTCACGAAAGTATGCAATAACATTACATTAGTCTTATTAAAGTTATTATTTACTCAAGGCATTGATAAACAAATGATCACATATGCAAGTTCAAGTTTATTACATTTATGGTTGAGTTTTATTACATTTATGGTTAATTTGTTTATTACATTTGTGGTTGCGGGTTGTTACATTAATGGTTGACTATTTTATTACATTTGTGGTTGATTTTATTACAATTGTGGTTGATATTACATTTTTGGAGATTATTACATTTATGGAGGTTACAAATGTCACTGATATGCTGTGCTGCACTGTCGTCCCACGCTTGTTCCGCCATATTGTTTGACCGACAAAATATCAATACAGTGTTTTTAACAGATTCATAACAGTGAGTCTTGGTATGTTGGAAAAGCATTCACTGGTGTAGTACACGTGCTGCGTGCTGCTGCAGACTCGTCAAACACATCGGTTACTCTTTCTGTTAAGATGAAAACTAGTCAAAAGAGCTAAGGCGTCTGCCACTGTCTTCAATTTTAACACCAACAAAGACAAAACAAAAATTCTGGCGCTATGAAGACGTGAAGAGGGACTGTGGGCACCAGTAAAAATCACTGAAAATATCCTTTTCACATACACGTGTTAGTCTTTTACAAAAACACTCATATTATGAAATGTGTTGTTTCATTATCATTTTTATTTGTTATGTCCTCCTATCTTACAGGTCTTGCGAAATCCATCTTTATACGAAATTACTGCGTTTTGCTTTCGATAAGCAACGGCGAATCAGAACATTAAGTTAGTAGAATCACAACTATTTTGACGATATATTTTTAGTCGCTCTCCGCGGGATTTTACATTTGAAAAGTAGACGCAACTGAAAATCGGTAAACCATCCACAGTTGCTTCGGTCTGTAAGCCAATGTGGCACGTGACTTTGGTTTGTTCTGATAACGGAGGGGGCGTAAATGGGGCTTGTTGATGTTGACAAGTTCAGTCGGCAAGTTCCTTTGGAGTGGTTGGGGAGGTGATAATTGGTATCATTAACTGTGATAAACCTAATCGATCAACACCGCCTTGTGAACACACCGGACAATTGATATATTAACAGTCACCTTTCACGAAAACGATAAGAAGAGCTTGTCAATCTCACCTTTCACGAAAACGATAAGAAGAGCTTGTCAATCTGTTTCTAAATTCGTTCAGATTGGCTACCGTACGTCATTATTCGAGTAGGGCATGCGACAAGGCTTTGTTCAAATTTTCTACCGCAAACGAGTCGTCAACGGCGGCATGTTGACAGGGATCCGCTGCACGGTTCCATTAATTGGTTGGGGAATTTAAGTGATAATTGTTATTATTGATCAAATACTTATAGATGTACACTGCCTTCTGAACGCGTTAGACAATTGATATATTAACGAGTACCTTCAAAAAGACAAGGAAGCTTGTCAATCTGTTTCGAAATTTTGACAGGGGTAGTTTTCTTCCTTTTGATTGGGCAAATAACCTGACTGTGATTGTTGGTAGCAAGACTGAATTCGAGGTTTAGATGCGTTCCTTGTACTTCACTACTTGACTCCCTTCAGCAGATACTCAGAAAATGATAGTGTGACATTTTATCGTTGGCAAAGTGAAATTGCAATTGCCGTAAAGTAAGCTCGTCTTTTATACATTGCTTTGCATGTGAACGATATACTTCCAACGTGTTAAATAAATCTTTTAGGCAGTGGTTGCTTAGGGAAAACGGTTTTGTGTTTGGATGTATGGCGAAAAGGTTATCAGTAATTATAGGAGATAAATAACAAAAACAGAATTTGATTAGTTGAGTATGATACGTCTAAAAAAATAAAACTACAAATCGTGGTTGTCTCTATTTGCTGCCTCATCAATCACACCTCCTTAATCTTTTATATTACACCATTGATAAAGTTCGTCCCAGCATTTATCTACGCAACGTTGTGGCCGACTTTGACTTAACTCTGCTTGAACCGTAACAACAATGAGATTGATAACTTTTCATCTGTTGAACGCGACGTTACCGACTTTCTCAGAGCTGACTGTAACGCGCGGCAAGCCCTCGCATCGTACAAAAGAATATTGGCCATTCACACATATTATGTCCTGGATACGCTATTTGACAAGTTGAAGGCCTTGGAAATCTTTGACCTCCTTGGAGTTTATGGTCTTTCGATTAACAAGTAAAGCACTGGTCTTTAATGAAGAAGTCACTGACGAAATTGTATTAAACTATGGTAATTGATTAACTCAACCTCACAGATAACTTATTAAAGGGGCGGTATCCAATGCTTATAACTTTACGCAAATGTCAGTCCACCATTGTTGGTCTAAAACTCACTGTTCCTGCCATTCTATAGATGCGAAAAAGACGATGCCTCAAATCAATTAAACTTCAGTTTTCCGATCAATCAGCGATTTATGGCACAACAGTTTTTACTCAACTAAAACCAATTTATAAGTCACTTGTTTTTATCCTTAAGACACGGCGTCTTATTATTTGACGCTTTCTTTCCTACATGTCAAGCAATGTTCGATAACTTTACAATATTAGGCTTTGAGAACAAACGGTGGACACGGACATTGAATCATTGAAAGGATCTGCGGCAGATTTATCTGAAGGGATCCGACATGAGATAAATATTACTATTAGTCGACGGAAACGTAATCTACGCCTTATAAAAATGTCCTACTATTGGTCTACCGACAAGGACTTATCGCTGGAAACGAAAGGCAGCATCTCTTTCTGAACCTATCAATTGTCAACTTGCGTCTGATAAGGGAAGCATCCCACCGTTTATTTACCTGTACAAGACTGTTCAAGTTAAGGTAGATAGCAGTCTTATCCCGAGTTTTCCTTAACAAAGTTGATAGAATAAATGATAGAATTATTACATTTAATTTGCTGAGGGTATACAGAACTAGATTTCATGAGCGACCGCAACTTTTGATTTTGTCGTCAGTTTTGTTAGACTACAGTTTTTTTTCTACAAAAGCGTTGCCGCGACAACGGCGTGATTGACAGGTCAGAGATTTCGGGATGCTCCGTTTTCGGATTGTTGATCGCTGCCATACAAGTACACTGTTGACATGTAGTCCATCATCATCTTTCTAAATGACAAACTTGTCAAGACTGTCAAAAGGGCATAAACGATCGGGATTTCTTTGATGGCTAACAAAGAAAAATGCTAATCACAAGATCACATGACTTTCTCTCCGCTGAAATTAATCGCTCACCTGAAATTGATCGTAACATCTACGTGCATGTCATCAAGTTAATCATGATCAAATGAATCTGTGTTCCGCAGTACAAAATATCTCATTCCATAAGTCTACTCTTCCCCTAAAAAGTTAGAGATTGTAATTCTTTTTTAAGGTCATCAGAAGACAAAAAAGGTGTCGACTTCTAAAGTCGATAGAAAGATTTCTTAGAATAAGAATGAGCTATGATTTTAAATCATCTCAAGGTGTGTTTTTATGCATGACTTGTTTTAAATGTAAAAGATATCACATAGATTATCGACATTGTGAAGGAAAAGGGGGGCTGGAAAATCATTACATTCGCAAGACAAGGGGATATTTGGATGAAGTTCAAGATCAACTTCCTGCCAGATTTCCTTCAAGTAAATGTTTTATATACTGTAAAACCAATACTGCTTTTTCATCAAACCACTTGCATGCATATCTGTGTCCGATGCTTTCAGTTTACGGGGTGATCGAAATACAAACATACGTACACTGGACAATTTCGTTTTTCGGGATTACATGATTGATACTCCCTGCTGACTGACCTGTATCCGGTGTATCAAGGTTTGATAAACTAAAATGATCTGTCCTGCCTCCTGAACACATCGGGTCAGATTCCATAAGTTGTAACCCGCCATGACAATATACCTGTGATAACGAAAGAGGGTGCTAGTTTGTGTCACGGTGATAGAGAGACCGTGTTTGTGTGCAGCAATTCAAATTTCGACCCTATCACATGTATTCACCCGGAGTCTGAGACGATCACGTACTTTCTGGTTAAGTTTCGTGGTGTGAAGCATGGTACGAATTTGATTCCTTTGCTATCTACTTGAAACACGGACAGTCTGGCGACGATATTCACCGAAATAGGACTGCCGGAGAATTGTATATGATGTAAAGGCCTTTTCTTTTCTTTTTGTTTTCAAGCTAATGTGCGTATAAATTAAAATATTAATATGTGTTTGTATGTTTTGTATCACTTGCATTACATCTTAAAATAAATGAAAATGGCATTTTTGTTTCAGACTTCGTCATGAACAAACAAATATAATCGGAATTTTACAAGTTCACTCGCTTCATGGTCTCTCCATTCCGAGGTGTTTTTATGAACGGGGCCTTTTCATGCATGCACTGACGGCAAAGTTTGACTTCAAAGAGAGTATAACCACTTCGGGGTGTTCAACTTGCGTTTCACACCTCAAGTGAAAGTGTACCGGCTTAACCAGTTGCTATACTTTCCGCCATTGACCCTTTGTGTTTAAGTGATGTCACCGCTTTCCTATTGAACACTCTTTGGTTGTTAAGACAGAGATTGTCACACCGATCTGTCTTCAACGATAACTAATTACCATGGTAACACCTTCACACGTCAACAAAACAAACTTCATCCGTCGGAAAGATGAAAGTTACCGTCTCCATAAAAAGCGACAGTGAGACTGGTGCGTACATCACTCTCTGGTTTGCGTTTGATTGGAGAACATCAGAATGGAAGCAGGTTACAACATGATCAGCGCTTTAGAAGTTTACTTCTATCCCGAGCGATTCTCACAGTGTCTACTGGCAAGTTTGGTACCGGAGTTGTTCCGTAGAAGTCAGCGACATAGCAGCTGTACGTCACCGGCCAACACCGGTGGGTCACCTGCTAAGGCAACCTACAGGGCGCCACCAACCAGTTAACAAAGTGCAGCGATAGCAGTAGACTCTGCAAATGGTCCAAGATTTACTGCGTCGACTACCGAAGGTAAGATATGACTCGACACAATAATTTAACTGATTTAATTTGAAATTTAGAGTGAAGTGACCATAGTACGTGGAGCGTCATTTCAAGGGAAATTTAGAGTGAAGTGACCATAGTACGTGGAGCGTCATTTCAAGGGCAACGAGAGCTGCCGGCATTGCCACTGTTGTAATATTACAACATACATACGCTAACTACATTTTAATTATTTGGTTTACTCTCACTCATAGATTTACCAAGAAGATGCAGGGAAAGCCGACTTTGTCCATTCGCCAGTGGTACGCAAGACGTGAGTCAGCGTGTTTCCGTCGACGTTTGCAGAGAAAGAACGCTGGATGAAGTTTTCAACTCACCAACACAGCATTCCTCTCACAGCCTTTGTCACCTGCTGGCGGCTTTGACAGATCTTCCCGAAGAAACTATCATGGTAATAGCGTTTACCCGGTCAAAATATTATCAGAGGGTTTTTTATTTGCCCCACTTAACATAGTAGTGTTTCTTCTTTGGCAAATTTATCAAAACATGTCGAGTTTCACGTCTATGAAAAAATAAAGTTTACGGAAAAAGAAATGTCGAAGTCATGTCTTTCCATGTGACTTGTTTATAGTCATTTGTTTCATACCACGGACGTACGTCAATGTTCGTACATTCGGGGGATTCAGATTTCCCGTGCCATTGACGTCCATATAATTATTCCAAATGGATATTTTGGTTAAGAGATTCATATCAGAGCTTGCCTGTTTTAAATTTCGTTTTTTTTTTCAATTGCAGAGATGGATTCAGTGGCGCCGTGCAGGTCTCCAACTGAGACAACCCGAACAGCGATCTGTGGGAAATCCTGCCAACGGACAAGCGTGCAACAACTACCACACACCTACTAGTCCCTTGTTCCAGTTTGACATCGAACCTTGCAACGCTGCTGCCCAATCCCCGTCTCCAACAACTTTCAGGTTTCCGGGCAACCCGTGCAGATTCGCATCACCGTCTTCATCATCCATCACAACATCAACGCCAGTACCGGTTACATCAACACCTCACCAAGGTCGGTCTTCAAACGCGTCGGTTCATTCAGCAGAACGCAGTTTTCTCCGTTATTTTCTGACAGTCAGGGTAGCCACTCTATTCACTATGAAGGCCAGTTCATAGCATATCCCATCGCTGATAGTCAGACCTCTTCAGTTCCTTGCTCTCTCGATACAGTGTCCATTGATATGTTTTGATGGGAACTAGACTATCTAATGTATAAACTATAAGTTTTTTTCGATGTTATTCAAAATTTTTGAACCACTATTCTCTATGTAGGATATACCTTATTTTCCAACTTTTGTTACCAAGGGATTTATTTTTTGTAAATAAAGAATAAATGATGCAAGATACAACAATAAGAGTCATTTTGTGTAATTTTTTCTACCTGAAAGTAATAATGAGAATTCTAGTATATATTGTATTATTAATCAACAAAAATACATTAAATGTACATACTTTATTTCGTTTGGCGTTAAAGTTTCACGGAGAAATTTCAACTTGTCAAACGGACAAAATACCAAAAAAACCCAAATAACTGAAATACGTCAAATCCACTCGGGTTGAAGGTTTTGTATTCCAGCAGTCAAGCCGAATGTGCAAAAACAAGAAACGCTGAATTCACTGTATGTAATTCATTGATTAGTCATGTGGCACCAGTGAATATTTCGACAGTGGCCAGTCACACTTTCCCGTTGTTGCCATCGAGAGACCCTTAACAATAACCAATAAGAAAACCCACTTCAAGCATTGCTATTCTCCAGCCCAGGATACAAATCTTTTAGTTCACATCATTACGAATTTCCCTCCAAAATTACTATTGACATCTTAATACCATCTAATATATAGCGTTATTTACAAAATACCGGAACTTATGTCCGAGTACTTTGCAGCGGAGGTATTGTCCAAAACGCGTAGCGTCGAAGACATTGCCGAAGCATATTATGTATAAGGACATAACTGCTCTCATTTTGTGAAAAATTTATTACTATACACCTTTTTTCATCAATATAACCAGAAAAAGTCGAAATTCTAGCGTTTTGAGGATGCACGTCACGCGATCGCAGAATGGGAACGTTCAGCGCGTCCGCTCATAGCACAGAACGAAACTCCAATCCGCGCAGCGCAGTGCAGGTGTTAGAAAATTTAGTTTAGCAGCATAATTTCACTCAAATTCACAGGTTTTTTACTGAACATTATTCATTGCAAAGTAAAAATTGTTTAGATGAACATATTTTGAAAAAAAAAAGTAAAATGTTTTCTCGTTTTATAAAAGTGTTATGAGGTCAAAGGTCAGCTGGCGTGACTACCTAAAGATTGGACTCCGCCTTCGCTGATACTGAGAGACCCGACTTATAGAACTTTGATTGGCGGGAAAGATTTGCTTCCTCAACACATTTAACGTAATTTCTTTTACGATTTTCAACACTATTTTTTAAAGCTGTCTGCTTGTTTGGAGAAAATTCACTTTGTGTGTGGTCACTTGTGTGAAAGTAGACAATCTCTGATCAAATCTTGTGTTAATGATAGAAGGTAATATGGTTTACAATTTCACAACGTAGACTTTGCCTAGGGCAATCGCTGCAATGTTTATTCATAAAACCTGGACAAGTATAGAAAGTGATCAGTTCAATTGTCTGTTTTGCCAGAAGATTGTCGGTGCTTACATATCTCATGACAGCCTGTCGGCATACCCCTTTGATCAAAAGAATTTGACTGCATTCAGTCGTAGTTGACTCCCGTATAGATTTTATAATAGTAGATAATTCAGAACTAAGCCTTTTAATATGAATATATGCATGCCATTTACCTCAGTGTGGCACGCGACTTCGTTTTCTTTGACAACAAAACGAAATGTTAACAGGGCGTTTTGGCAAGTAGGGGCGGCAACTTTCCGCAAAGTGATCCGAGAATTAGTGATCAAGTGTCACTTCTCAGGTCATTTCAGGAACACTATCGCTGCTCATACTTGTCAACACGCCCAATTAACGGCTCTGTTGTAGAAAGTGTGCATCAAAACAAACCATGTCTCTTGGGTCGACAAGTGATTGACATGCATGCACATTTGAATCTCCATATACTTATCAAGCGTATCAAGCGCTATCTGCCCTGAAAACGGATGACTGTGAGTTAAAAGTTAGATGTCTCGCCGCAAAACCGCAGTTTCAAAAATGGCAGAACCACCGTTGATTTTGCGTTATGGGTTCGCGATATTATCCTTTCATAATTATCAAAAGGGTTGGTTGGAGCCCGCAATCACACGGTACTTACGTGAATACACTGAATGAAGAGCAAAATCGATACAATTGGGAAATTATTATTCTAAGTTAAGTATGTTTTAAATATTAAAAAAAAAGTCCACTACAGTATATCTTTCTGAGGCCCAGTCACGCTTTTACTTAACTTAAAAGGTCGCCGGCGTTTCGCAACGATTGACAAGTTTGTCGCCGAACCCTTCGGCTTAATTACCTGTGAACGCTCGAGTGTCTTTTGCCCTTGCCGCCGCGAACTGTGCTCTGAGAAGGCCGAAATTGTTGTGCTCGACATTTGTAACTTGTCTTTTTCGTCGTTGTCTCTTTATATTCCAGAAAATTGTTATAGAGCAATGTTGACGACAACTGGTGAATGGTAAATATAGATATGGACTCTTGAAAGATATCATGACTAGCCTGTAATAGCGGAAAATCTCTGTTTTCCCTCTTTAGTTTTTAACTTTAAAAGCGAAAAGTAAACTCGTCGTAAGTTTCATCAAAGCCTTGGGTCAAATCAAGATCGCTGCAAATATTTCTCCAGCCGGAACCTGTAGTGTTCTAACATCATTTTGCTCATGTAGATCATGATGTTTTCTGTGAAAATATCTCTAAAATCGTAGTTCTGTGTCTCACCAGTGCGACTTTCACTAGCGCCGAGATGTACAATAGCATTATTTTGAGTGAAATCAGTTTGCAAGCTGCCACAGAAATGCAGTATCAGCTTTCACTTCTGATTCAGGTGTTTTCGCCGAAAGTAAAAGTCGGATTGCTTGCTTGATCAAAAGGAGTGAGCGTAAGCTATGTTTTTGTGAATTGACAAACCGATTGATAAGTTCTTCCCTTTTGTGTTTCACGTCAAATACCTGTCAGCGTACAATTGACCCGACTTGTTGGAGGGCGGTACAGATCTATCAAACCAATTAAACAGTTTGTTAATTGCACAGGATATACGCCAGAGAGCAAAGATCACCGTGTGACTGTGGAAAAGGGTAGTGTTGATTATATGATGTGTTTTTCACCTTGGAATGGTCCATATTAAACGACAGAATAAAGTATGGCCCTTTTAGACATTTTTGAAACAATAAAATCAGGCAAGGTTGAAGTTGAGGTACTGTGGTTCGCCGGGTTTTTTGTCGCAGTATTAATGATTAAACATTGCTTATTCCAGTGTTTGCCGCCAAGACGCGCCCTTGCGACATATCCCCAAAACTGACCCCGTTGTCCCGCAAGAGCGGGTCACCTCGGCGCACTCTTGAGTCGACTGTGTTGGGTGTGATTTACTTTGTTTATAGATAGGGTCATGAAGCACGGAGTAGTTGCTACGCACTTTCTTATTCAGTGATGTCATGTGTACAATACCTTGTCACACAGAATTGGTACAGCACGGGATATTGTCAGACTTTTCCTTATTTGTCGGTGATCAAAGAAGTCCCCTTGTAATTCGTTGACAAGTTTGTCACTTTCACGAACAAAGGCGGATCATCGCCTTCTACGGAAGGAAAGGCGGCCGAACATGACGCGGTCCACACGTCGGACTTGTCAATCATGCCGTTGTCGCGGCAACGCTTTTGTTCAAAAGTCGCTCGACCAGTTGAACAAAAGTTGACGGCAAAATCAAACGATGAGCATTCTGATAAACAGTGGCTCCGTGTTACCCTCGGCATACTCGTAAAGCATCCGTTGAGAGTTGAACATCGTCCTGCTGAGAGTCGCCAAACATCGTTTCTTTCGGTCAGTGTCACTTATTGCCAGAGAATCCCCGAAAACCATTCTAGAAGTCCTTCAACTAACGACAGTAAGAAGAATCAACTAGACTTATTCCATAGTGCAGCTGTCAACAGTTTCAGTAACGATAGATCTCACTTCACCAACTCCAAGGAAAGGTAAGTGTTATCATGTAGACAAAAAAGTTTCAAATATGGGCATCAACGATATACCTGGCGCTTCTAAATTTGAAGTTGTTTCCTTCAAGAAACCAAAAACATTTACTGAAAGTAAGGCAGAAGCGACTCACACCTCAGAGAGATCACAGACTGAACCCCTAATGTGCCTCGGGGGTAGATAGATATTCGGACTCTCAAACTTTTGCAATTCTTATCTGATCTACCACTTGTGGGGGTTCATTTAAAAGCTCTTGCTTTAAGGAAACTTTCTGTCCTATTACGTTCTTCGAAAATCAGAAATTTTACTGTCATGTATAGAGTAAACACAGGGATGGCGGCCATTATGAATTTCAAATAGCGGTGAATCTTGGGTAATTTGTTTCTCAGGTATCGTACCAAACCGATTTTTATTCTGATTTTGAAAGAGAATGGTTGGAAAATTCCTGGAGGAAAGTTTGAGCAAAAGTTGAAAAGTTAATGCCACCTTAAAAGCTAAGTGGGAGATGTCATAGATTTGCAAGACTCACACACTGGCTTACCTCTTAGAAACGAGATTTTACGATTTCGACAAATTCTTCTAATACTCCTTACCCAATCCAACAGATACAATGAAGATGACAGACAGCCATCGGTATTTGGAGACAGAGGCTGGGCAGCCATCTTGCTTTCGTGGTCCAGCGTTTACGAAAGACAAAGTGACTGCATTGTTGCAGGTTTATGACAACTACACCAAGTATCCCGACCCGACACAAATCAAGAAAACGGCTGAACTGCTCGGTCTGACCGCCAAACAAGTACAGGTAAGAAAATTTCATGATTTTGCTGTTGTTTATAAAGAGAATGAACTAGGTAGATTTTGTAACCAATTGTTTCAATGGCAAAGTATATGGACCCATACACGATGGACAGTCAAACGGGAAAATGTAATGATTAAAATTTTGTTTCATACTTTCCTGCCTGTTGCTCTTGCAAAAGAGATTCTGATTCCTGGAAATTTTGGACTTATTTTATCAAAGTCTTGAACAACCTCAACTGAATGTTCAATCCCTAAAAGTTCCAGTCAAGTGTTTGTACAAGATGTCTCTATAGTGGGTTGTAAGTGCATTATTTAGGAACTCTTACATTATTGCCTGGTAGATTACTAAATGTCTCTTAGTACGTACTCTTTTAAAAGTAACAAGATTTTATGACAGCTGTTCAGGACTGATGAAAGCAAGTAGAGTAGATAAACGTCAGTTATCTGACAGTATGATGACTATATGCGGCAGCTTCAGCCTATTAAACGTTTTCTTTTTTTTATTTCAGTGTTGGTTTAGAAATCGACGTGCACGAGAGCGACGACAGAGGAGGTATATGCAGTATCTGGAGCTAAGAGATACTCTTTTACAGCCATATTCGCCGTGTGTCAGCAGCCCACAGTCCGTCCACAGTGATTCAACGATGAGTGCAACTCCTAGTGAATCCAACCAGTCCAGCTTTGAATTTCCCGGCATGCCCTGTGTGTTCAAGTCGTCACCCGATTCAGCACTGTCTCCTAGCTTACCTCCGTCTCCACCCGGTCACTTCGATCCCATCGAACCCTCCTACAACTTGACCTGGTCACCTGACGCTGTTGACTCCTGCTGGCAGGGACACGTTCCGTGTGTACCACTTCCATTCCATTGCGGTGTTATCTGTGGTTTACCGAGATATGGTAACGGCTATTCAGCTGTTCCGCAGTTTCCAACTCCACCGCAGTCTCACAGATGCCTTCCTTAGAACTGTCAGTAAATACGAGGAACTATCGTGCAATTGTTAACTTTCACTTGTAGTTAATGTTCATAACTTCAGCTGAGATTATTGTGTTTAAGTATGGTTTCAGAGATTTCATCATTTGTATATTTCATTTTCTTCATATTCCTTTACAATTTTGCGAAGACTGTAAATATCATTTTCATGAGTAATAAAAAAATAAAACATGGTCACGAAATAAGAATCTTTTAATTACTGTTATCGCTCTTGAATTTGGTTATGCGTTTGGGAGGTGAGTGTGCGTGCGCGAGAGTGTCCGTGTGTGTGTTTGTGAATCGATTCGGCTTAAAACGTTGACACTGGGGATTTTTTTTTTAACACGTGATGTACACTGGTTGCTCTACGTTCCCTTTCACTGTCATCGTAATGAAGGAGAAAAGGACGTAATCTATCAAAAGTGTTCCCCGCTTAAAGTAGAAATTGCTCTGTCATAACAACTAGTCTGTCTCAGCTGAAATTTTAATTTGCCATCGGTGAGCCAAATGTTTCAATTTTTCATTTCTCTAATCTACTACTTGTGGGTGTCATTTTGAAGGTCTTTGAGCAAGAAGAAAGTTTCACCGTCTTAGTCTTTTTTGAAAATAGAAATCTTCTTTTGCTCCATAGAGTTAACACAGCGATGGCGTCCATTTTCAAATTTCATCAGTAACCCTTGGGTAATTTGTCTCTCCAGAACCAAAATTTGCACGTTGCTCCCGTTTTTATTCTTTATTTTAAAACAGAATGACTGAAAGGTTCTTTGAGGGAAAGTTTAAGTCTTTTACTTTCGAGGCGCATGCTACCTTAATTAAAAATATATATGGGCAGTATTATCTAACAGTTCCGTATGTGAGGATCTATCCAGCTGAGAATAGCTATGTCTATATGCGATGGAAATAAAATTTGGATTGAATTATGATAAAGAAAGAAATCAAAGATAAAAGCCTAAAGGTGAAAACAAAAACTAATTAAATCAATATCTTGTTTCACGCCAAATCATGCATACAGATATGTTAACGTTTAGTGGCCAACCTTACATACTGTCCATAAATGTGTACTATGTCAAAATATTGTTGACCATTGAATTTAGCGATATACCGTTAGCACGTGAGCTGATCGGTCAATATCTCGATGTATCTCCGTTCTTATCAGGGGGTTCATTATTGAAATTAGCTCTAGTCTATGTGTTCCGTAAACATTTATGCATAAACTGGATTAATATCCGTAAATGTTTAGGTAGAACTGACAACACAAAGTTACAGGGATGCAAATAAGGAAATATTTAAATAATTGTGCCCTGTATTTGCTTGTCAATGACTGAGAGAGAGAGAGAGAGAGAGAGAGAGAGAGGAGAGAGAGAGAGAGAGAGAGAGAGAGAGAGAGAGAGAGAGAGAGAGAGAGAGAGAGAGAGAGAGAGGAGAGAGAGAGAGAGAGAGAGAGAGAGAGGAGAGAGAGAGAGAGAGAGAGAGAGAGAGAGGGGGGGAGGGAGGGAGAGAGAGAGGGAGGGAGGGAGACAGACAGACAGATTGTTTCCCTTTTCGGCCTGCTGAAGTAATATATCCACCGGCCAGTCAATCAATTCTACAGAAACTAATGACACTATCGCTGTGGTTTGGATATTAAGGTACACATTCACCTTTGTGGCACGATCGTATCATGGCATTTGTATTCACTATCGCCACTATTATCATCACAACAATACAAAAACCACACTTAACGATGATCCGGTTTGAAAACCCTGATATGTACTTTACATATTACGTGTAGCATGAACTTGAAATGAATGGTTTTATATTGATTTTAAATTATTTTAGAAAAACTGACTTTTCATCGTACATTTGTATAAGATCAAGTATGGTGACCCCATCTTTTTTCTCTAATATTTGATTGTTCTCATATGCCAGAATTCAAAAATCCATGGTAACTGTTAGTCCCTTAGTCTTCTATGTGTTGCTCTCTGGCTGGATCTTGTGTACAAGTAGATGTATGTTTCACTGTCAATCGAGTGTCCTATGACCGAAACTCTTCTTAAACTACATCAGAGTCAGAGCTACATGTATCACTGTCACTGCCAGTATGTAGTAGCAGGGCAGTAGCTGTATTAACTTTTATTTTGAAAATATTTTTGTTCAGTTTATACAATTGCGTTCTTGTTCTACTCCCTACAGCATGTTGAGCTATCCAATATTCAGCTTGCAAACACAGCCTAAGTGTACCGTGCATTTGCATCATTCAATTATCACTAATATTTAGACAAACGGGATTTGTTGATAAACTGAATATTGTGTTTTTCAGCAGCATGCTGTAGAGAGACACCAAGAAACTGTGTTTGCTACATTGCATAGAAATATTGAAAAATTATCAACAGTTGTAGCTCCTGCCCCATTACAAGGCCAACTTGTTTTACGAAAATTTAATGGCATTCATTCATTTTTAGATTTTTTTTGAGATTAAAGACATAATATGGGACAAAACGGTTCTGGATTTTGTTCAATTATTACTAATATTAGAACCATTGGACGACATCAAAATGTTGGGAGTCAAAATATTTTCACTAACGCCTTAAATACCGATTTAAACACTTTACAGATTTCCCTATTTTCGTGCTGGCTAAAATAAATTCTCAATGTCTATATTCATATTGGACCTGTAACATTTTTACCTAAACTGCAGTTGCGCGGCGGAACTTCCACAATGTAGTGACTTTACGTCATTTGACATGTGTACAAGTCTCATATAGTATTATGAACGCCAAACGAAGAGCGTACAGGTCTGTTTTAGAAAAATCTCTTCAGCAAAAATAAGTTAGTGAACTTAGATTGTTAACACGAAAGGAACTAATTTGGGATAACTGGATTTTCATATTTTGCAAATTTCTCAAAAGTGTTAGGTGCCATATAGCTGAATGTTGCAATATCGCATATTACTCATAAAAACAAGTGTGTAATATCAAAAGAAACGCAGATGAGCTAACATTTGTAGATTTTAAAGACAACTTCACCATCCAATTATCCCAAATTAGTTCAAAACGTGTTTGTTTTGATTTCGTCAAAATGAAAATGAATCCCCTTTCTCACAGACTTTCCTTTTTTTCTTTCAAAATTATCCGACGTTTATGTTGATAATTAGACGTGAAGTGAAAACTTATTTTCTTGAATTCATGTAACGGATGATCGCCAACTACCGTCCGAAGTACTTTTTTGGGCATGCGTGAATCATTTTGCCTGTGTTGGTGAGCAGCGCATGGTGAGCAGCGGAATTACTTCGAACGAATTTTAAGCAATCACATAGTCATGATGTCATAAGGAGGATCCTAACTTTGCTATTTGACATCTACACCTTTAATTACCATTGAGATTACGCCGAATGAGTGCTGTAGGGTCACTTTCTTGCACTACATGTGTCATGACCCTTATCACAGGCGAATAGAAGCAGTAGCTTACTAAAAACTATATGTATCGTCCGATTTATCCATTTTGAATTTCAAATGTCTCAAAATGTTGGGTAATTTGTCTCGCTAGCTCCAAACTTTGCACGGTGATCCCCGATTTTTATCGTTGATTTGGTAAGAGAATGGTTGAACGTTTCGTTCAGGAAATTTTGAGCGAAAGTTTTTTCGAGGTGCATGCTACCTTAAAACACATTCGCCTGTTTTCTCGAGTTCCGCTCTGCACCTACGCGCCGCACGGACGTGTGTATATGCGCCTGCACGCGTATAACACACACGTCTATGGGGCGCATAGGTGCAGAGCGAAATTTTAGGAAACACATAACTCTGTGTTAAACATATCAACTGTACCCATGCCCCACGACACTGGTAATCGGAATACATAATACTGTGTGTAGAACCCTTACATCTGTCTTTACGATTGTAATTTTCATTGAAATATGTAAAACATTAGCTGTGTTGCAAGACATTTAGCGTATTTTGCGTTCTTTTTACCGAAACACTTTCGCATGTCTTAGGTGCAGAGCGAAATTTTAGGAAACACATAGCTCTGTGTTAAACATATCAACTGTACCCATGCCCCACGACACTGGTAATCGGAATACATAATACTGTGTGTAGAACCCTTACATCTGTCTTTACGATTGTAATTTTCATTGAAATATGTAAAACATTAGCTGTGTTGCAAGACATTTAGCGTATTTTGCGTTCTTTTTACCGAAACACTTTCGTACGTCTTGAAGTGCCAGACATTTTATTTTCTGATGAGGTATTAAAAGGTGACAACACTGGCAGGCATATTAGCCAATTCTCTAGTTTTCAACTTTACAGGAAGTATTAATGATGTGTTGGACGAGGCTGTGGTAGTATAGCACAGCAAAGTTTAATCAACGTAACGAAATCTGATCGGGGCTCCTGTAAATTGTTCAGCAATTTTTTGAGGTTTTTGTCAGTCAAAGAACAATCATAATTTGACATCAATGTAAGACATTTGCAAAGATCAGTGACACCATCGTGACTCCTTTAACATAGACAGTAGAAGATTCCACAGTCCATGCTATAATATAAGCGCACTAAGTACGCTGAATCGGCAACTTGAAGAATGATATTTTCTTTCCGTGACGTGAGTCTTTTCTCTCTTTTCGGATGAAACGTTTGATTGTGGCCACTGTCATGACAGATAAGCAATGTTAGTGTCTTTAAAGAAATCGTAATTTTCTGGCTCAGTGCTGGGGCCTGCAGAGTAATGGAGATGAATTTCTCGGTAAAATTTCCTTGATATCACTACTTTTTAATAGAATCGACACACACACTTAACACTCAAAATTGACAACAACACTGCTGTGCAAGATTCTTTTTCTATTTATTTATTTAAAAAAGACACAAGAACTAGAGAGAAGTATGAAGCAAATGGAATATTTATTTATTTGCATGCAAATGACGAAATCTCTACTAAAACTACACGTTAACTGACGCATATCCACTAGTAACCAACATTGAAAAACAAGCGAAAGTTAACAATTGCACGATAGTTCCTCGTATTTACTGACAGTTCTGAGGAAGATATCTGTGAGACTGGGGTGGAGTTGGAAACTGCGGAACAGCTGAATAGCCGTTACCATATCTCGGCAAACCACAGATAACAGCGCAATGGAATGGAAGTGGTACACACGGAACGTGTCCCTGCCAGCAGGAGTCAACAGCGTCAGGTGACCAGGTCAAGTTGTAGGAGGGTTTGATGGGATCGAAGTGACTGGGTGGAGACGGGGGTAAGCTCGGAGACAGTGCTGAATCGGGTGATGACTGGAACGCCCGGGGCATGCTGGGAAATTCAAAGCAGATCTGGTTGGAATCACAAGGAGTGGCACTTGTCGTTGAACGAGTGTCGGTGGACTCTGGGCTGCTGACACATGGCGAAAAAGACTGTAAAAGGGTATCTTTCAGCTCCATATACTGCATATACTTCCTTTGTTGTCGCTCCCGTGCACGTCGATTCCGAAACCAACACTGAAAATAGAAACATAATGTTAAATCGCTTTGGGTGCAACGTATTATTACGATTCTCTGCTGACATTTACCGCGTTGTTTTCATTTATCCGGAATCCCTAATAAAAACATTTTAATCATTTTCAAGTAGCACTTTTCAAGGCGAATAAGTAATGACTTTACCAGGCAAAAATTAAGGCGTTCCCAAATAACACACACATAATCTAACAAGGACGTAAAAATGGGGAGTTTTAAGGGATGGGACATTTAGTGGAGGGTGTTAAGAGTGCTGGCATGGAAATCATCCCCTTTTAAAATAGAACACCCATCCAGGAATAGACAGAGCAACGTATATTGAACAATTCCGCTTTCTTTCATTTTAGTACTGCGAATTCTTGGTTGCCAAAGTAACGTGTCTACCAAGCATCCAACAAATTTACTCCGCATATTTTCCGATTTTTACCGGCGATTGCAAGAATCGATGGTGACCTAACGCGTTCTCTTTGCTTTCACAGCAACAACAAAACAAAAACAACAACACCTTAACATACATTTTCCTTACCTTTACTTGTTTAACGGTCAGACCGAGCAATTCAGCTGTTTTCTTAACTCGCGCCGGGTCGGGATACTTGGCATAATCGCTGTAAACCCTCAACAATGCAGTCACTTTGTCTTTCGTAAACGCTGGTCCACGAAAACAGGATGGCTGCCCAGCTTTTGTCTTCAAATACCGACGCCTGTCTCTCATCTTCGTTGTACCTGTGGGATTGGGAATACGTCACTTATGTAATGGTAACACACAACTTTAAAAAAAAGGCAACATCTTTTTAATGAGATAAAACCACAGTGTCTCAGAGCTACAAATCTATGACCTCTTCAATTTTGCTATAATGATGTGCACGGCAAGTGGTTTATGGTCTGTGACCTCCCTGGGGTGTAAGACGCGTAATATGTCTTCTTGTTGAGGTTATCGCATTTGTTTCATAAAATCGCTTCTAATGTATAAGCGCTTGAGGAGCGATGGTGTCCAATCTCTGTTATGGATGAAAACGCTTACCTTTCTGTGGAGAATTGGACGTGAGATCTACCGTCACAGGAACTGTTGACGAGTGCACTGTGGATAAGTCTTGTTGAATTCTCATGTTGTCGTCATTTGAAGGACTGCTCCAATGGACTGTTTTCTCTGATAATAAATGAATGAGGACTGAACGAAACAATGTTGGGCGACCAGCTCTGCAGACGATGTTCAACTGTGAACGGATGTTGGACCGGTGTGCCGACGGTAACTCAGAGCCACTATTTATCAGTGTGCGCATCTTTTGATTTTGCCGCCAAGTTTTTTAAAATAGTAGTGACTCTTGAACAAAAGCGTTGCCGCGACAACGTCATAATTGACAAGTCCGATGTGTGGACCGCGTCATACTTGGCCTCCTTTTCTTCAAGATTTGAGTGCGGCAAAATGGCACTTTACAAACGGCAATGGTCCGACATTGTGTGTGAAAGTGACAAACTTGTCAACTCTGTCAAAAAGCCACAAAGGGAGGCGACTTGTGTTGTGACCGATGACCGACAACAGATCACATAATTTTATGATAATTTAATGTGTCAAAGCATACATAATCACAGAAATATCCCAGAAAGTGCGTAGTGACTATTCTACAATGCTATGACCCTATCTGTTGAACAAAGTAAACAATGTGAGCAATGGAAAACGTCTTAATTTTGTTTTACCCATTTACAGTGTTTCCCTAGCATTGCTTTAAAGATACGACAAATAGAAAGACGGTCCATGACACTTTTAATGTCGGTCGACGTGCTCTACCTCCATGCTGTTTGGTACCAGAAATGATAAAGCAACATGTGACCTCTTTGAAAGTAGCTTCATTCGCGCTATGTTCCAAATTGCAAGGAATGATAAGCAATATTTAATCATTGATACTAACACAAGAATGAAACAACTGTAGATCAGCCACACTGTGATGGCGCTGTTCCATTTCAAAACTATTGCAAGGTGACAGCGTCAACACTTTCCCTTTCCAAATCACATGATCAGATGATCTTTGATCTCTGGCGTATATCCGGTGCATTTATCAAACTGTGTGATTAGCTTAATAGAGTTGTACCGCCTCCAGGACACGTTGGGCAGATACTACTAGTATACTGACGAGTACTTCTCGCCTAAGACAATAGGAAGATTTATCAATTGGTTTCTGAATTCGTGAAAACAATAGGTTTCATGCCTTTGATCAAGTGAGCAATCCGACTTTCTGTGATTACTAACAGAATACTGTTCAACAGTTACTGTCACCTCTCTTCCATTTTATCATTGTTGTCAACTTCGATCTTACTAGTGAGTTGGAAAATGAAGTGATGCGGCGACAACAACGAAGGTGACGAGTTACAGATGTCTACCACAGCACTTTCGGCAATCTCAAAGCACTCTTAATGTTTCAGCAAGTGCAGGGGAGACTAGGGTATTCACAGGTAATTATGACAAAGGGTGCGCCGACAAACTTGTCACACGTTGAGGAACATAGCTGTCTTTTCCTGTCGTTTGAATGTGTAACAAGAGTCCTTTGAAGAATGAGACTAATATTGGACTTCCATTGAATATATGTGACAGAGTTAACTTTGAGTCCCTTAAAGGGACAAAGTCGGCCATTTTGTTGATACGAGGTACTACTTATATTGTTCGACATTTTAATAGATACTGAATGAATGGGTGACTATGCATATATTCAACCCCGGTTTTAGACAAATTAAATGAAACCATTGCAAAAATGAATCAAGGGTCATGACCATTACTTCATTTTCGCGATAGTTTCATGTGTGTGTCTAAAACCAGGGTCGAATATATGCATAGTCACCCATTTATTCAGTATCTTTCAACATGTCGAACAATATAAGTAGTACCTCGTATCAAACAAATTCGAGAAAAAATGGCCGACTTTGTCCCTTTAATCATTACCTAAATAGTATCTATATTGCTCTGTGATAGTAGATTCAACCAATCACTATTGACACAAAAGGTTAGTGTTGCCAACTCTTCAAGAAAACGAAAATAAAACAGGCTTTGCCATTTTAGAAACTTGACAACTTGAATTTCACTATTACATTTGAACTATCGTTTTGTTGCGAGAAAGTTGGAAGTATTAAATACTTGTACCTTACAAAGTACGAGTGACAGAAATTGCCTGAAGTGGTTGGATCGTATCCGTCGGATAGGTATTTAGCAACGCATGACAATATCGGTCCTGTGTGGAAAGGCATAGTAGTTATTTTATGTACTCCCTGTCAACGGCTCATTTTTGTCAGAGAAAATCAAGTCGAACGGACATCAGCGTGATGAACTCTAACTAACCTTCTTAAAGCAAAACATGGAATAGATCACGATTTTCTTTCTACTTTGTGCAAGCTTAATAAGGATAAACAGTAGGGCGAACGCAGTTTAGGCCACGCCTACTTTCCGTAACCGAAAACCATTTTACCAACATTCTTAAACAAATGTACACGTGTGTTCACAACACTTCATCCACTTTATAACGGAATTTTTATTTTTCTCCACAGAGTTAACACAGGGGTGGCGGTCATTTTGGATTTTAAATATCGGACAATCTCGGGTTATTTGTTTCTCTAGTACCAAAATTTGCACGGTGAACTTTTATTCTTGATTTTGAAAGAGAATGGTCGATTTATTCATTGAGGAAAGTTATGGCAAAAGTTTAAGTCTTTAACTTTCGAGGCGCATACTACCTTAACTGAACACAACATTCAAATGAAAGCAAAGGACTCACATCACGTGGATAGTCAATATCAAGTAGACATGCGTGAACCGGCAATTCAGGACAGCCGCTTTAAAAAGTATGAAATGACGCCCTATGGACAGTGATAAAGCTAATACAGGTTCCGTTAAAGTAATGGTCTCAATTTAACGAGATTATTTCTTTGCCGATTCAAACAACATTAGCTTGTACAATTAATGCCTACACTCTGGGTGAAAAGAACACGACAGACAACATGTTTATTATTTCAACAAGTAATCGATTTATTGTTAAAACTCGATATTGTCTATGTAGAACCAAAAAAGGAAAACTAGCATTTAGATGATTAAAATATAACTTTTGAAATAGCGATTAAATAACTTTAACCATAACAGATAAATATTCCAGTCCGCGTTAAGAAACTCATTACCGGTAAATGACGTTACTGACAGTTCTGAGGAAGATATCTGTGAGACTGGGGTGGGGTTGGAAACTGCGGAACAGCTGAATAGCCGTTACCATATCTCGGTAAACTACAGATAACACGGCGATGGAATGGAAGAGGTACACACGGAACGTGTCCCGGCCAGCAGGAGTCAACAGTGTCGGCTGACCAGGAGGTTTCGATGGGATCGAAGTGACCGGCGGACGGAGACGGAGATAGGCTTTGTGATGGCGTTGAATAAGGTGACGACTGGAACATACATGGCATGTCGGGAAATTCAAAGCTGGGCTTGGCTAATTCAGTGGGAGTGGCCGGTGTTGACGATACATCGGAGGTCGTTGTATCACTGTCAACGGAAGATGAACAAAGCTGGACGCGGGTATCTCTTAATTTCAGACGCTGCATGTATCTCCGTGGTCGTCGTTCCCGTGCACGTCGATCCCTAAACCAGAACTGAAACATAGAAATAAAATACCGTTTATAAGTGCTGACGATGTAATCTACGATAGGAGTATACTTACTATCACATTCGGTCTTTGACATCAGTGTATAGTTTGTGAGTTTTATGACATCGTTACCATTGTACAAACAGATATGACAACACTTTCCAAGCAAAGCGCCATCTGATGTTAGTTTTAATATATTCTACTCTCAGCATGTTGTTAACGTATTCCAAAAATGAAGTGCATTTCATAAGTGCTTACAGCACTTCACATTCCTTACCTGTACTTGTTCAGTGGTCATACCAAGTAATTCAGCTGTTTTCTTGACTTGCGTTGGGTCGGGATACTTGGTGTAATCATCATAAACCGTAACCAGTGCTTTCTCTCTAACTCTCATCAACGATGGACTACAGAAAAAAGATGGCTGCCAAGTCCTAATCTGCTGATAAAGATTCTTACTCGTCATCTTGACCGTACCTGTTCAAAAAAAAAGTTTTGTATATGTTAGACGGCTTGTAATGACCAAAACATTCACGGTTTCAGCGTTCTGTTTTCATCCAATATGAGGTATCTTATAGGTCGTATAACCCCAGGATATTTAAGCTTAGCTTTGTAGGGAGCAAGTGACGAGTGTACTGGGCAATACAGTGAAGTAGATTTAATTCAGTTTTCCGAAAAATTTGGCTTGTGGAAACTTCCCATTTCCCGTAACGAAAATGACTCGTTAAACCCTATAACATCCCGGAAAAGTGTCTTTTTGTGACAAGCGATTTATTTGTATTTGCTACTTACCTTTCCTTAGAGTTGGTGAAGTGAGATCTGTCGTTACTGGAACTGTAGAAGGTTGCACTGTGGATAAGTCTAGTTGATTCTTCTTACTGTCGTCACTGGAAGAACTGCTTCGCTGGTCTTCAGCGATTGTTGGCCACTTATTGACTTCGACTTAAGGAAACGATGTTTGGCGACTCTGAAGACAATGTTCAACTCTCAACGGATGCTGTACAAATGTGCCGTGTAGACTCAGATCCACTATTTATCGAAGTGTGCATCTTTTGATTTTGCCGCCAAGTTTTGCTAAACGATGAGTGACTTTTGAAGTAAACGTTGCCGCGACAAGAGAGTGATTGACACGTGGCAGGTGTAAACAACGTGCGCCATTTTCGGATTTCTTTCGGGATACCGCACGAATGCAAGTCTGCACTTTACAAACAGGCATGGAATGATGCAATCATTCGATGAAATTCGTAAAATCTTATGTTAGAGACCATAAACCGGGTGACTTTGTCATGAACGACGAGGAGAAAAAGACACAACACATGTCGACACCGACAGATTGCATAACTTCTACCTTACGTCACGGTTGGAGTTTGAGTAACCATGCTTACGTTTAGATGTTGCAATAGCGTACGGTGCATTCCTTCGGCCAAGGTCTTGCATTGATGGTCTATTTTTCAAACAATCACGACAGCTATTGCCTGACTGTGATCTTCAAGAATAATTTGAAATTATTTCTAGAATGTGTTACAGACAGTAAACTTTAATTTTTAAAATTGAATATTTCAGAACGGGTGGTATAGGCACCTTAACAGAACGTCAAACACATAGAGAAAACCCAATACTCGAAAATTACACTTCACCATATAGAAAATCGTGTTTCTACTTCTTCGGTCCAATCAAGATTACAATAAAAAGGTAACATTGGTTCTGCCACGGCCACTCCTCTTCCACAACGCACAAACAAGCAAACATGTACAACACCATTGTACGGAAGCTACCTTCCCTGAATCAAACTGTTATGTTTATAGCAAGCGATTTTTATTTCAAGAAGTTTAAACTCACCGAAAAGCCAGCCAAGCCGGAACAGTTGTTGACGCTGCTCGTTTTCTGCGCTTTACTGCGAGGTACCACGACAATGTCACTGATCAGCCTGCTGTAATGTCGTCCAACGTTTGTTCCGCCGTATTGTTTGACCGACAAATATCGATACACGTGTTTTGAACAGATTCATAACAGTGAGTCTTGGTATGTTGGAAAAAAAAACTCGTCAAACACATCGGTTACTCTTTCTGTTAAGATGAAAACTAGTCAAAAGAGCTAAGGCGTCTGCAAATGTCTTCAATTTTTACACCACCCAAGACAATACAAAAACTTCTGGCGGTGTATGAAGACGTGAAGAGGGACTGTGGGCACCAGTAGAAATCACTGAAAATATCCTTTTCATATAAGTGTTAGTCTTTCACAAAAACACTCATATTATGAAATGTGTTGTTTCATTATCATTTTTATTTGTTATGTCCTCCTATCTTACAGGTCTTGTGAAATCCATCTTTACACGAAGTTACTGAGTTTTAATACTTTCGATATTCAACGGCGATCAAAACATTAACAGAACATTATAACTATTTTGACGACATATTTTTAGTCGCTCTCCGCGGGATTTTACATTTGAAAAGTAGACGCAACTGAAAATCGGTAAACCATCCAAAGTTGCTTCGGTCTGTAAGCCAATGTGGCACGCGACTTTGG
This sequence comes from Ptychodera flava, assembly GCF_041260155.1. Lineage (NCBI taxonomy): Eukaryota > Metazoa > Hemichordata > Enteropneusta > Ptychoderidae > Ptychodera > Ptychodera flava. Next base: position 16,115,934 of record NC_091941.1, read on the forward strand.
TTTGTTCTGATAATGGAGGGGCGTAAATAGGGCTTGTTGATGTTGACAAGTTCGGTCGGCAAGTTCCTTTGAAGTGGTTGGGGAGGTGATAAGTGGTATCATTAACTGTGATAAACCTAATCGATCAACACCGCCTTCTAAACACACCGGACAATTGATATATTAACAGTCACCCTTCACGAAAACAATAAGAAGAGCTTGTCAATCTGTTTCTAAATTCGTACAGAGTGACTACCTTACGTCATCATTCAAGTTGGGTTAGCTTCGTTCCTCCGTGGTTCAAATTTTCTACCACAAACGAGTCGTCAACGGCGACATGTTGACAGGGATCGGCTGCACGGTTCCATTAATGATTGGGGAATTCAAGTGATGATTGTTATCATTGATCAAATACTTATAGATGTACACTGCCTTCTGAACGCGTTAGACAATTGATATATTAACGAGTACCTTCAAAAAGACAAGGAAGTTTGTCAATCTCTTCCGAAATTTGTACAGAGGTAGTTTTCTTCATTTTGATCAGGCAAGCAATCTGACTGTGATTGTTGGTAGCAAGACTGAATTCGAGGCCTAGGGTAGATGCATCCTTTGTACTTCACTACTGGACTGACATTAAGCAGATACTCAGAAAATGATAGTGTGACATTTTTATCTTCGGCAAAGTGAAATTGCAATTTCAGTAAAGTAAACTCGTCTTTTATACAACGCTTTGCATGTGAACGATATACTAGTGCCGTGTTAAATAAACCTTTTAGGCAGTGGTTGCTTAGGGAAAACGGTCGTGTGTTTGGATGTCCGGCGAAAAGGTTATCAGTAATTATAGGAAGATAAATAAAAAAACACAATTGTTACAGAATATGACGATCTCCAAGGATGATTTTCATGTTGTTGAGTATGGTACGTCTATAAAGATAAAACAACAAATCGTGGTTGTCTCTCATTGCTGTCTCATCAATCACACTTTCTTGATCTATTATACTACACCATTGATAAAGTTCGTGTCAACATTTATCTACGCAACATTGTGGCTGACTTCGTTTTTACTCTGTTTGAACAGTGACGACGATGAGATTCATAAAGTTTCATTTGTTTAACGCAACGTTTTCGGCTTTCTCAAAGCAGACTGTAACGTTCGGCAAGCCCTCGCATTGTAAAAAGGAATATTGGCCATTCACACATATCATGTCTATGATACGCTATTTGACTAGTTTGACAAACGTATAGATGAAGCTTGTCAAGCATTATAACGGCAAAGATTGACTTCAAAGAGAGAATAACCAGTTCGGGGTGTTCAACTTGCGTTTCACACCTCAAGTGAAAGTGTACTCGCTTAACCAGTTGCTACACTTTCCGCCAGTGACCGTTTGTGTTTAATTGATGTCACCGCTTTCCTATTGAACACTCTTTGATTGTTAAGACAGAGACTGTCACACCGATCTGTCTTCAACGATAACTAATTACCATGGTAACACCTTCACACGTCAACTAAAAAACTTCATTCGTCGGAAAGATGAAAGTTACCGTCTCCATAAAAAGGAAAAAATGGAAGACTTGTGCGTACATCACTCTCTGGTTTGCGTTTGAGTGGAGAACATCAAAATGGAAGCAGGTTACAACATGATCAGAGCTTTAGAAGTTTACTTCTATCCCGAGAGATTCTCACAGTGTCCATTGGCAAGTTTGGTACCAGAGTTGTTCCATAGAAGTCAGCGACATAGCAGCTGTACGTCACCAACCAACACGAGTGGGTCACCTGCTGAGGCAACCTACACAGCGCCACCAACCATTCGACAAAGTGCAGCGAAAGCAGTAGACTCTGCAAATGGTCCAAGATTTACTGCGTCGACCACCGAAGGTATGACTATGACTCGATGCCATAATTGAACTGATTTAATTTGAAATTTAGAGTAAAGTGACCATAGTGAGCATTTCAAGGGCAACGAGAGCTGCCTGCATTTCCACTATTGTAAATATTACACCATACATACGCTTTAATACATTTTAATTATTTGGTTTATACTCTCACTCATAGATTTGCCAAGAAGGTGCAGGGAAAGCCGACTTTGTCCATTCGCCAGTGGTACGCAAGACGTGAGTCAGCGTGTTTCCATTGACGTTTGCAGTGAAAGAACACTGGATGAAGCTTTCAACTCACCAACACAGCATTCCTCTCACAGCCTTTGTCACCTGCTGGCGGCTTTGACAGATCTTCCTGAAGAAATTATCATGGTAATGGCGGTTACCCAGTCAAACTATTATCAGTCTTTTCATTTGTCCCACTGAAAATATTGATTTTTCGTATAAAAGTTGACGGAAAAAGAAAACGTCGAAATGAAGTCGTGTGACTTGTTTCAAGTTATTTACTCTAAATTCAGAGATTCAGATCTCTCATACCATTGTCTACATATATTGTTCAAATTCTATAGTTTGGTCAAGAGATTCATGTTTGTGCTTGCCTGATTTACATTTCGTTTTTTTATCCTTGCAGAGATGGATACAGTGGCGCCGTGCATGTCTCCAACCAAGACAAACCGAACACCGATCTGTGCCCTCTACGGCAAATCCTGCCAATAGACAAGCGTGCAACAACTCTCACACACCTACTAGTCCCTTGCTCCAGTTTGACATCGAGCCTTGCAACGCTGCTGCCCAATCCTCGTCTCCGACAACTTTCCGGTTTCCGGGCAACCCGTGCAGATTCGCATCACCGTCTTCATCATCCATCATAACATCAACGCCATTACCGGTTACATCAACACCTCACCCACGTCGGTCTTCAACCGTCTTCAAACGCGTCGGTTCATTTCAGCAGAACGCAGTTTTCTCCGTTATTTCCTGACAGTCAGGGTAGTCATTCTATTCACTATGAAGGCCAGTTCATAGCATATCCCATCGCTGACAGTCAGACCTCTTCAGTTCCTTGCTTTCCAAATTCAGAATTAATTGATATGTTCTGATAGGAACTAGACGATTCGCAATGTTTAGACTCGGCTCGTATTTCATGTATGTATAGTGTAATTTGAATTCACCTTTTAGCCTATATCTGTGATATATGTAATTTATAAACTTAAAGTTATTGTAATGTTATTCATTATTTTTGAAGCACTATTCTCTATGCAAGATATACATGTACCTTATTTTCGAACTTTTGCTACCGATGGATTTATATTTAGTAAATAAAGGATAAAGAATAAATGATACAAGATACAATAACAAGAGTCATTTTGTGTGTTTTTTGCTACCTGAAAGTAATAATGACAATTCTACAACTCTATGTACTATTAATCAACAAAATACATAATTGTATACATAATTAATTCCTTTGGCGTTAAGTCCTTGTCCAACGGCAAAAAAACAAAACAAAAAAAAACAACAAAAAAACCAACAAAACAAAAATCGGACGTCAAATCCATTTGGGCTGAATGTTTGTATACCAACAGTTAAGCCGAATGTACATAAACAACGCTCAATGCACTGTTGTGTAAGCCAGACGGTCCATCGTCAGAAGATTCACTTATCTTAGAGAGGATATTCCCTCGAACCTGTTTTAACAATACAAGTCGATAACTCCCAAAGTCGTGTGCCACCTCACCATTTTGACGGATAGGCGATATTCAAATTTGCAGATTGATAAATAAACTTACTTCTTTAATAGTTCCTAGTTTTACCAAAAGTACTAAGAGACAAAAATTTTGCTAAGTTTATATAAATATCATAATTCTGCTGTTGTAAATTTGCGTTGTTAAAGGTTTTACTGAGTTGACAGGCACCTGCTAAAAATAGGCTATTGACAGTTGGGACGTTTTTCGCCAAAATTCACCATATTTTAGCGAAATAAACTGCTCTTTTTCCTCTTAAATGAAGAACACCGTGACATTGTTCTACTATGTAAAAATTACTAAATAAATTCAAGTAAGTCATATAGCCAACAATTTGTACGCAGTAGCGAAAGCCGTCTTTCGAGGTACCTTATCATCCGAGCAATAGCATTGCATTAGCAATGTCTTGTATAAGCTTACGTGTTCTGCATGATTTTGCCCAATTTTCGTTGTCGATTCCAAGTATCTTGTGTCAGTTGTGTCGTGAATATTACATCGCGTCTAAGAGACTATATATACACATGGAGACTGTGGTCGGACGTTAATAAGAGTCGATGATTTGTCAGGATGAGGTTGTCATAATAATCACAAATTGGTTTCGGACGGGTTAGAATCGGCGAGCTGGTGTACGGCGAGTTGGATCCGGGCGGGTTGAAAAGGGTGCGAGTTAACGCTAAGCGTCGAGGGCAATGCCGAAGCGTGTACGAGGAAATAAAACCCCTCATTTTTGTGAATAAACTTATAATTGTATACCTTTTCAGTCACTTTAATTAGAAAAAGTCGAAATTAGAGCTTCTGAGGATGCCCGTCGCGCGATTGCGAGCAGACTGCTGAGACTGGGAACGTTTAGCGCGTCTAATAGTAAGAGCAGAAACGCGAAACTTCAACCCGCGCAGCGCAGTGCATGTGGTAGAAATTTTAGTTCAGCTGCATAATTTCACTCAAATTCTGGTCATTATTCATTGCGGAGCTAAATGTTTAGATTAATATATTTTGAAAAAAATGTAAAATGTTCTCGCGTTTTCCCTGTGTGGACGTAAGGAGTTATGAGGTCAAAGGTCAGCTGGCGTGACCACCTAAAGATTTTGAACCCTGCGTCAAAGTTATTGGACCACGCGTCCTCCGATACTGATATAGTAAAGATTATGAGAGTACCGACATATAGAACTTCGATTGGCGGGTATGGTTTGTGTCATAACCTTCAACACATTTAACGTAATTTCTTTTACGATTTTCAACAATTCAACTTCGTATTCACGTGTGTTAATAATAGAAGGTAAAATGGTTTTCAATTTCACAACGTAGACCTCGCCTCCGGTAATCGCTGCAATGTTTATTCATAAAACCTGGACAAGTATAGTAAGCGATCAGTTCTATTATCTGTTTTCCCAGAAGATGGTCAGTGTTTACATATCTCGTAACAGTCTGTCGGCTTACCCTTTTGATCAAAAGAATTCGACTGTATTTAGTCGTCAGTGACTGCCGTATTTGTTTTACAGTAGTTCAGAACGTAAACGAGGTGATTATGGAACCATGTGCTTTTAACATGAATATTTCATGCCATTGCATTTACCTCGGTGTGGCACGCGACTTGGTTTAGGGTCTATGGTTTTTTTTTTTGACAACAGTTCCGCAAAGTGATCTGATAATTAGTGATTAAGTGTCACTTCTCAGATCATTTCAGGAAAACTCGTCGTTGTCTCTTTATATTCCAGAAAATTGTTAGAGCAAACTTGAAGACAACGGGAAAATGGTAAATTGAGACATGAACTCTTGAAAGATACACTGTTAATTACCTGTAAAATCACGGCAAGCCTGTAATTGGGGAAAATCTCTATTTTCCGTCAGTACTTTTAACTTTATAAGTGAAAAGTAAACTATAGCTAGTCGTTAGTTTCATCAAATCGAGTTCGTTGCAAATATTTGTCCAGCCGGAACTTGTAGTGTTCTAATATCATTTTGCTCATGTAGATCATGTGTTACTGTGAAAATGTCTCTGAAATCGTAGTGCTGTGTCCAATCAGTAATATCAAATTGAGAGTAGCGGTCGTATCGACTTTCACTATTCCCGAGATGTACTATAGCATTTATTTTGAGTGAAATCACTGTTTTCAAACTGCTACAGAAATGCAGTATCAGCTTTCACTTCTGATCCAGGTGTTTTCGCCGAAATTCAAAGTCGGATTGATTGCTTGATCAAAGGAGCCTATTGTTTTTGTGAATTGAGCATCCGATTGATAAGTTCTTCCCTTTTGTGTTTCACGTCAAATACCTGTCAGCGTACTATTTACCCGACTTGTTGAGAGGGCGGTACAGATCTATCAAACCAATCAAACGACTTGTTAATTGCACAGGATATACGCCAGAGAGCAAAGATTATCGTGTGACTGTGAAAAGGGAAAGTGTTGACCATAAGACGTTTTTAGCCTTACAATGGTTTATATTGACAAACATTTTTAAAAATATTAGACATGTTTGAAACGATAAAATCAGACAAGGTTGAAGTTGACGTACTGTGGTTCGTCCGATTTCTGTCGCAGTATCAGTGATTAAACATCGCTTATTCCTTGTACCGAAGAATGAAAACTACATTAGTCAAATGTTGCCTCACCACGATCATTCTTCTACTTAAGTACCAGTATACCTGCTATATCATCCACGTGACCATGGGTATACATCAGTCATATGACGCAGTAGAGATGACGGACATACAAAGTTCCATAGGCCTAAAGATTAATTGTCAGTATCTTTCATATAAGGATAAGCAGTTATTTCCTGTAGATCGTTACAATAAAATTAACTTTTTTTTCCCATAAGTGATTTACTATGTTTATAGATAGGTCCATAGAAGCGTAGAGTATTTGCTACGCATTTTCTAGATTAATTCAGTGATGTCACGTGAACCATACCTTGTCATGCATCATTGTTACAGCATGCGATATTGCCAGATTTCCCCTTGTTTGTCGGTCAACAAAGAAATAGCTTTTATCATTGGTTGACAAGTTTGTCACTTTCACGAACAATGGCGGATCATTGCTGTTTAGGAAAGGAAAGGGGGCCGAACATGACGCGGTCGACACATCTGATTTGTCAATCATGCCGTTGTCGCGGCAACGCTTTTGTTCAAAAGTCACTGTATCAGTAGAATAAAGTTGGCGGCAAAATCAAACGATGAGCATTCTGATAAATAGTGGCTCCGTGTTACCCTCGGCACACTCGTACAGCATCCGTTGAGAGTTGAACATCGTCCTGAGAGTCGCCAAACATCGTTTCTTTGGGTCAGTGTTTTGCCAGAGAACGCCATTCTATAGAAGTTCTCCAAGTGACAACAGAAGAATCAACTAGACTTATCCATAGTGCAACCGTCAACAGTTTCAGTAACAATAGATCTCATTTCACCATATCCAGGAAAGGTAAGTGTTTTCATGTACATAAAAATAGCTTGGGTACCAATCATATACCAGGCGCTACTGAATTTGAAGTTGTTTCCTTAAAGAAGCCAAACACATTTACTGAAAGTCAGCGAGAAGCGACTAACACCTCAGAGAGACCACAGACTCAACCTCTTCACGCGTCGCTCATTAAGGTAGAATGCGCCTCAGGGGTAGATATTCGGACTCTCAAACTTTTACAATTCTTATCTGATCTACAACTTGTGCAGGTTCATTTAAAAGCTCTTGCTTTAAGGAAACTTTTCCTCTTTAGTTTTTCGAAAATCATGAATTTTACTGTTATATAAAGTAAATATAGAGATAGCGGCCATTTTGAATTTCATATATCGGTAAATCTCTGGTAATTTGTTTCTTGGTACCAAACTTTGCACGGTGATCCCCGATTTTATTTTATTTTGAAAGCGAATGGTTGAAAAATTCCTTGAGGAAAGTTTGAGTAAAGTTTTTCACTTTCGAGGCGCATACTACCTTAAAAGCTAAGTTGGCGATGTCATAGATTTGCAAGACTGAAACACTGGCTTACCTCTTCGTAACGATATTTTACGATTTCGACAACTTATTTTAATATACCTTACCCAATCCAACAGATACAATGAAGATGACAGACGGGCATCGGTATTCGAAAACAGAAGCTGGGCAGCCATCTTGCTTTCGTGGTCCAGCGATTACGAAAGACAAAGTTGCTGCATTGTTGCAGGTTTATGACAACTACACCAAGTATCCCGACCCGACACAAATCAAACAAACGGCTGAACTGCTCGGTCTGACCGCAAAACAAGTACAGGTAAAAAAATTTCATGATTTTGCTGTTGTTTATAAAAGATAATGAACTAGTTTGTAACAAATTGTTTCAATGACCGGTAAAGTATATGGACCCATGCACGATGGACAACCAAACGGGATATTTGTTTAATACTTTCTCGCCTGTTACTCTCGCAAAGGGAATTCTAATTCCTGGAAATTTGAATTTTGGACGTACGAATTTCATCAATCGTAACCTTGAAAGGCTAGGATCTCCTCTTTATCCTTCTGACTGATGAAAAGCAAGTAGAGTAGATAAAACGTCAGTTGTCTTACTGTATGATGACTATATGCGGCAGCTTCAGCCTGTTTAACGTTTTCTTTTTTATTTCAGTGTTGGTTTAGAAATCGACGTGCACGAGAGCGACGACAGAGGAGGTATATGCAGTATCTGGAGCTGAGAGATACCCTTTTACAGCCATATTCGCCGTGTGTCAGCAGCCCACAGTCCATCCACAGTGATTCAACGATGAGTGCAACTCCCAGTGAATCCAACCAGTCCAGCTTTGAATTTCCCGGCATGCCCTGCGTGTTCAAGTCGTCACTCAATTCAGCACTGTCTCCGAGCTTACCCCCGTCTCCACCCGGTCACTTCGATCCCATCGAACCCTCCTACAACTTGACCTGGTCACCTGACGCCGTTGACTCCTGCTGGTGGGGACACGTTCCGTGTGTACCACTTCCATTCCATTGCGGTGTTATATGTGGTTTACCGAGATATGGTAACGGCTATTCAGCTGTTCCGCAGTTTCCAACTCCACCGCAGTCTCACAGATATCTTCCTTAGAACTGTCAGTAAATACGAGGAGCTATCGTGCAATTGTTTAGTGTTACTTGGTTTTCAATGTTAATGTTTTAAGTGTACAGTCAAAGATTTCATCATTTGTATGTAAATATTCCATTTTTTCACACTTATCTCTAGTTCTGCGAAGCCTGTACATGTCATTTTCCTGAGGTATAAATAAATAAAGCATATTGTCCGAATTATAAGGATCTTTGTAGCCATTGAGTTGTGGTTAGTCGAGAGAGAGAGTTGTGTGTGCGTTGATCGGTTTGGCTAAAAACGTCGACATCTAGGAAATATTTTAATGTGCATATATTTCTCCACACGCCTTTCACTGCCATGAGAATGAAGGAGAAAAGGACGAAAATAGTACCCCAGTCATTTGTTGTAACTTTGAATTTAGAGTACCCTTTAATTTAAAATATGTGGGTAGTATTACCTGACACGTGTGGTGTGCACAGTATGTTATACGACTATAATAAAGTTCGGATAAAATCAAGAAAAAGAAAGAAATGAAAGTCTAAAAGAGAAAACAAAAACAAAAAAAATTAAAACATTATCTTCTTTAGTTCCAAATCAAACGGACATGTAGTGGTCAACCTCAAATGCAGTTTCTCTGTGTGTGTTATGTCAAAATATTGTTGACGATTGAATTTTGTGATATACTGATACAACGTGATCCGACCGATCAACATATTGATGTATATCCGTCCTTTTCAAGGTAGTGTGGGCCTCGAAAGGGAAGACTTAAACTTTTGCTTTAACTTTCCCCAAGGAATCTTTTAGCGTTTCTTATTCAAAATTGAGAATAAAAATCGGGGGTCACCGTGCAAATTTTGGTTCTGGAGAAACAAACTATCCAAGATTTACCGATATTTGAAAATGGCCGCTATCCCTGTGTTAACACTATGGAGGAAAACAAACTTTTCGATTTTCGAAAAAGTAAGACGGTGAAAATGTTTCCTACACTAAGAGCTTCAAAATGAATCCCCACAAGCGTTTAGATCAGAAACGCATTGTCAAAGTTTGAGAGTCCAAATATCTGACCCCCGAAGCGCATTCTACCTTAAATTAACTCTATGTTGTCTGTAAACATACAATCATGGATTATTCTTCGTAAGTACATGTTCATGAAGAACTTACACCACAGAGTTACAAAGTTGCAAATACGGAAACGTTAGAATGCTTGTGACTTGCTTGACAGACTGCATCAGGGAGAACAATGACAAGGTCACTGTGTAATTAGCTTAATAGAGTTGTACCGCCTCCTCAACGATTTGAGAAACATCGATGACTTTTCCTGTCGTGTGAAAGTGTAACAAGAGTCCTTTGAAGAATGAGACTGAGTAGACTTTCATTGAATATATGTGACACGAGTTAACTTCGAGTCCCTTAAACATTTACTAATTGGTATCTATATTGCTCTGTGATAATAGATTCAACCAATCACTATTGACACAAAAGGTTACTGTCGCCAACTCTGCGAGAAAACAAACATATTACAGGCTTTGCCATTTTAGAAACTAGACAACTTGTATTTAACTTTTACATTTGAACTACCGTTTTGCGGCGAGAAAGTTGGAAGTATTAAAAAATACCTTAAAAAGTACCTTCATAACTGTCGCAGAAATTGCCAGAAGTCTTTGGATCGTATCCGATAGATAGGTATTTAGCAACGCATGACAGTATCGTTTCTGTGTGGAAAGGCATGCAGTGTTTTAATACAAATACTCACACAGAACCGTGAAAAGGCCGTGTTAACATGTACAATCAGCATGAATTTCTTGAAACGATCTGAGAAGGGACAGTTTACGAAATCTCAGACCATTTTAGAAAACTTGTACATGTCTACTCCCTTTTAAAGGCTCATTTTGTCAAAGAAAACAAAGTAGAACCGACATAAGCGTGATGAACTCTAACTAACCTTCTCAAAGCAGAACTTGGAATAGATCATGGATTTTCTTTTCTAATTTGTGCAAGTTTAAGGGTAAACAGTAGGGCGAACGCAGTTTAGGCCACGCCTACTTTTAGTAACCGAAAACCATTTTACCAACACTCTTAAACAAATGTACACGTGTGTTCACAACACTTCATCCACTTTATAACGGAACTTTTGTTTTTCTCCACAGAGTTAACACAGGGATGGCGGCCATTTGGATTTTAATATCGGTCAATCTCGGGTTATTTGTTTCTCTTGTACCAAAATTTGCACGGTGTGTGACAAAAATTTTATTCTTGATTTTGAAAGAGAATGGTCGATATATTCATTTAGGAAAGTTTGTGCAAAAGCTCAAGTTTGAACTTTCGAGGCGCATACTACCTTAACTGCTCACAACATTCAAATGAAAGCAAAGGACTCACATCACGTGGATAGTCAATATCAAGAAGACTTATGCGAGAACCGGCAATTTAGGACAACAGCTTTAAAAGGTATGAAATGACGCTCTATGGATAGTGATAAAGCTAATACAGGTTCCATGAGACAAATTTATGACCTCGATTTAACGAGATTCTTTGCCGATTCAAACGACGTTAGCTTGTACAATTAACGCCTACACCCCGATCGTTTATTTTTTCATCTGTGGCGAATTTAGCGTGTGATATTTATATACCGTCCAAAATTGAAGTTGGGTGAAAAGAACAGCAACAGACAACATGTTTATTATTTTTACATGTAATCGATTTATTGTGAAGTTACAATCGAACACTCGACATTGTCTATATTGCCTGCTGGTACGTAGAACATATAAACAAAAGAGGAAAACTACGATATAAATGAATAAAATATACAGTAACTTTACAAATAGCGATTAAATAACTTTAACCATAACAGATAAATATTCCAGTCCGCGTTAAGAAACTCATTGCCGGTAAATGACGTTACTGACAGTTCTAAGGAAGATATCTGTGAGACTGGGGTGGGGTTGGAAACTGCGGAACAGCTGAATAGCCGTTACCATATCTCCGTAAACCACAGATAACACCGCAATGGCATGAATGTGGTACACACGGAACGTGTCCCGGCCAGCAGGAGTCAACAGCGTCGGCTGACCAGGAGGGTTCGATGGGATAGGACGGAGACGGAGATAGGCTTGGAGATGGCGTTGAATAAGGTGATGACTGGAACATACATGGCATGTCGGGAAATTCAAAGCTGGGCTGGGCTGATTCAGAGGGCGTGCCCGGTGTTGACGATACATCGGAGGTCGTTGCATCACTGTTAACGGACGATGAACAAAGCTGGACGCGGGTATCTCTTAATTTCAGACGCTGCATGTATCTCCTCTGTCGCCGTTCCCGTGCACGTCGATCTCTAAACCAGAACTGAAACATAGAAATAAAATACCGTTTATAAGTGCTGACGATGTAATCTACGATAGGAGTATACTTACTATCACATTCGGTCTTTGACATCAGTGTATAGTTTGTGAGTTTTCTGACAGCGTAACCATGTACAAACAGATATGACAACACTTTTCAAGCAAAACGCCATCTGATGTTAGTTTTAATATATTCTACTCTCAGCACGTCGTTAAAGTACTAGTATTCCAAAAATGAAGTGCATTTCATGAGTGCTTACAGAAATTCACATTCCTTACCTGTACTTGTTTAGTGGTCATACCAAGCAATTCAACTGTTTTCTTGACTTGCGTCGGGTTGGGATACTTGGTGTAATCATCATAAACCGTAAGCAGTGCTTTCTCTCTAACTCTCATCAACGATGGACTACGGAAAAAAGATGGCTGCCAAGTCTTAATCTGCTGATAAAGATTCTTACTCGTCATCTTGACCGTACCTGTTCAAAAAAAGAGAGTTTTATTACATGTTAGACGGCTTGTAATGACCAAAACATTCACGGGGTCAGCGTTCTGTTTTCATCCTATATGAGGTATCTTATAGGTCGTATATTCCCAGGATATTTTAGCATAGCTTTGTAGGGGGCAAGTGACGAGTGTACTGGGTGATAAAGTGTAGTCGATTCGATTCAGTTTTCTGAACCAATTTGGCTTGTGGAAACTTCCCATTTCCCGTAACGAAAACGACTCGTTAAACCCTGTAACATCCCGGAAAAGTGTCTTTTTGTAACAAGCGATTTATTTGTATTTGCTACTTACCTTTCCTTAGAGTTGGTGAAGTGAGATCTGTCGTTACTGGACCTGTTGACAGTTGCACTGTAGATAGGTGTATAATTAATGTTTCTTACTGTTGTCACTGGAAGAACTACTCCGCTGGTCTTCAGTGATTGTTGGCCACGACTAACTGACTTCGACGTAAGGAAACGATGTTTGGCAACTCTGAAGACAATGTTCAACTCGCAACGGATGTTGTACAAATGTGCCGAGTAGACTCAGATCCACTATTTATCGAAGTGTGCATCTTTTGATTTTGCCGCCAAGTTTTGCTAAACGATGAGTGACTTTTGAAGTAAAGGTTGCCGCGACAAGAGAGTGATTGACACGTGACAGGTGTAAACAACGCGCGCCATTTTCAGATATCTTTCGGGATACCGCACGAAAGCAAGTCTGCGCTTTACAAACAGGCATGAAACGGTGTAATCCTTCAATGAAATTCGTGGAATCTAATGTTAGAGACCATAAACCAGGTGATTTCTGTCAAGAACGACGAGGAGAAAAAAAGACACAACACATGCCGTCACCGACAGATTGCATAACTTCTACCTTCCGACACGGTTAGAGTTGAGTAACCATGCTTACGTAGATGTTGCAATAGCGTACCGTGCATTCCTTCGGCCAAGGTCTTGCATTGATGGTCTATTTTTCAAACAATCACGACAGCTATTGCCTGACTTTGATCTTCAAGAATAATTTGAAATTATTTCTAGAACTCTTTACAGACAGTAAACTTTAATTTTTAAAATTGAATATTTCAGAACGGGTGGTATAGGCACCTTAACAGAACGTCAAACACATAGAGAAAACCCCATACTCGAAAATTACACTTCACCATATAGAAAATCGTGTTTCTACTTCTTCGGTCCAATCAAAATTACAATAAACAGGTAACATTGGTTCTGCCACGGCCACTCCTCTTCCACAACGCACAAACAAGCAAACTTGTACAACACCATTGCACGGAAGCTACCTTCCCTGAATCAAACTTATGTTTATAGCAACCGGTTTTTATATCAAGAAGTTTAAAATCACCGAAAAGCCAGCCAAGCCGGAACAGTGGTTGACGCTGCTCGTTTTCTGCGCCTTTGCGAGGTACCACGACAATGTCACTGATAAGCCGTACTGTAATGTCGTCCAACGCTTGTTCCGCCGTATTGTTTGACCGACAAATATCGATACCTGTGTTTTGAAAAGATTCATAACAGTGAGTCTTGGTATGTTGGAAAAGCATTCACTGGTGTAGTACACGTGCTGCGTGCTGCTGCAGACTTGTCAAACACATCGGTTATTTTTTTTTTAAGATGAAAACTAGTCAAAAGAGCTAAGGTGTCTGCCACTGTCTTCAATTTTAACACCAACAAAGACAATACAAAAACTTCTGGCGCTATGAAGACGTGAAGAGGGACTGTGGGCACCAGTAAAAAATCACTGAAACTTTCCTTTTCGCATATACGTGTTAGTCTTTCACAAAAAATCTTATTATGAAATGTGTTATTTTATTATCATTTTTATTTGTTATGTCCTCCTATCTTACAGGTCTTGCGAAATCCATCTTTATACGAAAGTACTGCGTTTTGCTTTCGATAAGCAATGGCCAATCAGAACATTAAGTTAGTTAAATCACAACTATTTTGACGATATATTTTTAGCCGTTCTCCGCGGGATTTTACACTTGAAAAGTAGATGCAACTGAAAATCGGTAAACCATCCACAGTTGCTTCGGTCTGAAAGCCAATGTGGCACGCGATTAGGTTTGTTCTGATAATGGAGGGAGCGTAAATGGGGCTTGTTGATGTTGACAAGTTCAGTCGGCAAGTTCCTTTGGAGTGGTTGGGAAGGTGATAATTGGTATCATTAACTGTGATAAACCTAGTCGATCAACACCGCCTTGTGAACATACCGGACAATTGATACATTAACAGTCACCATTCACGTAAACAATAAGAAGAGCTTGTCAATCTGTTTCTAAATTCGTGCAGAGTGACTACCTTACTTCATCATTCAAGTAGGGCTAGCATTGTTGAAATTTTCTAAAACAAACGAGTCGTCAACGCGACATGTTGACAGGGATCTACGGCAAAGTTCGATGAACTGATTGGGGAATTTAAATGATAATTTTTATCATTGATCAAATACTTATAGATCTACACCGCCTTCTGAACGCGTTAGACAATTGATATATAAACGAGTACATTCACAAAAATAAGGAAGCTTGTCAATCTCTTTCAAAACTTGTACAGCAGTAGTTTTCTTCCTTATGAATGGACAAATAATCTGACTGACCGTTTGTAAGAAGGTTAAATTCGAACAGTAAGTAGATGCATTGCTGTACTTCACTGGTGGACTCCCCTTCAGCAGATACTCAGAAAACGATAATGTGACATCTTATATTTGGTAAAGAGAAATTGGAATTTCTGTAAAGTAAAATCAACTTTTATACAACGCATGTAAACGATATACTAGTAACGTGTTAAAAATCTTTTGCTTAGGGAAAACGGTACTGTGTTTTGATGTCCGGCGAAAAGGTTATCGGTAATTATAGGAAGGTAAATCACAAAAACGATCTCAAAGTATGATACTTCATTTTGAGTATGATACGTCTAAAAAGATAAAACTACAAAGCGTGGTTTTCTCTAATTGCTGTCTCATCAATCACACTTTCTTGATCTATTATACTACACCATTGATAAAGTTAGTGCCAACATTTATCTACGCAACATTTTGGCTGACTTCGCTTTTACTCCGTTTGAACAGTGACAACGATGAGATTCATAAAGTTTCATTTGTTTAACGCGACGTTTTCGGCTTTTTCATAGCAGACTGTAACGTTCGGCAAGCCCTCGCATTGTACAAAGGAATATTGGCCGTTCACACATATCATGTCTATGATACGCTATTTGACTAGTTTGACAAACGGTATAGATGAAGTTTGTCAAGCATCATAACGAATAAGTAACACTTTTTGACTTGAAGGCCTTGGAAATGTTGAACCTTTTTGGAGTTGAGGGTCTTTCGATTTACAAGTAAAGCACTGGTCTTTTATGAAGAAGTCACTGAAATTGTATTAAACTATGGTAATTGATTGACTCAACCCTCACAGATAACTTATTAAAGGGACGGTATCTAATGCTTATAACTCTATGGCAAATATCAGTCCTATCATTGTTAGTCTAAAACTCACTGTTCCTGCCATTCTATAGACGCAAAAAAGACGATGCCTCAAAGCAATTAACTTTAGTTTTCCGATCAGTCAGCGAGTTATGGCATGACAGTTTTTACTCAACTAAAACCCATTATAAATCACAGGTTATTATCCTAAAGACACGGCGTCTATCATGTGACGCTTTCTTTCCTACATGTCCAGCATGGTTCGATACCTTTACAATATTAGGCTTTGAGAACAAACGGTGGACACGGACATTGAATCATTGAAAGGAAACTGCGGCAGATTTATCTGAAGTGATCTTACATGAGATATATATTACTATTAGTCGTCCAAAACTTAATATACGCCTTAAAAATATCCGGCTATTGGTCTACCGACAAGGACTTATCGCTGGGAACAAAAGGCAGCATCTGCGATGTTTCTGAACCTACCAATTGTCAACTTGCGTCTGATCAGGGGAGCATCCCACTGTTTATTTACTTGTTCAAGGCTGAATTTCAAGTGAAGGTAGATGAAAGTCTTCTCCCGGTTTTCTTTTACCAAGTTTCTAGTAAATGATAGAATTTAAAACATTTAATTTGCTAAGGGAATATCAGAACTACATTTCATAAGTGACAGCAACTTTTGATTTTGTCGTCAGCTTTTCTTAGACTACACGGGTTCTTTCCTACAAAAGTGTTGCCGCGACAACGGCGTGATTGACAGGTCAGAGATTTCGGGATGCTCCGTTTCCGGATTGGTGGATTGGTGCCATACAAGTACTTTGTTGGTCCATCACCGTCTTTCTAAATGATAAACTTGTCAAGACTGTCAAAAGAGCGTAAACGATCGGGATTTCTTTGATGGCTGACAAAGAAAAAAGATAATCACAAGATCACATGACTTTCTCTCCGCTGAAATTAATCGCTCACCTGAAATTGATCGTAACATCTACGTGCATGTCATCAAGTTAATCATGATCAAATGAATCAGTGTTCCGCAGTACAAAATATCTCATTCCATAAGTCTATTCTTCCCCTAAAAAGTTAGAGACTGTAATTCGTTTTTAAGGTCATCAGAAGACAAAAAAGGTGTCGACTTCTAATGTTGATGGAAAGATTTCTTAGAATAAGAATGAGCTATAATTTTAAATCATCTCGAGTTGTGTTTTATGCATGACTTGTTTTAAATGTAAAAGATATCACATAGATTACATCGACATTGTGAAGGAAAAGGGAGGCCAGAAAATCGTTACATTCGCAAGACGAGGGGATATTTGGATGAAGTTCAAGATCAACTTCCTGCCAGATTTCCTTCAAGTAAATGTTTTATATACTGTTAAACCAATACTGCTTTTCCATCAAAACACTTGCATGCATATTTGTGTCCGATGCTTTCAGTTTACGGGGTGATCGAAATACAAACATACGAACACTTGACAATTTCGTTTTTCAGGATTGCATGATAGGTACTCTCTGCTGACTGGCGTGTATCCGGTGTATCAAGTTTTGATAAACTAAAAAGATCTGTCCCGCCTCCTGAACACACCGGGTCAGATTTCGTAAGTTGTAACTCGCCATGACAATATGCCTGTGACAACGAAGGAGTGTGCTAGTTTGTGTCACGGTGATAGAGGGACCGTGTTTGTGTGCAGCAATTCAAATTTCGATCCTATCACATTTATTCACTCGGAGTCTGAGACGATAACGTGCTTTCTGGTTAAGTTTTGTGGTGTGAAGCTATCTATTTGAAACACGGACAGTCTGGCAACGATATTCACCAGAATAGGACTGCCGGAGAATTGTATATGATGTGAAGGCCTTTTCTTTTCTCTTTGTTTTCAAACTAATGTGCGTACAAATTAAAGAATTAATATGTGTTTGTATGTTTTGTATCACTTGCATTACATCTTAAAATAAATGAAAAATGACATTTTTGTTTCAGACTTCGTCATGAACAAACAATAAACTCGGAAGTTCACTCGCTTTATGGTCTCTCCATTCTAAGGTGTCTTTGTTAACGGGGCTTTTTTCATACATGTACAGACGGCAAAGTTTGACTTCAAAGAGAGAGTAACCAGTTCGGGGAGTCCAACTTGCGTTCATCTCAAGTGAAAGTGTACCGGCATAACCAGTTGCTATACTTTCCGCCATTGACCGTTTGTGTTTAATTGAGGTCACCGCTTTCCTATTGAACACTCTTTGGTTGTTAAGACAGAGATTGTCACACCGATCTGTCTTCAACGATAACTAATTACCATGGTAACACCTTCACACGTCAACAAAACAAACTTCATCTGTCGGAAAGATGAAAGTTACCGTCTTCATAAAAAGCGATGAAGGACTGGTGCGTACATCACTCTCTGGTTTGCGTTTGATTGGAGAACATCAGAATGGAAGCAGGTTACAACATGATCAGCGCTTTAGAAGTTTACTTCTATCCCGAGCGATTCTCACAGTGTCCATTGGCAAGTTTGGTACCAGAGTTGTTCCGTAGAAGTCAGCGACATAGCAGCTGTACGGCATCGACCAACACAAGCGGGCCACCTGCTCAGGCAACCTACACGGCGCCACCAACCACTAAACGAAGTGCAGCGATAGCAGTAGACTCTGCAAATGGTCCAAGATTTACTGCGTCGACTACCGAAGGTAAGACTATGACCTGATGCCGTTATTGAACTGATTTAATTTGATATTTAGAGTGAAGTTACAATAGTACGTTGATCGTCATTGGAACCAACATAGACCTTCCAAAAAACTATGGTACCAATCATCATATGCACTCTAAATTTCGGGGCACTTTACATAATCAATTATTAGATTAGTGCAAAGGCAACGAGACCTGCCGGCATTCCACTCTTGTAAATATTACACCATCGTACGCTGTAATGTTTCTATACTTATTTGGTTTACTCTCATTACAGATTTACCGAGAAGGTGCAGGGAAAGCCGACTTTGTCCATTCGCCAGTGCTACGCAAGACGTGAGTCAGCGTGTTCCCGTCGACGTTTGCAGGGAAAGAACGCTGGATGAAGTTTTCAACTCACCAACACAGCATTCCTCTCACAGCCTTTGTCACCTGCTGGCGGCTTTGACAGATCTTCCTGAAGAAACTATCATGGTATGGCGGTTACTCAGTCAAACTACAATCAGTCTTTTTATTTGTCCATTTTTCATAATAGTGTTTCTTGTTTGGCAAATTTATCAAAACATGTCGAGTTCCACGTCTATGAAAAAATAAAGTTTACGGAAAAAGAAATGTCGAAGTCATGTCTTTTCATGTGACTTGTTTACAGTCATTTGTTTCATACCACGGACGTACGTCAATGTTCGTACATTCGGGGGATTCAGATTTCCCATGCCATTGACGTCCATATAAATTATTCCAAATGGATATTTTGGTTAAGAGATTCATATAGGAGCTTGCCTGTTTTAAATTTCGTTTATTTTTCAATTGCAGAGATGGATTCAGTGGCGCCGTGCAGGTCTCCAACCAAGACAACCCGAACATCGATCTGTGCCCTCTACGGCAAATCCTGACAACGGACAAGCGTGCAACAACAATCACACACCTGCTAGTCCCTTGCTCCAGTTTGACATCGAACCTTGCAACGCTGCTGCCCCATCCTCGTCTCCAACAACTTTCCGGTTTCCGGGCAACCCGTGCAGATTCGCATCGCCGTCTTCATCACCCATCACAACATCAACGCCAGTACCGGTTACATCAACACCTCACCCAGGAACGTCTTCCAACGCGTCGGTTCATTTCAGCAGATCACAATTTTCTCCGTTATTTCCTGACAGTCAGGGTAGTCATTCTATTCACTATGAAGGCCAGTTCATAGCATATCCCATCGCTGATAGTCAGACCTCTTCAGTTCCTTGCTCTCTAGATACAGAGTTCATTGATATGTTTTGATGGGAACTAGACTATCTAATTTATAAACTATAAGTTTTTGAGATGTTATTCAAAATTTTTGAACCACTATATTCTCTATGTAGGATATACATCATTTTCAAGCTTTTGTTACCAAGGGATTTATTTTTGTAAATAAAGAATAAATGATGCAAGATACAATAATAAGAGTCATTTTGTGTAATTTTTGCAACCTGTAAGTAATAATGAGAATTCTAGTACATATTGTATTATGAATCAACAAAAATACATTATATAATACTTTATTTCGTTTGGCCTTAAAGTTTCACGGAGAAATTATTTCAACTTGTCAAACGGCCAAAATACCAAAAAAAACCCAAATAACTGAAAGACGTCAAATCCACTTGGGTTGAAGGTTTGTATTCCAGCGGTCAAGCCGAATGTGCAAAAACAAGAAACGCTGAATTCACTGTATGTAATTCATTGATAAGTCGTGTGGCACCAGGGAATATTTCGACAGTGGCCAGTCACACTTTCCCGTTGTTGCCATCGACAGACCGTTAACAATAACCAATAAGAAAACCCACTTCAAGAATTATTATTCTCCAGCCCAGGATACGAATCTTCCAGTTCACATCATGACGAATTTCCATCCAAAATTATTATTAACACCTTAATACTATCTAATAATACAGCGTTATTTACAAAATACCGCAACTTATGTCCGAGTACATTGCAGCGGAGGTATTGTCCAAAACGCGTAGCGTCGAAGACAGTGCCGAGCATATTATGAACAAGGACATAAGTGTTCTCATTTTGTGAATGAATTTATCATTATACACCTTTTTTCATCATTATAACCAGAAAAAGTCGAAATTCTAGCGTTTGGAGGATGCTCGTCGCGCGACCGCGATCGCAGACTGGGAAACGTTCAGCGCGTCCGCTCATTGCACAGAACGAAACTCTTATATATCCGAGCAGCACACTGCAGGTGTTAGAAATTTTAGTTCAGCGGCATAATTTCACTCAAATTCACAGGTTTTTGACTGAACATTATTCATTGCAAATTAAAAATTGTTTAGATGAACATATTTTTTTAAAAAAATGTAAAATGTTTTCTCGTTTTATAAAAGTGTTATGAGGTCAAAGGTCAGCTGGCGTGACTACCTAAAGATTGGACTCCGCCTTCGCTGATACTGAGAGACCCGACTTATAGAACTTTGATTGGCGGGAAAGATTTGCTTCCTAAACACATTTAACATAATTTATTTTACGATTTTCAACACTATTTTTTAAAGCTGCCTGCTTGTTTGGAGAAAATCCACTTTGTATGTGGTCACTTGTGTGAAAGTAGACAATCTCTGATCAAATCTTGTGTTAATGATAGAAGGTAAAATGGTTTCCAATTTAACAACGTAGACTTTGCCTAAGGCAATCGCTGCAATGTTTATTCATAAAACCTGGACAAGTATAGAAAGTGATCATTCAATTGTCTGTTTTGCCAGAAGATGGTCGGTGCTTACTTATCTCATGACAGCCTGTCGGCATACCCCTTTGATCAAAAGAATTCGACTGCATTCAGTCGTAGGTGACTGCCATATAGATTTTATAATAGCAGATAATTCAGAACTAAGCCTTTTACATGAATATATGCATGCCATTTACCTCAGTGTGGCACGCGACTTGGTTTTCTTTGACAACAAAACGAAATGTTAACAGGGCGTTTTGACAAGTAGGGGCGGCAACTTTCCGCAAAGTGATCCGAGAATTAGTGATCAAGTGTCACTTCTCAGATCATTTCAGGAAAACTCTCGCTGCACATACTTGTCAACACGCCCAATTAACGGGTCTGTTGTAGAGAGTGTGCATCAAAACAAACCATGTCCCTTGGGTTGACAAGTGATTGATGTGTATGCTCATTTGAGTCCCCATATACTTATCAAGCGTATCAAACGCTATCTGCCCTGAGATGGGATGACTGTGAGATGTTAAATTAGCTTTCTCGCCGCAAAACAGCAGTTCATAGTGAAATATAGCGAGTTTCAAGAATGCCAGAACCGGTTTGCGTTATGGGTTCGCGATTTTGTCCTTTTCATATCAAAAGGGGTTGGTTGGAGCCAGCCATCACACGGCACTTACGTGAATACACTGAGTGGAGAGCAAAATCGATACAACTGGGAAATAATTACGAATTCTAAGTTAACCATGTTATAAATATTAAAAAGAAAGTCCATTACAGTGGATCTTTATTATGAGACCCAGTCTCGCTGTTACCCAACTTAAAGAGTCACCGACGTTTCGCAACGATTGACAAGTTTGTCGCCGAACCCTTCGGCTTAATTATCTGTGAATGTCAGTGTCTTTTGCCCTTGCCGCAGTAAAGTGTGCCTTGAAAAGGCCGAAACTATTGTGCTCAACATTTGTAACTTGTCCTTTTCGTCGTTGTCGCTTTATATTCCAGAAAATTGTTAGATCAAACTTGACGACAAAGGAAAAATGGTAAATTGAGACATGAACTCTTGAACCGTACACGTTTGATAGCCCATGAAAACACGACAAGCCTGTAATCGCGGAAAATCTCTATTTTCCCTCTGTAGTTTTAACTTTAAAAGCGAAAAGTAAACTAGTCGTAAGTTTCATCAAAGCCTTGCGTCAAATCAAGATCGCTGCAAATATTTCTCCAGTCGGAACTTGTAGTGTTCTAACATCATTTTGCTCATGTAGATCATGTTGTTTTCTGTGAAAATATCTCTAAAATCGCAATTCTGTGTCTCACCAGTGCGACTTTTACTAGCGCCGAGATGTACTATAATATTTATTTTGAGTGAAATCACTGTTTTCCCTACAGAAATGCAGTATCAGCTTTCACTTCTGATTCAGGTGTTTTCGCCGAAATTCAAAGTCGGATTGATTGCTTGATCAAAGGAATGTAGCCTATTGTTTTTGTGAATTGACAAACCGATTGATAAGTTCTTCCCTTTTGTGTTTCACGTCAAATACCTGTCAGCGTACAATTGACCCGACTTGTTGAGAGGGCGGTACAGATCTATCAAACCAATCAAACGATTTGTTCATTGCACCGGATATACGCCAGAGAGCAAAGATCATCGTGTGACTGTGGAAAAGGGTAGTGTTGATTATATGATGTGTTTTTCACCTTGCAATGGTCCATATTAACCGACAGCATAAAGTACGACCCTTTTAGACAATTTTGAAACAATAAAATCAGACAAGGTTGAAGTTGAGGTACTGTGGTTCGCCGGGTTTTTGTCTCAGTATTAATGATTAAACATTGCTTATTCCAGTGTTGCCGCCAGGACGCGCCCTTGCGACATATCCCCAAACGGACCCCGTTGTCCCGCAAGAGCGGGGCACCTCGGGCGCACTCGTGAGTCGACTGTGTTGGGTCATAGACCCTCGAGAAAAACGGGACAGGCAACTGCTGAGGTTTCTTTGTTCGATCTATCTTTGAATACATTAAAGTTTATTTGCCAAGCGGTCCCTGACAACAATACTTCGTACTTAACACTGAATCTCATTAACGATCAAACTGACGTTCTGAATATGTACACTTTGCTCTTGCATGGCACGTTCCGAGTAATGACACAGAGAATTTTGAGGGTTTTTTGATACTAGTCATGGTGAATGTTCTGGTAACGATGAAGATCACATTTTGGATTCAAGCCGAAGCCAACGGGAAAAAACTAGACGATAAAAACTGTGTACATTTAGCCATAGACGCTACAGAAAACTCTTGCTAGATATCTACAATATAAGTTTACATTCCCTACCATAAAAATCACCGATAACAAGAAACATTTACAAGTTAGACAGGTTTACACTTCCCCAGTCCTGCGAAACGAAAATCTGACCTTTATTTCATCTGTCACGCAACATTTGACGAAAATCAGGGAACACAAAAAATGACTACTCCATCGGAGCTCAAATACACGACCTCTAACATTTTGTACTGTTTTAGCCTAAAGAAACACCAAAGTTCGGATAAGCTACACATGTTTACATCCGCCAAGTACTAGAAAATACATTTGTAACACTGACTTTCGCTGTCAGGAGAAACTTCGTGATAAATCGGTACTATCCATCGGTTGATGGATTCAGAAGCAGTAAGGTAGACATGCATTTACACAAAGTTGAACGCTGTCCTCGTAAATTTGGCCGTTCACAGTTTTCAAACAACAACATTTCAGTAGTTAACATACATACTTTACCGAATCATGGAGCACTCCTCGCACAGAAAATATTCCGACGGTTAAAAAACTGCAAAAACGAGGGAAAATTCGAAGATACACGGACGATTGCGGAATGTAAACAACTCTGTGATGTCAACTGCTGTCAAGTCTGGAACTGCAGCGGTATGTGTTTCGGATTTCTATTCGAAACTTTGTCACTTTACAGCAACATACTGACTCCCTGCAGACTTCTAGTTGCGTCGAATCTCGCTACCAATATGTAAAAAGTACTTTAAAACCATTTTGACGAATTCTTCTCAAAGTAGTTGTAACACTTTTATTTCTAAAAATGGAGTTGCGGGTAATCCGAAGTAACTTGTAATCCGAAAACATTATTACCGTATACCCGCATGCACGTGTCTATGAACCGGACCTTGTGCAGTCCCCGACCCATTAACACCTCTTAATTATTCAAAGATAGATCGCAAGCTGCTAATCCCATAGACCCTTTGTTCTCTATCGCAGTTGCCTGTCCCGTTTTTCTCGAGGATCTATGGTTGGGTGTAGTCTACAACTAATATCTGTTACTGCCGATGATCTGTATTTTGCATAATTATTTTGAGGCTTACACAACGTACTTTCGGAGCTAGCTATGATTAAAAGTAATTAAAACGCTGCACTTGATATCATAATTTGCTTGACTGTAGTCCGTCTGAGCTCTGATTTGCGGCAGATATGCCTGAAATTAAAGCATACCGACGCGGTCCCGGTATCTTGAATTTTATTCAGTGAAACTGATGTGTTACGAAATAATGCAAAATTTGATTGACAACTGCTTGTTGTCCCTAAAATGTACAAAATGCCCCAAAAAAAATGGTGGTGGGACACAGTGTCCCCTGATCTAAAATTTCATGCTGCAACACTGCTTATTCCTTGTACCGAAGAATGAAATTATACATTGCAGTCAAATGTTGCCTCATCACCATTCTTCTATTAAAGTACCAGTGTACCAGATATCGTCCATGTGACCATTGGTGTACATCCATGATATGACGTAGCTGAAATGACGAACATATACAGTTCCATAGGGTTACATGTTATTTGTCAGTATTTTCAGATAAGCATTTCCTGTAATTCCTTGAAACAAAACTTAACTTTTTACGTTTAGGTTGTTTACTATGTTTATAGATAGGGTCATGAAGCACGGAGTAGTTGCTACGCACTTTCTTATTCAGTGATGTCACGTGTACAGTACTTTGTCACACAGAATTGGTACAGCACGGGATATTGTCAGACTTTTTCCTTATTTGTCGGTGATCAAAGAAGTCCCCCTTGTCCTTGGTTGACAAGTTTGTCACTTTCACGAACAATGGCGGATCATCGCCTTCTACGGAAGGAAAGGTGGCCGAACATGACGCGGTCCACACGTCGGATTTGTCAATCAAGTCGTTGTCGCGGCAACGCTTTTGTTCAAAAGTCGCTCTACCAGTTGAACAAAAGTTGGCGGCAAAATCAAACGATGAGCATTCTGATAAACAGTGGCTCCGTGTTACCCTCGGCACACTCGTCAAGCATCCGTTGAGAGTTGAACATCGTCCTGCTGAGAGTCGCCAAACATCGTTTCTTTCGGTCAGTGTCACTTATTGCCAGAGAAGCACCGAAAGCCATTCTAGAAGTCCTTCAACTAACGATAGTAAGAAGAATCAACTAGACTTATCCACAGTGCAGCTGTCAACAGTTTCAGTAACGATAGATCTCACTTCACCATCTCCAAGGAAAGGTAAGTGTTATCATGTAAACAAAAAAGTTTCCAATATGGGCACCGACGATATACCAGGCGCTTCTAAATTTGAAGTTGTTTCCTCCAAGAAACCATAGATCCTCGAGTTTTTTCTCGAGGGTCTATAAAGAAACCAAACACATTTACTGAAAGTAAGGCAGAAGCGACTCACTCCTCAGAGAGATCACAGACTGAACCTCTTTACGCGTCGCTCATTAAGGTAGAATGCGCCTCGGGGTAGATATTCGGACTCTCAAACTTTTACAATTCTTATCTGATCTACCACTTGTGGGGGTTCATTTAAAAGCTCTTGCTTTAAGGAAACTTTCTGTCCTATTACGTTCTTCGAAAATCAGAAATTTTACTGTTATGTATAGAGTAAACACAGGGATGGCGGCCATTATGAATTTCAAATCTTGGGTAATTTGTTTCTCAGGTACCGTACCAAACCGATTTTTATTCTGATTTTGAAAGAGAATGGTTGAAAAATTCCTGGAGGAAAGTTTGAGCAAAAGTTTAAAGTTAATGCCACCTTAAAAGCTAAGTGGGAGATGTCATAGATTTGCAAGACTCACACAGTTTACCTCTTGGAAACGAGATTTTACGATTTCGACAACTTATTCTAATACTCCTTATACCCAATCCAACAGATACAATGAAGATGACAGACAGCCATCGGTATTTGGAGACAGAAGCTGGGCAGCCATCTTGCTTTCGTGGTCCAGCGTTTACGAAAGACAAAGTTAAGGTGTTGTTGCAGGTTTATGACAACTACACAAAGTATCCCGACCCGACGCAAATCAAGCAAACGGCTGAACTGCTCGGTCTGACCGCCAAACAAGTACAGGTAAGAAAATTTCATGATTTTGTTGTTGTTTATAAAGAGAATGAACTAGTTAGATTTTGTAACCAATTGTTTCAATGACCGGCAAAGTATATGGACCCATACACGATGGACAGTCAAACGGGAAATTGTGATGATTAAAATTTTGTTTAGGGAGCCTTCAGTAATTACAGGGGGGATGGGCCGGGGGAATTTCGCGAACACCTGTACCGTAAAATGTGACCCTCCCCCCAATCCTCCTGTCTAAAATGTGACCCTTCCCCTTGTCCGACATTCTAAAACTTGACCCTCCCCCCAAACCACTGCGGTATTCTCCCCGGGAATAACTAAAACAGTATCAGCTAATTTACATAACAATTGGTTCAATTGTTATGTTAGGGACAAATTACAGAGGGGAGGGCTTGTGTTTTTTGGAGGGACAGTCGCAATTTATCACGCAAGAATTTTTGAAGAGATAATGGTTTTCATACAGTTTAGGGAGGGTCACCATATTTTTGCAACTATAAGAAGGCAAGATGTAGCTGATTTAGTGCTTCATCCAAAAATATCAAATCATAATACATGGGAGTCTATCAGGCAAATTATTGACAATTTACCCCCACAAAACATGCTATATCTGTATTTTATATATGTTTGATAATGTATTTAAATGTACTTTGCTTGAATAGGGAAGTAAAATGAACATTTGTGTACAAGAAATTGATTTCTGAATTTCATCTAAAAAGTTGGTTCACTATCCATGGTGTTAATGATGAAATTATGAATAGTTTTTTCCAATACAAAAAAAGGTAAATCTTTGCATTTGTGTACTCTTGATTATTGATATTAATTTTCTTGATTAGACTAGAGTGGTTACAAGTCTATGGTTGTGTAAGAAATTTGATTTTGGAATTTCACCAAATGTCATTCAATACACTATGCATTGGGGTCTATGATGAAACTATGAATAATTTTTTTCAGTACAAAATTAGATAAATCTGTGCATTTATGCATGCTTGATTATTTAG
Organism: Ptychodera flava; assembly: GCF_041260155.1. NCBI lineage: Eukaryota > Metazoa > Hemichordata > Enteropneusta > Ptychoderidae > Ptychodera > Ptychodera flava. Next base: position 16,143,545 of record NC_091941.1, read on the forward strand.
ATTATTGTTCTTGATTAGACTACAGTGGTTTCAAGTCAATGGTTGTGCAAGAAATATGATTTCGGAATTTCACCAAAATGTTCATACACTATGCATTGGGGTCTATGATGAAACTATGAATAATTTTTTTTCAGTACAAAATTAGATAAATCTGTGCATTTATGTATGCTTGATTATTCACATTATTGTTCTTGATTAGACTAGAGTGGTTACAAGTCCATAGTTGTGTAAGAAATTTGATTTTGGGATTTCACCGAAATGTCAATTCACTATGCATTTGTTGGTGATTTCCTATTCAGGAAATATCACATGGACAATCAAAGTTTTGGCCATAAAATCAGCTTCTGTCAAAAGTGACCCTCCCCCCAAGATAGGTTTATAAAAAGTGACCCTCCCCCTTGAACTGTTTTCTAAAAAGTGACCCTCCCCCCGATTCCCCCGGCCCACCCCCCTGTAATTACTGAAGGCTCCCTTAATACTTTCCTGCCTGTTGCTCTTGCAAAAGAGATTCTGATTCCTGGAAATTTGAATTTTGGACGTATTTTATCAAAGTCTTGAACAACCTCCACTGAATGTTCAATCCCTAAAAGTTCCAGTCAAGTGTTTGTACAAGATGTCTCTATAGTGGGTTGTAAGTGCATTATTTAGGAACTCTTAAATTATTGCCTGGTAGATTACTAAATGTCTCTTAGTACGTACTCTTTTAAAAGTACCAAGATTTTATGACAGCTGTTCAGGACTGATGAAAAGCATGTAGAGTAGATAAACGTCAGTATTATGACTATATGCGGCAGCTTCAGCCTATTAAACGTTTTCTTTTTTTTATTTCAGTGTTGGTTTAGAAATCGACGTGCACGAGAGCGACGACAGAGGAGGTATATGCAGTATCTGGAGCTGAGAGATACCCTTTTACGGCCATATTCGCCGTGTGTCAGCAGCCCACAGTCCACCCACAGTGATTCAACGATGAGTGCAACTCTTAGTGAATCCACCCAGTCCAGCTTTGAATTTCCCGGCATGCCCTGTGAGTTCCAGTCGTCACCTGATTCAGCGTTGTCTCCGAGCTTACCTCCGTCTCCGCCCAGTCACTTCCATCCCGTCGATCCCTGCTACAACTTGACCTGGACACCTGACGCTGTTGACTCCTGCTGGTCGGGACACGTTCCGTGTGTACCACTTCCATTCCATTGCGGTGTTATCTGTAATTTACCGAGATATGGTAACGGCTATTCAGCTGTTCCGCAGTTTCCAACTCCACCCCAGTCTCACAGATATCTTCCTTAGAACTGTCAGTAAAATTTGAGAACTTTCACTTGTCTTTGAATTTTCATTGCTTAAGATGAGTTTATACATGTTTATGTATAGTTTCAGTGAATTCATCATTTGGATGTAAATATTACCTTCATACTTCTATCTAGTTCTGCGAAGAATGTACATATCGATCATTTTCTTGAGTTATAAATAAATGAAACATATGGTCACGAAACAAGATTCTTGTAGGTGTTGTTGTCGCTCTCGAGAGGCGGTCAGACGGTCGGGAGTTATGTGCGTTGTGTGTGTGTGTGTGTGTGTGAAACGTTCACACCGATGATATATTTTTAACACGTACTATAATGTACTTTTCTACGCGCCCTTTTACTGTAATCGTAACAAAGGAGAAAAAGACAAATTGTGTAAGTAGATGTCGCCGTACTCTACATCTAATTTTAATCAGATTGGGATGGAGTGGGATGGACTTGGGCTTCAACCTTTAAAATAGGTTTGAATGAAATAAAAGAGAGCATTCGGGTGGCTATACTCGTAATATATGATGGCACACACAGTTTACTCAGCCTTTGTAATTAAGTGGCTTATCAAATTGCTCAAGTAAAACAGTCTCTAGAATGTCTGATAACGTTCGCAATGAGATATTGTTCGCTTCATAAAAGTATTGCAAAAAAAACATACCACTTTGATTGCTTAATATCATTATTTTTGTAATCGAATTGTAAGCATTTTGTACTATACTGGGGTCTACGTTTTCTCTGGCACAACCTCAGGGGACAGGAGTCAGTCCCCTGGGCTGGGGAGGGATGGAGTTCTTTGTTCAATGGTTTACTTTATTTCATTTTACAAATTTTGACTGTAATATTTCAAATAAAAATTTCGACTACAAACCGCCCGACTGCTTTAGTTATTACCTACAAGTCATTTTATTATGTTAATTTTGACTGTGATATTTCAAATACAGATTTCGACTCCAAACTGACTGCTTCCTTTATCACCTACAAGTCCTTATCTTCTCTTCAACCCGTGTACACACCACTTTAATTGCTCCGCTAACTTCGTTTTGTATGAAATAATACCACTGTTTTCGAGAATGGGAAGTTTGCCAAGTGGTTCTGTCTGTTGCCTCTCCGCTAAGCGACTGGCTGCTAACATTGCCAACTGGCTAATTGGCTGTCCACATCGGCTGATTAAGGATGATAAATACCAAATCATTCATTTTTCTGTCAAATTTTCAAAATTCTCTGAGAATATGCCTTGAAGTAAGACCCAGAATTGAGATGTGTCGCCAGTTCAAGATAAGGAATGGTTTCCATGTAATTCACGATTTTTAAAAATCATAACAAATGCACGTGGCTATCCCGGTTAAATCGGGGAGCTTTTGTAAACATTGTGGACACATTTGCATTGCTATTTCCATAATCCATCTTGAGTGACACAACGTTGCGTTGCACTAGCTAATTTACATAATACGTGCTGTGACTTCTCCAAACACCAGGATTACTTCCGTCTGTAAACAATAAACCGTAATTAAATGTTTGTCGAAGCCTAGTCCAATAAACAAGTATTCGTACAGTTCCAGACACAGTCTACACCAGAGAGCAAGTCATTTTTCTTTGTGTGGTCAAGACATCGTGTCAACGACGATTTCTCAGCAGTGCGACGTTTTATCACTTTTTGCTTAGGGTTGGTCGGAGCCTGCACACGCCGCTTTACGGTGGTTGACGTCTTTTTCGCAATGTTAGATAAACAAAATTTACACACTGTTCATTCTAGGATTTAAAAACAACGGGCCACTGTTGGCCCCATCTCCTGTCCCAAGGGGGCCATTTTAGAAAATCGGGGGCCATCATCATCACACATGTAAAAACCTTGAATTTTCTGCAGAAAATACAGTAGTCTATCAAGTTAAGAAAAGGAAAATACTGGAGATCGGGCGCCCCGTAACCAACCAAGCCTACTGCAAAGTTGTCCCTTGTACGTACGCAACAGGCCCAATATTAATAATGGCAACAGCAAACCGTTTGGTTTGATCACAGTCCCTCTATAGAGGGACTGGATAGAGGGACTGTGGTTTGATTCAATTGTTTACGTAACTTATGTGATGAATTATTGATATGTCGGACTTTAACAACTGAACAAATTGCTAAGGACTGTGATTTTGACTGTGGAAACGATCATGATCAAAGCTTAATAGCGCACCGGTAGGATTTCTCCGAGAGTGGCCCTCGATTTGCACGCACCGACAATTAGGCTACTCATACACTGATATATACCACGAGACTGTAACGCGTACGACCTAAATAAAGTGATCGATACATCAACTTTTAAACATAACTCGTATGTATTAGCAAATTTACGATCATTGGTTCTGGCCAAAGGCTTTTACACAGCGGTGTTGTTCTATGAAAAGACCTGGCTACTCTGGAAAACGAGATGTGTCCGACCTAAAATGTGTTGCTCTTCAAAACGATCATGGATGTTTTCCTTGCAGTGTTCAACGTTTCGTTTGTATTGACGGTAGACGTTGCAAACGCGTCAATGTAAGGGACTGCCCGATCATCCTGGGTTCGTCAACTATACCGGCGTTAAAAATCCGAGTGTCGACTAGCTTTCCACCTTTACGCAGCGGCCAGTGCCGTTGTTTTATATTCATCGACCATGCCACATGCGTACAGCTCCAAAACACCGTTGCCCCTACATCAGTCCTTTCTACCCAGCTTCCTATGTACCACCATATATGCTAGCTGTAGTGGGTATTTAATTGCAAAGGTTGATAGGTAACTGAATCGTTTTACATGTCACACTATGACTGAGGTAATGACCTTCGGGGAGATACGCGAATGTATGAACTACGTGAACTCTGCGTGATCGACCCATTCATATAATGTTGCGCCCTTAGTGGCGCGTCAAACGTAGAAATGAGGGCCATTCGAGATTTTATTGCGCAATGGCGCGTCCTAGAATTACCTTTGCAATTAGTGCGATAGTACGCTATCAAGTCTACGGTTCTGCAATGTCTATATAGCGTGTGAGGGGAGTGTTATCTGGGGAACGCAAACAAGCTTATCTGCATATGAATTTGGGACACGCCCGCCATCAGTAATGACTGCTGACGTCATTGTTTTGCCCACTGAAGCCATTCGCTGTGGCGATGTGTCGACACGCAAGGCTCCAAAAATTGGTAGTTTTCCGCGATTTATTTTATTTTCCTGGGACTTTTTCTCTGAACAACTGTCATTCCCGGCCGACATCATCACTTGGTAACAAAGTATGCCCATGTTGAGGCTCGTGCACGTCTAATTATCTAATGCCGTAGCGTAGAAGTATCAAAACATGTTTTTTGCGTTTTTCTCGAATTCAATGTGTGAATGAAGTACCCTTCTTTGGCACCTCGTCAATTCGCGCTCACAAACACTAGCTGCTTGAAATTCACACCGTCCATTGGAAACATAATGAACTCAAAATCCGTGTCTGGGATTTCCTTTATATGCCTTTGTTATTTTTTAATGCGCTCTTAAAGGTGTTGGACGAAGGTGCTTTTCAAGGAATTTTAATTATCACGCCATATAATTTGAATGGAGCCTCCGAGAAAAAATCGCAGACACGGTTTTGAAGGATATTGTCAAGGCTTGTCAATGAAGAAATTCCAACCGGAAATCTCGCAGCGTGTTCGCATAAGGCCGGGAAAACCGGTTTTTGGAAGGTTCAGCAAAACGCTTGTCACGTGACTCTTATGCAAATAATGACCGTGCACTGTGCTTGGTCGGATAGCTCTATATCAGGGCTTTCAGAAAATGTATACTTTATTGGGGTTTGGGACATGTTCAATTGAGAAAAAATAAAAATCTGAAAGTGTCTAAAAGGTATTTATCATCCTTAATTGATTAAGTCAACACCACACCCGTCCTACACGTAGTGAAATAAGACATTGTATCTGACTGCCCGAGTTCTATGTATGAACTGTCATTTCCCAATTTTCGTTTAAGTTCTTTTATTTCACTAACGCCTTGAATACGGATTTGTTTTTTAAACACATTACAGATTTCCCTTTTTTGGTTCTGGCTGAAACAAATTCCCAAGTGTCCATGTTTATGTTAGACCAGCAACACTTTTACCCAAATGGTGTCACTATTTCGCGAAGGAACTTGTTTCACAACGTAGTGACTCGACGTCATGTGTAGAAGTCTCATTTAGAATTATGAACGCCAAAGGAAAGGCGTACAGTTCTGTTTTAGAAGAATCTCTTCAGGTAAAATAAGTTAGTGAAAGATTGTTTGATTTCGACAAAATGAAAATGAATCCCTTTCTCAGATTGTCCGTTTTTTCTTCTTTCAAAATTATTCGACGTTTTTATAAATGATTATACCCGAGGTGAAAACGTATCTTCTTGAATCCATGTTGTGGATGATCTTGATCGCTACCCACCGTCCGAAGTACTCTTTGCGCACGCGTCAATCATTTTGCCAGAGTTGGTGGGCAGCGCATGCGTAAATCATTGTGCATGAGAGGATGGTGAGCAGCGGATGAATTGCAGGCAATCACATAGTCATGATGTCATAGGGAGGATCCTAACTTTGCTTTTTGACATCTACACTTTTAATTACCACTGAGATTACGTAGAATGAGTGCTGTAGGGTCATGTTCTTGCTCTACATGTGTCATGATCCTTATCACAGGCGAATAGAACCAGTAGCTTACTAAAAATTATGTATCGTCCGATGGAAATGACGAACAATGCAGTATGACCAGCTTAGTTTTTCAAAAATACAAAATTTAATTCCCCACCTCCATGGAGTATACACATGAATGGCGGCCATTTTGAATTTCAAATATCGCAAAATGTTGGGTAATTTGTTCGCTAGCTCCAATTTTTATCATTGATTTGGTAATAGAATGGTTGAAAGTTTCATTCAGGAAATGTTAAGCAAAAGTCTTAAGTCTGTCGTTTCGAGCGCACACTACCTTAATTAAGGTAGAACGCACCTCGGTGACGATATTCGGACTCTCAAACTTCTACAATTCTTCTCTGATATACCACTTGTGGGGGTTCATTTTAAAGCGCATGATGTAAGAAAACTTTTCAAACGGTCTTACTTTTTCGAAAATCTGAAAATTTATTTTTCTGCATAGAGTTATCATAGGGATGGTGGCCATTTTGAATTTCAAATATCGGTAAATATTGGGTAATTTGTTTCTCTAGTACCAAAATTTGTACGGTGACCCCCGATTTTTATTCTTGATTTTGAAAATGAATGGTTGAAAGATTCCTTAAGGAAAGTTTGAGCAAAAGTTTAAGTCTTTCACTCTCGAGGCGCATACTACCTTAAACCACAGTCGCCTGTTTTCTAAATTCAGCTCTGCTCCTACGCGCCGCATGGACGGGAGTAAGCTTATTACCCCCGGTACGCCTGCACGCGTATATACAGATGTCTATGGGGCGCATAGGTGCAGAGCGAAATTTTAGGGAAACAGACGACTCTGTGTTAAACATATCAGCTGTCCCCATGCTTCACGACACTGGTAAGGACTACATAACGCTGTGTAGTGTATTTTGCGTCAGTTGAACCGAATCCCTTATGCAAGTCTTTGAGTGTAAACCATTTATTTTCTGATGAGGTATAACAGCTGACAACAGTGGCAGACATATTAGCCAATTCGCCAGTTTTCATCTTTACAGGAAGTATTACTGATGTGTTGGACGAGGCTGTGGTACCACAGCGTCTTTCTAACAACGTAACGAGGCTCACTGCCAAGGAATCTTATTGAGAGGCTCCTGTAAATTGCTCTGCACCTTTTAGAGGGTTTTGTTAGTCAAAAATCCCGGAACAATAATTTTACACCAATTCACGACATTTGCAAATATCAGTGACATCATCGTGACACCTCTAAACTAGACAGTAGAAGACTTTACTGCCAATGCCATTGCTAAAGGTAGAACGCACTTCGGGAACAGATTTTCGGACTCTCAAACTTTTACAATTCTCTTCTGATATAACAACATGTGGGGGTTCATTTTAAAGCTCTTGGTGAATGAAACTTTTTACGGTTTAGTTTTCGAAATTCGAATATTTTATTTTTCTCCATAGAATTAACACAGGATTGGTGGCCATTTTGAACTTCTAATATCGGTAAATCTTGGGTAATTTGTTTCTCTAGTACCAAAATTGGCACGGTTACCCCTATTTTTATTCTTGATTTTGAAAGAGAATGATTGAAAGATTCCTTGAGGAAATTTAGAGCAAAAGTTTAAGTCTTTCACTTTGGAGGTGCATACTACCTTAAGCGCGCAGAGTACACAGCGTTGGCAACATATTTTGTTCGCACGGGCTTAGTTTTTCTGACGAAACTTTTGATCATGGCTTTTTCACACAGAATGAACGTCCTGACAGATAAGCGATGTCAGTGTCTTCAAAGAAATCGTCGTGTTCTTGCTCAGTGATAGGGCCTACAAAGTAACGGAGATGAATTTTTTGGTGACATTTTCTTGATATCACTTTTTTTCAGTCGCATCGACCCACACACCTAACACTCAAAAGTGACAACAACACTGGTGTGCAAGATTCTCGTTTTGCTATGTTGTATTTATTTTAAAGAACACACAAAAATGATATGTACAATTTTCTCAGAATTAGAGAGAAGTATGAAGCAAATGGAATATATATGATGATGAAATCTCTACTAAAACTACACGTGAAAATAAACTGAAAGTTAACAATTGTACGATAGCTCCTCGTATTTACTGACAGTTCTGAGGAAGATATCTGCGAGACTGCGGTGGAGTTGGAAACTGCGGAACAGCTGAATAGCCGTTACCATATCTCGGTAAACCACAGATAACACCGCAATGGAATGGAAGTGGTACACATGGAACGTGTCCCGGCCAGCAGTAGTCAACAGCGTCAGGTGACCAGGTCAGGTTGTAGGAGGGTTCGACGGGATTGAAGTGACTGGGCGGAGACGGAGGTAAGCTCGGAGACAGCGCTGAATCGGGTGACGACTGGAACACATAGGGCATGCTGGGAAATTCAAAGCTGGTATGGTTGGAATCACACAGAGTGGCACTCTCCGTTGAATGAGTGTCGACGGACTGTGGGCTGCTGACGTGTGGCGAACATGACTGTAAAAGGGTATCTCTCAGCTCCAGACACTGCATATACTTCCTCTGTTGTCGCTCCCGTGCGCGTCGATTCCGAAACCAACACTGAAGATATAAACAAACTGTAAAATAGACTGCGAGTGCAACACTTCATTACGAATCGCAAGTGATAATTACCCCGTTGTTTTCATTTATGGGGAATCCCTAATAAAAACGTTTTAAGCATTTTGAAATAGCTTTCGTCAAGGTGGATAAGTAGTGGCTTTACCAGGCAAAAATTCAGGTGTAACCAAATAACGTTGCGAGAGTAACAGTGGGGAGCTTTAAGGGATGGAACATTCAGTGAAGGGTGTTCGGGGGGATGAGATGGAAATCATCCCCTTTTAATAAATAACATCCATCTAGTAATAGACAGAGCGTATATACGTTGAAATATTCTGCTTGCTTAGTAACTGCGAATCCTCGGTTGCCAAAGTAACATGTCTAACAAGTATCCAACAAATTTACTCCGTATATTTTCCATTTTTTTCTGGCGATCGCAAGAATCGATGGTGATTTAACGCGTTCATACCTTGCTGTCACAACAACAAGAAGAAAACATACATTTTCCTTACCTTTACTTGTTTAGCTGTCAGACCGAGCAATTCAGCTGTTTTCCGTACTTGCGCTGAGTCGGGATACTTGGTGTAATCGTTATAAACCCTCAATAATGCGGTCACCTTGTCTCTGCTGAACGCTGGACCACGAAAACACGATGGTTGCCCAGCTTGTGTCTTGAAATACCGATGCCTGTCTCTCATCTTCATTGTACCTGTGGGTTTGGGAATTCATGTTAACATCAGTTGTCTAAGGGTAACACACAACTCAGAGCTACAAATCTATGATATCTTCAACTTTGCTTTAATGATGTGCAGGACACGTGGTTTATAGTCTGTGACCTCCCTGGGGCATAAGACGCGTAATGTGACTTAAATAAAATCGCTTCTAATTTATGAGCGACTGTGGATCTGTGGTGTCCAAGCTCTGTTATGGATGAAAACGCTTACCTTTCTTTGGAGAATTGGAAGTGAGATCTACCGTCACAGGGACTGTAGACGTGTTCACTGTGGATAGGTCTTGTTGATTTCTCATGTTGTCGTCTCCTGAAGGACTTCTCCAATGGACTGTTTTCTCTGACAATAAATGACTCGGACTGAACGAAACGATGTTGGGCGACCAGCTCTGTAGACGATGTTCACCTTTCAACGGATGCTGGCCGAGTGTGCCGACCGTAACTCGGAGCCACTATTTATCAGAGTTCGCATCTTTTGATTTTGCCGCCAAGTTTTATTTAAATAGTAGTGACTTTTGAACAAAAGCGTTGCCGTGACAACAGCATGATTGACAAGTCCGATGTCGTACTCGGCCCCTCTTTTCTTCAAGAGTTGAGTGCGGCAAAATGGCACTGTACAAACGGCAATGGTCTGACATTGTGTGTGAAAGTGATAAACTTGTCAACTCTGTCAGAAGACCACAAAGGAAGGCGGCTTATGTTATGACCGATGACCGACAACGGATCACATGATTTTATGATAATTTAATTTGTCAAAGCACACATAATCACAGAAATATCCTAGAAAGTGCGTATAGTAACTATTGCACGCTTCTATCACATTATCTTTTGAACAAAGTAAACAATGTGAGCAATGGAAAACGTCTTAATTTTGATTAACCCATTTATTGTTTTCCTAGCATTGCTTTAAAGATACTGACAAATAGAAAGACGGTCTATGACGCTTATAATGTCTGTCGACGTGTTCAACCCCATGCTGTTTGGTACCAGAAATGATAAGGCAACATGTGACCTCCTTGAAAGTAGCTTCATTCACGCTATGTTCCAAATTGCAAGGAATGATAAGCAATATTTAATTATTGATACTAACACAAGAATGAAACAACTGTAGATCAGCCACACTGTGATGGCGCTGTTCCATTTCAAAACTATTGCAAGGTGACAGCGTCAACACTTTCCCTTTCCAAAATCACATGATGAGATGATCTTTGATCTCGGGCGTATATCCGGTGCATTTAGCACATTGTGATTAGCTTAATAGAGTTGTACCGCCTCCTCGACACGTTGGGCAGATACTATACTGACGAGTACTTCTCGCCTAAGACAATAGGAAGATTTATCAATCGGTTTCTGAATTCGTGAAAACAATAGCCTTCATGCCTTTGATCAAGTGAGCAATCCGACTTTGACTTTCGGCTACAAGCCTGAATCGCTACAGCACTCTTCTGTATACTTAGTTACTAGTAAACCACAGAAATCGACATGCCTATGTTTGTTTCTTTTTTTACAAGTCCTTAAAGCGATCATTATAATTTTTCACCCGTTTTGGTACGTAAACGGAATGGAAATTGTTAATGTTTTGACCCCAAAACAAGTTAGTTTTGATACTTACGTTTTGTTTGATAAATCTTGATGTACATTGAATTCACTACTGGTATTCGGAGGCAATTTTCAAACCATAAAAAGCAAAAGAGTCCCTAATTTACCGATTTTGTGGGGTTTATTTCTGTGATTACTGACAGAATACTGTTTAACAGTTACTGTCACCTCCCTTCCATTTTATCATTGTCGTCAACTTCGATCTCACTATGAGTTGGAAAATGAAGCGGTGTGGCGACAACGACGGAAGTGACAAGTTACAGATGTCGATCACAAGGTTTTCGGCCCACTTAACGCATATACTTAATGCTGCAGCAAGTGCAGAGGAGACTAGGGTATTCACAGGTAATTATGGCAAAGGGTGCGCCGACAAACTTGTCTCGCTTTGAGGAACATCGGTGACTTTTCCTGTCATGTGAAAGTGTAACAAAGTCCTTTGAAGAATGGACTTTCATTGAATATATGTGACACGAGTTAACTTCGAGTCCCTTAAACATTTACTAATTGGTATCTATATTGCTCTGTGACAATAGATTCAACCAATCACTATTGACACAAAAGGTTACTGTCGCCAACTCTGCGAGAAAACAAAATATTACAGGCTTTGCCATTTTAGAAACTAGACAACTTGTATTTCACTTTTACATTTGAACTACCGTTTTGCGGCGAGAAAGTTGGAAGTATTAAAAATACCTTAAAAATACCTTCATAACTGTCGCAGAAATTGCCAGAAATGCTTGGATCGTATCCGTTAGATAGGTATTTAGCAACGCATGACAATATCGGTTCTGTGTGGAAAGGCATGTAGTGTTTTAATACAAATACTCACACAGAACCGTGAAAATGGCGTGTTAACATGTACGATCGGCATGAATTTCTTGAAACGATCTGAGAAGGGACAGTTTACAAAATCTCAGACCATTTTAGGAAACTTGTACATGTCTACTCCCTGTTAACGGCTCATTTTGTCAAAGAAAACCGAGTAGAACCGACATCAGCGTGACGAACTCTAACTAAACTTCTCAAAGCAGAACTTGGAATAGATCATGATTTTTTTTTCTAATTTGTGCAAGTCTAATGATAAACAGTAGGGCGAACGCAGTTTAGGCCACGCCTACTTTTAGTAACCGAAAACCATTTTACCAACATTCTTAAACAAATGTACACATGTGTTCACAACACTTCATCCACTTTATAACGGAATTTTTATTTTTCTCCATAGAGTTAACACAGGGATGGAGGCCATTTTGGATTTTAAATATCGGTCAATCTCGGGTTATTTGTTTCTCTAGTACCAAAATTTGCACGGTGTGTGACCATAATTTTTTATTCTTGATTTTGAAAGAGAATGGTCGATATATTCATTGAGGAAAGTTTGAGCAAAAGTTTAAGTCTTTAACTTTCGAGGCGCGTACTACCTTAACTGCACACAACATTCAAATGAAAGCAAAGGACTCACATCACGTGGATAGTCAATATCAAGAAGACTCATGAGAGAACCGGCGATTTAGGACAACAGCTAACAAAGGTATGAAGTGACGCTCTATGGATAGTGATAAAGCAATCTGGTAAAATCAGATGTAGAGTACGGCGACGTCGAGTTACGCGTACGCGGTATTCTCTTGCTGTCGCCCGTAGTGAGAGGCGACAGAAAGAGAATGCCGCGTACGCGAGACGTCGCCGTATACTCTACATCTGATTCTAATCAGATTGGTGATAAAGTTGATACAGGTACCATAAGACAAATTTATGACCTCAATTTAACGAGATTTTCACTCTGCCGAATCAAACGTCATGACCCTGTACAATTAACGCCTACAAGCCGATCGTTTTTTTTTGTAATCCGTTGCGAATTAAGAGTGTGATATTTAAATACAGTAGAAAATTGAAGTTGGGTGAAAAGAACTGCAACAGACAACATGTTTATTATATTTTACAAGTAATTGATTTATTGAGAAGTTACAATCGAACACTCGACATTGTCTATATAGCCTGCTGTTACGTAGAACATACAAACAAAAGGAAAACCAGGATGTAAATGATATACAGTAACTTTGAAATAGCGATTAAATAACTTTAACCATAACAGATAAATATTCCAGTCCGTGTTAATAAACCTATTACCGGTAAATGACGTTACTGACAGTTCTAAGGAAGATATCTGTGAGACTGGGATGTGGTTGGAAACTGCGGAACAGCTGAATAGCCGTTACCATATCTTGGTAAACTACAGATAACACGGCGATGGAATGGAAGAGGTACACACGGAACGTGTCCCTGCCAACAGGAGTGAAAAGCGTCAGGTGTCCAGGAAGGTTCGATGGGATCAAAGTGACCGGACGGAGACGGAGATACGCTTGGAGATGGTGTTGAATAAGGTGACGAATGGTACATACATGGCATGTCGGGAAACTCAAAGCCGGACTGGGTTGATTCAGAGGGAGTGGCCGGTGTTGACGATACATCGGAGTTCGTTGTATCACTGTCAATGGACGATGAACAAAATTGCATTAGGGTATCTCTCATTTCAGACGCTGCGCGTGTATCTCCTCTGTCGTCGTTCCCGTGCACGTCGATCCCTAAACCAGAACTGAAACATAGAAATAAAATACCGTTTATAAGTGCTGACGATGTAATCTACGATAAGAGACTTACTATCACATTCCGTCTTTTAATATCAGTGTATAGTTTGTGAGTTTTCTGACATCGTAACCATCTACAAACAGATATGACAACACTTTTCAAGCAAAGCGCCATCTGATGTTAGTTTTAATATATTCTACTCTCAGCACGTCGTTAAAGTATTCCAAAAATGAAGTGCATTTCATGAGTGCTGAAAGCAATTCATATTCCTTACCTGTACTTGTTTAGTGGTCATACCAAGCAATTCAGCTGTTTTCTTGACTTGCGTCGGGTTGGGGTACTTGGTGTAATCATCATAAACCGTAAGCAGTGCTTTCTCTCTAACTCTCATCAACGATGGACTACGGAAAAAAGATGGCTGCCAAGTCCTAATCTGCTGATAAAGATTCTTACTCGTCATCTTGACCGTACCTGTTCAAAAAAAAAGTTTTGTACATGTTAGACGGCTTGTAATGACACAAAACATTCACGGTTTCAGCGTTCTGTTTTCATCCAATATAAGGTATCTTATAGGTCGTATATCCCCAGGATATTTTAGCATAGCTTTGTAGGGGGCAAGTGACGAGTGTACTGGGTGATAAAGTGTAGTCGATTCGATTCAGTTTTCTGAACAAATTTGGCTTGTGGAAACTTCCCATTTTTCGTAACGAAAGCGACTCGTTAAACACTGTAACATCCCGGAAAAGTGTCTTTTTGTAACAAGCGATTTATTTGTATTTGCTACTTACCTTTCCTTAGAGTTGGTGAAGTGAGATCTGTCGTTACTGGAACTGTAGAAGGTTGCACTGTGGATAAGTCTAGTTGATTCTTCTTACTGTCGTCACTGGAAGAACTGCTTCGCTGGTCTTCAGTGATTGTTGGCCACTTATTGACTTCGACGTAAGGAAACGATGTTTGGCAACTCTGAAGACAATGTTCAACTCTCAACGGATGTTGTACAAATGTGCCGAGTAGACTCAGATCCACTATTTATCGAAGTGTGCATCTTTTGATTTTGCCGCCAAGTTTTGCTAAACGATGAGTGACTTTTGAAGTAAACGTTGCCGCGACAAGAGAGTGATTGACACGTGACAGGTGTAAACAACGCGCGCCATTTTCGGATTTCTTTCGGGATACCGCACGAATGCAAGTCTGCACTTTACAAACAGGCATGGAATGGTGAAATCATTCGATGAAATCTTATGTTAGAGACCGTAAACCAGGTTAGTAAAATCATAACTATTTTGACGATATATTTTTAGTTGTTCTCCACGGGATTTTACATTTGAAAAGTAGACGCAACTGATAATCGGTAAACCATCCACAGTTGCTTCGGTCTGTAAGCCAATGTGGCACGCGACTTTGGTTTGTTCTGATAACGGAGGGGGCGTAAATGGGGCTTGTTGATGTTGACAAGTTCAGTCGGCAAGTTCCTTTGGAGTGGTTGGGGAGGTGATAATTGGTATCATTAACTGTGATAAACCTAATCGATCAACACCGCCTTGTGAACACACCGGACAATTGATATATTAACAGTCACCTTTCACGAAAACGATAAGAAGAGCTTGTCAATCTGTTTCTAAATTCGTTCAAATTGGCTACCGTACGTCATTATTCGAGTAGGGCATGCGACAAGGCTTTGTTCAAATTTTCTACCGCAAACGAGTCGTCAACGGCGGCATGTTGACAGGGATCGGCTGCACGGTTCCATTAATTGGTTGGGGAATTTAAGTGATTATTGTTATTATTGATCAAATACTTATAGATGTACACTGCCTTCTGAACGCGTTAGACCATTGGTATATTGACGAGTACCTTCAGAAAGACAAGGAAGCTTGTCAATCTTTTTTGAAATTCGTACAGCGGTGGTTTTCTTCCTTTTGATCAGCCAAGCAATCTGAGTGTGATTGTTGGTAGCAAGAATGAATTCGAGGTTTAGGTAGATGCATTCCTTGTACTTCACTACTAGACTAACCTTCAACAGATACTCAGAAAATGATACAGTGTGACATTTTTATCGTTGGCAAAGTGAAATTGCAATGTCCGTAAAGTAAACTTGTCTTTTATACATCGCTTTGCATGTGAACGATATACTAATAACGCGTTAAATAAATCGTTAAGGCAGTGGTTGCTAAGGGAAAACGGTCGTGTGTTTGGATGTCCGGCGAAAGGGTTATCAGTAATTATAGGAAGATAAATAACAAAAACAGAAATGTTACAGAATATGACGATCTCAAAGGATGATTTCATTTCGTTGAGTATGGTACGTTTAAAAAGATAAAACGACAAATCATGGTTATCTCTAATTGCTGCCTTATCAATCACACTTTCTTGGTCTTTTATATTGTATTGCATTGATAAAGTTCGTGCCAGCATTTATCTAAGCAACATTTTGGCTGACTTCGCTTTTACTCCGTTTGCACAGTGACAACGATGAGATTCATAAAGTTTCATTTGTTTAACGCGGCGTTTTCGGCTTTCTCTTAGCAGACTGTAACGTTCGGCAAGCCCTCGCATTGTACAAAGGATTATTGGCCATTCACACATATCATGTCTATGATACGCTATTTGACTAGTTTGACAAACTGTATAGATGAAGCTTGTCAAGCATCATAACGCATCGGTAACACTTTTTGACTTGAAGGCCTTGGAAATGTTGGACTTCTTTGGAGTTGAGGGTCTTTCGATTTACAAGTAAAGCACTGGTCTTTAATGAAAGAATACCTGATGAAATTGTATTAAACTATTGTCATTGATTAACTCAACCCTCACAGATAACTTATTAAAGGGACGGTATCCAATGCTTATAACTTTACGGCAAATGTCAGTCCCATCATTGTTAGTCTAAAACTCACTGTTCCTGCCATTCTATAGACGCGAAAAAGACGATGCCTCAAATCAATTAAACTTCAGTTTTCCGATCAATCAGCGATTTATGGCATGACAGTTTTTACTCAACTAAAACCCATTATAAGTCACAGGTTTTTATCCTGTAGACACGGCGTCTATCATTTGACGCTTTCTTTCCTACCTGTCCAGCATGGTTCGATACCTTTACAATATTAGGCTTTGAGAACAAACGGTGGACACGGACATTGAATCATTGAAAGGGATCTGCGGTAGATTTATCTGAAGTGATCCGAAATGAGATAAATATTACTATTAGTCGTCGGAATTCTAATATACGCTTTAAAAATGTCCGACTATTGGTCTACCGACAAGGACATCGCTGGAAACGAAAGGCAGCATATGCGATGTTTCTGAACCTGTCAATTGTCAACTTGCGTCTGATAAGGGGAGCATCCCACCGTTTATTTACCTGTACAAGACTGTTCAAGTTAAGGTAGATAGCAGTCTTCTCCCGGGTTTTCCTTAACCAAGTTTCTAGTAAATGATAGAATTTAATTACATTTAATTTGCTGAGGGTATATCAGAACTACATTTCATGAGTGACCGCAACTTTTGATTTTGTCGTCAGCTTTTGTTAGACTACTGGGGTTCTTTCCTACAAAAGCGTTGCCGCGACAACGGCGTGATTGACAGGTCAGAGATTTCGGGATGCTCCATGTGCGGATTGGTGGATCGGTGCTATACAAGTACACTGTTGGTCCATCATCATCTTTCTAAATGACAAACTTGTCAAGACTGTCAAAAGGGCATAAACGATCGGGATTTCTTTGATGGCTGACAAAGAAAAAAGATAATCACAAGATCACATGACTTTCTCTCCGCTGAAATTAATCGCTCACCTGAAATTGATCGTAACATCTACGTGCATGTCATCAAGTTAATCATGATCAAATGAATCAGTGTTCCGCAGTACAAAATATCTCATTCCATAAGTCTATTCTTCCCCTAAAAAGTTAGAGATTGTAATTCTTTTTTAAGGTCATCAGAAGACAAAAAAGGTGTCGACTTCTAATGTTGATAGAAAAATTTCTTAGAAATAAAGTGAGCTATGATTTTAAATTATCTCGAGGTGTGTTTTTATGCATGACTTGTTTTAAATGTAAAAGATATCACATACATTACATCGACATTGTGAAGGAAAAGGGAGGCTGGAAAATCGTTACATTCGCAAGACAAGGGATATTTGGATGAAGTTCAAGATCAACTTCCTGCCAGATTTCCTTCAAGTAAATGTTTTATATACTGTAAAACCAATACTGCTTTGCCATCAAAACACTTGCATGCATATTTGTGTCCGATGCTTTCAGTTTACGGGGTGATCGAAATACAAACATACGTACACTTGACAATTTCGTTTTTCGGGATTACATGATTGATACTCTCTGCTGACTGACCTGTATCCGGTGTATCAAGGTTTGATAAACTAAAATGATCTGTCCTGCCTCCTGAACACATCGGGTCAGATTTCATAAGTTGTAACTCGCCATGACAATATACCTGTGACAACGAAAGAGGGTGCTAGTTTGTGTCACGGTGATAGAGGGACCGTGTTTGTGTGCAGCAATTCAAATTTCGATCCTGTGACATTTATTCACTCGGATTCTGAGACGATCACGTACTTTCTGGTTAAGTTTTGTGGTGTGAAGCACAGGACGAATTTGATTCCTTTGCTATCTACTTGAAACACGGACAGTCGGGCGACGATATTCACCAGAATAGGACTACCGGAGAATTGTATATGATGTAAAGGCCTTTTCTTTTCTTTTTGTTTTCAAACTAATGTGCGTACAAATTAAAGAATTAATATGTGTTTGTATGTTTTGTATCACTTGCATTACATCTTAAAATAAATGAAAAATGGCATTTTTGTTTCAGACTTCGTCATGAACAAACAAATATACTCGGAATTTTACAAGTTTACTCGCTTCATGGTCTCTCCATTCCGAGGTGTTTTTATGAACGGGGCCTTTTCATGCATGCACAGACGGCAAAGTTTGACTTCAAAGAGAGAATAACCAGTTCGGGGTGTCCAACTTGCGTTCATCTCAAGTGAAAGTGTACCGGCATAACCAGTTGCTATACTTTCCGCCATTGACCGTTTGTGTTTAATTGATGTCACCGCTTTCCTATTGAACACTCTTTGGTTGTTAAGACAGAGATTGTCACACCGATCTGTCTTCAACGATAACTAATTACCATGGTAACACCTTCACACGTCAACAAAACAAACTTCATCTGTCGGAAAGATGAAAGTTACCGTCTTCATAAAAAGCGATGAAGGACTGGTGCGTACATCACTCTCTGGTTTGCGTTTGATTGGAGAACATCAGAATGGAAGCAGGTTACAACATGATCAGCGCTTTAGAAGTTTACTTCTATCCCGAGCGATTCTCACAGTGTCCATTGGCAAGTTTGGTACCGGAGTTGTTCCGTAGAAGTCAGCGACAGAGCAGCTGTACGTCACCGGCCAACACCAGTGGGTCACCTGCTAAGGCAACCTACACGGCGCCACCAACCACTCAACGAAGTGCAGCGATAGCAGTAGACTCTGCAAATGGTCCAAGATTTACTGCGTCGTCGACTGCCGAAGGTAAATATGACTCGACACAATAATTACTATAACAACTGATTTAATTTGAAATTTAGAGTGAAGTGACCATAGTACGTGGATCGTCATTTCAAAGGCAACGAGAGCTGCCGGCATTGCCACTGTTGTAAATATTACACCATACATACGCTTTAATACATTTTAATTATTTGATTTACTCTCATTCACAGATTTACCGAGAAGGTGCAGAGGAAAGACGACTTTGTCCATTCACCAGTGGTACGCAAGACGTGAGTCAGCGTGTTTCCGTCGACGTTTGCAGGGAAAGAACGCTGGATGAAGTTTTCAACTCACCAACACAGCATTCCTCTCACAGCCTTTGTCACCTGCTGGCGGCTTTGACAGATCTTCCTGAAGAAATTATCATGGTAATGGCGGTAACCCAGTCAAACTATTATCAGTCTTTTTATTTGTCCCACTTAAAATATTAATTTTTCGTATTTAGCAAAGTTATCTATTTCATGTCTATGAAAAAAAAGTTGACGGAAAAAGAAAACGTCGAAATGAAGTCGTGTGACTTGTTTCAAGTTATTTACTCTTAAATTCAGAGATTCCGATCTCTCCTGCCATTGTCTACATATATTTTTCAAATTCTATAGTTTGGTCAAGAGATTCATGTTTGTGCTTGCCTGATTTACATTTCGTTTTTTTCTCTTCTAGAGATGGATACTGTGGCGCCGTGCAGGTCTCCAACCAAGACAACCCGAACATCGATCTATGCCCTCTACGGCAAATCCTGCCAATAGACAAGCGTGCAATAACTATCACACACCTGCTAGTCCCTTGCTCCAGTTTGACATCGAACTTGCAACGCTGCTGCCCAATCCTCGTGTCCGACAACTTTCCGGTTTCCGGGCAACCCGTGCAGATTCGCATCGCCATCTTCATCATCCATCATAACATCAACGCCAGTACCGGTTACATCAACACCTCACCAAGGAACGTCTTCAAACGCGTCGGTTCATTTCAGCAGAACGCAGTTTTCTCCGTTTTTTCCTGACAGTCAGGGTAGTCATTCTATTCACTATGAAGGCCAGTTCATAGCATATCCCATCGCTGATAGTCAGACCTCTTCAGTTCCTTGCTTTCTAGATAGAGAGTCCATTGATATGTTTTGATGGGAACTAGACGCTTCGCAATATTTACAATCGGATTTCATATATGTGCAGTAATTTCGATTCACCTTTCAGCCTATACCTGTGACCTGTGTAATTTATAAACTAATTTTTTTGTGAGATGTTATTCAATATTTTGAACTACTCTTCTCTATATGTAGGATATACCTCATTTTGAACTTTTATTTCCAAGTGATTTATTTCTAGTAAATAAAGAATAAAAAATAAATCATATACAATAATAGGAGTCACCCTGTGTTATTTTTTTGCTACCTGAAAGTACTAATGACAATTTTTTTAAATTTTTTTTTACAATTATTCACCAAAGATACATTTTCGACACATGATTAATTTCCTTAGGTGTTAAATTTTCAAGGAGAAATTATTTCAACTTGTCAAACGGCAAAATATGCCCATAAAACTGACTTAAAATCAACTCGGGTTGAAGATTTGTAAACCAGCAGTCAAAACGAATGTAAAAAAAAACCCCAAAAACAAATAACGCTTAATGCACTGTTATGTGAGTCAGGAGGTCCATCGTCAGAAGATTCTCAGAGAGTTCCCTCGAATTCGTTTTAACAATGCAAGGCGGTAACTCCTCAAGTCGTGTGCTACCTCGTCATTTGACGGGAGGTGATATTCAAATTTGCAGATTGTTAAATAGTTACTTCTTTCAAAAGTTCCCAGTTTTACCAAAAGTTCCAGGAACCAAAAATTTTGCTCAGTTTATATAAATATCATTCCAGTGAATATTTCGACAGTTGCCCGTCACACTTTCCCTTATCATTGAGAGACCCTTAACAATAACCAATAAACCCACTTCAAGAATTGTTATTCTCTAGCCTAGTATACAAACCTTCGTGTTCACATGACACATGATGAAGTTCCCTCTAAAAACTCTAATTTCTACTAATACTAAGAAATAACGGGCGACGCGCTGACCATTAACGTTTATTTATGGCAAGAGCGAGAGGAAAGCCAAAAATTAACGGGCGAGGCTTGCCGAGCACGTTAATTTTGGCTTTCCTCTCTCCCGTGCCCGTAAATAAACATTATGGTCAGCGCCGAGTCTGTCATTTCCATTATATTATCAACGAACCCCCAAAACCGTCAAAATTTACGAAAATTTCCCATGCGAACGACAACGGGGCCCCAAACTCGTCAGTGAGTTGTGCGCGCGCTGTAAAAATTTTGCAGATCCGGAGATTTTTCAAAAAAGTGTCTAAACTTGGCCCACAAGTGTTCCATTTTATTTTGTGATTGATTGTGATCTTTTTGCAAATTAAAATTCACGTTTGCTGAAAAGTAACGATGTTTACGATATTATTCATATTGACGGGCACATAAACAAACAGTTATTCCGTATTTTTGTCGGTCACATGGTTCAGCTCGACCAATTAAAATGCGACGGACAGAGCATAGTAATATAATTAAGAATACAACGTTACTTACGAAATACCGAATTTATGTCCGAGTACATCGTGCAGCGGAGGAATCGTCCGTGACGCTTAGCGTCCGAGGACAATGCCGAAACGTGCGATGTACGAGGACAAAATGCCCTCATTTTGTGAATAAATTTAATATTTTACACCTTTTCCGTCAATTTAACCAGAATAAAGTCGAAGTTATAGCGTTTTGAGGATACCCGTCGCACGATCACTAGCAGACTAGGAACGTCCAGCGCGTCTGCTGACAGTGAGACCGAAACTCCAACACGCGCAGCGAACTGCATGTGGTAGAAATTTTAGTTCAGCAGCATAATTTCACTCAAATTCACAAGTTTTGGACAGACCATTATTCATTGCGAAGTACTAAATGTTTAGATGAATATATTTTGTGGAAAAAAACATAAAATGTTCTAGCGGTTTCTCTGTGAGGACGTAGAAGTGTTATGAGGTCAAAGGTCAGCGGGCGTGACAACCTAAAGTGTTGAACACCGTGTCAAAGTTATTTGACTCGCTGTGTATATACTGTAATAGTAAAGATCAGAGTACCTACATATAAAACTTCGATTGGCGGGTATGGTTTGTGTCATCAGCTTCAACTCATTTAACATAATTTCTTTTACGATTTTTATCACTCCACTTCGTATGTGGTCACCAGTGAGAAAGTAGACAATCTCTGATCAAATATATGTACTTGTGTTAATGATAGAAGGTAAAATGGTTTTCAATTTCACAATATGGACTTCGCCTCAGGCAATCGCCGCAATGTATGTTCATAAAACCTGGACAAGAGAAAGTGATCAGTTCTATTTTCTGTTTTGCAAGAAGACTGTTGGTGTTTACATATCTCATGACAGCCTGTCGGCTTACTCTTTTGATCAAAAGAATTCGACTGCATTCAGTCGCCAGTGACTGCCGTATATATTTTACAGTAGTTCAGAACATAAACGAGGTGATTATGAACCACGCTTTTACATGAATATTTCATGCCATTTACCTCGGTGTGGCACGCGACTTGGTTTGGGGTCTATGGTTTTCTTTGACAACAAAACGAAATGTTAACAGGGCGTTTTAACAAGTTTGGGCGGCAATTTTCCGCAAAGTGATCTGAGAATTAGTGATCAAGTGTCACTTCTCAGATCATTTCAGGAAAACTATCGCTGCTCATACTTCTGTTGTAGAAAGTGTGCATCAAAACAAACCATGCCTCTTTGGTCGACAAGTGATTGACATGCATGCACATTTGAATCTCCATACACATGTACCTATCAAGCGATCAAACGCTATCTGCCTGAGAAGGGATACCTCTGAATTAAAAAACGGGGATTTTGGATAAGCTGAAACTGTCTCGCCGCAAAACAGCAGTCAAAAGGAAAATATAGCGAGTTTGAAGATGCCAACACAACCGCTGATTTTGCGTTAAAGGTTCACGATAATGTCCTTTCATGTCAAATTGGGTTGGTTGGACCAACCATCACACGGCACTTACGTGAATACACTGAGTTGAGAGCAAAACCGTTATAATTTTGATATCATTACGAATTCTAAGTATACTTTGTTATAAATATCAAAACGAAATCCATCGCAGTATATCTTTCTGAGACTCAGTCACACTTTTACTTAACTTAAAGAGTCACCGACGTTTCGCAACGATTGACAAGTTTGTCGCCGAACCTTTCGGCTTAATTACCTGTGAATGTCCGAGTCTCTTTTTCCCTTGCCGCAGTGAAGTGTACCTTGAGAAGGCCGAAATTGTTGTGCTCAATATTTGTAACGTGTCTATTTCGTCGCTGTCGCTTTATATCCCAGAAAATTATTAGATCAAACTTCACGACAATGGTAAATGGTAAATGGAGACATGAACTCTTGAAAGATACACTTTTAATTACCTATAAAATCACGACAAGCCTGTAATTCGGAAAAATCTCTATTTTCCGACTGTAGTTTTAACTTTAAAAGTGAAAAGTAAACTAGTCGTAAGTTTCATCAAAGCCTTGCAACAAATCAAGATCGCTGCAAATATTTCTCCAGCCGGAACTTGTAGTGTCGTGTAGATCATGTTGTTTTCTGTGAAAATATCTCTAAAATCGTAGTTCTGTGTCTCACCAGTTCAACTAGTATCGACTTTTACTAGCGCCGAGATGTACTATAGCATTTATTTTGAGTGAAATCACTGTTTTCAAACTGCTACAGAAATGCAGTATCAGCTTTCACTTCTGATTCAGGTGTTTTCGCAGAAATTCAAAGTCGGATTGATTGCTTGATCAAAGGAATGTAGCCTATTGTTTTTGTGAATTGACAAACCGATTGATAAGTTCTTCCCTTTTGTGTTTCACGTCAAATACCTGTCAGCGTACTATTTACCCGACTTGTTGAGAGGGCGGTACAGATCTATCAAACCAATCAAACGGTTTGTTAATTGCACTGGATGTACGCCAGGGAGCAAAGATTATCGTCTGACTGTGGAAAAGGGTAGTGTTGATTATATGATGTTTTTTTCACCTTGCAATGGTCCATATTAAACGACAGCATAAAGTACGACCCTTTTAGACATTTTTGAAACAATAAAATCAGACAAGGTTGAAGTTAAGGTACTGTGGTTCTTCGGGTTTTTGTCGCAGTATTAATGATTAAACATTGCGTATTCCTTGTAGCGAAGAATGAAATTATACATTGCAGTCAAATGTTGCCTCATCACCATTCTTCTATTAAAGTACCAGTGTACCTGATATATCATTCACGTGACCATGAGTATACATCCATGATATGACGTAGTAGAGATGACGGACATGTACACTTCTATAGGGCTACATGTTATGTGTCAGTATTTTTAAGATAAGGATATTATTTAAGCAGTTATTTCCTGTAAATCCTTTAAACCAACTTAACTTTTTACGGTAAAGTGATTTTAATTACTATGTTTATAGATAGGGTCATGAAGCACGGAGTAGTTGCTACGCACTTTCTTATTCAGTGATGTCACGTGTACAATACCTTGTCACACAGAATTGGTACAGTACGGGATATTGTCAGACTTCTCCCTTATTTGTCGGTGATCAAAGAAGTCCCCCTTGTCCTTGGTTGACAAGTTTGTCGCTGTCACGAACAATGGCGGACCATTTCCTTCTACGGAAGGAAAGGGGCCGAACGTGACGCGGTCCACACATCGGACTTGTCAATCATGCCGTTGTCGCGGCAACGCTTTTGTTCAAAAATCGCTCTACCTGTTGAACAAAAGTTGGCGGCAAAATCAAAGATTGGCATTCTGATAAATAGTAGCTCTGAGTTACCCTCGGCACACTCGTCCAGCATTCGTCGTGAGTTGAACATCGTCCTGAGAGTCGCCAAACATCGTTTCTTTCGGTCAGTGTCACTTATTGCCAGAGAAGTACCGACAGCCATTCTAGAAGTCCTTCAACTAACGATAGTAAGAAGAATCAACTGGACTTATCCGCAGTGCAACCGTCAACAGTTTCAGTATTAATAGTTCTCACTTCACCAACTCAAAGGAAAGGTAAGTGTTACCATGTAAACAAAAAATTCCAATATTGGCACCAACGATATACCAGGCGCTTCTAAATGTGAAGTGCTTTCCTCACAGAAACCAAATACATTTACTGATATTCTAGAAGAAGCGACTCATACCTCAGAGAGATCACAGACTGAACCTCTTCACGCGTCGCTCATTAAGGTAGAATGCGCCTCGGGGACAGATATTCGGACTCTCAAACTTTTACAATTCTTATCTGATCTACCACTTGTGGGGGTTCATTTAAAAGCTCTCGCTTTAAGGAAACTTTTTTCCTCTTAAGATTTTCGAAAATCTTAAATTTTACTGTTATGTATATAGTAAACACAGGGATGGCGGCCATTTTGAATTTCAAATGTCGTTAAATCTTGACTCCCGATTTTTATTTTTATTTTGAAAGAGAATGGTTGAAAAATTCATTGAGGAAAGTTTGAGCAAAAGTTTACGCATTTCACTTTCGAGGTGCATACTAGCTTAAAAGCGAGATTTTACGATTTCGACAGTTGATTTTAATACATCTTTCCCAATCCAACAGATACAATGAAGATGACAGACAACCATCGGTATTTGGAGACAGAAGCTGGGCAGCCATCTTGCTTTCGTGGACCAGCGTTTACGAAAGACAAAGTGACTGCATTGTTGCAGGTTTATGAAAACTACACCAAGTATCCTGACCCGACGCAAATCAAGCAAACGGCTGAATTGCTCGGTCTGACAGCCAAACAAGTACAGGTAAGAAAAATACATGATTTTGTTGTCGTTTGTAAAGAGAATGAACTGGTTAGGTTTTGTAACAAAGTGTATCAATGGCCGACAAAGTATGTAGACCAATACACGATGGACAATCAAAATGTGATGATTAAAATTTTGTTTAATACTTTCATTTTGCAAAAGAAATTCTAATTCCTGGAATTTGAATTTTGGACGTACGAATGTTATCAAACAAAATCTTTAAAGGCGGGGATCTCCTTCTTCTGAACAACCTCCCTTGAATGTTCAATCCCTAAAAGTTCCAGTCATGCAGTGTTTATATAAATTACCTGGAGATTTATAGTGCGTTGAAAATGCATTACTTAGGAACTCTTACATTATTGCATGGTTAGGTTACAAAATGTCTCTTAGTACGTACTCTTCTAAAAGTATCAAGATTTTATGACAGAGACAGATGTTCAGGACTGATGAAACAAGTGGAATAGATAAACGTCAGTTGTCTGACAGTATGATGACTATATGCGGCAGCTTCAGCCTGTTTAACGTTTTCTCTTTTTTTTATTTCAGTGTTGGTTTAGAAATCGACGTGCACGAGAGCGACGACAGAGGAGGTATATGCAGTATCTGGAGCTGAGAGATACCCTTTTACAGCCATATTCGCCGTGT
Source organism: Ptychodera flava (assembly GCF_041260155.1). Classification (NCBI taxonomy): domain Eukaryota; kingdom Metazoa; phylum Hemichordata; class Enteropneusta; family Ptychoderidae; genus Ptychodera; species Ptychodera flava. The sequence continues at coordinate 16,169,947 of NC_091941.1, forward strand.
GTCAGCAGCCCACAGTCCATCCACAGTGATTCAACGATGAGTGCCACTCCAAGTGAATTCACCCAGTCCAGCTTTGAATTTCCCGGCATGCCCTGTGTGTTCAAGTCGTCATCTGATTCAGCACTGTCTCCGAGCTTACCTCCGTCTCCGCCAAGTCACTTCGATCCCGTCAAACCCTCCTACAACTTGACCTGGTCACCTGACGCTGTTGACTCCTGCTGGCAGGGACACGTTCCGCGTGTACCACTTCCATTCCATTGCGGTGTTATCTGTGGTTTACCGAGATATGGTAACGGCTATTCAGCTGTTCTGCAGTTTCCAACTCCACCGCAGTCTCACAGATATCTTCCTTAGAACTGTCGACGGTAAAAATTGAGAACTTTCACTTGTTTTTGAATGTTCATTACTTAAGTGGAGTTTATACATGTTTATGTATAGTTTCAGAGAATTCATCATTTGTATGTAAATATTACCTTCATACTTCTATAGAGTTTTGCGAAGAATGTACATATGATTTTCTTGAGTTATAAATAAATGAAACATATGGTCACGAAACAAGAATCTTGTAGGTGTTGTTGTCGCTCTTGAGTGGCGGTCAGACGGTCGGGAGTGCGTTGTGTGTGTGTGTGTGTGTGTGTGTGTGTGTGTGTGTGTGTGTGTGTGAAACGTTCACACCGATATTATATTTTTAACACGTGCTGTACATGTACACTTTTCTACGCGCCCTTTTACTGTCAAAGTAACGAAGGAGAAAAAGACTAATTGTATTTTCTTGGGTTAAAGTCGAAATTACTCATCTGTCACAACAACAATTTTTGAATGAAAGCACCAGTCTCAGCTGTAAATTAAATTTGCCATCGATAAGCCGATTGTTTCAAAACATGTATAGTTATAAAATCAACCATCAATTATTCTTTCAAAATTAAATGTCACAAATATTTGAAATAACACACATATGGTATTTTGTACAAAGTTACACAGGCTTACGTTGTAATTTTACCTTCACTTCATTAGCCTTGTTTCAAGTCTGTCCACATCGGCTGATTAAGTGACTAAGTCAACACCACAGCCGTCCCACACGTAGTAAAATAAGACATTGTATTTGACTGCCCGAGTTCTATGTATGAACTGTCATTTCCCAATTTTCGATGAAGTTCTTTGATTTCAATAACGCCTTGAATACCAATTTGTTTTTTTAAGCACATTACAGATTTCCCTATTTTGGTTCTGGCTGAAACAAATTCCCAAGTGTCCATGTTTATGTTGGACCAGCAACACTTTTACCCAAATGGTGTCACTATTTCGCGGAGGATCTTCTTTCACAACGTAGTCTCTGGACGTCATGTGTAGCGACGTCATGTGTAGAAGTCTCATTTAGAATTATGAACGCCAAAGGAAAGGCGTACAGTTCTGTTTTAGAAGAATCTCTTCAGGTAAAATAAGTTAGTGAAAGATTGTTTGATTTCGACAAAATGAAAATGAATCCCTTTCTCAGATTGTCCGTTTTTTCTTCTTTCAAAATTATTCGACGTTTTTATAAATGATTATACCCGAGGTGAAAACGTATCTTCTTGAATCCATGTTGTGGATGATCTTGATCGCTACCCACCGTCCGAAGTACTCTTTGCGCACGCGTCAATCATTTTGCCAGAGTTGGTGGGCAGCGCATGCGTAAATCATTGTGCATGAGAGGATGGTGAGCAGCGGATGAATTGCAGGCAATCACATAGTCATGATGTCATAGGGAGGATCCTAACTTTGCTTTTTCACATCTACACTTTTAATTACCACTGAGATTACGCCGAATGAGTGCTGTAGGGTCATGTTCTTGCTCTACATTCCCATTATCCTTATCACAAGAGAATAGCAGGAGCTTACTAAAAACTATGTATCGTCCGAAGGAAATGACGAACAATGCGGTATGACCACCTTAGTTTTTCGAAAATACAAAATTTAATTCCCACCCTCCATAGAGTAAACACATGAATGGCGGCCATTTTGAATTTCAAATATTACAAAATGTTGGGTAATTTGTTTCGCTAGCTCCGATTTTTATCATTGATTTAGTAAGAGAATGGTTGAAAATTTCACTCAGGAAATTTTGAGCAAAAGTCTTAAGTCTGTCAGCTTCGAGGCGCACACTACCTTAAACCACAGTCGCCTGTTTTCTAAATTCAGCTCTGCTCCTACGCGCCGCATGGACGTGAGTATATATTGCCCGGTACGCCTGCACGCGTATAACACACACGTCTATAGGGCGAATAGGTGCAGAGCGAAATTTTAGGGAAACAGACGACTCTGTGTTAAACATATCAAGTGTATCAATACTTCACGACACTGGTAAGGACTACATAACACTGTGTGTAGAACACTTACCGCTGTCTTTACAATCCTAAGTTTTCATTAAAACTTAAAATATTAGCTGTATTGCAAGACGTTTAGTGTATATTGCGTCAGTTCTACCGAATCCCTTATGCAAGTCTTTGAGTGTAAAGCATTTTATTTTCTATTGAGGTATTACAGATGACAAAAGTGGCAGACATATTAGCCAATTCGCCAGTTTTCATCTTTACAGGAAGTATGACAGATATGTTGGATGAGGCTGTGGTGCCACAGCGTCTTTCTAACAACGTATCTAGGGTCACTGTCAAGGAATCTGATTGAGAGGCTCCTGTAAATTGCTCTGCACCTTTTAGAGGGTTTTGTTAGTCAAAAACCCCGGAACAATTATTTGATACCAATTCACGACATTTGTAAATATCAGTGACATCATCGTGACACATAGAGATAGACAGTAGAAGACTTCACTGCCTATGCCATTGCCTAAGGTAGAACGCACCTCGGGAACAGATTTTCGGACTCTCAAACTTTTACAATTTTCTTCTGGTATAACAACATGTGGAGGTTCATGTTAAAGCTCTTGGTGAATGAAAACTTTTTGCCGGCTTAGTTTTTCGAAATTCGAATATTTTTATTTTTCTCCATAGAATTAACACAGGGATGGCGGCCATTTTGAACTTCTAATATCGGTAAATCTTGGGTAATTTGTTTCTCTAGTACTAAAATTTGCACGGTGACTCCCTATTTTTAATCTTGATTTTGAAAGAAAATGATTGAAAGATTCCTTGATGATTTAGAGCAAAAGTTTAAGTCTTTTACTTTCAAGGTGCATACTACCTTAAGCGCACAGAGTACACAGCGTTGGTAACATATTTTGTTCTCACGGGCTTAGTTTTTCTGACGAAACTTTTGATCATGGCTTTTTTACACAGAGTCAATGTCCTGACAGATAAGCGATGTCAGCGTCTTTAAAGAAATCGTCGTGTTCTGGCTCAGTGATAGGGCCTACAAAGTAATGGAGATGAATTTGTTGGTAACATTTTCTTGATATCACTGCTTTTCAGTTGCATCGACCCACACACCTAACACTCAAAAATTACAACAACACTGCTGTGCAAGATTCTCGTTTTGTAACCACGTTTTATTTATTTTAAAGAACACACAAAATGATATTTACAATTTTCGCAGAATTAGAGAGAAGTATGAAGCAAGTGGAATATTTATGCTGATGAAATCTCTACTAAAACTAAACGTTAAGAGACGCATATCCATTAGTCATTAACATTGAAAATAAAGTGAAAGTTAACAATTGCACGATAGCTCCTATAGTATTTAGGGTCCCCTACTGACAGTTCTAAGGAAGATATCTGCGAGACTGCGGTGGAGTTGGAAACTGCGGAACAGCTGAATAGCCGTTACCATATCTCGGTAAACCACAGATAACACCGCAATGGAATGGAAGTGGTACACATGGAACGTGTCCCGGCCAGCAGTAGTCAACGGCGTCAGGTGACCAGGTCAAGTTGTAGGAGGGTTCGACGGGATTAAAGTAACTGGGCGGAGACGGAGGTAAGCTCGGAGAGAGTGCTGAATCGGGTGAAGACTGGAACACAAAGATGCTGGGAAATTCAAAGCTGGTTTGGTTGGAATCATACGGAGTGGCATTCGCCGTTGAATGAATGTCGGTGGACTGTGGGCTGCTGACGTGTGGCGAACATGACTGTAAAAAGGTATCTTTCAGCTCCAGACGCTGCATATAATTCCTCTGTTGTCGCTCCCGTGCGCGTCGATTCCGAAACCAACACTGAAAATATAAACAAAATGTTAAATAGGCTGTGAGTGCAACACTTTATTACGAATCGTTAGTGATATTTACCCCGTTGTTTTCAATTATCCGTAATCCCTAATTAAACGTTTCTAGCATTTTGAAATAGCTCTTGTCAAGGTGGATAAATAGTGGCTTTACCAGGCAAAAAATCAGGTGTTCCCAGAAATGACGTTGCGAGTGTTACAGTGAGGAGCATTCAGTGAAGGGTGTTTAGGGGGATGATATGGAAACATCAATCCTGGAATAGACAGAGCGTATACATTGAAATATTCCGGTTTTTTTTCATAAAGTTAGTCAACTGCGACTCCTCGGTTGCCAAATTAACATGTCTAACAAGTATCCTACAAATTTATATATTTTCCATTTTCTTCCGGCGATTGCAAGAATCGATGGCAACTTAACGCGTCCATTCCTTGCTTTCACACCACCACCACCACCAACAACAACAAAACATACGTTTTCCTTACCTTTACTTGTTTGGCGGTCAGACCGAGCAATTCCGCTGTTTTCTTAACTTGCTCTGAGTCGGGATACTTGGTGTAATCGTTATAAACCTGCAACAATGCAGTCACTCTGTCTCTACTGAACGCTGGTCCTCGAAAACAAGATGGCTGCCCAGCTTCTGTCTTCAAATACCGATGCCTGTATCTCAACTTCTTTGTACCTGTGGGATTGAGAATTCGTGTTAACCTTCGTTGTCTGATGGTAACTCATAAATCGTAAAATTCCACTTCCTTTTAATGAGATAAACCACAGTGTCCCATAGCAACAAAACTGTGACATCTTCAACTTTGTTGTAATGATGTGCACGACAAGTGGTTTATAGTCTGTGACCTCCCTGGGGTGTAAGACGTGTAAGGTTATCGCATTTCTTTCATAAAATCGCTTCTCATTTATAAGCGCTTGTGGATCGTTGGTGTCCAAGCTCTGTTATGGATGAAAAACGCTTACCTTTCTTTGGAGAATTGGACGTGAGATCTACTGTCACAGGGACTGTTGACGAGTTCACTGTGGATAAGTCTTGTTGATTTCTCATGTTGTCGTCACTTGAAGGACTTCTCCAATGGACTGTTTTCTCTGACAAAAATGACTCAGACTGAACGAAACGTTGTTGGACTACTGGCTCTGTAGACGATGTTCAACTCTCAACGGATGTTGGACGAGTGTGCCGAGGGTAACTCGGAGCCACTATTTATCAGAGTGCGCATCTTTTGATTTGCCGCCAAGTTTTGTTCAAATGGTAGTGACTTTTGAACAAAAGCGTTGCCGCGACGACGGCATGATTGACAAATCCGATGAGTGGACCGCGTCGTACTCGGCCACCTTTTCTTCAAGATTTGAGTGCGGCAAATGGCACTTTACAATGGTCCGTCATTATTCTTGAAAGTGACAAACTTGTCAACTCTGTCAAAAGACCACAAAGGGAAGGCGATTTCTGTTATGACCGACAACAGATCATATGATTTTATGATAATTTAATGTGTCAAAGCACACATATTCACTGAAATATCCTACAAAGTTCGTAGTAACTATTCCACAATGCTATGACCCATTTTTAATGTCGGTCGACGTGCTCTACGTACTTCCAGGCTGTTTGGTACCAGTAATGATAAAGCAACATGTGACCTCTTTGAAAGTAGCTTCATTCGCGCTATGTTCCAAATTGCAAGGGATGATAAGCAATATTTAATCATTGATACCATGGAGGTAGTTAACTCAAGAATGAAACAACTGTAGATCAGCCACACTGTGATGGCGCTGTTCCATTTCAAAACTATTGCAAGATGACAGCGTCAACCCTTTCCCTTTCCAAAATCACATGATCAGATGATCTTTGATCTCTGGCGTATATCCGGTGCATTTATCAAACTGTGTGATTAGCTTAATAGAGTTGTACCGCCTCCTGGACACATCGGGCAGACACTATACTGACGAGTACTTCTCGCCTAAGACAATAGGAAGATTTATCAATCGGTTTCTGAATTCGTGAAAACAATAGGCTTCACGCCTTTGATCAAGCGAGCAATCCGACTTTGAATTACGGCTGCAAGCCTGAATCGCTACAGCACTCTTCTGTATACCAGTAAACGATAGAAATCGACATGCAAATCCGTGTTTCTTGTTTTGACAAGTTCTTCAAGCGATCATTAGCATTTTGCACACGTTTTGAAATGTGAACGTTGTGACCCCAAAGCATGTCCGTTTTGAAATTTACTATCGTTTTGTTTAATAGATCTTGATGCACATTTCATTAGTTGCCTTCAAAGATACTTAACCATAAAAGCGAAATAGTCCCTAATTTCCGGATTTTTATGGGTTTTTTCTGTGATTACCGACAGAGTACTGTTCAAAAGTTCATGTCATCATTTACAATTTTACCATTCGATCTTACTATGAGTTGGAAAATGAAGCGGTGCGGCGACAACAACGAAGGTGTCAAGTTACAGATGTCGAACACAACGTTTTCGGCCATCTCAAAGCACTTTAATGCTGCAGCAATTGCAAAGGAGACTAGGGTATTCGCAGGTAATTATGACAAAGGGTGCGCCGACAAACTTGTCACGCTTTGAGAAACATCGTTGACTTTTCCTGTAGTGTCAATTAGTATAGCGAGGCGCTGGAGATTTAGACTAAGTGGACTCTTATTGAACATCTATGATACATTACCTAACTAAAATTACCACAGATTTTGCCATTTCAGAAACTCGAAAACTTGTACTTCACTTTTACATTTGAATTGCCGTTTTTGCAGCAGAAAAATAAGAACTTAACGAACATACCCACTCGTTGGATTGGCATTAACTGTGCTTGATAATGATATCAGTTCAGTGTAGAAAAGGCGTAGTGTAGTGTTTTAATACAAATACTAAAACACTGAACCGTGAAAACCGTGTTAATATGTGCGATCAGCGTGAATTTCTTGAAATGATCTGAGAGGGGACGGTTGATTTCAAAATCTTAGACGACTTTAGGAAAAATTTTACTTGTCAACTCCCCGTCTACAGCTCTTTCTTTTCAAAGAAAACCAAATCGCGTAACACACTGATGTACTTGCATGCCCATGCTCGGTCCCTCAATCACCGGTAACATAGGGGCCGTGACCTATACAACTATGGTTCCATGCTTACCTCGATCGTTTGAGCTGACTTGGCCAACTTTTCTGTCGTTTTCTGGGGTTTGAGTGACCCGTTCAGTGAAAGATGCATGTGTGGTTGCAACAAAACGTCATGATTGTAGATTTAATGTGCAAACTAGTCAACCGACACGATGTGATGTGATAAGTGGAGCCCAACCATCTTCAAGCAGAACTTGGAATAGACCATGTTTTCCATTTTAATTTGTGCAAATTTTATGGATAAACAGTAGGGTGACTGCAGTTTTGGCGACGCCTACTTTGTGTAACCGAAAACCATTTTACCGACAGTCGTAAACAAATGTACACCTGTTTTTACAACACTTGATCCACTTTATAACAATCTACCGTGGATGTACGGAGTGACTTTTCCGAAAGAAGTATAGACATATAGATCTGATAATCGTCAAGTTTGAAATTGAAATGGTATAACGATTATGTAGGTTACACCTGCCAATTAAATTTCAAAAAAAAATTCGATCGAGTGAGACTGTTTCCATTTCGTCAACTTCAAACTATCGGAGAGTAGTTAATTCTTTCAGTTTCTCATTATCAGATTGTTGGTATCGAATCATGATTCTAATGTTTCCATTAGAATTAATAAGCCTGAAACGTTTTCCGTGTTCTATGTTGTATACATATAAAAGCATGCGATCATTGTATTAACACAAGCCTAGATAATAACCGATCTTCTTTGGGGTTAGGGGACTTCATTATAATCTGAACACGAAGGTTTGTATATTCAACAGCAATGGGGGATGAACACTTCTTGGAGTAAGTTTTCTCACGAGGGAAACTATTGTTGAATGCTGCCACTCAACTGTCAATAACCGGAGAAGGATGATATTTACTCTTACTCAATAGATGTCTCGGCTTCCATCTTTAATTTAGGAAACTGGAGGTTTTGAAAGTGGTTTTAAAACCTGGGGATTTTTGAAAGTAATGTGAGTCAGCTCAGTTGTCAACACGGTGAGGGGCACCTGTCGCTGACTTCAATACGAAGTCACGAATAGGAAATGGTTTAAAAAAGTCTTATGGATAAAATTCCCAACAGCGGTTAAGTAAAGCGCTTTTTTGCGAACATACGGTTTGACTGATAGCATACACATTTTGAAACTGAACTGAGTTGACATCCAAAATACGTCTATTTTGCTTTGACATGAGCACAAGCTCAGGTGACGTCTCCATCAAAATGTAACTCTAAATGAGAGGATATATTTCGTAATTATTGTTCTTTTGTTGATTGATATCACAAATTTTATTTCGAATGGTCGTTATTACTTTCAGATGATGATAAGACCACAAAGTGACTCTTAATCATTGTATAAATTATTCATTATTGGCATAAAATAAATCTGTCGACAACGAAACGTTCGAAAACGAGGCACGTCTACCATAAGGCATATCAGTTCACAGAAATTATTTCATTGAATTACATCACAAAATTCTTATTCCACAAAAAATTGTATGTTCATATATTGTACAGGCTAAAATGAGAATGCAAAAGTACATGCCCCAGTCTAAATGTTTTGAAGTGTCTCCTTCTGATCAAACATATCAATGAACTTCATAGTGAATAGAATGACTACCCTGACTGTCAGGAAATAACGGAGAAAATTGTGATCTGCTGAAATGAACTGACGCGTTGGAAGACGACCTGGATGAGGTGTTGATGTAACCGATACTGGCGTTGATGTTGTGATGGGTGATGAAGATGGCGATGCGAATCTGCACGGGTTGCCCGGAAACCGGGAAGTTGTCGGAGACGAGGATGGGGCTGCAATCTTGTTGGGCTTGGTATCAAGCTGAAGCAAAAGGCTACGAGTTGTGTAATAGCTGTTGCACGCTTTCACGTTGGCAAGACTTGCCGTAGAGGGCACACATCGCTCTGTTAAGGTTGTCATGGTTTGTGACGTGCACTAAGTATTCATCTTTGCAAGAGAAATGAAAACTTGAAATTAGGCAATCACACTCATTTTGCTTAAATCTCTTGAACACAATATCGATTTTGAATAATCTGTATATGGACGTCAATGGCACGGGCAATCTTAATCTGAATGAAAATAATCACTAAATCTAAACGAGTTACACGGAAGACATCATTTCGGTATTTCTGCTTCCCTCAACTTTTGCTTTTGTTCATAGACATGAAACTCGATATGTTTAGAAACAATTGCCCCAAAAAAAGAAACACCACTATATTTGATGGGGGCAAATAAAAAGACGGATAATAGTTTGACTGGGTAACCGCCATTACCATGATAGTTTCTTCGGGAAGATCTGTCAAAGCCGCCAGCAGGTGACAAAGGCTGTGAGAGGAATGCTGTGTTGGTGAGTTGAAAACTTCATCCAGCGTTCTTTCCCTGCAAACGTCGACGGGAACACGCTGACTCACGTCTTGCGTAGCACTGGCGAATGGACAAAGTCGGCTTTCCCTGCATCTTCTTGGTAAATCTGTAAGTGAGAGTAAACCAAATTTAGAATGGTTACAATTGGTTTTAATTACAACAGTGCAATAATATCAGCGTCTCTGCCTTTTTAATATTATGTATTCAATAAAGTCATACGCGAACTGCCCTGAAATATAGACTGCACTTAGTGATGGGTTGGGAAGAATGTCAGTGTATTATCAATGATGATCAATATACTGTATTCGCTTCCCTCAAAATTTCAAGTCAAGTTATTTCAGTTACGGTATCGAATCATAGTTTTACAATTTACCTTCGGTCCTCAACGCAGCAGCGTTTGCACTTTGTTGACCGGCTGGTGGCGCTGTGTAGGCTGCCTCAGCAGGTGTTCCTCTTATGTTGGTCGGTGACGTACACGCGGCTGCTATGTCGCTGACGTCTACGGAACAACTCCGGTACCAAACTTACCAAAGGACACTGTGAGAATCGCTCGGGATATAAGTGATCACTTCAAGCGCTGATCATGTTGTAACCTGCTTTCATTTTAATGTTCTCCAATCAAACGCAAAAAAGAGAGTGTTATTTGCACCAGTCTTCAATCGCTTTTTATGAACACCCCAACTTTCATCTTTCCGTCAGATAAAGTTTGTTTTTGTTGATGTGTGAAGGTGTCACCATAGTCATTAGGTATCGTCGAAGGCAGATAGTTGTGATAACCTGTGTCTTTATGACAATAGGATGTTCATTAGGAAAGCGGTGACACTAATTAAACACAAACGGATCAATGGTTGCACGCACGGCGACTGTTTTTACCTCGGTCACAGTTCCTCCACACACACGTGTGTGGAAGGACTGTGCGTCGGTAGAAGTTCACTGGAGGTGTGAAAAGCCCGTTGTGTGTTCATCACAGACTGGCTATTCAATCTTTGGAAGCCGTCCTTGCATGCATGATGAGGTCCCATTTAGGTAGCCGTCATTATTTACGGCCTAAGTGGGGTCGGAGGAATAATTTTGCTTTAGAAACTCCAAAATTTCGAGTAACCCCCCCTGCCAACCATGACGTGTTTGAGTAACCCCCCCTCTCTGCTACAGAAATTTTGAGTGACCCCCCCCCCCCAAAAAAAAGAAAAAATTGGGAAAGTTAAATATCTATACAGTAAAATGGATTGCTGCTACGACAGACCCTGTACAGACCCTGATTAAACCCTGTGGTACAGGTCTGTGTCGGAAAGAGGTTCCATTGCTGTGACAGGGGCTGATGTACAGGTCTGTATCCAGTGCTCTGATGACATGCAGTGTTCTCCGTAGGAGTTTTTTACAAGAGGGCGAAGATGTGGTGCGGAAGCACCACAAGCGACCGCTCGCAATCAATCAGTGAGAATTTATATTTGCGTGAATTTTTTTCTCGCAGATTAACAGCGAGAAAAGCAAATTCTGGCTGTGATTGCGAGAATTGTGCTTCTCGCAGATTCATGGCGAGAAAATAAATTCTCACCCATTGAAAGCGACAAAAAATGAAATCTCGCTGCATTCTCGTAAAAAATCGAGAAAGTGTCCATCCCTCGCGATTTTCTCGCAATATTTCCTACTGTTGCAAGTAGAGATAGATGTCAGCATACATATACAATCAGCGATGGAAGATATCGCCTAAGAGCTCTCATATCAATGCATTTACTTCCAGTTGTCTTTGCACAACTAATATTTCGTGTCATTTATGATAATGCAAGTTCCATCTCTTTCGGTTGAATTCAGATGGTAATTTGACGTTTACTGAGTGATAGCGTCATTTAAGAAGCTCTCAAAGTTTATAGTGCAGTCTCTACAAAGACTGCTGTTAGGGATTGTTGTTTTGCTTTATTCTCGATGGTATCTGGTCAACTGGACCCCGGTCAACTAGGCCCCATAGCTCAACTCAACTAGACCGCTCGCCCAAGTTAACTGGATTCTAAAATATATTTTTGCTCAAGTACCCTAGCCCTGAGCAATTTCACTCGCGACAGGTTTACTTTGGAGGTTATGATCCCCTACTTACGGTGACCCTCTGGGACGTGATGAACGTAAATCAAAAACAACCCCTTCAAACTCTTGACTCTCATCGCACAGGCGAACAATTTAGATGCAAGTAAACACGACAAATCGGTGAAATTTGTACAAGTAAGCCCTAAAATAAGGATAGAATGCGCTTTGTACCGAACTAGCGTGGTGATGATATAGGTTTGCATTCAGCAACCTTGCGGCGCTGTGCTTACAGCTTTGTTGTAGGCTAACAGAGGATACGAATGTGGTCCGTGCATAATATGATAAGAAGAAACGGAATAACTTTCCAGCACAAGTGGGTATCAGTCAAAAATGATTTGAAGAGATAAAGTGTTTAGGCGGTGGAGTTGTTCAGCATTGAGGGTCGTATTGACGAGGGTGCTGACGCACCTCAGAAAGAGTTGTACGTAAAATACCATTGCAAACACTTTTTATTATCTGGTCACATTTTCAAGGTCGCTATATTTGGGCCTACCTGTTGTTTTACCCTTTTACATTTGTAAAGAAAACAGCTGAATTGCCTTGTCCACAGTCCCTCCATACACGTGTGGGGAGGGACTATAGTTTGTCTTACCGCTAAATAGGTACAGGTAAAATTATTCGTAGTGTTCTAATATGAAACCGCTCACTTCGTTAACACGCAATCATCCGAGGGCGGATAAAAAAAATCGAGCACAAGGGCAAGGTGTGAATTTCCTTGGGTAGTATTGTCGTATCTATTTATGTCCCTTATATTTAGAATGTCAAAAGCTCTTTAAAATGATACACTTATATCAGACAGTGGAGCGGACGATAGTCTGTGCTAATATCAAAGATCGAATGTAACGGTAGGCATATTCACTCCGTGAAGTACATCGTCAGCGCTTATTTGCAGTTTTTTTCTTATCAGTTCTGGTTTAGGTATCAACGTGTACGGGAACGATAGTGTAGAGGTTGCTGAAACTGAGAGATACCCATGTCCAGATTTATTCGCGATTCGCTGACAGTTCTACAACGACCTCCGATGTATAGTCGACACTGGTCACTCTCACAGTGATTCCACTCAAACCAGCTTTGAATTTCCCGGCATGCCCCGTGTGTTCCATAGTCAGTCGTCACCCTGTTCAACGTCATCTCCAAGCTTACCTCCGTATCCTTCCAGTCACTTCGATCCCGTCGAACCCTCCTACAAGTTGACCTGGTCGCCTGACCTGTTGACGCCAGCTGGCAGGGACACGTTCCGTGTGTACCACTTCCATTCCATTGCGGTGTTATCTGTGGTTTACCGAGATATGGTAACGGCTATTCAGCTGTTCCGCAGAGAAATTTTAAAACCACACTCAAAATTCTAAACCAATCAGTAAAGAAATCTCTGAGAGAAGGTATTTCTTTATTAAGATGGATAGAGAATTATCACAAAAGTATTATGTTTGTTGCCTAACTTCGAAGACAATGTCGAAATTTGAAGAGAAAATATTGTAACTTGTTATTTTCATTTTGATTTTTGCTCCAGTAAACAAGTATTAATTTCATATTTGCTTACGAATTCGAAGCCATACTATGATACACATAGCCATGCAATTATGCTGGCTGTACTGACAACTGGAACATCGGGAAATTTGATATGATTTCAAGATTAGCATTCACTTATAGAGTGGGAGCAACACGAAAAATATAATAACAGAACAGAGCGGAAATTGAAATACATCAAATCTTACAGAGTTCATCCTAGTTGTGTGTGTGTGAAGACGGAGTCAAAATAAGTCGAATACGCGACATTTCATGCAGGTCAACAGTCAGCGTCATAAGCCTGACTTTCCGGCGATTGTTGAAGCTGAAGGCAAAGTCCGTCCCTGGAGACAGATTAAGTGTAGACGTCATGGATAGGTATGTGTGTCATACAACGAAGAGAGAGATGAAATGATCATTTTTTGACGAAACTGGCATGGACTGTCTATTTCCATAGACATGAATGTGAAAGTGATTGTATTCGACGACAATACGTTGCGCCTCACATATACAGACGGCTTGAACACGTGTGTGGTATGACATGTATGAATTCAGAAATTCAGCCTGAAGCCATAACAGATGAATGATTACTGACTGGCTTGAATCCATAGAAAACGATGAGAAGATGTTAACGTACGTGGAAATACCGGGCAAGGTTATAAGGAAACAGACTTCAGCCTCGTTATTAGAAGCAGGTAAAGGGGTCATTAAAACATCCCCCGTTTCCCAAAGCGTGAAATTTGTGAGCACAGCGTTTTTATAGCAAAACATCCAAGCATGATATTCAGCGACTTTAGAAACCGTCATTGTAAAGTCTAAGCTCGCCCCTTACCGATTGCAGGATCATGAAGATATCCAAAACATGATACAAAAACTCAGCAGTGTTTGTACAATTACAAAATACATGTATTGCGCTCAGTGTGCCGTTCTTTGGAGATTGGGAGCACTTGGCTCGAATTTCCGCTTGAGCTTGCGCAGAACAACTCTCACGTAGATCTGGGCGAATTAAAAGGGCAAGGAAGATGATTTTGCGCCTTTTGCCGGAAGGCGGGTTTTCCGTACATGAAAATTGATTTCAGTCCGCTCGTTCGAGACGGTATCAAATGGCAAATCTCTGATATCGCTGCGCGCCGAAATCTCCGTCAATGCTCGAGAAACTTTGCAATTTTTGAATGTGTGCTATGCCTAGGACAGACGGCTTGACTTTGTATTCCATGCAATTTCAATGACGGTGAATGGCCGAAGTGAGAACCGAGTTTGCGAAAGAAAGACTGCCACCGCATAAAAAAGTTGACAAACGTATTGGATAACCTATCTCGCGCGTTCACTGAGAATAAATGTGTGTTTAAACACAGAGAAACATGGGCAGAGTGGCAACGCTTGCATGCCTTTTGTTCCATGGTCGTCTCGGTAGACTATTGGCTTTTCATATTAAAATGAGCTTCAAAGGTGTTAAACTTTTTGGAGGCTTTGTTTGTGGTTGATAATTACACGAGATTATGCGAAAAATACGACGAGATGGCATCGTACTGCCAGTCGCGTAGCAACCATAGTTACTTTGTGAGCTCTCAGGCCAGAAACACTGCTTCACGCCAATCAAAACATAACACGCCAGCAGTTTCATAAACATGTCCTTCCTTGACGCACGTACGTGTAAAAGACGGTATGACTGACCGTAAACCATTGAGTAAAACCAGACAGTATCGATAAAAGACTTTCAAATTTGGTTCAAACACACTCATTATATATTCATAAAATTATGAGAGGAATTTTTAAAACGGTAAAACTCACTTTCCTGAAGCTCAAAACACTCCCGTTTTCGCCAGCACGTCAATTCCGCTCAGCACCACACGACAACAACAACACAAACTTTGCCGAATATACTTTCGCTTAACAATTGGCGAAAATCCGAAAATTACCGAAGGATGCATGGTCGGCACTCTTCGGAAAAGAGAGGCGAGAGCAACCTGAGGCGAGGCGAACATGGATGGGTTACGTAACCGCTTCACGCCTTAAACAATACCCGTTGCCACTCTGTCCATGTTCCTCTGTGGTTTAAACGTTGAGCTCCATTCCTCCACGGTTGCAGTATATACATGCCATTCTAAAGTCAAACGTTGATAGAAATTTCTTACAATCCAAGGGTCGGGTCTGAAGAGCAAATGTCTTGAGTGACATGTTTCATTTTGGGGGGACACGCTAACTTGCGCTCTTCCAACAACGGGTATGTCAACTACAAACCGTCAACATTTTTACGGCTCGGACTATGATTTTATAAATTTATATAAAAAGTATAAGGCGCGGGGTATTATATATTGACTGATTACTGTAGCTCAGGACGGGCAGCGACGGGCAGTAATTAGTAGGCAAAACAGGTCGTTTTTACCGTGGGCAGAACTCGGTGCCATGATACTGAACATTAATAGTAAGCCTGTCACCTTGAAGGTAATACTGTAGGTAAAACGAGGACTTCAAACGCACGATGGTACAAACAACACCACAAGTGAAACGTACACATAGAAATACACGCGTTCCTACGTTGTGCCTGGTTGTGCCCAGCCTGGCCACGCGATTAAAATATGACTGATACTGTTAGTGGATAGTGTTAATTGGGTCGGCGAACAGTCAATTCATAGTTTAATTGACTACCTGGGTGATTAGCAGGTCGTGTCCAACGACGTCATATGCAAAGCAGGCCCAAAGACAAAAGCCCCCAAAGATATTGACAGCTGGCCAGGGGTTACCATGAATACGTAATGAATCTTCACTACGCAGAAATCGCGGTGTCAAGCCCTTCTTAAGAACCGGTCAAATCCTCTTGGCATTTCATCTCATGGATACGGTACAATGTATTTCAATTCCCTGTATTTCAATTCTGGAATTTTTTTATCACTAGTGACTCACAAGATGCTTTAGAATAGAAATTAATGGTTAAAATGGTGACAGGCAGGCGTCACGTCTATCGTTAACACTGATAACAGCCCCAACCTTACGGAAAAGCCCCCATCAAAATCTTAGGAACGATCAATGTGCTCGGAAATTTCAAGCGCGTCTGGCCCGGACATATCTCTTCACAGATGAACGACATTGGTGGTATCATGTCATCAAACGGGTTATAGCTACCGAATGAAAATGACATAGCTAATGAAACATCAACCTCTAGAGCCAGGCATATAACGCAAATACTAGTAGGTGTGTTTACCGTAATCTAACCTGCCCTACTTCAACACCCCTACCCTAGTTTTAACATGCATTTAGGTAAATCAAGCTCGATTTTGCCAATTTTTATTGTTTTCTTGATGTATCGCACTCAATTACAAAATGAAAGAAAATGAAAAAATTCCCGACCGACCGGCCTACCCTCTTTCCTGATATATTTTAGGGGCCTAGAAGCGTCAGTGCACTGCTGGCGTGATGTGCGAAGGTTCACACCTTCACATAAAGGTCTTTAAAGAAGTAAATTCAAACCTTTCTGATTGTTGTCAGAATGCCTTCTGAGCCCGTTTGATGGACAACTAACTCAAAATTATCCCCCGACACGTTATGTGTTCTGGGCTCGGGCAAATTTCAAAGGAATTCCAAAATTGACCAGAGTGCAAAATTTCAAAGCGTGGGACAATTTAGCATTACTGTGGAGTGTCCTGGACAAATAATCTGATTTTCTTTGAATTCTCATTTTCCTTTAGATGATTCTTCGCACTATAGCGAGCTCGGAGGCTTCAGTCAGAGCCGTAAGTGCTGATTTGCATTTTAAATCTTCAATTGAAATACATTTGAATTACTCTGTTCATCACTACAGCCAATCGGAACTGTCTCATATGGTTTACCCAGGCAAAACAGATTTTCGGTCGCAATTAAGTAAGTTATACGTATATTATAAAATTATACGTATATAGGCCTACCGCATCCACACTATTGTCACTTTTAATCGTTTATAATGTTGGCGTCGAGTCTTCGTTCGAGTCACCTCCAAGCCTGCCCCCCCTTCAAAGACTAAATTTGATAATTTTTAGTTGACTATTGATGATAACGGACATGTAAATTTGTCATGACCGGGAGTGAAATGGTTGAATTGAAAGTTGACAACCTCTTCATTCTATACCCATTCACGAAACGTGCTTCTTTGAATACACCTTCCAGTTGACCTCATTATTTCCACCTCATTTTCATGTAGAAGTTGTTACTTTTCACCTTGACCGTCAGCAACTAGTATTGAGTCTTAGATGATGCGCCACTCGAGTAATTTTAGAAAGTCAAGGACCAGATTCAGCGGATTTAGTTGGAGATACTCTCTCCGCCAAATTCAGTGTCTACTCTTGCAAAGATCACAAAAAGCAAATTGAACGCAATAAGGATGCCCCATCACCGCACAATAAGCTTCGTGCTCCGCATGCGCACAAATGTGCAATGTTTTCTCTGCATGTTCACTGAATCGGGCAATTTCTGCCCCATTCATCAAAATCAGGGGGGCAGACTTAACATTTTAGGGGCAGAAACAACAGCAAATTCAAAGGTCACTACACTATACTCTCGGGTCACCATCATATGGGCGTATTTGCTTGCTGTGTTTTGTGCGCGATTTCAGTAACTTTTAAAGGGCAGAAAATGGTTCGAAATGCGCAACTTGCGCAATTGCGCAGTCGAGAGAAAACCCACAATGTGTGACACGAAAAATCCCCGAGGTTAGCGTAGCTTCAATTACAAAGAGAAATTTGCGAGGAAAAATCAAAAAGGAAACCAGTACAAAGACGCTCTTTTAAGCAGCGGCGTATACGTGCTTAATTTAGCAGGAAGATTCAGTAATTCAGATACTTCATTGACGGGAAGCAAGCTAAATGACCCCGCATAGTTTTTGTGGAAGTTTACTTGTGGTGAATAGCCGTTCACAAATGTCTCGCGAAACAAAAGTTTCGCCCATGCCCCGTGTCGTGAAAAATACACCATTAAGAAAGAGAATGTAAAATTTAACATGATTGGAACTAATTTGGGATAATTAGATAGTGATGTAATGTCAATTTAATCCGCAAACGTAAGCTCATCTGCTTTTCTTTTGAAGTTACACACTTTTTATGAGTAATTTTTAATATTGCAACATTTAGCTATAGGGAACGTAAAACTTTTGAGTAATTTGAAAAATACGAAGATCCAATTATCCCAAATTAGTTCCAATCGTGTTAAAGTTAAATAAGAATATTTGTCGAAAAATTCATTTTTCGACCGAGCTTTCATTTGTAGCCTGCATGGTGACACGCTGCTACTTACAGTCTGGTGCTGAAGCCCTGATTTTGGTCGAACCCGAAAATGTTTACCACGCAATAGCTCCTGGTGGTTTCTGTGCCTTCAAAGTCTACGGAATCGAGATCTGCATGATGCCATCCTGGCACCCTTGGGCATTTTGAAATTATCAAGATGGCCGCTAAGATTGCAGCCAATACATGTAAATGGTAATATCTCAGCTCTATGATGAAATGATATGAGAGTAGTTTTTGTGTCATATGCTAGATGTACAGGGTCAAGGAATTCATTTTTTTTATTGCCTGACATGTGCAATCTTTAATTTGTGTCAAAATACAAGATGGCTGCTGAGATAACCGCCGTGACAGGTAAAAGGTCATATCTCAGCCATATGAGATGCTGTGAGAGGTAAATGAGGTCAAAGAATTAATATCTCTCATTGGCTGACATGTATAATCCTTAATTTCTGTAAAATCCAAGCGACCATAATACCTGTTTCAGTATATGTCAGTCATTTCTCTGTAACTATGCGACTGATTATGGTGTCTTTGGACAGGTTTTAGAGGTAAAAAATTGGTATCTTTGTTATATTAAATGTACAAATCAACGGCGTTACCATGAAAATCAAAAATGGATACCGACAATTCAAGATGGCCGTCAAAATGGTTTCCACAACAAATATCGGGGTATATGTATATCTTAACTTAAAATGCATCTTAAAAACTACCTTATTGGTTTAAAGGGTTGAAGAATTTGTATAATTCGTTATATAAATTATTCATCCAAAATGGCCACCGAATATCAAAGATAGCCGAAAAATGGATGAACCATTGCGGATTAAAAAATTTTGGGTTGTGTTTTTGGGTACCAGACAAAGGTAGAATTCGCCTTGGTGAGAGATTTTCGGACTCTCAAAACTTTACTTGTTTTACAATACTTGGTTTTCCACTTGTATTGGTTCATTTTAAAGCTTATGGAGTAAGTAAAGGTTTTACCAGCTTATTTTTTTAAAAATGGAAAATTTTATCCCCCCTCTCCCCACATATAGTTAGCCCAGTTGAAGTGTAGTTAAATATTTGATACTTTGTTTCTGTAGTACCAACTTTGGCAAAGTGACCCCTGATTTTTCACTCTTGATTTCGAAAGAAGTGGCTAACAGTTTATGGGTGGCTTAAGTTTCCCCACTGAAAGTTTGAGAAAAATCAAAATATTTTAATTTAAAGGTGGTACTGCCATAATTGCTTAGGAGTCACGTTGTTTTCTTGCTCATTGAAGGACACGTTGCATGTATTGGCATGGAGGAGTTTTTCTGAAAGCTTTTCACTTATTGATTTTGACGGTTCATAAATTGCTTAATATATCTAGTGCTGTACAAATGCTATTCATGAAACTGAATATATTGAATAACTTGGCAGAAAGTAAAGTTAAGTAGAATTGGCATCCAGTGATTCGCTAATAAATGATTTTACATCATTTTGGTCCAGGCAAAACCATATCGGACACGGATCAACACAGAAAAAGAAACGGGTGGTTGAGGCATTTTTTCACTAATCGCGGTTACAAAATCCGCTCCGGATTGCAATATGCGACGCAAAGTTAGCGAAGTCGGTATACAGCTTCATCGCCTCACGGTCTAAAATGGTGTTAAATCGTGTTTGAAGATTTCAATGTTCACTAAGTTTTATTTTTTTACTAGGATATATCAACGTTTTCGACTAGCACAGTTTTTGATCATGCTGAACGGAAAATATATTCATTGGTTATTATTTTGCAAGGCTAGGACGGTAACTTGGAAAATCGAGACGTGACAAATTTGTCGGTACGCCAGAAACCTTCGTACAGGAGTGACTCAAAGCAATGAAGGGCGCGTTTCCTGTAAGATGCATTACGGAAACAGGGTCTGGAGGCGCTATAGGCAAGACTTGTTTTGTTAGAAATGCATGTCTCAGTTTTGATGCGCCGAGAATGGATACATTTTTGTTCATGAAGGTGACACTGCATCTTTCAAACGTTACTGAAAACACGTTCGCGAAGTAGTTTTAATTTTTCATAGTGGCATCGTTTCTGAGCCTGCTCCCCTTTTTAAGATGGAGTTTGCCAGTCAGCGGAAAAAGCGCTGTCGCACTGGCAGAATTTTAATCGCTGAAGTTTGGGTAATTGTAAACAGAAAATGTCGTCTGTCTCAAAGGACGACAAGGAAAATGGCAAACAGATAATGGCCGGTTGCAATGATAAACTGCAGCTCTTTAAATATTTCAGGGGAGATTGCTGACTAAATATCAATAAAGCGAACAATGGATGAAAAAATGAGATAACGACAAAAATATCTAATATCTTGACTTACAAAAACATCATCATCATCGACTATTTTCGGTTCGATAGGGAAAGGTTGAAGGCTTGGCGCTTTGTAAATTTCTTTCAATATTATGCACATTGGTAATTAATTTCTCTTTGATTTAGCTTTGTTGTAGACGGCAACTATAATGTTGGTGGTAATTATTCGTTAGTTTCAAAGCTTTAAATAACTCTATTATCTGATTCTAATATTACATGAAACTCGCGTAAATGAAATTTTTTCATGAACATATCTGTCGCATGGACGTCATATTTTGCCTAGGAAGTTTAGAAACTACAGAGCCGTCTGCAATTCGAAAAAAGATGGAACTAAGTGCTAAATAAACTGGCTTCTGATTTGATGACCTTGATTTAATACGGAAAGCTTTCAAAATATTGCAATGTGCCTTAAAACGCGAGGGGAGCTTACCAGTCTTCGTTTATTGGGTTTCTAACCATGAGACACAGGCAGACACTATATTGGTTGCTCAATCCCAAAAGTCCCATCGACTTTGACTGAGCATTATTTGGAATGCATGCCAGTTCAACTTTGTAAATGTATCACCGAACCCAAAGTTCGAGAGGACATCATTCCCTTGCCGACAATATAGTATTGCAATATATACCTGTAAAGGTGGTATTGTCAAGATTGTTACTGATACTCCTAATTGTTCTAAAGTTGTGACAAAAACCTAAAACTTTATCTCGCCTAGTATTCTTTAATCCTCGGAGCGATGTACAAGTTCGTGCTCGTTGTACTGGCAAGGTTGATAGTTTGACGTGACTATGCCGTTTGCCTCCCAGTGAAAGACCATGGACATCCTGCGGTGAAATTATCATGTGTACAGAAGTATTTATAGATTTATAATTAGTTAAATTATCTTCGTTGGCTCACGTACGGTTGAATTCCTTGACGGCAATTCACAAAGTACACAGGACGGTGCATTTCTGAAGGGAGAAGCGCGACCCGACAGTCATATGAACATAGTGCATGCACACATGGATCGATCGATATGCGGATAAATAGATAGATAGATAAATGGGTCGATGTATGGACAAACGTAGGGTTACACAGATGGACACTATAGATACAAGATGTTATATTTCATTCCATTACACCCCTCTCCTTTCCTTCCCTCCATTCCCCTCTATTGATCTCTTCATTCCTGCCTTCTTCATTTCATCCATCCATCCATCCATCCATCCATCCATCCATCCATCCATCCACCGCTCTCATCCTTCCATCCATCCGTCTAGTCACCCGTCTATCCATCCATCCATCCATCCATCCATCCATCCATCCATCCATCCATCCATCCATCCATCCATCCATCCATCCATCCATCCATCCATCCATCCATCCATCCATCCACCGCTCTCATCCTTCCATCCATCCGTCTATTCACCCGTCTATCAATCCATCCATCCGTCCATCCATCCGTCCATCCCTCCATCCATCCATCCATCCATCCATCCATCCATCCATCCATCCACCGCTCTCATCCTTCCATCCATCCGTCTATTCACCCGTCTATCAATCCATCCATCCGTCCATCCATCCATCCATCCATCCCCATCCACCGCTCTCATCCTTCCATCCATCCGTCTATTCACCCGTCTATCAATCCATCCATCCGTCCATCCATCACTCCATCCATCCATCCATCCATCCATCCATCCATCCACCGCTCTCATCCTTCCATCCATCCATCTATTCACCCGTCTATCAATCCATCCATCCGTCCATCCATCTGTCCATCACTCCATCCATCCATCCATCCATCCACACAACCGCCAATACGTGTGGTCATCTATCCGCCCATGCAATAGAATGTGCTTAAATAGATACCCCTACTTAGAGCGTTTACTGAGCCGTGTTGCAAAGAAATTGGCTCATGGCTATTCTTTTACTTAAGACCTCAATTCTAATTTACAAACCGTCCCATCAGTACTCGCGCCTGCAAAACCCTTTGTATACGCGCTCGATGTTTTCACGAGTGTAATATCGATTATCCTTGGGAACTTGCACCGTGTCTATCTTTAATGTAACGTCCCCTAGCTCTAGGATCTGTCCCTGAGAGTTTTTAATCGAGTGACAGTTGTAAAGAAACCTCCGACTGTGCAAGGAGGCGTGTTGCCTTGAGCGAATCTGGTGTGACCGAGACGATTAAAGAGTGAGTTTTTACATCTTGGGTAACATCTTCTGGAGTTTGGCGGAATACTCCGACAATGCAGAGCGCCATTGAAAATAGAAGACGAATCCCCGCAAAGTCAGTCGAAGCCAGTTTTTTACACATCTGCTATTGTGTTTGTTGTATATGAAAGTATCCTTTGAACGGAGGCTGTTTTACTAACAAATTGTTCAATCTTTCTCAGTTTACAACCGCCAGGGACAATTTTCATGCCTAAAATATTTTCCTTGCATTATTATGTATCCTTAACACATTTTAATGTAATGTACGTGGAGAAGATGACTCTATAAGTGCAAGGGTTAATTTTTTCCTCTCTGTCGGGCGAATGAGGTGGCGTGGGGTGACGTGGAACACGAGACCATTACCAAGAGATCATTGAAATGGTATACCCGTGACGTCACGCCATGATCAGTGGATTTACCGGATTACCGCCGATGATGTAGCGGATAATATTATCATAGAAACGGGCGAAATTGTATCTATCTGAAAAATGTGGTCTTGAGTTACGTATATCAACTTTTCATTTTTGTTGCAGTACTTCAAAGCTTAAAGTTCTAGGTGATGTACTACATTGAAGGAAATCTGAACCCTTGGTGGGTATTCCATTGGGGCAGATTTCAAGTGACGTCACCATTCTCTCAGTAATGTGCGATAATAAATATTCATCCGGATTTGGAAATTAGAGGTCCAAAAAGAAGCAAAACAGGCCATCGTTACGTCGACATGATGGTGATGAAATCCACATACAAATCAAATATCAAGAGCTCCGACCGCGACCAACATCTGGAAGCACATCGATCAAGAACGGGACAAAGACGACTGTCCTTGAGAAATTCTGGTTGAAAAAGACTGTACAGCATTTGCACTGCAAAAAAGGGCGAAGGGCAATGTTATGAGGGTAGAATATGTTGAATGACAGCATTTTCTTAACAGAATAGGGTGATAATACTGTTCTGCATTTTATCCTGCGCTGAAATTGTTGTCGTTCGCCTAATTACGTACAGAGATAGAATATTTCAGCACTGAATTAGGTTTCTCTGTTCAGCCTTCTTTGTCCTTCGCCGTCCTTCTATGTAATTCCTTTTAGTTTTTACCGACAGGAGTTACCGTTTGAAGAGCAAACGATTAAGAGATTCCCTATTGCCAGATGTATGCGACTACCTCAGCAAATTTCAAGTCATGTCTAACCCTCGTGTTTGTCATGATGATGTTGGCTGCGACACTCTACCGAAGAGAGATGGGCAGTGATTCCCCAATCGCTGTTACTTTTTCTTCGGATCGGCCCGGGAGCGCCTTTTACCTCTGATCAGCAAGCGTGGCCTGTGAAGACTCATTAATGATTTCCCATGGGACTCGTGTAGGAATGCATGCTCTTTGACATTCTTGATTAAGTCTACAAGGCAAGGTGAAATACGGTGAGTAGAGGGGGCATGGCTTCGCAGTTTCGTACCCACGTCACAATGAAATGCAAAAATTTAAAGTATGCACTCTTTCTAGGACAACCGTCAAGGACCGTAGGCACCGCCCTAAACGTAACCATACCGTTTCATGCATTTTCATAATTATACTTTTATATACATCTCCGTCATCGTGTGGTATGAAAAAGGCACCCGACACTTTCTTGCGATGAACCTCACAAAAAATCCATTTGTCGGATCTTTGAATGGGTTGATATACAATAAACCGAATCGGAGCGCCCCTTTCAAGGTTTTCCCCTTTAGTTGCGATTAAAATCGACGCGGACCGGGGCGATTTTGGTAAAAGATAATTTGCAGTATCGCTACATCGCATGTTGTATAAAAGAGTAGTGCGTCAATGTTGACTGGTGAGTGACAATTGAGAGTAACTTTTGCCGGAGTATCTCCGCTCCCTCTCATCCATCTGTCGGCTTCAGGACAAAGCGTTGACATTTCTTCGATCACCAGTCCCGTAGGATGGCACCCGGCATTCAATTATATTTTATGAAGTCCATTTCTGTGAATTTTGAATGAAAGCACCCGCGCTTGTCTCTGATCGGCACTCGGGGTGCTGACTTTCCGGGCATTCATACGGTTAGCGGTCAATTGTACTACAAAGACTTGACAGGTAAATCGGAGATCTCGTGATGTACCTGGGTTTCCAAAGAAGTGTCTCTCACCGGAATAGGAGATGGATGGAAAGTCCAACAATGAAGTGAAAACGAAGTTAAAACTGGTCTCCGGGGTTATAAGTCTCACTCTATGCTACCCCGTATCCAAGTCTAATGAAATTTATCCTGCATATCATGACGTCTTCTTGGGCATGCGCGATGATGTCTCCATGGTGATGTACATACATATATCTTCCATAGGCGGCACGGAAATGTTCATTTTGACTGTAGATACTAACACTCATAATGGTGAGTCAGCTGCTTTTCAAGGCATTCTTCACGATAATACTCCTCATTACAGGTAAGCGTAAAACACCATACTCATCTTATTTAAAAGTTTTAATCATTTTTGTGACTGCTTTTGCATTTATACGCCCCATTTCGTAATTTCTGCAACAGAATAAATTCGACTAGCAAATGTCAAGCACCTCGACTGTCGGTGTCGCCAGAGATAAATGGGTCAATTCTTTACGAATGAACTTAATTATTCTCGGCTCAGAACCAGTAGACGCGTCAATTATTATCTGTCACATCGAATATTTCCTACAGAGAAAAACGAAAATAAGTTGAGGGTAATCTGTTAGGCTGCTCGACAGTAAAGCTAAAGTAAAACGTGAAAGTATACCTGTGATAGAGATTACATTTAGGATCTGTCTATCGGCCGTCGATATCTGTTTGCGACCTGACTGTCTGTAAGCAAAGAGTTAGAATCATTCGTTTAAATTCTCAAGATGAACATTGAGCCTTGTACAACATCAGCGGTACAGAGATCATCCTGTGACATCGCTGAAAAACACACACCGTCTTCTGATTTGTTTGATGCGACGGGTATTTGAGCTCGATTCGTCACGTCGTAGTCACTGTAGGCTGCGGTAAAAAGAAATCTCCTTTGAACCTCGAAGATTCAGGCTGGTGCATAGAGTAGATTATCCTCTCGTTGGTACGCATATACATTTAAAACGGTCCGTCTTTCTGAGCTATCCGTACGCGTCAGTCCGTACGTCTATCTTATAGTTATCAAACATTTTGTGAGTTACAGCTGTTCCATAAGCAATGCTATGAAATTCTCCAGGCAGCAAACTCTTGCTGAGATTGTCAGCAATACACAAGATCGCGTTTATCGAAATGAAAACGAGATTATTCGTTTATTCCTTTTAAAGCTGTGTATTTTATTTCGTCCTCTGTTTCAGTTATTTAGCATCAGCGCAGTTCTGTATACGGTCTTTAATAACTGAGTAATTAATTAGATGAAAGTTTTATTGCTTTCAATTTGACGGCGAGGTGAGCACCATTTTTTTCTATCTTTCATCAATTCTTTTACTGTACGACACTGCAACAGTTACTCGCGCCGTGCAACTTGTGTAAATGGCTCTGTTGGTCGGGTGCAAATCTGATGGTGTTAACTTTCAAAGTTATACCGCCATGTACCAGGACTATTCATTGGACAGAACAGTGGAATCACCGAAGGTGTAAACACGTTCCAATGTATACTTGCCATGCTTTGTGCGATTTCTCATAAATTATACGGCACTCGACTTCTTGTCGCTTTGCCGATCGTCTGTTCACCATTTTATCGATTGTACAAGTTAAACCATAATTTTGCATACTGCAAACAGCATTGGAAAACCCAACGTGCGCGGGAATTTCTTACCAGAAAGTTAAAAAAGACATTGTTTTATCGGATTTCGAAGTGACATGGATAAATCGTTTTGCTTCGGATTTTTAGCTCATCTGTCGGGAAGCGGAGCTTATCAAATAGCCTGATTTTCCGTCGTCGTCCATTGAGGCGTTTTTTTTGCTGTTTTGGGTAAAAATATCTTCTTCTCTGAAACCGCATGTCCGATTGCTTTGAAATTTGATATGCAAGTTACTTAGGGTAACCTCAGTTGGATTTGTTCAAATCAAAGTGAAATTTGCATATTTGTATTTTTTCAAGGCAATTTTTGTCATTTTTGTTCCAAAAATCTTTAAAAACCTTTTCCTTCAAAACTGCAATTCAGATTAATTTGATTTTTGTTATATTGGTCCCTAAGGATGACCTATTTCAGATATATTCAAATTGTGGAGAAATATGCAAATTTGTATTTTTAAGGCAATTTTGTCATTTTTGGTCAAAAATTTCTTCGGCAAAAAACGCTTGTCTGACAGCTCTGATATTTGGTATGCAGGTTAATGGCGATAAGCAAGGTGTGATATGTTCAAATTACAGTGAAATCTACAATTTTGTAATTTTGGGGCCATTGTTGCCATTTTTGGTCAAAAAATGTCTTTCTCAAAAAGTTCTCGTCCGACAACGTTGATATTTGGTATACAGGCTCCAAGCGATTATTTAAACATGACATATTGAAATTATGATGAAATCTGCAATTTTGTATGTTTTTCGGGGAGAGGGCAATTTTTGCCATTTTTTGTCAAAAAATTTGATTCTCAAACAGCTGTTCTGATATCTTTGATATTTGGTATACAGGTTCCTAAAGATGAAATAAATGGGTAATATTGAAAATATGATGAAATCTGCAATTACATATTTTGGGGGCAATATTTGCAATTTTTAATCAAAAATTTCTTTCTCAAAAATTGCTCATCTGATAGCTTCGATATTTGGTATACAGGTTTCAAGCGGTTGTTTATACATGTCATATTGAAACTATGATGAAGTCTGCAATTGTGTACGTTGGGGGGCAATTTTTGCCATTTTTGGCCAAAAACTTTGGTTCTCAAACAACTGCTCTGATAGCTTTGGTTGACATGTTCTTAATGATGATCTTATGATATGTGATATGTTCATTTATAACGAAAGCTTTAACTGTGTATTTTTGCAGCTATTTTTGCCATTTTTGTCATTTTTGCCATTTTTGTCAGGCCACTGGAATGAGCTATCAAAGATTTCCACCTTCTTCATCAGCACATGTTGAAAATAGTTATTCTGTACATAAAACAGCGCGCTAGGTCGCTTGTTTGTTTGAAGGTATAGCTGCATGATATGTCTTCTTACATGGCTTCATATAGACGAAACTTTGCAACATATCTTTTCATTCTTTGGCCTGAATACGAACACTATTACTTTGTTATCTGTTGTAATTTGAAAATTTCCTGACGAAAAACGATCGATCAGTGGCGAAATCTTTGATATTTTGACCCAGGAATTCTCTGCTAAACTCTTTCAGTCTCCAAAGTCGTTTCCAGAGTGGTGTCATGTATCAAGTCTAATCTTTCTTGTAAGATTTCCGGAAGTCAGACACAGATTTTGCTGTCAGTGACACAACTCTGAAAATATCTGACCAGAAGCAGTACAGCTTAGAGCTTATTCACGTCTTCCTTGTTTTAAAAAGAATAGGGCCTTCTTTCCTAGTAATATAAAAAAATAAAAAATGTGAATCTAACACAAAACACGAATACGCTGTATGATTTAAGCATTAGTGATAAAGGCATCGACACATTGTCAAGAAGGACACAATTTCTAACTTTTGAGAATACGATTGAACAGCCAAACGTAATACTAGATGTGGACATGCAACGCGTTTGGACGTTTAGTCTTTCCTGGCCATACATTTTTGATTAACTGAAAGATTACTGAAAGGTTACTATAGAAAATGAGGCTTTCTTAAATTTTATGAAATATATCTATCCAAAGGAACTAAAAATGGGAACTTTACTGCCTTTTTCGGAGATTACCAGCTCATTAATAGTCTTTGGCCAACCTTTGAGTATACTATTACTGTGCTCATCGTCTTTGGCATCATCATCCTGTGACATTAAAGCAAGTCTTAAAGTCTTCCAGTTAAACTCTCATTAAATCTATTGATCTACGTCAGGATCACAAAAAATCAACCCGAAAACTTACAGGGATAATGTAGCTTTTCCGGGGGATAATTCATCAATCAATTAAAAATGCATACTTACCCCCATGGTATGTTGATTGCTGGTGGACACTATTAAAATAAAAAAAAGACTCACTGCAGTAGTCTCTTTGTCCGAGCTCAAGCAGCCTCGCAGATCCTATCCATTTCAAAGGAGTAATATTATTGTGGCCCTTGGTTGATGTGAAATTGTACAGCTTGTGGTTCAACCATCAAATCGGCTTCATAATTAACAGCTACAGGAGTTATACCAGCGCTTTTATTAAGAAAGATGGAAATTTTCTAGGGTTCGACTTCGAGTGTATTTTGAAAAACGTTTACACTGTTTCCGAGCGATACACGATACTTGATCACTCCAAATAATTTGAGGTATAGTACAGTTACTAAAACAGCAGTATCATGGAGTATGTTATCTCTATATGCCTTTATTATCTCTGTCTGTGTGTGTCTGTGTTTGTCTCTCTTAAAAGCGCATTTCAGATCTAATCGCAGAAGTATCTCGTCAGGAGAAGAAAATTTTGATTTTTAATAAAGTCGCTTCGTATGTATAACTTTTATGGTACAAATATGTGTCTTGGCAACACTATAAAATATTTGATTGGCATTCTGGATGAGATTCTACTTTTCACAATTCTGGACAAAAGCCTGAAGGCTGATTATATACAAAATTTTTACCAGCACTCGGTAATTTTTCGCGAACAAGTGATTCCTTTACATAATAAAATAGAAAGGCACCGTGGGGCAGTGGTTAGGGTATCGGACTCAGTTTCGGAGGATGGTGAGTTCGAGGCCCGGTAGAACCAGACTGTCAGAGAATGATGAGTTCGAGACTCCATCCAATGGAGCAATATGGAGTAAAGTGCCTTGCTGAGTTGGTAAACAGCGGTATGAGCCAAAAACTCATGTAGTTTTGGCTCATGCCGCTATTTACCGACTGAGCAAGGCACTTTAGTACCTATTGCTCCATTGGGTAGTGGGTTATGGGTACCTCATCCTTTACTTGGGTTCGCCTGTTGGAGGAGTAATAATATAAAATAAGAAAAATACGCGTGAAAAATACGCGTGAAATTTGTTAAACAGTCCCTCACATTTTCAGCATGAAACCCCGTCAAACCTATGCTCATTTCCCCAAGATGGTGCAGGTGGCCCATCTTTCAAAACAACATGATGCCATTTCTTTTCAATTAACCGCACATCCAATCTCCATAAGCGTCTTATCAGTGACTTTAGGCACAAGATATTAGTCTTTCAAGGACGCCGAACACCTCAAAGTCATGAACTCGGTGAGGGACAACAAGTCTCAAGAAGGCCACATGGGAAGTCTTAGGGGAAATCTAAACGAAAGTGTTGTCATAGAAACGTGTAGTCAGTAATACAGCATTTTCAATGCAAGCTTTGCAAACCGTGTGATCCGGGTGTTGTTTTCTCAAATCTTGGCTGAGTAAGCTCTGAAATCTGACCCCACGATGTAGATGGCTATGTTCGTGATCCCTATAGGTGGTCATGCGAGTTGCGGCTATGTACGATACCCCAAAAGGATGAGAAAGGAAAGCGTTTCAAAATTTAATCTTACTTGAGGGACAAGCGTGACAATCTGTTGACATAATTTTGTCGATTTCTTCTTTAGAAGACAGAACTTTGAAACATGGTGAAAGAGTGGACTATAGAGCGATTTAGGAGAAGCGTTGTATCATAATTTCAGGTACATTCGGAAATATATGCTTACATAGCCAAAGGGTGCTAGCTCTGACAAACCGCAAATTTGGACCAGAGTCCCTCCACATACATAAAATAAACAATTTTTTTCTAGGCTTGATTTTTTATTCTAATATTACTCAAAATTGATTCTTTCGATGTTTCGGAAAGCTGTTGAGTTTAACGTCATTTTGAAACTTTGATCGAGCAGGTTGTTTCTTCGGTCACAAGGTTTTTCCTCCCTTCCATGTTTGAATGTAACCAAACTCAGCATATTTCACTCACTTAAGATTAAATTTATGATATTTAACGATTGGCGAGTCTCTTATTTTGATGCTTTTTTCTTTCGATACAATGATTTTTGGGATAGTAATGTTGTTTGTGGCTTGTTTTACCCTTTTTAAGAATCAGGATATTTCTCCGTGTAAGCCCTATAGTTGAAGTGTTAGTGTTACACGCTCGAAGTCGCGCGAAGCTTTCTAGTAGCGCGAATTCCTCGCAAGCTTAGTCTGTTTTTGAGGCAAAAAGGGTACGCGAAAGCTTTGAAAAGAAAATGAACACGATTGGAACTAATTTGGGATAATTGGATGGTGAAGTAATGTCGATTTAATATGCAAATGTAATCTCATCTGCTTTTCTTTTTACATTACACAATTGTTTTTATGAGTAACTTGCAATATTGCAACATTCAGCTATAGGGCACCTCACACTTTTGAGAAATTTGAAAAATAGGAAAATCCAATTATCCCAAATTAGTTCCAATCGTGTTGAAGGAATTTTCATGTATAAAAATTTGAAAGAGCCTTGAGGCTCCCCACCACAATATCAAAAAGTTTGTGTTGAAATAGAGTTTGTTTCGTTTCGGATATGTGAGGAGTGAGCAAATGTCATCCTGATCCGCATCGAGATCTTCTAAAACAAAGTCCTAATCAACTTTCTTGTCCAGCTTGACGAGGTCGTCGGTCGACATGATGTAAACACTGTATACACTACAACGAGCGACGAGGAACGCCATGCACATGTACCGATGTACATGTACGGTTCGTTTTGGTCTCGACGACAAATTTTGTCGGCGGAATCGCTGTAGTGAATATCACAGTGCATTCTCGTCATTTTGGTGAAATTGGCGCATTTTTTATTCATATTCACGTATCTGTCACAGGGATTATCGGATTTTGTGTAATTGATGTATTTACCCGCAACGCGGTTCGGAACAAAGAAACAGGAGCTGTTTCCATACCGGTGTGTAGAGGGACTGTGTTTGTGGACATAAGACTCAGCGAGGTCTTACACTCACAGTTTGTGTGGCTGACATCATTAAGGAATTTCAGTGACATAGCAAAATACAAGAGCAGCGACTGTGTCTTTCAGCTTGGTGGCTCAGGCGTCCAAAGTCTCTACCGAAATATTTACTTCAGAAAATTTTAGGAAGAATGACATTTTGTCCTGTACCTTGTCTAAGAGGAATGGTGTCAGTGTTTCTACTGGGCTTTTATGCCGCCAAAACTTTGAGCAACTTTAGAGTAAAGTTTTTTGTGTTAAATTTAAATTAACTGTCAGGAAATATATCCGCCCGGACGGAAATGGATTGGATCAAGGCATTAGGATCATGCCTTCAGCGTTATAGGTAGTCTATCGGCAGCACTTAAGTTCCTGAAAATGATGTGAAATTGGCTTTACTATGAGATCTTCGTCCATCACAGTCATGAATTTGCATTCCCTCGAGGAAGATCCCTTATTCGTGCATAATACCATTGAACATGTATTAAAATATACCCCAGGGAAAGACTTTGGGAAACCAAAACCACCTTCTTCGTTCAGTTACTGAGACCTTCAGCAGATGAAAGAACTGACTGAGTTAAAAACCAATGTATAGGTTTATTCATGATGAACAAGGAAAAGTATTTTCGATACGCTTTTAAATAAACAGGAAGGGAATCATGGCATCATATTTTCGAGTTGAGAAGGTCATATTAAATTGAAATAGTTCAGCATTAGTTAACTTGATCATCCTCAATACGAATCGGATTCTACGAAAAACGGGATTTGTACATTAAAGGCAGCAGCCAATGAACTTCAGTTTGCAAACAAACGCAAGAACTCAATACCAATAGAAATACACTCACTGTAGTTTACAATGTACATGTATATCCTATACCATACAATCATGATTTCGTACTGGATAGATGGGAAAACAATCTCGCAAGTCTGTTCGGCGCGGTAATGGATTCTGAATCTTCACATTATGATCGGCTACAAGAATTTGACAGTGAACTTGCTCGGTTAACTCCCTCCGGGAGTACTGATTGCAGAGCAGCTAGAGTTAAACCAGCGCTAGCCAATTACGATGTCTGTAATTGATCAGACAAGACTGTCAAAACAGTACAAATCTAGCCCAGCGTCCGTAGCGGATGAAATGCGCTATGAAACCAAGAGAACGAGCCCTTAATAAATCTGACTCGCTAATTTATCTCAAAAGTCTTATTTATCCTCAACCGGAAATTGGAAAGGAAGATAAATGCATCCCCTGAACCATTTCGAAATCACTCTGATATCGCACGTATGTAAATTGTATATTGGTTCACTGAAATCGCCTGCCTTATTGGCTAGAGAAAGACGGAACAATCAGTCGAAACGATTTCAAAAGACAGACTTAGGGCAATTAACACTTTGGAGAAATTTGGAAAAACACCAAGATCCAATTATCCCAAATTAGTTCCAATCGTGTTAAATATTCATGTGATCGGTGCGTCAGTTGATTTTCTTGTTCTTACCCACTGGAAATTGACAGTTCACCCACTTTAAGAACTCAACTTTCATCTCTTCAGTTTAGAGCATAGTTTTATAAGAATTTCTATGACGAATACTTGTTCAAATTTAGCATCATTAAAATGTCTCTCGTATCTATTCAGTGGTCTTAATGACGTCGATGTCATTTTTGGATCTAGATTTTCTCTTTGATAAATTAATGTTTTAACTTACACTGTCTTGCTGTTGTAAGATGTGTCAAAGATTTTAGACAAGTGAAGTGGTCTGCAATAGATATTCTTCATGCAAGAAAACCGCGTGGCACGTACCTAAAATAATCTGCAGATTAAAATCTCCTGTAAGTCTTCGGAACGGCCATACAAGTCACAGAAATAACGTTTTTCATCTCATCAAAGAGGCTGAAAACCCTTTCCATGAGTTCTCTGACAAACATTGATTTAACAAGTCAAGTATGTCAAACAGCTTGGCAAATCATTCTGTGAAAGTTAGATAATCTCAAATGCTTATAGAGGTCCACATTTACCTTGGTGAAATGTCTGTCCATTGAGCGAAATGCATATTGTCAACGGTCTGGTTGAAAATTAAGCCGATGTCATCCGTGATATTGACACATCTTAGTTTTCTGCATTGGACGTTTTCAAAAAATAGCTGGTATGTTTACTGAAGTCTGACATTCCTTCTATTAAGAATGCTCTTGATCTTCAGGCGAAGTCGATCGGTAATAGACTGAATGTATTGCTGCTGTATAAAATTCCATTTTTTAGAGATATTTAGTTGCTACATTAGATGAAGGTTCGGGTAAAGAAATTGGCATTAATACCTTGTAATTTTAGGTCAATCTTTTTTATATTTAAATTAAAGAATGACCAGTGAAAGTAATGCCACATTGCGTCATACGATCTATTTTCTGGTTAAAGAAATTAAATTTTTATGCAATTTTACCTATAAGTGTCCCTGTATTTGGAATAGATTTCGAACATTAAAAATACAGAATGATATATTGTTCTTGTCACTTTCCAATTTACATTCTGTAATTCGTTTTACAGATGAGCTCTTGGAGGATCATAAACAACGTTCTGTACACACTATATTACGGGTATTTGACATTATCAACCATGATATCTTGTTTCAGAAATTGCTACTTGACGGCTTTTTAGACCATCGGGATGGCTTGGTTCGGGTCATACCCATCCAATCGCCAAACTTGTTATTGCTCGAGCTAGCTCTCAGAGAGAAGTCTAAAAAATCAGGTTACTTCACAGAGAGACGAAGCTATAATGTTATTGTCTATTGTAAACTCTGTGTACTTAAAGGTCCGCTATCATTTTTGCTCCTTGTGAGCGATTTGTCGAGTCATCCACTGAGCAAATGTATGCTGTTGTCCAGAATTTCAACTGGCAAATCTATTAACATTCGTCGACAAACTCAATCGATGTTATTTCCAACAGAGTCATAGTACAGGTACCGCCACTATTATAAACGGGAAGGGAAAGTGTGTACTCTCGTAACATCTCGCATCGAAAGCGATCATTCCAAGGAAAATAAAGCATCTTTATCTGGTCATGTTGCAGAAAAACGAATTTCCTGTGTGAAGCACGAGATAAATGTCAGGGGTTAGGCCTACGTATTGTTGACGACATCTTATCACGGACATAAGATATCGATGGTCTCTGCACGACAATCAGCGAGCGATCAGTCCTTTTGCATGCTGCGTTCTTCTGTTCGTTCCGATTCAACATCGTATTATTTTGTTTCATTGGATTAGTTCAGAGTACACAGATAACTGCGACGCTGTATCGGGACATATAGCAGCAAAAAAACTAAAAAGTATCCCATTCCTACAAAAGACGCCCTTCGAGCTTTTTTCTGGGCATTGAATGGTTTTTAATCTTCAGAGTTGTTTGCCTCCTTAAAGATTGCGTCAACCAGATAAAGTAGTGTTTCCATTGTAGCAATATCAGTATTGATACGAACGACAGACAGGGCTTCATATAACTCTTTATAGGAGTTTTAAATTTAAAAAAAAACATGATTAATTCTATCCCTGCGTTCAATGCCTCGGTGAGATTGCTCTGTATGTTGGTGATTGTGCTACTAAAGGCCAGTATAGTAAATCCACTACAAAATAGTCTGTCTCTTATCAAATACTTTTAATTTACATTTCACGTGAAAGCGTGTATTAATATCAGTGACAACATTCTTTTTTCATTAATAAGTGCATATTTTGCATTTTTCTCAGCGTTTATTCTTTCACTTTGTGCATCGCATAGAAGATGCAGTTGTCAAAGACTCAAAGACGCTAAGAAAGCACGTCGATAAATTACCGTAAAATAGACAAAAATGGTGACGGAAGTGCAAATCGCCAAATGTTTAATGCATCGTGGCAAAGTTCGCCCCGGGGGCGTAGTTTGGAATCTTAGAATATCGTATTTCTGCACCATGATACTACAGAGTGTGTCGGTGCATTCTTAGAGACGAACAGACAGTAACGTTTCCAAATCCCGACTTTGGGAAGCCCGACATGTATTTTTTCCAATCTAGAGACAACGCACATAAGGACGCTACCCTTAATTTCAAAGGACAAATCATTTATCTCATTGTATAAATTGAAAGAAGACCTTTCATTTACCGCTGACTTTCAAAAGAGGCCAGTCTAAAGTTTCTTTGAGCAATATATGATAAAAAAATGCAAAGTTTTCGGTTTTCGAGGAGAGTATTAACGAAATGTAAGACTCTGTATTACTACAGCTAATGTCTACCAATGTGTAAAGTGATCTCGATGCATCAGACACGTATAAGGGAGGTCTGTTCTTCCTCTGTCATAGTAAAAGGAAATATGAAAATCGGCGAATTTACACATTAGATAATACCAAATCTCTGGGGCGTTTTTCATCAGTTTTATATACGGTAGCTTTACAAGAAACATAACCCTTTGGAATAAATCGCTCAAAATGCCGAATGAGTAACTTATATTGTCTTGGAATCATGGAATATGATAGGATATGACTCTTGGAATGAACGATAATACATTTAATCACATGACCACGTGGCAATTTGAAACCTCGCAAAATCATATTTTCATACACTGCGAGATTTTAAGTCAGCTTTTATATCACACAGAGATTTAGGACATTATTTAAAAACAGGCGTCAGCGTTTACCTGTCGTTTTTTTTTTTGCTTTAGCAGTTAGTTATTAGTTTTCACAATAATCATCTTCTCTGCTCAGAGAAGAATGTTTCGCTTTTAAATCAGTTGTGTAGGTGACAGCATTAAATACCAGACATGCTTGACAAGTATAAACTTGAATTGCTGTTTTAGCAAATGCCCAATGTCGAGTTGAATTCTCTTGACGTTTACAAAGGATAGTAAAGAATGAGAGAAAAATATCCGAACTTCATGATGTAACTAAAATTAAACAGTGACTGTCATACATAATGACATATAGATTCATTTCCCCGCGTTTGTCGAGTTAAATGTTTTCATACATGTCAGTGAAATCCCACACCCTCGTATACTTCACTGAAGAAATCAGACCTATTGTTCATAATGTAACCCATAGCAAACAGCTTGTTTCAAACATTTTAGTTAAGCAGAAAATCGTAGATTTTGGAGAAACGTTTGTAGCGATGGAAGCACGGAAGCCGATTTCCGTTCATGTACAGTCAGCAAAGGCGCCAGGAAATCTGTCCGCTGACCCCGCTGACTGTTGATGATCTGAAAAACAGCAGTACGGCGTCCTCTGGGGCCAGTGGATGCTGCTAAGTCTAAAATACCTCCAAAAGGCATTTTCGAAGGCTACATGGAGACAGGATCTTCCACCATCCTTCGGAAAGGAATGACGATGACGCTAGCAAATGCAAGAGATGCCGCGACTTTCTAACCGACCTCTTGAAAATCGGTAAACCCAACTTTCTCGTTTATGTCGTTGAGTAGTTGCGCCTCATACTTTTTGCAACTTTGCCAAAAAGTTTAGAATTGGTGTACTTTTAGTATGAATGAAGTTATTTCCATGTAAAATGCCCGCAATAGTTCAGCGTTATGATACATTTTTTTTGAAAATCAGCTTAGTCGGCATTTTGTTCAGTTATATGTCATTGAGTGCTTAGGGTATATGTTGTGGCAAAAAGGTTTAGGATCGGTGATGCGTTTACCAGGGTCGTTCGTTTATCAACGAAAGAACAAGAAATATAATGCAAAATCATTCACCCCATTGTAAGATAGCATTTCCCGACTTAATGTGGTGATAAGAGACATTATCGTATGGAACGGAAGGAATTGAAAGAAGTCACGAATCTTAACTCTTTCCCCCCTTTTGTACAGGTTTAGCAAATTGTATGAAGAAACTTTTCGAAGAAACTTTTCCTGCTATCAGCGTTGCACATCGGTCACAAACTTTTGCGTATTTACGATACAGTACAGTGCACTATAGTGAAAACGGAAAATAAGGAAGGCCGTACAAAACATGTCAGCGTTACTAAATTGCGGGTAATTAGAGTGACAATTACATGTCCGCAAGAATTATACGAAAGCGCGGTGCGTGCTGTCACGTGTATAAGGAGTATGCCTTGTGTTATTGACTGCTCACGGCAAACATGATTTCTATCATTTCTGTTTGATTGAAGCACACTCCACCGTAATATGCTATTACTAACGGCAAAGGTAAGAGTTAATGATGTGCAGACGACAACTATCAACTTTTCTAGAAAGGAAGAAGTCGACTTATCCGTTTAAGAGGGCCAACGGCCAACAAAGGAGAAAAGTCATATTAAGTGATTTATCACGTCAAGCTTGAGAACGGAATCCCATAATTGCGACCAGATGCAAGGTAGCGCATCTTGAACAAAATGCGGGCAAAATTTGGCCAAATTTATCTGAAATCTATCCCAACTCGAATCCCGCCGCGTTGTAAATGAATCCGCAAACCAAATACTCAAAGTATTTTCAGAGAATTATTTACACACATTACCATCATACAAAAAAGTGGCACTGCTTAAGTCATGAAACTGAAACCAAAAGGAAAGGCAAAATTGAGAAGACTGACTGAAGAACGAATAGACATTGCCGGTGTTGGACTACGTGTCCCTTGCAACCTTTCTTGTAATAAGCTGCGCTTCATCACGTACAACTGAGAACGGATTTGAAAATGTCGACTATGATTATTCCAACTGAGTTGTCCCCAAGGAGTTTTCGACAAAACGGGAGTCTCGTTTTCTGCGCATGGGAACATTGCGGTGACGCCATATCCCCTTTTTGATCCCCGAATCGAACAGAATCAAGAGTCATTATTACGCAAGTCAATTTTGATGTACGTAACAGATGAACCGCCAGGGAATTCCGCCTCGCTCTCTTGACCAACATCGGGGAAAGGAGGGGAAGACCTGCGAGTTATGATCGCTATGTAGATTTATTGGCAATGACAAGCACAGTATTTATGAAGCAGGAAAAGAAAAGGAAGTACTATCCATTAATTTGATATTTCCTTGTTTTTCGCTACTTGAGTTTGCCATACATACGATACGGAGTTTGCCATGCCTTAAATGAAATCCCTTGCCCATATGAACAGTTTCGGACTCATACCAATCTTCTAATACTATTTAATCGAAAGATTGTCCCCAATTGCAGAATTGCCGGATGATGTTCAGCATATGTTCTTATCAACTTAATATGTTAGTGCTTGGTATTATGTGACCGCAGTCGAATAATTTATGCTTTATTCCTTTGAATTGGAGATAAATAAAGCCAGTAAATCCTTTTCTACTTCTCATCTACTCATACATTCTCATGATATATAACATAAACAGTAATCTATCAACAGAGCTTTCGGAGAAAGGGGACGATTTTAACCTCACCGTCATAAATTTCGCTTGTCTTACAATGACACTGTCTCTTTTGTAACATTCTTACACATCTTTGCTTTTTGATGTCAATGGTAAATATTTGAGCTTGAAATTAATTAGCACTTAAACAGTCAACAAATTAAAGGGGAAAAATTTAAAAAAAAAGGTTTCATGGCGCAACTCTTGTAATCCAGGGTTGTCTGACCGTATCTGATTTTAAACAGAAGCGTTCTGAACGTGCGTTTTATTTTTCTGATTGAGCTCACAAAACAATGCAAGGCGCACCCGTATAGCCCGTGTCACGCAATGCCCTTACCCGATTCGGAACGTATCCGCACTTCCTAGCTCAGATTAGAAGAGTGCCGATGACTAACGTTTCATGTCACATACGATAATCCATCGAAATACAAACTTCTCAAGAAACATAAGTTACAGTTGATTTCTCGATATCTACGAATAATTGCGAGATCAAATATTGACAATTGGTATTGAAATAATGTGATCTATCATACCTATCCATAATCCAATAACACTTTAGGTAAACATTCGTAATACATGGTCACTTGTTATAAACAAAGACACAAAATAGCACAGAACAGACAGCAAAGCACAGGTACGCAAAATTATATTGAAATAACATATCTAGAAGATGTTACGAAAATGCATTGCCACTTTATCACTTACATACCAGTGTCACTAGCATATGGTAGGCTTATTTATGTTTCTAAACCGATTTATTATACTATGGCATGCAATACTTCTACTGCGTTTTTAAAGAGACACCGGCTCTTCCGTTTCAGAGCCGTAGGTCAAGATTACTTTAGAGAATATACCTTGTCGACATATACCATAACACATCTTGTATACAATTGATATCATATAATATCTGAGACATTCGGCTCCACAATTTGCCCTGTAGCTCACCGAAAAACGATAAGCCAAATCGTTCTTACGAAAACATTCCGTGTTTTAGGTTGCCATCCCTATAGTTGATAAAAAAGGGACACATCGGATTATGTTCATATATTTCAATGAGAGCATGGTATTCTTTAGACTTTCTTTTCCTACTCTTAACTACCAATTGTACGGTAGGATACACGAGTTGGACAGGATGTGCTTACACCCTTTAAAACACCTGACATCACGTCTTGCATCTGAAATCCACACATGCTTCTTTCATGGGCTTGACTTCGCTCGGTGTACTTCTTGAAGTTTGTCTTTTTACATGAACTGCTGTGACTGTACGCGTTTCCGAATCCACGTTGGTGTATTGGTTTCTTTTATTTACTTTATCATGGGAACCTTGGGTTAGATTAGAAGGAATCGGGTAGAAAGTATTATATAAAGGGTCATTATTTTACAAACTTTCCTATTGGAAATATCACTTTGCCAATAAACAAAATGAATGGGATAGAGACCTATCCTGAGCCTGTCCCGTATGGAGATGGAGGGTAGGGGGTTGCTGCAGAGGCTTGATACATAGTGTACATAGAGATGAGATGTGGGTGACAGTGTCCAAAGCGGGTCAGGCTTTGATGAGAATCTCGAAATGTAAAAAACTGTGTCTGTACGACCTCAATGTTTTAACCAGTAACTCAAATAATACGCCTTTTAGGCACCTGCGTCATTATATAGAGGTAATACAGATGGGTAGCATAAAATATTGCTGACGTGCTTTAGGTGCCAGGTATATCAAGGCGGACCATAAACATATTTAAATTGCCGGGGAACTTGTTGTATTCGAAATATCACGATAATCTCAGTGGGCTGAAATGGATATATTGAAGAGTGAACTTGAACATTCACGTAGGTGATATTACCGGGAACTCTGTGAATCCTCGACCCTTCACTTTGGGTCCTGCGTCAAAAAACGATGTGTGCGACAGGCAATGCGACAACCGACGGAATGCCTCCTGGCTCTCCTTCAACCATCTTCCATACGTAGATTATCTTTCTTACCGAAATGTCAGCGTCGGCACGAGACTGAAAAGCGGTGCCATATATAGATATTAAAGAGATGTAACCCGGTACAACAAAACAGCTTTCCGTCCATCTAAGGAGATGGAATTGTCATTCCATTTACACGAATTGGACAGACTCTATTCTTTCCCATTAATCGTATTATGAGTTACGAGACTATTAAAGAGGAATTATCTTCCTTTGTATGCTCTAAATTATTTACTGCCATGGTTAAATACAAAGCAAATTTGAAAACAGAATAAAACCACCGCCTCTTTACGAGAATGATGCTTCAATTACGGCAAAATATCGCTGTTTTCAATCATTCAACCGTTCGTTGCCTTGTTCAGTTCTTACAAAAGATACCAGTCATTTACTATATGCAAAACGTGGACTGGTTACTCCGGTCCTTTACCTTTTGAAATCAGAACGGTGTATTCGAAACTGAGTAACCTTTTAGTTAGCATTTCGCATTTTCATGGAAATGCGATTTATGGAATCATTCTATAAATTTTGTGAAAATGAATCTTCACGCAAACCCTCAACACCAAACTGTCAAATGTAGCTCTGTGTATCACACTGTACGATATTTGGGTCAGTATTCATTCCGATAAATTTCTTAATCTTCAAAGTGCGCCGTTTAAATTGGTATGTAATATAATCTTTAGCTCAGCAACATATTTTTATCGTATTTTAGTCTTTTGCTGACTTTAAACAGATCATAGTGTTGTAGAGCTTTCATTCTGCTAGTCATCGAAATGATATTGCGTCAAAAACGTTAGGTTTTTTACAAAATATGTCTTTCTATCAGGTCCTATCACACTTAAAGGGGAAGTTCACCGAAGCTGACTTTTACATATGTGCTTGCTTTGGGGTCGCCTATTCCCGGACCGGAAAAGCCAACTTTGCCATTTATAACTCGTACGATTTTTACAAAAACGGATAAAAATAGTGGTGGAAGTTGCAGTTTAGGGCTTCACCAACTTAATTTCTGACTAGGGCTTTTATGAAGGTTATTTCCCATGTAAAATCATGGGAAAAAAGCACCAACAAGCTTGGCGCTTTCTTCACATGATATGGCAGGGACCATCTTTCGATGGGTATGGCATTATCATTCACGTTCACACCAGGCTGTGCGTATTTGCATAAGTATTGTTTATGACAACCATTCCATAAATTCTACCTATTTGAACTAAATTTCATTATATTTAACATATCGTTAAAATTACTCTGCTCAAGCGAACAATGTTTCATATATTCATAATTTTCAACCAAGAC
Organism: Ptychodera flava; assembly: GCF_041260155.1. NCBI lineage: Eukaryota > Metazoa > Hemichordata > Enteropneusta > Ptychoderidae > Ptychodera > Ptychodera flava. Next base: position 16,212,469 of record NC_091941.1, read on the forward strand.
ATGCATATTAAGATATAATAAAAACTGTGTATGGGTGCACATGTATGTATGTATGTATGTATGTATGTATGTATGTATGTATGTATGTATGTATGTATGTATGTATGTATGTATGTATGTATGTATGTATGTATGTATGTATGTATGTATGTATGTATGTATGTATGTATGCCATCCTCGAACTTATTGGCAATTGTTTATTTTTTGAAGGTATTGAAGCAGGAGAAGAAATACCCCTGTACATAAGCGGGCACTTTGCTCTCACTGGAAGGCATGTTTCCTGGACGACGGGGTTATATCCAGCCGCTCTATTGGCATTGGAACACATTAATAAAGATAACTCCGTTCTACCTGGATACCGCCTGGAACTTGTAGCAAACGACTCTTCGGTAAAATCCATTATTCCTATTTTGAAATCCATTGCAACTTCGTTCTTTCCTTTTTTTCGTTATTCTAATGATTCAATTATCAAACGATTGTTTTTGTAGAGAAGATTCTGTCTGCATGAAGTGTTATATCAACCTAAAAGGGAGTGACTAGTTAAATAATAACACATGAGAGCGAGGGCAATATCACGATTTATTGCCTGCCCAAGGGATGGTGGTCATGATCGAAATACTGATGATGCCCGAGCCGTAGGCGAGGGCATCATCAGTATTTCGATCATGACCACCAGCCCGAGGGCAGGCAAAAAATCGTGATATTGCCCAAGCTCTCATGTGTTATTATTTTCATTACACCGAACAAGCTAACATGCAAAGAAGCAAAAAACACAAAGACTTCTTCGAGTACAGTTCGCCTTCTGAGTCCGGACCTCAGCGTAAAATGTTGTCAGTGCCGAGTCTAGGGTTGCTGCTAAAGTTTGCCGATCTCCTCGGTGGCGTATCCAAATTTGTTGCTTGCATAGTCGCTGAACACAGAAATTGCATTCCTTGTTGCCATTTTCGTTCGTTTGCTGTTTACTTGCATCAAAATATCGTCTAACTGTGCCGGTGACAGCTCTGCATGACAGTATAAGTTGCCAACTGCAAAGTACAACAAGCGAACGACAATTTGTTTTGCGCAGAAAGTATGCGCAGTAAGTAAAATGACGTCATCCATGTAATATCAAATGCAGAGGGCATCATCACGTTCTTTTACATGTCACGTGAGTCGTGTTTAACCAATGGCAGTGCACGCTGAATGAGTGAGGTGTAATAATGAACACTTGTATAAAGCTTGTCTTAGGAATGTTCCCTGGTGTTGCATTATGCTAACTAACCTTTTTAAAATTTTACTGTTTTGAACAAAATTGTATTTCAGGCCCGCCTGAGATAAAACTATTCCCAAAGACCAAGACCTCAAACTGAATAAATAGACTGCATATCAGCGTTGCGAATAACTGACGTGCATATAAGTAGGCAAGAATTATCCTTTTGCTTATTTTGAATGGAATCAGACAAGATAATATCTTTGTAACGACCTTGGACTAATGTACGCGTAACCGAAGCCTGATCCAGTTGCACTGCGTATGCCCGTTGGTGGGAAGTAGGAAAAAGGAATACCTGTGACTAGGATCAGATAAAGTAATGTGCCTAGAGGAGCCATGTCGATAAATGTCAGGACTTTGCTTAAGGGAAGATTAAATGCCGAGAGAAAGTTTTCATATCGGCGAATATACGTTTCTTATCATCAGCGTTTAATGGCTTCAATTGTTAGCTCTCGGAGAGAGTAAAGTTATTGCCGTTTCATGTTCGTGGAAATCGAAACTTTGATATTTCCCCATAGAATTAACACAGGAATGGCAGCTATTTTGAATTTCAAATATCAATTATTTGAAGCTAAGTTGTGTGTCTGGTATCAAATTTGCACAGCGAAGCGGAATTTTTATTTCTGATTTTCATATAAAGTATGAGCAAGAGCCCAGGCCTTTTAATTTTTTCTTACGCATACTAACCTAAGTGCAAAAAGGTGGACGCAACTTCGGAAAAAAATTGAAAGATTATTACCCCTATTGGACAAACACTTAGTTGTCAGAGTGTGGCAAGTCTGCTAACTGCACTCGATCCGCGCAGAATCAAAGAAGATATGCAGTGCTACAGTAGTAACGATGGTAGCCATGGTAACGATGAAGGTAGATCCCAGAGATCCGCGCTATTAATAAAACTTATGCGTATACCTTGTTTTAAAAAAAACCTTGAGTTCACGGCTTCGATGAAACCGCTCCTTGGAAACCTCGGTGGTCTATGCAATGATCCCCCAATGTTTCCATGGTAGCAGGCTCTTACTGCTTCTGTCAGTGGCCATCTTGATCGTTAGTTATTTCGACCTTCCTGTGATTTACGCAGATATGTAGACGATTCGCACAAGAGAAATCACTTAATCGTTTCCGAAACCCTAGTTAATTTAGGAGATCTTGTTGGGTTTGCTGTACGAGCATTTACAAATATTGACACCATAACAGCAGCAAAAGTGACAAAAGAAAAGGAAATACTGACAGGACGTCTAGCCAGAGTAATACATTAGCAGTTATTCTTAGAAGATCTTTGGCGAGAAGGAATTGTGCACAATGTGCTCGGTCTCGTTATCACGTCTAGACAAACGATCATATGAAGTAGAAACGCCTGAAGACATGAACTGAAGAAAAGTGCATCGTCAGAACAAACAGTGAAATCCCTGTTGACATCCGGCTAGAGCTTAGAAGAGTCTAAAAGATCATTTGTATTTGACAGAAGACAAGACGTCTAGACTGACGCAACACAAGTCCCCACGTCTTTTTTACAAGTACGGCCATCCTTGCTTGCGAAACCATCATAGGAATTGCTACATGGCCCCCTGGGTCATACAGTGATAGCTCCCGGTCTTTAGAAGATCGCCTATAACTGTTAAGTATTGGTCATAACTTTGGAGAACCCTTGGAATAAAAGACTATTCAATATCACACATATACTCTAGGACTATGGTCATTTTCCGCCTTTTTGTTCTCGCAAGATATTTAATTTTCTTGTTTCTTCAAAGTGATAAAGTTTAGGGTAGTTTAAGTTTACCTTAATATTTCTGTTCGTTTCGTCATATTTCGTCACACTCGTCCAAATTACATCAAGATGGTTTTAACGATTCTGAGACAGGTTTTAGTCTTTAGCCTATTCTAATTTCTAACACTGATTCAGTCACTGTGATCATTTACGGTAGGTATAGTCCTGTGCCCTGTATTCTTTCAGTATTGCCTTATCTTGTCATGCCTTGTCTTGCCGAATGAAGTCAACTAGGCTAGCGTACTGACAAAATCAATGAAAACATGTACGACGAAAACACATGGTTTTATTGATCTGAGTCGAGACTGTGACATTATGTAACCTGTACCAATCATAAATAAATAAATAAATAAATAAATAAATAAATAAATAAATAACTGAGGTGAAGTTCGCTTTCTTTTCCAACTTTGATTCATATGTTGCAAACAGCTTGGCGTCACGAACGACTACCAGGTGATACACACCTATGACTAACTATATTGCTTTAGAAAGGCTATATTCTTTACAAGAGATGAATAAGTATCCAGTCAATATTCACTCCGGAATCATATCATTGTGTCATTGTATCCTTCTAGCTGTCTTTCTCTGAGCAATGGGATATGTTAATCACAAGTCAAGTAGTCTGACTGACATGCCCAGGGTTTGCACTTGGGTTGACCCTATTGCAATCCCGTTTCTCTCTAGCCGAATAGGTACTTTAAAACAACTTTTTTTCCTTTTCTGTTCTAAAAATCCGTGGAGTGTAATAGTTTAGGCTTGAGGCTATTCCAATTACAAGAAATAATTGTGATAATCATGATATCTTCCTACTTTCATAACCGATATTTTCTGGCCCATTCTTTTCAATGGGGAAATAGCTTCAGCGTATTTCAGATGACAGAAGCAATGACCACAAGTACACTAGGTTAAGTGAAATTATATTTTCCCTCGGCAAAATCCAAAAAAATATTACCATTTAATGGCAATATTTTCTTCTCCAACATTTTAGCAGTGTTCAAAGTCAGTGTACTATGTTCGGCCCAGTTGATTAGTCGAAAATATTTTAATATCAGGGAAATTCTCTAGTTGCGTGTCTCGGAAGCGTAAATGGCTATCAATATCCATTATTCCTAGATATTGTTGATCGTTCAAATACCCATTATTGGGAAGATTGTGCCTCTAGGTTTAGGTGAAAAGCAAGATAGTTGATCAATGAGGATAACACCTTTGCTTATGAAGAGTGTAAAAGCGTCAATATCCATGATATATGTATTAGAAAAACACCGCTTTACCGTTAACCTCAGTGAAATCAATTTTGATGTTCTACAATCAATTTCTAAAGTGCCACATTATTCAAAATCGGCATTTGGAGAGATATTTGAACTAACGTGCATGTTTAATTGACCCAGTCATAGTCCTAGATTTACATTTAGGTGCCCAGGTCGATTGCACGGTAGATATTGTTGTAGACGGTGTCATAGACTCGCGAAGAGAGAGAGAGAGAGAGAGAGAGAGAGAGAGAGAGAGAGAGAGAGAGAGAGAGAGAGAGAGAGAGAGAGAGAGAGAGAGGAATGTCGGCGTTGGAAAGAATAACATCGTAGCTACATACTTGTTTTTAAAGTTCAAATGCATTAAAATTACGCTGGCTGACATTTACTGGGGTGCACTAATCGATAGGACCGTGCTCAGGGGCCTCTGCCATGATTAGTCGCTTGAACTTTTAATTGAGAAAATAACTCTTCGATATGCGCAGGCCAAATTTGTCAGGCAATTTGGTAATGTGAGTTTTTATGGTTGACATACTGCCTGGTGGGTGAACCGTGCTGAATTGCCGACTCAATGACAGCAGAGAAAGTACAGTATGCCTCAGTAAATCTCTTAGGAAGACACAAAACTGCAACTTAACCTACATTGGTTAACTAGTGATCACTCAGGAAGAAGCGATCTATCATGGAGCTAGAAACGGCTCCATGCGATCTATGCAATTCTTGTGGTACAAATGGTAGTGTAATCTTTCTCCATGGAGCTATCAGTTTCTATCTCTATGCTTTATCATATGGTTCACAATGAGCTTGATTAAGAGATTAATACTTATACAAAGTAATTGTTTGCATATTAAACATCTCATTTTTATGTTGAATTCATTTTCCTACTTATTTTTAGGTTAATACCTCGTTTGCATATTTGTTTCTATTTACGGGAATACAATTCAATGCCAAGAGCTCTTTTTCCATACGGCCGTTGTGAGACCAAGTTGTCCGATTCACAATGCTCGGTTCTGTGCTTGTCAAGCATTGCGCGTCATAAACGAGAAATTCACATCTACATAGTCCATGGAGGTCATTTTTACAGTTCAATAATGGTCGAGGAAGGGACCGAAATTTCAACAAATTCGACAAAATAACATTTTGGACAGGTTATTGATTGACAATGCCAATTTGCATATCACAAGTACTAATTTGCATATCAGCAAACGTTTGGCATTTCAGCATAGAGAACCAAGTCAATTGAATTTCTACGATGGACAGCACCAAAGTTCACTTTTTCGGTTAAATTTGTTGGCCCCGATGATTCTTTCCGTCAACAATTTCAAGGACGCGGATTCCTACCCATTTGACTGTTTTGTTCTCTTATGGTTGAAGACAATATCTCACGTCTACATGACACGAATGCCATTCGAAAGCGCGTCAATCTCATTTTAAAATATACATCGACTGTATGAGGTAGAATTTCACGCCTATCGTGCGAGGGTGTTGTTGTGATGTAATGTAACATTACCTCACATCATTTATATATTTAACGAGAGAGTTAAGGTAAAATTCCCCTTTTAAACAGTCGTACATCATTCATTTATCGGCATTGTTTTCCATTTATACGGCCTGACAGATGCAATTTTACTGCGGTGTCTTTTGAAACGCAATCTCAGATTTCAGTCCTTAGGCATGCTACATCTATTAGTTAATGACGCCTGTCCGGTGTGGCCCCCTGGCATCAAGACGAGTTGTCATTCGATAGAACTGATTTCGCAACCGTTTATGTAATCTATGTCACGAATACATGGTATTGCTATACCAGTGGGAAAGTGTGACAGTGTTAGGCTAGCCGAACTAAGACCCACAAACGTGTTCTGGCACACATGTACAGTTTCAAGATAGACGGACGGTGACAAAAAGCCGATGAAGGTTACAGCGACGGAAAGTCCGATCACTTCGCCAATATGCCTGAAATAACATAGACCATTCGTGCAAAATGACATTAAGATATTTTTGTTGCACCGTTCGTCAATGAATCACTCAACCCAGCACAGGTGTGAATTGCTTCTTGGAGTATGCTTTGCAATTGATGCGACCAATTAAACAAATTCTCAACTGTTCATTATCCAATATTCCTAGAAAGTCACTCTCTCGTTGAACAACCCATCCAGCATACTCTCCTTCGTCAAAACGCACGGTTAACATTTATTATTTGTTATCAGAGTTTGTTAAAGCATCCGCAAATGACAGTCAATAGTCACGACAATGTTGGTGTACATATACTGTGTTGTATCTATCACAGTGACCTTTATAAACCGTTCGAAGCATTACGTTTAAGAGTTGATGAAGCATTCGAATTCCGAGTATTTACTCGTATACAATTAATTTTGTTCCATCAGAAAATCTGCATTGTCAATGCAGCTATGAATGACAGGTCTATTTCCATTTTCCTGGATATCTCCAAGACTTAGATTAGACAACCTTAAAATTATAATACCTTGGCCTGGCAGGGATCCCCTGTCATAGCGGCATAGCGGCAAGAGAGTTCAGCGAGAATCACTCTTGTCTAACAGTAGCCGCCTTTTCCCAGCGTCATGTTTTTGAATCCCTCCAGGGCGTTGACCTTTCAAAATCACGACATCCTCAAAGTTTCAAGGAAGAGCCAGTTTATACAGACTACAAAAATTGATTGCCTCTACATCATACCCATCGCTCACAAATCCTTTGTTAGATAGAAGTAGAATCCCTCGCCATGCGGCGTATCGGTTCCCCGATCTAAAGGGCCTGATCCTTTATACTGCTGAAGGGTCGATAATTTACCACCCTAAGTTAGTTTGCGAACTTTACTTCGACATATTTGTCATAAAACTCTAGCATTTGAAGACACACAATCTGTTCCACAAAACTTACTTCCCGTTATTTTCTGAAAAGTGTGAAAGTGTAACTTACTAATATACAGCTTATTTAATTTTTGCCTAACAACCATTTGTCTCACAATGCCGACTCCTCCATGACCTGAATGAATCTTCTATTCTGTTCCTTTCCAAGAAACCGTGACTCACCAAAGCATCTATCTATCTATCTATCTATCTATCTATCTATCTATCTATCTATCTATCTATCTATCTATCTATCTATCTATCTATCTATCTATCTATCTCTCTCTCTATCTCTCTCTCTCTCTCTCTATATATATATATATATATAAATGTATTTATGTATGTATGTATTATATCTTCGTCTTCTGTTTGCCTGTTTGTTCGTGATCAACGTCCTGTCATTCTTCCTTGTTAGGCCGACCCAGGCGCCGCGATACGCAATCTGATGAGCCACATCGGCACACCACCAACGAAGATAATGATTTTTGGCAGCGCCATGTCGAAGGAGGACATTGCCCTGGCGGAGACGGCTAAATGGTGGAACCTAGTTCAGGTGAGAAATGAACCATGATGTCTGCAAAGGGAGGGACCTGAACCTTGATGATCATTGTGAATCTAAAGCTATTTTTCCTGCGTTGAAATCCCGCAATGATACATTTCGTAAATGGTTAACTCGCCTCGAAACTGGAATACTTAAAACTTTTGCTCAAACTTCCCACGAGAAAAATTTATACTATTTCCTTTCGAAATCAAAAAAAAATTACTAGTCACCGTGAAAAATTTTGTATAGAGAAACATATCACCGCAATCAAACTGCCGTGCATCTCTGTTGACTATACAGGGAAAAATAGTTTTATTTATTTCACAATACTAGGTCGGTTGAAATTTCATTGAGCACGAGCTTCAAAAGTGGTCCCCACGGGTGGTAAACCAAAAACAAAACGCATTGTACGAGTTTTAGAATCCGAATATCTGTCCCGGGGTGCATCCTGCCCTTATTTGCTTACATTCACATGTGAATTTGTAGTAAGGTTTTTTACAACATAGACCACGGACAAGCAGAGTACTCATAGACACTTATTGATTTTTTATTCTTTTTTCAATTTGTTAAAGGGAATTTAATTTCTTGTCTGTTGCATATTCAATCTTTTACAACTGTTTGTATATTAGAAAAATTAACATATATTAGCTAATGTTTTTTAATAATTCTGAAACATACCAGTAAAATAAACCTCTGCCAAAACTTCAAGGAAGCAACTGGGTAAATTTCATATATCGTGCAGACAAAGGTGAATTGTAAGTGTGATATTTTGGAAATGAGGTTTGATCCGGAAGACTGTAGACAAAAGTTCGTGAAAGGCAGACAAGTGAAGATGACCACACAAACAAAGAGAAACAGACTAGAAACGGGTATTGTTCAAGGTGTGAAGCGGTTGCGTAATCACCTCCATGTACGCCTTCTCTAAGGTAGCTCTCGACTTTGTTTTCCGAAGAGTGCCGAACATGAAGCCTTCGCTAGTTTCCGGATTTTCGCCAATTTTTCAGCGAAAGTATGTTAGGCAAAGTTCGTATTGTTGTTTGTGTAGTGCTAAGCGGAATTGGCGTGCTGGCGTAAATGGGGAAAAGTTTGAGCTTCTCGGGGAGGTGAGTTTTATCATTTTAAAAATTCCTCTCACATTTTTATGAATATGTAATAATTGTGTTTTACACAAATTTTGAAAGTCTGCTATCGATACTGTCCGATTTTACTCAATGGTTTACGGTCAATCATATCGTCTTCTACAAGTTCGTCATAGGAGGAAGTGTTTATGAAACTACTGGCGTCTTACATTTTGATTTGCGTGAAGCAGTGTTTCTGCCTTAAAAGCACACAAAGTAAACATGGTTGCTACGTGACAGGCACCACGACGCCATCGACTCTGGGAAATATCGTCCTACTTTTCGCATAATCTCGTGCAATAATCAACCACACACGAAATTTCCGAAAAGTCTGACAAATGTGGAGCTCATTTTAATTTGAAAAGGCCATAATTTATCGAGACGACCATGACATTAAATGGCGTGCCGCGTTTCCAGTGTGTGTTTCTCTTTGTCTGTGGTAACACACAGCCCTGGCATGCAGAACTATTCGTTCCCTGATCAGCTATTAACATAATTCGGCTCCTTAATACCGTGGCCAAAAATGACACTAAACCTCTTCAGTTTGTAATTTCGTCGTTGTGTTTTGATCTGCGCTCTTCAGTTTGTCATTGACCTGCGTCGTTCTGTATGAGCTGCACTCTTCAAATTGTAATTTCCTCGTTCTGTCAAGGGCACTCTGATGTTCTGAATTGATAGTCTAAACAAACTATTGTATGATAATACGAACTTTGATGTTAACATAACTTTGTAAGACAATTGATAACTGACTAACACTATTTTTGTACATCCATGCACCGAACAACGTTCACGTACATATGCGTACGTACGCTCGCGCGACCTGCGCTCTGTCGTCTCACATACACACATTGGGCTGCCAATACCTTGATGGCATTCTTTATATTCCACTCACGCGTTTCTATACCACACGGCTTCAAAATGTATAGAGTCGGTGAAAGTAAGTACATCGGGTAACTGAAACCACATGATTTATTTCCTCGGCGTGATCATCATTCTCACGCTCAGTAGTGACTTTAATTAACCTGCGGTGCGTCAAACCGATGATTCAGTATTGATTGCTCTCAATATAAATATTATTCTAATTTGCATCACAACAGCAGACTCCGGTAATTCATCTCAAATTTTGTTTCATCTTGTCCTTTTTACTTCTTGATCAGAGATCCAACAATACACTCATCAAGCTCTTTGCGATTACGATCATTACGACAGGCTGTCACATGGTTTAAATTAAAATATATTTATAACCGAGAAGATGGCAGACATTTCATTAGTTCGAGTAGCTGTATGTCTCCAGAGTTTCAACACACCATATTACTACTTAAGGTAGTATGCGCCTTGTAAGTGAAGGACTTAGGCCTAAACATTTGCTAAAACTTTCCTCAATGAATCTTCATCCGTACTCTCACCAAATCAAAAATCAAAATCACGGGCCATAGTGCAACTTTTGGTACTAGAGAAACAAATTACTTGATATTTACCGATATTTAAAATTTAAATTGGCCGCAAACACTGCTTACTCTATGGGGACAAATAAATTTTCGATTTTCGAAAAAATAAACTGAAAATGTTTGCTACCTCAAGAGTTTAAAATTAGTACCAACAAGTGGTAGATCAGAAAGCATTGTAAAAATTTGGGAGTCAAAATATCATTCTGTCCCCGAGGGGCATTCTATCTTAACCACTGTCGCTTTGAATCTATGAAATATCATGAAGTGAAGAACTTAAAATTTGCTTACAATTACCCTCTCAAACGTCCGAAAAAGGTAGCCTGTTTTTTGTATTTGACATGAATTTCTCTGACGATATAACAGAGAATATATATCTAACGTTTCCGAGGCTGGACAGCAGACGACAGTTTAGGGTTGCATGATTGCATGGCTGTCATCGCGTGCATGTTCATAGAGCAGCCATACACTGCAATCACATATTGACGCGTCGTGACGTGGAACGTAAAATATCAGTCTGATACGGCACGTTATACGTCATCAATTGTTGTTTATTTCCGATTTTGATGTTATGATGTTCATCTTGCATTCAATCAAAATTTACCGATATAAAACGAAACATATTACTAGTACATATGAATTTAACGTTCCTTTATTTCAGATCTAAAGAGAGTTACAGGACAGGTTGTTGTAGAAAATTAAAAGTTGATGTTTACAATCTGTGGTATTTCGCGCTACTTCGTCGTTCCTGTTCACGTCATCCAAGTTTCAGCAAGAGTTATTAAAGTGAATTCAAACTTACAATATTGTCCGTGTAATAATTATCCACCAGAACACAGGGACGGTGACCAGAATTAGTAAATTGGCTCCATTCCTTTTCTGAACTGCGGTAAATTGTGCTGAAATAATCCTGTTTAGACCGTATACACTCGACACGATGCGATCGACGACTTGATCAGCTGTTGTAAACAAACATGTATCAATGCGCTCAGACCGGCGGCAGAATATAAAAACATAGTCCCTTCGAAAGACTGACAAAAACTAATAAAATTTCTTTATTTTTAATTACCTTTTACATAAATATACGGTCATGGGCATATGATAAATCGGTTATCCCACGATATCAGCGCTTGGTTGGGACGTATTGCCACTCGTGAGGGTGCGCGCCGCATCACACTCGTCTTCGACTCGTGTGATGCGGCTCGCGCCCTCACTCGTGGCAATACGTCCCAACCAAGCGCTGATATCGTGGTATAACCTCATATTATCCACCACACTTCGAATACGCGCTACGCGCTGATAAGAACTCTGTACTGCCTTGTGTAAAAACCTTTGAAGTGTGCCTGACTTCGCAGGTGTCCTCAAGCTAAATGCGCAGTAAGATATGGGTTAAACTCGAGGCTGACAACATCCACCGCTTAATGGGACGCTGTTGTGGTCACATGGATATCTTTTTTAAGTGCAGTCATAACATCAACGTGTACATCCATATACAAAATCGCCCCATGAAATGCTTTAGGGGGATGCTGGAAGATGCAAAATCATACTTAAAGATACAGATAACAATAGTTACACAAAAAGTACCCAAAAAACAGCTGTTATGTTATGTCTACTTGAAAGCTTTCATGTATTTGACAGCTCTAAAATATCACCCCACTTTTTAACATGTTTATATAATTTATCAGAACTAGTAGCTATACACCTTTCTGTTTTATGAATATCACTCATACAAGTTTTAAAGTTTACAATACTCGGTTTTTTAGTTTGACATCACTAATATAGATGAAACGTTCAGCAACAAGCAACATAAAATTGAATAATTCGATGAAGGAGCTATCACTAGAGAGTATCTGTTCCAAAGTTAGCATAGCATCCAGATGAAAATAATCACCGCCCGGTCGCCAAAGCGTACATACGCATACTGCGTGAACGTTGTTCCGTGTTTGCAACAATAGAATGCTGTTCATGTGGCCACTTGCATTGTGACGTTTATGCACCACAGCCCGACCAAGATACGTTCTGTCATTGGCATTCTGAACGGCATTCACTTATCAATCTTCTTACAAAGTTATATCAACATCAAAGGTCGTATTATCATACATTAGCTTATTTAGACTATCAATTCAGAACAATAGAGTTCCCGTGACCGAACGAGGAAATTACAATCTGAAGGGTGCAGATCAAACGTCAAAATTCAAGTGGCCACATCGATAGCATTCTTTTCTTGCCAACAGGGAACAATGTTCACGTATGTACGCGTACGTACGCTCGCGCGACCTGCACTCTGTCATTTCACATATACACATTGACTGCCAATGCCTTAATGGCATTCTTTATATTTCACTCACACATTTCCATACCACACGGCTTCAAAACGTTTAGAGTCGGTAAAAGTAAGTAAATCGGGTAACTGGAACCACATGATTTATTTCCTCGGCGTAATCATCATTCTAGCGCTCAGTAGTCTCTTTAATTAACCTGCGTGCGTTAAACCGATGATTCAGTATTGATTGCTCTCAATATAAATTTTATTCTAATTTGCATCACAACAGCAGACTCCGGTAATTCATCTCAAATTTTGTTTCATCTTGTCCTTTTTACTTCTTGATCAGAGATCCAACAATACACTCATCAAGCTCTTTGCGATTACGATCATTACGACAGGCTGTCACATGGTTTAAATTAAAATATATTTATAACAAAGAAGATGGCAAACATTTCATTAGTTCGAGTAGCTGTATGTCTCCAGAGTTTCAACACACACCATATTACTACTTAAGGTAGTATGCGCCTCGTAAGTGAAGGACTTAGGCCTAAACATTTGCTAAAACTTTCCTCAATGAATCTTCATCCGTACTCTCACCAAATCAAAAATAAAAATCACAGGCCATAGTGCAAAGTTTGGTACTAGAGAAACACATTTACTTGATATTTACCTATATTTTAAATGTAAATTGGCCGCAAACACTGTTTACTCTATGGGGACAAATAAATTTTCGATTTCCGAAAAATAAACTGGAAATGTTTGTTACCTCAAGAGTTTAAAATTGGTACCAACAAGTGGTAGATCAGAAAGCATTGTAAAAATTTGGGAGTCAAAATATCTGTCCCGGAGGGGCATTCTACCTTAACCACTGTCGCTTTGAATCTAATGAAATATCATGAAGTAAAGTACTTAAAGTTTGTCTACTATTACCCTCTCAAACGTCCGGAAGAGGTAGCCTATTTTTTAAACATTAGACATGAAACTCACTGACAATATTACCGAGAATATGTATCTAACGTTTCCGAGGCTGGAGAGCAGACGACAGTTTAGGGGTGCTTAATTGCATGGCTGTCATCGCGTGCATGTTCATAGAGCAGCCATACACTGCAATCATAGCGACACTATACTTGTCATTATCCGCCGCACTTCGAATACGCGCTACGCGCTGATAAGAACTCTGCCTTGTGTAAAAACCTTTGAAGTGTGCCTGACTTCACAGGTGTCCTCAAGCTAAATGCGCAGTAAGATATGGGTTAAACGCGAGTCTGACAACATCCAACGCTTAATAGGACGCTGTTGTGGTCACATGGATATCTTTTTTTAGTGCAGTCATAACATCAACGTGTACATCCACATACAAAATCGCCCAATGAAATGTTTTAGGGGGATGCTTGAAGATGGAAAATCATACTTTAAGATACAGATAACAATAGTTACACAAAAAGTACCAAAAAACAGCTGTTATGTTCTGTCTACTTTTAAGCTTTCATGTGTTTGACAGCTCTAAAATATCACCCCATTTTTTGACATGTTTGTCTAATTTATCATAACAAGAAATATACCTTTCTTTTTTATAAATATCACTCATAAAAGTTTTAAAGTTTACAATACTAGTTTTTTAGTTTGACATCACAAACATAGATGAAACGTTCAGCAAACAAGCAACATAAAATTGAATAATTCGGTGAAGGAGCTACCACTAGAAAGTATCTGTTCCAAATTGAGCATAGCATCCAGATGAAAATAATCACCTCTAGGTCGCCTTAGCGTACATACGCATACTGCGTGGACGTTGTTCCGTGTTAGCAACGATAGAATGCTGTTGATGTGGCTACTTGCATTGTGACGTTTATGCACCACAGCCCGACCAAGTTACGTTCTGTCATTGGCATTCTGAACGGCATTCACTGTCAATCCTCTTACAAAGTTAGGGACCGTTCAGTTTTTACGGCCGGGGGGGTGGGGGGGGCGCGGCAAAATCTTGTCGCCGGTGTTCAAAAAATGATGACCCCCCCTGCATTTTTCGCGAAAAAATGATGACCCCCCCATTGTCAGACGAAAAATTTGATGACCCCACCCCCCACTGAAAAATAACCAAAACCCATATGTCAAATTTACCCGCACGGTTTGGATTTGAACTCCGGTTTGAACTCCACTTTATTCGTGTAGCAGAGATACCAGTGTACAAACTTCTCAGCCACATCCATGCAAACGTCTGTTAATTAGGACGACTGTAAGGCAATTTTAACTTATTTCCATAGACAACTTATGTCCATGGACATTGTATAAAGTAAACTTTATTGGAGTGGTTCGCCAAAGGCAGCCCTCCGGTTAAGTGGGTCATGGGCCATTACGTAAAGTCAACTTTATTCTAGTGGGCAACCAAAGGTGGCCCACTGGTAAAAAGAGGGTCGATCATGGCCATTGCATGAAGTAAACTTTACTGAACAGGGCCGCTGAAGGCGTCCGGCCGTTAAGATGGTCATGGGGTATTACAATAAAGTCAATTTATTGTAGTGGGCCGCCGCAGGCAGCCCGCCGGTAAAGAGGGTCGATCATGGCCATTGCATGAAGTAAACCTAATTGGAGTGGGGCCGCCAAAGGCGCCTGCCCGCTAAGAGGGTCATGGTAATACATAAAGTATATTTATTGTATTGGGCCGCCAAAGGCTGCCCGCCGTTAAAGAGGGTCAATCAAGGCCATGGCATAAAGTGGACTTTATTGTAGGTATTATGTTTTTGAAAATGTGGTGACCCCCCCTTTCCTACCAGTGAAAAAGTGATGACCCCCCTTCTTGGATTCCAAAATTATGATAACCCCCCCCCTGGATTTTGCCGCCCCCCCCGGCCGTAAAAACTGAACGGTCCCTTATGTCAACATCAAAGTTCGTATTATCATACATTGGCTTATTGAGACTATCAATTCAGAACAACGGAGTGCCCTTGACAGAATGAGGAAATTACAACAATCTGAAGAGTGCAGATCAAACATAACGACGCAGGTCAAAACAGAAGGACGAAATTACAAACTGAATAGTGCAGATCAAAACACAACGTCGCTGGAAAAACAACGAGGAAACTACAAACAGAAGAGCACAGATCAAAACAGAACGACGTAGTTCAAACAGAAGGACGAAATCACAAAGGGAAGATTGCAGATCGAAACAGACCGACGAAATTACAAACTGAAGAGCGCAAATCAAAACAGAAAGACTCAGGTCAAAACAGAACAACAAAATTACAATCTGAAGAACGCAGGTCAAAACAGAACTGGGAAATTACATGTAGTCGACGTCGACTTTGTGATATTGCTTTGTTCGCTTTGAAGAGGCGGCTTTAATGTCATTTAAGCAGAATGCCGACTCTTAGGTTACTCCGAGTCAAAAGTTTGCCATTCGAAGTTTTAATACCTAAAGTTGGTTTATTAACGGATTCATTTTGCCCTCTCTCCAGACAAACTTCTGGTGATCAGATGAAGGAAAAGAATTTTCAAACATCTCTTGTCGAGTTCCGTTGATATATTTTGGTCAAAAACACAATACATGTATCTATATGACCAGCACTTTTTCCACATCAGAATCTATGCATTTCAAGAATAAAAAGATTATTTCTTGAAATTCTGTTCTTCTGGTATATCACAGTCCCTCTATCCTTATGGGTATAAATATGTTTGAGTGTTAGTTTGTTTGTTTCACGCCGTTATATCCGTTACTAGTCGGAAATGCGATGAAGTAGAGTGGTGTCTGATTATGATTACAAAAAAGAAATCTACACCTGGGGCAAATTATTCATTTACCTCGTTTGAAATCCGCTTTAATCGTGACGATGTCTTTCTTTCTTTCTTTCTTTAAGATCTTAGTATCTTAAATACTGGCAACACAAGAAGGCCTTTCGAACAAAGAACACAGCTCATTTTAAGAGGATTATAATGGAATAATAGGAAATGATTTATGAAGTTTGGAAGGGAAGATCATTTAATCGTAAATGTGTTTTTGCCGAGGCACCATTTTTTAAAGTGCACTGATATTTAATTAAAAAGGACAGAGTTTGACGTTGAAATACTGTTCTATTTCCTTTCAAGACAATGTTTTAGATTCAGAGTCTCCCTCTTGATCTACACAATAAGCTTACTAGTTGCATAATATATTCTGCTTTTGTTTTACATATTCATTAAAGTAGAACGCGCCTCGGGGACACAAATTCGGGCTTTCACATTGTATCAATTCTCTTCTGACCTACCACTTGTTGGGGCTCATTTTAAAGCTTTTGATTAAAGGAAAGTTTTCCCCATCTTAGTTTTTCGAAAATCGAAAATTTTTATTTTTCCCCATAGATTGAACACAGGGATGGCGGCCATTTTGAATTTCAAATATCGGGAAATCTTAGGTAATTTTTCTCTCTAGTACCAAAGTTTGCACGGTGACCCCTGATTTTTTATTCTTGCTTTAATAAGAGAAGGAAGTGTGAGCAAAATTTTTAGTCTTTCACTTTCGAGGCTCGAACTACCTTAACTGAATGATAACAAGATAAATGCGTTGATCTTTGAATAATATTTTCAACAGGTTGGACCAACGGCAACGTATGCGGATCTTTCCGAAAGGGCACGTTTCCCATTGTACTATCGGACTCGGATGGCGTCAACAACTTTCACGGAGGCTAAAATCGAATTAATGAAATACTTTGGTTGGAAACGCGCTGCGGTAGTTCACCAGGATCTGGCACTTTTCAACACAGTAAGCCTTTTGGTGTTCGTTTTGCTTAAAATATTACTGTACTTTTACTATTGAATAAAAAGAGTACATCTCTGATTTATGTTCAGATATTAAAGAGACCTGTACATAACAACAACACGATTGGAACTAATTTCAGATAATTGGATAGTGAACAAATGCCGGATTAATCTGCAAATGTAAGCTCATCTGTTTTTCTCTTTAAGCAATGTACTTATTTTTATGAGTAATTTGTAATAATGCAACATTCAGCTATAGGCATCCAACTCTTTTGAGAAATTTGAAAAAATATAATATCAAATTCTCCCTAATTAGTTCCAATCGTGTTCAACTATACAAGCCGCCATTGACGAGAAGTTCAAAACATGGTGATAACATCACGTTCGATGGTGAAACCTTTGTGGCTAAGCTTTCAAAAGCACGAGAAGTAATTGTTCAACCGATGACTCAATTCCATTTTATTATCAATACAAAGAGAGAGGGCTTAATCACGTATTTTTTTGCGCTGTGATGAGAAATGTAGGACTGTATACAATGGGAGATCAATGTTAGTGTGAAGCCATTTTGAAATCAAACGGAGGGTAACCGTTGTAAAGCGGTCCACTCTCGCTCTCACCCACCCCCAAAACTGACACTGCAACTTCAATTAACGCACGTTTTCTTTAACAGTCATTACAAAGGCAACATCGTACATTTTCTCTGCAGATCCCCATGTAATATAAAGAACACTAAGTGCTGTATGTAGGCTGTATTATTTTAATGTCTTATCTACACTAACTGTAAGGCATACTATGCCCAAATTTCGTTGACGTCAATTCTAAGTGCTATTGTAGTGCGTGTCGTGCCATAAAGGACCTTGAATATACCTCACTTGTATTTATTCCCCCCTACGAAACCATAAATAGCACCGCTAAATTTGTTTTCTTCGTTTGCATTAAATTCGACCTAATACCCTTTAACATATCAGACTACTTTTTACAGTACAAAAAATTTACTGAATTTAAGATGTTTTCATAGCAATGACGTATTGTAGCGGATTGACCTTATATGTAATGTTGGGCCATGTATTGGGCCATATTCATGCTTCTTCCCAACAGCGCAATCTTTCATGATGATGTTCTTTCTCCACCAGCCTGCACAACGTCTGGCCGAGGAACTACTGGCAGCGAATATGACATTGGTTACCATGGAAACATACAGCTTTAACGACCCAATGACTGCCGTCGCCAAGCGTCTCAAGGTTAGGACATTTGTTTTTCGCATGATATTTCGATTTAAGGTGGGGGACAACCCATGGACGTAGTGCAGGATAAGCTAATTCTACAGGTTTACATTTAGAAATGCAAAAAACAATTGTCATTTTCTTGAAGCTTTCACCAAAGACTTACTATGAAAAGTTACTGTGAAAATTATATTCAAAATAGTGCTGTCATCGTGCTAGATTTCAAGATAAAATACCAAGATTATTCCTTTCCACACAGAAAAACCTGCAAAAAAGCTGACTCAGTAGTTTTTCTCTGTGCTTTTGACAAATAGTATATGATCAATAGGTTAGCAACTCTCATTTTATGCGTACAATCTGACAGTAATTTGTAAAGGATTTTTTTTCGAACTATAAAATAGTAATACCTTTCGTCTAAATAAGCACACTACATGTTTAAGGGCTGGCATTTCGTCTTAAAGCAGCAGTGAAAATGCAAAAAATCAAGGTATATGGAAACCTTTCTCGGACTGATAGTTTTGAAGAAAGCTATTCTTGCAATAGTATTCGCCATCTTTAACCCTTTGAGTGCCGGAATTTTTCCCTGCAAAATTTTAATACAACGTTTTACCAGTTTTTGAGAATTTTTCTGTAATTTTTCGAATACTTTTGGACCAAATAGACATCACATTTCATTTGCTACAGTTTTACATCAAAATTTTGCAAAAATCTGAAAAAAATATTGACTAGAGTATATTTTATAGAGGTGACAAAAATTGACTTTGGCGCTCAAAGAGTTAAAACACCCAGCTGATATTTCATCGTCAGTATTACAATTGCACTAGAATGCAAATCTTAGCAACGATCCATTATGTCACCGACGCGAGTTTGAGCTCCATCTGGGACTTGTCCTGCTATGCCGGCTATAAGCTAAAATTTTGCAAATGGGGCGGTGTAAAATTTGAGCTGAAATGCAGCTCGTCAGAATTTGCAATACCATTAGTTATAGAATTTACGCATCTATTGAACAAAGTCGGAGCAGGCATCGCAGTGAAACATAAGAAGAACGGACCAATCACAGACAAGCTTTGCAGAGAACTTATGACCGCCCCTATGATTTACAACTGCAAACGCCAACTTAACATGAAAAGTAGAATTCTGCGTTCCCCTATTTGGATATCTCTCAGCAGGCAGCTCAGCAGACCCGCAAAATATCTTTTATGCTCTTCAGAAAGTTCTTCACGAACTCCCTGAATCCACAGAGAGGTGTGCACCGGGAATATACGATGCTGCCTTTGAAATCAAAATATTTGCGCCAGTGCACTTCGTCCTGGATCGCATTGTCCGTAAGGCTATCTTTGATTGGTCTACTCCTTTTTCATTTTGGGACCAATGGGAGAATTGCTTTAGCAGGAATGTAAATCCCACAACTAATAAAAGTGTATCTTCCGACGAGCCGCGGATCTGCGCTGTCCCACGTGCAGATCTGTCACTGCTGTCCCAATTCAAGACTGTTGTTCGGTAGTCTTGAAAAGTTTTCACGACATTCTCTATTCGCGCAGCTGAACCCTGCATGCAAAGAGGTGTTCACAAGATTTATTAATAGTATGATCTGTATGATATTAAATATTCAGAGGCGCTGCATGTTTGCACTGAAGAATTTTGAGGCTGCCCGGAGCTAGGGACTGGTCAGTTTCTTCGGCCGGGGGGGGGGCGTTGGATTCAGGGGGGTCACCCTGATTTTGACTTAAGTGATAGGGGGGTCACCATGTTTTTGAAATGTCCAATAGATGGGGTCAGTGTGTTTTTGAATTTTGACACAGGCTCATCATTGCCTAAAATGTATCGTGTCAGCCACAAATTTCATCATTCAGTTGCATTTTTCGGCGCGCCCTTCGGGCGCGTAACTTTGATAATTAGACATATCTTTCAGTACACAACCGACTTTAACATATCAGGCATACACATATCAGAGATATCTGTATGTTCAATATTTTTCAGCGTGCTCTTCGAGTGCATTACTTTAATATACAAGACATATATAGCAGAGATATCAGGATGTTTCAGATTTTTCGGTGCACCCTTCGGGCGCCATATTTTAATAAATCAGAGATATATGTCAGAGATATCTTGATGTTTGCTAAGTGAAAGTGTACCATTATGAAATCTGCATTTCATAAGAAAAGCATGACAAGTTCCAGATACTTTTCTGTTTTCTCTATGAGAATTCAGTATGAGAAAGCAACATGCATAAATATTTCACAATACATATTTATACAGTGACTTATTTTAGAGATAGAAAAATGACAAGATATCTTTCGTTCTCATCGATGCAACTATTTTCCTTTGTGTCTCAGGTTTTCTGTAGAAAGATGCTTTTTTATGACCAAAATAACAGTTAAAAAGGCAGTTTTCGTCATTATTAGCCGTGCTTTTATGGTTTCAATGTTACAAGAAAAGGTCATCTCAGATACTGCACACATCAGATTTGCCTAAAATACCTCTCTATGGCTCCTCAGGAGATTTAATTGGATGGCTGGCAAGTCTTAACACCCAATAATAATATATATATAATTTATGTCAACCTTTTGTTTTACCATTGTCGCGCAGGGGGGGGGGGGGTCACCCTGTTTTCGAAATTTGGAATAGGGGGGTCACCCTGTTTTCAAAATTTGGAATAAGGGGGGTCAGCCACTTTTTGACGTCGGCAAAAAATAATCCACCGCCCCCCCCCCCCCGGCCGAAGAAACTGACCAGTCCCCTATCTCGCAAGATTTTCAGGTTTTGTGGGTCCACTGTTATGTTTCATTGTCAAACCAATCTCTTAATTGTTTAAACAGGTGTGTAATTCATATATAACTAATTATGCTCATCTTCCGGGTCAGCCTTGCACGTGCAGAGGAACCGTGATTGCGATATAAAGACTTGATCGGGTTTCCTGCCACATTGCGCCGCTGGCTGCGGCGTGCTATTGAATGCGGAAAGTTAGGGCAACCGTTTTCAGTTCTTGAATTGAATCAAGACCAGAAATGACGGCATGGTGATATGAGAAAGTATCGTAACGAGAAATTTGACGATCCGGGGAGGGGAGGGGGACTATTTTCCAAGGACAATAGGCGGCAGTCCCATTTCGTTAGCTCGATCATCAATAATTTAGCCCACGCACCTGTCACCATTTGCGAGCACACCATAGCCTGTAGTTACACTAATTGACCAAAAAGACCACTTGATTTCCTTGAGTGTAATTTTGCATGCCGCTGCCCCAGCGAGCAGCAGCCCCTGAGGCATCCACATGATGCCGATAACATCATCAGTATTGTTTTGACAGGATTTGGACGCCAGAATAATATTCGTTTTCGGATTCGAGGAGCCGGTACTATATTGCGAGGTACGTTTATCGAAACTATTGATAATGTGATTCGGGATCCATAGCGAGTTTAACACGAACGTTGTTCTGGCGTTATTTCAATATGCCCTGCAAGCCTATGAAAGTGTAACTTGATTTCTGTAATTGTAAGGCCACCTTTTCCAGAACTAACTTGCTTAACGTGTCATTTGACTATGAATGACGAGGCTGTCAGTCAGTACCCTTACATTTATTGATGATACAGATATTGAGAGATGCTATTTGTGCTCATCAAGGCCCAATTCCATATTCAACGAGGCAGGAGGTGGAATCACCCTATTAAAATATAATTATAATTTTAACAAATGTTGAGATTGGACTTAGGAATGATAAATTTCTACTCCTAAATTGACAAACAAATTTTGTTTTTCAGCGATGAATTTCCTTTCGGTATCCCATTTAAATCGACTGCGTTAAGGAAATACGCATCTCGAAAGTGAAAGACTTAAAATTTTGCTGAGACTTTCTTCAATGAATCCTCCAACAATTCTCTTACAGAAGCGATAATGAAAATCATGGGTCGCCATACAAAGTCTGGTACCAGAGAAACAAATTACCTGGCAATTGTGGATATTTGCAATTCAAAATGACCGCCATCCCTATGTTAACTCTATGAGGGACCATACCGAATTTCGAAAAACTAAAACGGTATTATTTTTTTACTACAAGAGCTTTAAAATGAGCCCTCCACAAGTGATAGTTCAGAAAAGAATTGTAAACGCTTGAGAGTCTGAATATCTGTCTTCGGGGCGCACCATCCCTTAAGTACTAGTCACAACATTTCAATGTTACATGTTCCAGTTGTACAGGATAGGTATGCACGGGCCTCGATACGTCTATATTTGGGAGCTATTCAGGCACAAGATTTACGCGGATCTCCAAGTAGAATGCACGGATGAAGAGATGGCAATAATCACTGAAGGAACTTTTACAGTCGAGCAGTCCTTCATTCGACATGACGCTATTAGAACAGTTTCTGGATTGGTAAGCAATTTCTCGTGTTGGTATCTGCACTTGGACATTTTCTAAATTAATAGCATGTACCTCCGACATGTTTTTGCATTTTGTCGCTCAGTGCTTCGCTCGGTTACTTTGGTTTACGATGGTTTCGTTGACTTCGACAGTTGACAGTCGGGGGATGGTCCAGGCGTAAAAGATGACTCCTCAGGTATGCACAAGCGGGGTTTGTCATTATTAAAACGTGACCGATCTGACATGTTTACTG
Organism: Ptychodera flava; assembly: GCF_041260155.1. Taxonomy (NCBI): domain Eukaryota; kingdom Metazoa; phylum Hemichordata; class Enteropneusta; family Ptychoderidae; genus Ptychodera; species Ptychodera flava. Next base: position 16,235,525 of record NC_091941.1, read on the forward strand.
ATGTGGTTTTTCAGAATTCCGTAAACACCCTTCGGTGACCATCAAATGAAACCCTACTCCACCAGTTATGAACTTAATGCATTCCTCTCACAGACTGGCGATGAGTACAAGGCACAATACGAAAACATCTCGTCTTCTCTCGGTTACCGTGAATCGTCTTACCACTCCACGGCGTACGACGCCATGTGGGCCATTGCTATCGCCTTGAATCAGTCGAGGCAAAACTTGCCGGCTAACAAGACGTTGGAAGACTTTTCATACGAAGATTCGAGCATCGCTGATGTGATAGCCGAATCCCTGGACACGTTGGAATTCGAAGGAGTTTCTGTAAGTAAAATATATTATCCTATGAAAGGGGCAATATGTCTTACAGCTTATTGTTCTGTGAACCTTTCGACCATGTAGGGAAAGTATAAAGGTACAAAGTCGCTATTATTTCTGTCATTTTTATTTCAAATAAATAATTTTATGTTGCTGTGCTTACTGAAACATGTTGATTGCCTTTCATCAGAGCTCCGCTAACACCTTGCGTATACAAATAATATGTGGATATTCAAAATTAATGTAGATGTAGATATAACAATTTCTGTCTGTACCATAAATTATATTTGTCATCGAAGCATTTATTGTAAACTGCTATCTATATAGATAGATGACGGCGGGAGTTTACATCTGACGACTGACAATTTAACATATCAATGAGCAGAACCACGTGAACAGATGAACAGTTGCTCATATTAAAAGGAAACGAATAACGCAATGTCATGAAATGGTGACTATGTCCCTTTAAAGAGAAGTTCCATACTCTCTCTCTCTCTCTCTCTCTCTCTCTCTCTCTCTCTCTCTCTCTCTCTCTCCTCTCTCTCTCTCTCTCTCTCTCTCTCTCTCTCTCTCTCTCTCTCACACACACACACACACACACACACACACACACGCACGCACACAACGGCTGGGATAAGTAATGGTATCGGACTATGTGCGCGCACGATAAGGAACAAATACAAGCATCATTTTACAAGCTTGAATAAAACGCTTAATAAATCACCCAGCCATTTCACCGGCTAAATGTTTTATTTAATCTTGGCATAGCATTTTCTGTCTGATTACAGGGACCTGTTAAGTTTACGGAGACCGGCGATCGCCACGGTAGAGCGCTTATCATGCGAGTAGGAAAAGGTAGGTATTTACTTCAATTTCTGTCGATGTTGAGCAGAACACGAACGCCCCGAACAGGTCAAGGTGTACGTTACACTCCAAGAGAGAACAGAATACCAGTACACTAGGAAGTTTCTTTGTATTTGTCACAAGTTAAACACAACCGCCGATTGGCGTATGAAACTGGTCATAAGTTAAAGACATTAAATACTACCAGCAATGAACGATAGCACGGAACTGTACTGTTATACTCTCAAACAAGCACTGTTACCCTTATTTTTTATTGACGTTAATGTATTCAAATACAAAAATATGTTAGAATTGAAATCAGCTTCTAACAAACCATTTTTGTTCGAATTTCATTTATTCTTTTGCTAGAATTCGAGATAGCACCAATAGGTTACTATGATTATAGGAGCAGGCAGTTCGAGTGGATTGAAGCAGTAGCATGGGAAGGTTAGTAATGGCTTTCTTTTTTGCTCATGTGTTCACACACGTGGGCATATGTCGCAGCGATGTCTGTCTGTCTGTCTGTCTGTCTGTTGGTCCGATATCTCAAAAACGGCTGATCAGATCAGAATCAAATCTGGTACATAGATTCAGTTAGCAAATGGCAAGAACTGATTAGTTTTTGGTGGGTGTGGCTTGCATACTTTTTGCTCACTTGCATAATTAATGATTTTAGAAAAAATTGATATACATTAAAAACAACAACACACAATTTGATGAGATTTGTCACAAATGTTGATAACACCAAAATGTATCAGCAATGGGAACCATTAAGGGGTGACATGAAAGATAGTTGCTAATTTGCATATTTAACGAACTTTCCTAATTAGGGATATATATCTGATTTGACTTGATCAAAATTGACCAAACTTGGTATGTTTATTGAAGATGCTATGATTTAACATTATTGAAAGTCATTAAGCATTTTAACTTCAGCCAATTCCTAATTTGCATATTTAATGAACTTTGCTAATTAGGGATATATATTTGAATTGACTGGACCAAAGAAGTTGAAACTTGCTGTATACATTAAAGATACTATGATACAACATTATTGAAAGTCATCAAGCAGTTTTACTTCAGCCAATTCAAAATTTGCATATTTAATGAACTTTCCTGTAGTTGTTGAAACTTGCTGTATACATCAAAGATACTGTGATATAACATTATTGAAAGTCAAAAGACATTTTTACTTCAGCCAATTCCTAATTTGCATATTAAATGAATTTTCATAATTAGGGATATATATCTGAATAACTTGATCAAAATTGATGACACTTGCTATGTACATTAAAGACACTATAATACAATATTATTGAAAGTCATTAATTTGCATATTTAATGAACTTTCCTAATTAGGGATATATATCTGAACTGACTTGACCAAAGTTGACAAAACTTGCTACATGTATTGGAGATACTATGATACAACATTATTGAAAATCAACAAGCATTTTGAATTCAGCCAATTCCTAATTTACATATTGAATGAACTTTGCTAATTAGGGATATATATCTGATTTGACTGGACCAAAGTTGATGAAACTTGCTATATACATTAAAGATACTATGATACAACGTTATTGAAAGTCATCAAGCATTTTTTCTTCAGCCAATTTCTAATTTGCATTTTCAATGATATTTTCTAATTAGGGATATATACTGGGATTTATTTGATCAAAGTTGGCAAAACATGCTATGTACATTGATGATTATACCAGGTTAAAACAATATCGAAAGTCATTTCACATTTTCATGTCAGCTAATTTATAATTTGCATATCTAATGAGCTTTCACAGTTTGGCATATATGGCTTGAAGGACTTGGCTAAAGGTAATTACACTTGCTATATAAAGTGGTGGTACAATGACAGCAGTCAAAAAACTTTAATATTTTTATTTCAGCTAATTACATATTTGTATACTTCATGATCTTTTAGAGTTAATCGGCGGTGAATATTGTTCATTATGTTGATCATAATACTTTCGATGAAGTTGCAAACATGTGGCAAAGGTTCAAATTTACACATAACTGCAATAATAATGAAACACGTGAGCATTTTCAGTTCATATCTGGTTTTATAATGGTGGATGTCTGTCGTCTTTTTTTTCCTTTTCATGCTTTTCAACAGTTTAAATGTTAGCTGTGTTGACAGGTACGACTTTAAGTGAGGTCGTTAATCTGCAATTAGTGCCGACAGGAACAATTTTGGTATTCTAAGTCCTAATATTTTCCCGTGCAACGTGTTCGTTATAAACATACGAAAATCTCAGCGTGCCGTCTTTTCCCTGCGGTAATGCTTTTAAAATTACAATGCAATGACCTATGAGTTTTTGACTCGTTATCGCAAGTTTCGGGGGAAAAACGAAAACAAACGCGCTTCTAGCAAGGAGTCGTGTAATATTATGGTGAGGCAAACGACTGCTCGGAGACCTTGTTATAGATTTGCAAAGGCCATGGGACTGTATTGCACCTATTGACTGCAATGGCACAGCAAATGAGATTTGTCTCGATGAAAAGCTGGATGGAAAGTGACACTGTCTCGGGGGAAAGTATCTCGCACAGTGCTCGATGCAGGATCACGCAGAGCAAAGGAAACAGGCAGCGTATAATCATGTAGGAGCGTGAAAACTGACATCGGGAGAGAATTCTATCTAACGTCTACTCGATAGTTACTCCCCGAGGGAATCAAAACTACGCAAGATTTACAACGTAAAAACAGTGAACTTGAGCTGCACGGCTGCGTGGAAACAATTGCCGTTATTGTCAAATGACACAAAAAAGGTCGTTAGGCACAAAAAAGCGCAACCAACGATGAATGTAGTTCTGATGCCGCAACAAGTCCTACTTCAGAACCAAAACAAACATTATTTATCGAATTTCAAATCCATCTAAAAAGAGATTAAAATGGTACTTCCCAACCACATAAATGATAGTGAAGATTTAGGGGTAGTTTAGATCTGTCTAACTGATGATTGCAAGATGCATGAAACTTAAGTAACAATATTATGACTTTGTACTTAAAAGTGATTTGTGTTATCATTTATAAAGTTCTGTTTTTAGCAACGAGCACGATAATTTCGCACGGGGACACCTGTGAACTTTGATATATGATCCAGCCATAACTGATTTTACTTTTGAGTAAAAGCTATCTTGCAATGTTTATTAATAACACTATGCATTTTTACCCACTCAATAAGATGGCAAGATACCAGTTGATAAAGGAGCGGTAGAAATAAGATCAATGAGATTGGAGCCAGCCTTGTACTACGCAGCTGTCGTGATCGTGGCCTGTGTGATGGCACTGTCGCTGTACTTCCTTACGTATAATGTGCTTTACCGGAATAGACGGTGAGCTATTTTTGTCGCATGACGTTAAACATAAAAATGCTGACTGATAGGGCACGTACTAGTCTTGTACCTGTAAAAGTTTTACTTTTGGTTCTGGAAATCAAAACAGTGTATCTGCGTAATGGCAATTTTCAATCTTCATCCGGAAGTATGAGGCCACACGCATAAAACAATAACATGCTCAAGTTACTAAGGAGGCATTGCTCGATTTTCAGCTCAGTGTGAACGTGGATTCTTGTCGTTTTGAGGGCGCACTTCTTAATCGTGTGCCTCGATCGCGTGTAGGCTCGTTCACACTCTGGAGATAGAAAGCGATTGTTTGGGTACAGGTCCAGATTGCTATTGTGTTGTTTGCTTTGTTTTCCGACCTACCTACATGCGATGAACATGAGTAATATTTCTTGACGATTTAGCCATATATTATGTTACCCATCATTGTACCTGCACAATGTGATTCTTATCTCATACAATCGAGTCGTGTTATTAAGAGGAATTGCATGCGCGTCATGCTAAGAAGACAGCAGTGTCACGTACCTATATGCACTAACTGGTAGTGCTCCTCTTTCGGAGCAATGGCAAACGAATGTAGTCATTAAGCGGCCGCTAGGTGGCGCAACGGCAATGTTTGGGCGTACAACCATAGGGACCAAGCAGAGAGAGAGAGAGAGAGAGAGAGAGAGAGAGAGAGAGAGAGAGAGAGAGAGAGAGAGAGAGAGAGAGAGAGAGAATGAATTTTACAGAAAGTTGAGAGAAAAAGAACAATACTACAGAAAGTTGTTCAATTTACGCAGTCCCTATTCAGTGTCGTTCTCGTCAATAATATATTCTCATATGTGATAACGGAAACAATTTATGATGATGAAAATATTTTTGCTGTCATTTATAAGAAATTGTCGCGTGGTAAAGAGTGAAAAAATAAAACAATGGTTGCCATAGGCACTAATTGAGTCCAGCCTCGTACTCAAAATTACATTGATCCACAATCTATAATGTTAGCGAGAAAAAAAAAACGGAAATTGCAAGAAATTGACCCAGGACACAAGTAGAAACAGACATTGCTATATTTGCAGAGAAACATCATAAATTTCAAAACACATGAAAATTAACTCTATAACAAATAATTAAGGTCTTCTTCAAATCTATGTTTCGGGGAAATATTTTGATTGTCTTCTGGAATGCTGTTCCACACCAGAGTACTGATTTATTGAATTATCTTGCAGGCTTATCAAGATGTCGAGTCCTAATATGAATAATTTGATCATAGCGGGTGGTCTATTGGTCTACGTCGCTGCATTATGCGTTGGGGACGAGGTTCTAGTGACTGTGCCCAAGAAAGCTGGGATGTGCATGGTGAGCTACTCAATTAGAAATAGAACGTTATTGACTGGTATGGATGGTCATACGAGGCCATTTGAACTTTTGGACTGCCCTCGCCACATCTCTTTGCCGTTAGTTACTCAATCAGACATTGTCAAGCAAATAAACATTTTACATTTTGATGATCTATGGTGAAGAAGTAAGTGATAAAACCCACATGGTTGTTCAAAACCTGACATTCTGTTGGTTTGTTCTCAGTATTTTAACGTGTGTGATGTTACTTTTAATTGACGTTTTGATTTTAGGCTCGCTACTGGCTACTTTCTATCGGCTTTACGGTCGGCTTTGGTGCCCTGTTCAGCAAAACATGGCGAGTGCACAGAATTTTCACCCATCGAACAACCAAGTCCTTGGTAAGCCCCGATCATGAAATCTTTGTTAGCACTCAAGTTAGTTTCGTGTCGCAGTCGCTTCCGGGAGCTTTGCACTTAACTGATGACTGGCAGATCAACATGATGATAGTAAAATCAGCGTTGGCGTCAACGCTGAAACTATGTTCATCGGACGCTCTACGATAAAATTTTGTCGCAGCCAAACGTACGGAGAGAAAGCAAAAAATCTCCAGTTATGTTCAGTATCAAAGCGTTTGACGAAAATTATTGCAATGCTAAAGGAGGCAGTGGAGCAATGAGAGAAAAAAATAGTAAGAGACTTTCATTCTGTGCAAGTGATAATTATGATGGTCATCCTCTAAAATGGTAAACATATTATGGTAATGGTAAACAAAGCTACCGCATTATTCGATAATTCTTTTAACTGCGAATATTGCATTTAAGTTTATGTGTGCAGGAACTCCATCTACGAAAGTATCTTCATACTTTCGTTTTCAACGGACGCGTATAAAATCTACCCTCTTTGATTTTCAGAAAATCAAAGACAGCCATCTGTATTGCATAGTACTATCTCTGCTGTTAATCGACATAACAGTCTTGTGTGCATGGACCGCAATTGATCCAACAGTCGTTCTGACGTACACGTTCCCAAAAGAGGCAAGTATGTATTTGGTTCACTTCAAAAAAATGGAAGTGGTTTTGCGTTGAAGTGACTTGATGAACAAGGGAGCAGCAATGTAATGGGCCGTAAAACAGCGAAATGATCTAGGAGCAATTTATACGATGTCGCATTTGAAATAGAAACCGGCTAGGGAAGAACAAGGATTCCTACCCCCTTTTCATGGCAGAAGATTAGAGAATATTAAAATTACCTGTTTAATTTCTTAGTTGCCTAGCTGTTATTTTCAAACACCTTACAGAATTTAAAAAAGACACATGCATTTTTGAATCACGATACAGCAAACACAAACTGAAATAGAAAAGAGAGTACAAAGTAAGCACTGATCATAACTAGGTCGAACGATCAGCACTGAAAACCCAGCATGAGAAATTATTATGCTTGCAGACGAATGCATCACTGGCAGATAATATCTCGAAGCTCAGTGTACATTATTTTACAAATTCTTTGAAGTAACGTACATACGCTCATTAAAGCTATCTCCAGCGGGCGTTTATGGATGTCTAGATGTATACCGTCTTACGAAAATGCAGCTTACAGTAGTGCACACTTGATCTTGGCACGTGCGTGTCATTAAAGATTTCAATTTTGTCATATTGCATTTATAACTTCTGGGTTTTTTTCTCTGCTCCGTATTCCCTAAAGAAAATGACCGAAGTTTTACATAATGCCCTATAAATTTTCTCAAGCTTACAGTAATCCCAAAAATAACCCATCTGCTTAACTAAAAGTCATACATTTATGTTGTTTAGAGTATACCTGTAAAGCATTAAGCTGATTACAACATAATCGGATTTACATTTTGCTCAGAAGCCAAAATATTATCAGGCCCATTGTTAAGATGTAGCAATCAATATCGTCACTATGGAGAAATGTTTTCAATCATTCTTGTTTTGCAATAAATCAGAGTCACACATCCACATGCACTGGGGATAAACGCCCACTAATTTTAACCATTTTGCGTCGTACATCAGTTGACGGAGGTTTAAATCTTAAGATATGATTGAATACAGCAATTTCTAACTCGTCTTTAAATGGTAAAATACAGGAAGCCCCAGATGGAGAAGATCTGTTCATTATCCCGATATTGGAGGAATGTAGATGTAAATACAGCGGCATTTGGTTGGGACTGCTGTTCGGATACAAAGGTGTTATACTGTTACTGGGTGTCTTTCTGGCGTGGGAAACTCGCAAGGTAAGTGCCCGGATGATGCAATGTATGGATTATGAATGACAGGTGGTGTCGTCACACGTGCTCGAATGAAAATGACAAGGTGCCATGTTAACCAGTCTTAGCTAAGGACTTTATATTTGCTCCCTAAATGCACAATGCTAGGGCAACTTATAGCGCGTCTCATTTTGCTGAAAAATGCCTGCTCAACGATGTTCGAACGTTTTGTGCGGCTTCTTATTCTGTATAAATAAGTTGCCGAAAAAGAAATTCTGATCTGATAGCATTAGTTGCAGAATGTTTAGCCCATTGGGCTTAACATTCTGCTGCTAATGCTATCATATCATTCAGTTTCTCATAATTGTGAAATCTACATCGCATTTTACTAAATTGAAGAGACACAAAGAGGCCTGCTTTCTACGCAAATTACAGGTGTTCAACTACTTTTATAATTTGGATTCTATGCCGCAAATATACCCCATCAAATGAGAAAATTATTCGAGAATACCCATGTCAACTTTCTTTTAAAAAGTCTGTTTTGCTGTGAAGAAAACTGGACGAAGATATTCTCGAATAGTTTTCTCTTTGAATGGGGCATTAAAACTATTTTAGTGGTCAACTATTCTGTGGGGTACGTGATGAAATCAAGTTGTCATTTACGGAATTTTCCCCAATCCACGGTAGGTTTTAGTTGTCTACAGAGTGGTTTGCATTCCCCACCCCTATTTCTATCCAACCCTAGAAACGCTGATGATAAAACGAATACTTCTTTTGCAGGTAACGTACGCCCAGCTGAATGACTCGCGCTACATTGGCTTTGCAGTCTACAACGTCACGGTGTTTTGCAGTATTGGCGTTCCCTCCACGATGTTCTTACATCAGCGACAGCAGGATCTCCAATTCATTCTCAGTACGCTTTGCATAACCTTCTGTACTACCATGACCCTGTGCATCGTATTTGTACCAAGGTAAGGCGGACGCTACCATCAACCTAAACCGAGAACATAAATCCGCTTATCAGCGCCCTCTTGAGTGAAACAAGGGATTTCATGAAGGAGATCGCTGTTCTTTCCATCTTTGCATTTTATACTCGTTTGCGTCCCCTAAACGTCGAGAAGGGCGGCCCTTTTCGCCCAAAACAGAGTATTTGTGTAGAAAAGCCAAAGCCAAGCTCTTCAAGTATAGTCTACTTGTTTGGTTTACCTGTTCAGCCATGCTGTAGGTCTCACATTGTGAACATCTCACATTGTGAACATCGATATAAAACAAGTAAGGACTAGCTATATAGTAGCGCCCTCTTGATCCTGCTCATATCAATCATTTTATGGATCAGTGACCAGAACGTCAATGTAATGGCGCTGACTTTATTAGCCGATGGATACATTGCACAATTTTAAAAAAGTGTGACTTTGAAATGGACAATGTACATGTGGAGTTTCTTATTCAGAAAGATGCAATCAAGACAATATTAATAATGACAGTGTCGAAGTTGGTAGTTCTCCCAACTGTGCTAGGGATTCAGAGATATAAAACAGACCGAATAGCTTTCACGCCCCACAGTCATTCCATCCTAAGACCTGTTTTGGCGAGGCTTCAATCTTCAGTGACATTCGTGGTGGAACAAGTCGCCGGGTTTTATTTTTCATTCATCGTATTGAAAGGAAACCCCTCCTTTCCTACATTTAGCTTTATCGTTTTTAGCATGAAGCTACGATCCTTTTGCAGGATAATTAAAAAAAGTCAACAGCTCAGTGCTTTCTCATGAATTTCAAACCGGCAACTTTTGATACAATGTTATATACAAGACTTGGCAGTAGCCTTACGGGCGCCACGCGTCAATAGTCATCACACTCTAAGAGTACACGGGCGCCAATGCGGATCAATTTCTGCAAAAAAAGCGGACTAAATCTCGACCAAAATTACTGTCCAAAGACCATGAATTATCAAAAACCGATATAAATTTTCTGATGTCGAGCGCTTCGTTACGCTGGACGATGAAATATCCCGCTCAGTGAAGAGGAAGGACTATACTATGTACCGGTACATACTTCGGGCTTGTGTGCAGGGTCTCGAAAGCTTTCTAGCCGACTTGCAGTGATTTGCTGCTGTTATCCAATTGGTTGGCAGAATCTGACCGTTATAATTGAATAATATAAATAAACTCCCTAAGTTGCTGTGAGTGGTGACAACCGACCAATCAGATATAACCTTGCAAACACGCTGCAAGTCAACCGAAGTTTTTAGCCAGATGGTTAGCTTAAACTCATTGTTCTTATTGAATTATTTCCAAACAGCCAATCTGGTAGAAAATTACCCTAGTTTCGGACTCCTTAAGTCGCTGTTAATATGACAAACCCTTTCGAGCCGCTACACATTGCCAGTACACTTTCGCGCAATAATACACGAGAATGTGTCTGTCATTGAGCAGCCACGCCTAAATCATATAATATTCATAAAAGGATGGCTCACCCAAGATATTTTACATGTTAGAACGGCACAGGTGTCGTATTTATGCCAGGCCACTGAGTGAGTGCCTATGGAAGTGAGCCCGGGCCAAAGATTACGTTCTAAAAGGAGGTGATTTTTTTTTGTGGGGGGGATGGGTGCACGTGGGTGGGTAGAAGTTCTGAATTGTGGTCTTGAATGTTAGAGAGAAATGATTGAAAAGAAGGGTCCCATGGTCGGGATGAATCAATGAAACATGCTACTGTCATCTATCTCTGTCGTCTATTCCGTTGTACCTGCAGTGAACTCATTTTCCTCAGCTGTACCTGTAATGAAATCTTGTTATCATAGAATAATCACTTTCAAAATGTATTTTCCTGCCCTTACTCAGAAAATTATGTAAACTTTGTACTGTTTGGGTGTGTCTGTCGTTGAGCTTATCTTTGTAATACCTTATGGGCATTCGATAATTATGACTTCCCTTTCATGTCAGTTTTGTTAGTTATTATGGTCGATGCATGTGTGGTACTGTGTATTTATTCCGAGTTTCAGCTCACTTTCATGATGACATGTAGGTCAGTAGTCGATAAGACACAACCAAGATCAATTGACATATTTATCTGTCGAACTATAAGCTTAAAGGGAAACTAATCACTAAGTCAAGGGATAATGTACAAACTGTTAAAATCAGGCTACTTATCTCAGCTAGGACAAAGCACAAATCTCCAGAGTTGAATCAGACAGACTGATGAATGAGAAATCCTTTGGCTTGCAGGCTTGAGGTTAGTCCGTGCAAAGTCCACAGAATAAATCCAGCGTGACTGTGAATTTCTTGATGTATTGAAATTAACACTGCTGGAGTGATCCCAAAGTCTTGAAGTAAACACGTCAGTGACATGATCCCAAATGTCTCTCTGACAAACTGTGCTGCCCCTATTTATACTTAATGAGTCTAGTATATAAGAACAAGCTGGAAGTTCCATTGATATGCTAATCACTGTTATAAAAATATCTTCACTTATAGTAAAAACGACTAATTGAATTTCCAGAAAGTTCAGAACATGACTAATTGCATTCAAGGTCATGGAGGAGAATAACCTTAAGAATGTTCTGGACTATCTAAACCCAGGTCATGGGTTGGGTAATGACCTAGGCCCTACATAACATATAATTGCCCTGATATTTTCAACGCTTTTGCGTGTTTCCCCCGTCATTTTACAGGAGACGGTTTTTATGCACTCACGGTTGTAGGATAAGATATAACCAAATGCGTGCTCTATCCTTTTCGAGGGTAGGCCTAATGCAAGCCACGAGCCACGTGCCGTGCGCAAAATTTCACGGTTCACGATCTGCAGTTTACGCTTGAAATAGATGCATTTTCACTCTAATTCACTTTTTCGACCCTTCTACACTGTTAAATCACCATTAGGCGCCTTCCATATGCATGAAGTGGGGACCTGCGATATTTGTGTTCACGAATGCAATATACTTGCCGGTAAGGGACTGGGCGAATACTCTAGGGAGGGAGAGCATTTGTTTTTCAAAAAGATGCTGCGCGTTAAATGGTGGCCCTCCCCAATATTTATGCCCAACAAACATTGAATGTCCCTGTACGTGTCATAGTCAACATTAATATTATTTTATTTGACCTATAATTAATGAAGGCCATAATGTGACGCCTCATTAGATATGTGCATAATTAATAAGGTATAGGATGTGAAACCATTGGTCGCCTCATGTCAATAAATAGCAATGGTGTAGAACTTGTAGTTACTGATTTATAGAAATATTCATTAAATAATGTTCGAAGGTTATCCTTGTCTCTAGATATTTTAGCAGAAAACTTAGCAGACATAATCATCCCCGTCCACCAAACTTCAGACTTCTATCTCTGTTGAAGTTGGTTAGCCTATAATTATAGATGTGCATGATTAATGAGGTATAGGATGAGTTGAGGGTCAAAGGTCAGTGGCCCATGCCGGCAACAGTTTAATAGACACAAGCCGTCTTTGACTCTAATATAGGATAAGATATGGCCACAGCTTAGTTTCAGAGGTATAGGGCAGGTCAAAGGTCATAGAAATTCTGAAAAATTATACTTAAAAAGTCGTCTTAAAATTAACATGGCTTAAGACCTTGATATTTGAAATATAGCAAACTTGCTATATTGTCTACAAAATCAATGTACACAACTTTGATTGATCAATTTTCAATGTCACAATTTTACGCGCAGTATGATAATTTGAAAAACACTGGCCCTCCTTCCCTATAACTTCTGCCCAGTCCCTTACTACATATGCCCCTTGACGAAGAATTTGTAAACACACATTCGCTGGTCACGAGTTCATGCATTTAGAAGGCGCCGTTGAAGCCCGAATATTGATTTATCCGTGAAAATGAATCGATAAATTAAACTAGAGTGAAAATGCATCTATTTCTAGCTTAATATGCAGATTGTGAATCGTGAAATTTGGCTCGCGGCTCGAGGCACGTGGGATGTGGCCCGTGGCGCTTGAGTTAGGCTTACCCTCTTTTCGATGCTGTCAAATGTATTCATGAAAGTGGGAAGTAAATGTGGCAATGCGATTCGGACTTATCGTGTCTGGCGAAGTGTACCCATGTCGTTCAGCCGTTTCAATACTTAAAGTGTAAAGCCTATAGCATAGTTGGGAAGAGATCCGTCGATTTTAGTCAGTTAGTACTTCGAACATTTCGGCAAACACATGAACATGTGAACTTTACCAAAACCTGCGCAACGATGTAATCTACCACAGCATACCGTTTCCATACGCGAATCACTGTATGCACAGCCAACAATATATATATATATATATATATATATATATATATATATATATATATATATATATATATATATATATATATTAGCATCGGCAATTAATTCATTCCCAAGAGGACATTGTATATATATATATATATATATATATATATATATATATATATTATATTATATATATATATATATATATATCAATTTTGAAATATCATGACTCATGAATCAAATAACATAATTGCATCGGTAGGTAGCCCAGCCCATTACCTGTCGGCTATCTTCAGCAATGAATATATTCTGAGGCACTGCTGTGGCTTCGAAAGCTTTTTCTTGTGAGTCAATTTATCGAGATTTGTTCTGCCTGAGGTGTTCGAATGATTGTCATATAGGCCCACGATTTCTTTGCCAAATGCGATACACTGTTTTATGGCAGCAGATCGCTGTGAAAGGAATCGGATCTCAGAGGCATCTCCCATATTGATCAAATAATGGTTTTGCTCTCCTTGAATGGTGTCACAGCGTGACACATTTGATGAGTAAGTCGGTTAAGAATTCTCCGAGGAGTTTAAATTACCTCTCGCTTCACGCCGAGTCTGGCTTAAAAGTTATGACGTCAGAGGGAAGAGATTCACGTTTCGGGGTGTCGTGGCGAATTGCACATCTGGTTGTTGGGTGAAGAATCGGCTGAATAAGAAACACTGAATCCCTTGAGAGAAATTAGACTTTCAAACTGATGTATTTCCAGGCAATGCAGACGCTGACTTGACGATATCTTCCATTAGTATATATTTTCTTCCCTTCTGAAAAGGGAAACGCAAACTAGAACGCGATAACATTGTATGAGTTAAGCATACAGAGTTGTAACATTTTGAAATTAAAAATAAATGTTAGTTTTATATTACCCTGTTTGCTGCGAGTTTTATTAGCTACTATAGACTATAGTCTATAGAAGCTATTGGGATGGGTATCCGTCCGGCGTCCGTCGTCAGTCTGTATGTCTGTATGTCTGTCTGTCTGTATGTATGTATGTATGTATGTATGTATGTATGTATGTATGTATGTATGTATGTATGTATGTATGTATGTATGTATGTATGTATGTATGTATGTATGTCCGTTTGTGAGGCGTCCGTCCACTCAAATATCTTGAGAACCGCAGTAGTTACTGATTTGGTATTTGTTGTGTAGATGAAAAATATGATTTTGAGAAACTAATTTTTTTAATTTTTTGATATTGTTGAAAATAGGCAAATTAATGCCAAAAAAGGTGTTTTTGGCAAAAAATCTTCTTCTTCATAACCGCTGGTCAGACAGCTTTAATATTTGGTATACAGGTCCCTAGGGATAACCCGACTTAGATTTGTTAAAATTGTGATGAAATATGCAAATCTGTATTTTTAAGGAATTTTTTTGTCATTATTGGTCAAAATTTGACTTACATTGTATGTAATTCTTGTACTGTATAAACCCTATCAATTCACCCAGAAAAAAATAATTAAAAATTATAGGAAATCATCAAAGCCAAAATAATTTTAGTGTAGAATTATCAGAAAGTTCAACTTCAGTTTTTTGACAGTTCATAGTGAAATGCTTACCATCTTGGAGGATTAAAACGTGTAAAGACAACTTTCCTGAATCCCAACTTTGACATATTCAGAACCATCATTTATTGTGCCCTGTATGTGATCTAAAAGGAATTGCTCATAATAGTTTGTCATGATAGGGTGGTCAAATAAATAGAGATAGAGAAAGTTCTAATTTCCATTTATGGTTGACTTGGTAAGGATAAAATGAAATTACTTTTTGAGGAAAAAAATAGAGTGGTCAGTTAAAAGAGTGGTCAAAGTGATAGGGTTTTTATGGTAAAGCTGGGCTGTAAGATTCCTCATGTGCTATTTATAGCAATTATGCAATCTGTGTAAACAGTGCAATGAAAGTGTTACATGATTCCTTATAATGCTTTTGATGACCTTGAACTTCTTAAGTTTCAAACATTTGTCTCTTCAGTGTGCTTTCTCTGAGTACGTTCAGTCTCAACTTATTCAACAGAACTTACTCACAATGTTAATATGAAAGATAAAATGTGCTTGGTTAATAGGATGAAAATACTAATAAGTTAAGCAGCTTAAGATTCTTTATAACCTGACAGATATGCTGCTTTTTCATCACGTAAATCTTGATTTAAGCAAGCCTTGTTTACTTTAATTAGAATGTAATTAACTCTCGTTTATTAGCTACTATAGACTAATATAGTCTGTAGAAGCTATTGGGATGGGTATCCGTCCAGCGTCCACCGTCAGTCTGTATGTATGTATTTATGTATGTATGTATGTATGTATGTATGTATGTGTGTATGTATGTATGTATGTATGTATGTATGTATGTATGTATGTATGTATGTATGTATGTATGTATGTATGTATGTATGTATGTATGTATGTATGTATGTATGTATGTATGTATGTATGTATGTATGTCCGTTTATGAGGCGTCCGTCCATTCAAATATCTTGAGAACTGCAGTACTTACTGATTTGATATTTGTTGAGTGGATAAAATATATGATTTTGAGAAACCATTTTTATAAATTTTTTGATATTGTTGAAAATATGCAAATTAGCGCCAAAAAAGGCGTTTTTGATAAAAAATCTTCTTCTTCATAACCACTGGTCTGACAGCTTTGTTATTTGGTATACAGGTCCCTAGGGATAACCCAACTTAGATTTGTTAAAATTGTGATGAAATATGCAAATCTGTATTTTTACAGAATTTTTTTTTCCATTTTTGGTCAGGCCATTCTGAAATGAGCTATCAAAGATATCCACCTTCTTTATCAATACATTTATCACAAAAAGTTGTTGTCTACATAACACAGCAAAGCTCTGTCGACTGTTAATGTTGAATCGCTTGTTTTTTCAAAACCGCTGGTCAGACAGCTTTAATATTTGGTTTACAAGTCCCTAGGATGACCTTAGTGAGATAATTTCATACAGTCAGGAAATACTTAATTTTGTATCCATGTCTATAGTAGCTTCAGGGACTTTGGCCCTATGTTTTATGAAGGCACAAACTTAAGGCGTTCGGAAAAGCCTTTGTTTCGGCATTACCTCCTGATCGATCAATCTGTTTACTTTTTTAGGCGAAGGCCATAGCATTCCCATCAATGAAAAGCCTCTTACCGATAAAGGGAATGTTTGAAACATGCTTTTGAGATTTGATGTTTTAGTGAGCGGCATAATGCTGTTATTCGGTGTAATATAACACAGTCAACTTGTACTCGTGCAATAGAATAATCGGCTGAACGGAATAACTGCTTATCGGCTTTGATAAAGTGGTGTGAGTTCAACTTAGATACATGAGACTTGGTATATTATCTAAAAATTCAGAAAGTTACAACACTATTTGCAATTTGCATATAAACGTTTCATATTACTTAGTTGATCTCTTGGAGATACTTGGGCAAGTGACTACATGGTGGCATGATCTGCACACTTATCAAACATCTGATACGTCATCGGGTCTAATAGCTTTACTGGCGTCCAAGATCTCCTCCAAAGTGGGAAAATCGTATAAATAATACATTCCACTATGACGGTCTTCCGCCGTAACCTTCACATTCCCGCCCTGGAAGAAAGGCCAATTTCGGCGTTAGTAGAGAAAAGCTGCGTACAACGTAGTAGATATGCCGAATAGCAGAACTACATCTCCAAACAATTCGTTCTTGCTCCTGTGAGTCATCCGTATCATACATACCAACAGACTGGAGCATGTACGCTATTCGCTGACTTTTATCAGCCACGACGGACATGCACCAACGTTCAAATTTTTATTGTTCTAAAATATATTGTGAATTTATAAATTGTCCCACGTTAGATTTGTGTTCAATATGACAATTATTGTGATTGTATACTTCGATCCCCAGGGAGCGATGGTATAGACAGTAAGTTATTCATGATCAACTTCCGTTTTCCTGCATCGAATGTTGAGTTTCGCTTTCCCCACTTTTAGGATAAACCAAACAAGTTGACGGAAATACAAGTAGCTAAGAGGGGTCTAGTAAGGAAATCGAAATCGCAAACTAAAACACAGTCAATGTTACATCTTTCCTAATGATGACTTTGTACTTCAAGTTCACCAATGAGTACGTCATTGACAATGGCGAAGTTATGTTTCGTGACGTGTTTCGAAGACATATAAAATAGACACAGAATTGTTTAAACCTTCGAGCAGACAAGATACGGGTAGTACGTTGATATAGATTGATTACGTTTGTTCAATGCTTATGGCCTCCGGTCGAGATGTACAAACTTCAGAAGAAAACAATATAGATCGATAGTTGACAAAAATGATGATTCAAAAGAACTAACACACATACACACAAAAGATCTGAGATATTTATAATGTGGATGTCTCTAGCAATCTCTTCCCTGTGGTTTTGTTGCGCAAAAATGTATCTGCTCAACTTCCTTAGTGTAATGGTATTTTGAGATGAAAGGAGGGTCTTAAATTTGTAAATGACAGGCAGAAGTAAGAGTAAGGTATATATTTAGCTCTTAAGTCCATATACTTTGGACAAAAAAACGCAGAAAATGAAATCTTCGACGTCACCGAGGCTACAAAAGTCACAAACTCTGACGGGTCTAGGAATATAATTCCAATGGCCCTTTCCAATTTTCAGTGATTGAATGAAAGTTCTAAATTCGCAAAGGGCAAGTCTGAAAATAGGTTTCTCTCAACAGGTCAAAACATCGTTCCAAAGTGAGCTCTTTCTTCAATGTACAATAAGTATTTAGTCTCCCGGAGTTTTTCAAGTCATTCATCCAGCCCCGGATATCAATATCTATACATCTTTGCTTAAACAGTCTTAAAAATACAGTCTTGTTTGCTATAATACATATGTACCTTCGAGGTTGGTCTTCCTAGCTCACCCCTCATAGCAATGATTGAAGTGTTGTTATACTGTTTTAAAATGTAACGCAGCATTTTGATTTTGTTGTAGATTTTTCCAATATGTGGCGCTGAATGAAAACCCTAAATTTCAGCACCATAGAGGAGATTGGACGGTATTTTACAGTCAAATATTTTGAGTGAGGTTGAGAGACGCAATGTACCAAATTTACAAAGGCAGGTAGTGGCACTGAACAAGGTTGTTTTAGCTTGGTCACTTAAAGCTTTTTGTGCTTGGTACCAATGACCAGCCCAAGAAAGAACAATACCATGATAACCACAGAAGGAAATTACCGTGACCTGCCGACCATTGTAAAACCACTTCTCATAATACTTCCTAGACGCCCACCTCTCCTAAAAACAATAATTCTGGTTTTGTCAATATTAACAGTCAGTTACTGTAAGCCATTCACAACATTACTCATACAGTTGGTTAAACAGATGCTGTATTCCTATTCTGGTAGAACTAACAAGTGTGAGATCGTCAGCAAATAATACATGTTAATACATTATTTTCAACGGACCGATTTCAACACCAGGGTAACGATAAGTATTGTAGTTGACAAAAATCGTAAATAAAAGAGGGGACAGTATTGAACCCTGCTGGGCACCAAAATTACAATCAAAAGAAGTCGGACACAATTTTTGATATCCGGACACAAGACTGCACATTTCTATACATTGATTAGATGGCTCCAAAATTTTACATGACGATCCACATTGAAACAAATTTCTAAAATACTAACTGTAATGATCGATACGATCGAACGGTTTTTCAAAGTCAATAAATGCTATTTATAATCTACTTTTTATGAGCCAAGTATTTTGAAATAATAGTGTGTAAAAAGAAAATATTATCTGATGTACAATAATTCTTTCTAAAGCCCGCCTGTTTGTCTACAATTGGATAATTCTTTCCTAACCATACACGAAGTCTAGGATAGGATAGGATAGGATAGGATAGGATAGGATAGGATAGGATAGGATAGGATAGGATAGGATAAATAATTTATATAGCGCCTAGTATCCATCAGCAATGTTCACTGGCGCTTTACACTAGGTCACAGGTAAGCTTTCTTGAGCAAATGAGTCTTCAGCATAAATCTGAAGGTGCGAATGTCGGGAGCTGATCGAATATGAGCTGGCAATTTGTTCCATAGAATTGATGAAGAATAAACACGATTGGAACTAAATTGGGATAATTGGATGAGAGTAAATATAGCGAAAGTTTGATGAAATCGAAATTTTTACTGCTTAAATTTTACAAAATGATAGAATACTGTAAAAATTAAAATATTGTTTTCATCGAACAAAACAACAAAAACACGTCAATTATTGTATATCCCTTAAATCGTATTCATTTCTATGAAAAGGTGGTATTTTTGTGTATATGTCATTAAAAAAACGACACAAAATGTGTCTAATTAATGACTTTGAGACGAGACACTTTTAAAATGTCCCTTACTTTTTCGTCAATTTTGGGCTTAATGAACACTAAATGTAGTCAGGGCACTTTTGAAATGACCCTGACTACCTAAGCCTTAAATCGATCGAAAAACTTCATTTTGGGGAAAAGTAACAAATCGAGATTAAAACTAGTATATCAGTACCAAAGAAAGTATAGACAAGTTCACATATTTTCATTCAAATATAAATATTGTTCATAAGTATTGAACAATATTGCATTAGATGGAGTCATGCAATGATTCTTACTCATAACATGAGCACAATATCGCAAATTTTTTGTAAAATTTTAAAGATGGTTAGTAAATATGGTGTAATATTTAACAAATTCCTTAAATTTTTGAGAAATTGTGCCGTTCCAATTATCCCAATTTAGTTCCAATCATGTTAATAGGAGAAGGATCTGTCACCGTATGATTTTAACAGAGTTCGTGGAACTTTAAGTGAGGTTTGTAGACTTGATCCGAGAGATCTGCTAGGGATGTTGACTTCAATGAGTTCAGACAGGTACGAAGCAGCGAGTCCATGTATTAATTTATACGCGAGAAGTAGGATTTTGAACTGAATTCTGTCAAACACGGGGAACCAGTGAAGTTCCTTCAGGATTGGTGTAATGTGATCCCTTTTCTTTTTTTTTGTAATGAGACAGGCAGCCGAGGTTTTTGCTCTCTGTAGTAATCTGATGTATGAGTCTAGTAAACCGTAGAGAAGGGCGTTGCAGTAGTCTACTGGTTATTGTCTAAAATGCAAAAACAAACAAACAAACGAACAAACAAACAAACAAAAAAATTCACCCATTATGGCAAGCAGATTTATACCGTATAATTACCGTTACAATTCTTATCACCTTTTTATGAATTGTGGCATGCAATGACACCTTGTGCCCAAACAGTGGAAAATTTCCAAACTCAAGGACAGAATTGAACGATTTACACATCATCTCTTTAAGAGGATGGGTAGATACTTTAAAAAATCAGGTGACACACCATCAATACCTGGAGCTTTACCATACTTGAGTTTGTTAACACCACATTCCCTTCTTCAATTACAATAGCAAAGTTCAAAAATTCTAAATCAACATCCATTAATTTCTCCATCATTTTCAGCGTTGTCGACAAAGTTCTAAACTAATCCTAAAATTGAGTAAATTCATCGTTTTAAAAACCGGGAGTATTTAGTAAAGTTGAAAAATGATTAAATCACTCATTATTCGAGATGGAGGGACTGATTTACCTTGAATAAGTGACCAGAATTCTTTTGAGAATCTACTCTTCTAGCTGCAGTTTACGATTTTTCCCAATGACTGCTGTTAAGATCTTTCTTCTTTTGATTAATCGAATCCCTGTAATCTCGTTTCCATTTTACAACAAGTCAAGGTTGTAAATGGATCTATTATTTCTAAAATCATTCAATTTCGCGTTGACAACACGTTTAAAAATCTTACAATCTCGAGTTGACAATACGTTTAAATCTCTTACAATGTCGATAACACCATGAATTTTCAGAACATCCCGTGTGTTGCTGCCGATCACAAGTAAGAGTGCGTTTCGTTCCACTTGCCGCGGATTTGATCATACTAATGTGACATTCAAGAGCTTGTTCAATAGACACATTGTCGATAATGGCATACGATTCATCGATCTGATTTCCGGCGTCAGTAGAGTTGCATTACTGAAGAAATTTCAGTTGTTCATTGCTATCCCAAATAAACCAGTATGAGGGTTGTTATCAAAAGTAATAGGCAAAGTGTCAGAAAGGCATTCACTTGGAGCATCACGGCTAATGTCAAATACAAGGGGTTGATGATCAGATCCAGCCCTATTATCGATATAAAGGTATTTAAAAAAACACCTGCATGAGTTTAAGCAAGGTAATCAATAACACTACATCCAGTGTAACTAAGATACGTAAAGTTATACACATTTCTTTGAATAGTCTCCAATTAACAATCTTTATTCTGTAGTTTTACAGAATTCAAGGAACCCTCTACCAGCATTATTTAAGACATCGTCACTTGAACTTCGGTTAGGACTCAAGTAAAATGATCCGAGACTACATCTGCAGGGAACACAAACATGGCAACTTTCTCATTTGCATAATTAGGCTCTTCCGCAGTTCGGGCATTACAGTCGCCACAAACATAAAATTGGGATTTAGGAAACTTTCAAATAAATCTACCTAACTCCTGTTGTAATATATCCAGTGTACAGTTAGAATCAACTTTACCATTGTCATTGAGGGGATTATAAACAACTGCAAGTACAATGACAGGAAATTTATCGGTATTGTTGTAATAAGAAAGCCAAATAATGTTGTCGGAGCTGCTTAACATATCACTGACTGACGATATGAGTGATTCGTTATAAATTTATCCCCCCTGGATGTCGTCCATATTTTGATCTCTTACAACCAGCTTTTTGAAATGTTCTGAACCCATCATTACTATTATAATACAGTGACTCATTCTTAACCCAAGTCTCAGATAAACCAATGATATCAAATTCTTGCAAGTAGGAGGTGAAGTCAAGACCCTGTATTTTAGACGCCAGACCATGAATATTCCAATAAATACAGAGTAATTGCAGAGATTGCTAATTATTAAAAGGAGGTAGTCGTCGGTACTGCGCGTGCACTTCCTGGTTTACGAACAATGTATTTCACGTATGATATCTATATGCATCAAGACAACATAGCTGTATTTTAAAATTTACGATATTTATTGTTGACAAACATGTTTTAACTTTCATCAATCGCCAGCATACACTAGATAAAGTGTTTACGTCGGTAGTGGTAGTGATCCCTGGCAACTTTGATCAGATTTCCGACGACTGTCCCCTTTAACATCAGAAAAGTTCTGAGTGCGTGTTAAATATTAGATGCAATTTTTGTTCAGGTTTGATACCATAAATAAACCAGGTCCTTCCATTCGTATAAACTTTACTATTTTGACCCTCAAGGTGTATTCCGGTAGAATGCGCTCAACAGTATGCCTCCCCTAATTACCAAACGAGAATTTCACACATACGCTGCCATGCTTACGTCACGAGGGAGATTTATATCAATTAAACGTTAACATGATGTATTGTACAGGACGTAGCAAGAACTTGCCGCAGGAGGGTCATTATTTACAAGACCGGTGTGTCGAGAAATGACATTATATTTCCTGCAAGAATACTTCGAACGCGGCGTTTTTGCAAGCACTATTAACGATATACAAGAGTTAAGCCTGCATCAGGCTGAAGCGAGTCTCACGATCTCAAGGCAAGGAGAGATTCAGAGACCGCCAGCGGATCAGACGTCAACAGTCGTATTAGTTGTCTTTGGCTCTCGCTAGGATCGAGAATCTCTTTCGAGTGTGCTGATTTTGGTAAGACTGCTGATAAGATCGTATTACTAACTTTTATCGACAGAAAGACACGGATAAAAACTCTGGCGAGGCACGTTATATACACACAGGCCCGCAAAGTCTGTCTTGTACCACAGTTGCCAAGAATTCACGTGCAGAAAACATCGAGAGAGAGGATCTCTCTTGAAATGTAAACCTCAGCCAATGAAAGCAATGCACCGAGGGCGTATACTTGTAGCGCGAGCATCGTCAAACCGTGCTGTGAGAGCGAAATCGCCGCCGGCACGGTGCGGATTTTGTTTACAGAAACTCTTAAACCACGTCGCTGTGTGAATCACCTTTATCGCAGATGATCACCGGAGCGGCGAAATATCGAACGACAAAGGATGACGAGTTCACGCAGAAAAAAAATAATATCCGTACCCTTCCTGTGACTTCATTTCGGCTCATGAAAATGTGCCGCATTCTCCAAAATACATTTCCTATCTGTGTGACGTTCCTCCTCGTGATGGAACCAGTGCGATACAGGCCCAATCCATTTCTCCCAGGAGCATACATATACCTGGAAGTGCACATGAACAATGGAGCACATTTATCGCAAAAATATTAAGGTCTGTTCTAATCGACAGGAAACTAAAGGGTTTTAAAGAACTATGCAAAATCCTCAAACAGCGGAGCAGATACGGATGTACGTCATCCAAGTCAGCGATGTTTACTGAAACGACTACCCTTGGTGTCTTTACTGAACCAGTGTGACATGTTACCGCCCCGATTTTTTTTCGTCGTCCACATAAATGGAAGCGCAGTGTGTATTCTCGGCGTGTTGTTCGAAATGCCAGTGCGCTTGCTTCCTCTGTAAAAAACTAAGACCAATTGTTTTGAAGCATCTAGAGATTTCTTTTTGAATACACGGTCGGCGCTGAGAGAAAATGTACGCCCCGTCACCATGGTATTTTGACTCGGTTACACGAGTACTTTCCGTTCTCGTAATACAAATTCTCTCAAATCACATGCTGTCTTTCCATTCCCAGATATTCCTATAAGAAACTCTGGAAAAGCACTTATATTTTGATCGGCTCTATATACCTCCACTTGAGAAGTGCAATTCGGCATAAACATGATTGTACTAACTCTTTGAAAGTAGCAACCTCTCCAGCAGTTTACAGGTCTAGCCTCGAATTCGAGGCTAGTAATTGAATACGACTCGGGTATGGACCAAATGTAAGCTTAGGTCAGATTGAATAAGTATGATAACGACAGAACAGTCAGAGAACACTTTGCTCCAGGCTGGCATATAATTTCAGAAGGTATATTAATTCTTTCACCGTCAGTTCCCTTAATGAAGTTCCTACTACGTATGAAAATCGATGGGCCTTGTCAAGGACGGATGTTCATCCCCGTATCTCACTTAAACCAGTTCAAATAGACTAAGCTATGGTAAATGAGCCTCATTCTCCTTGTAAGTGGTGGTGTAGAATATATATATATATATATATATATATATATATATATATATATATATATATATATATATATATATATATGTGTTTGTGTGTGTGTGTGTGTGTGTACGTGTATATATATATAATATATATATATATATATATATGTGTGTGTGTGTGTGTGTGTGTGTGTGTGTGTGTGTGTGTGTACGTATCTACGTACCTACGTATGTATATATGTATGTATGTACGTACGTATGTATGTATGTATGTATGTATGTATGTATGTATGTATGTATGTATGTATGTATGTATGTATGTATGTATGTATGTATGTGTATGTATCACGCATGCGTGTTTGCAGGCTAATAATCGCAATCGTAGCTTCGTGTAAGGCATAAATGTCATCCCTTTTGATATCAAGAGGAATATTCACTTTCTGTTATTAATTTCACAAATTGGAACAACAAACCACCGGGAGGCCACCATGTTTTGGTCGTTCCAATGTCCCTGGACATAATGGGAAACCACACGACTACTATCAATTAGCCTTTCGAAAAACTGTCACAAGGACGGGGCACAGTTGCTTGAGCGTGCGCGTGGCTTTCTCTCTTATTCTGCCCAACGTGGCTTTCAAGCGGTATATTGTTATACTCTCCCACAACTGATATGCTTTCTATATATAAGCCCAAATAGCTGCGCGATCGAGCTCTCGTATCCGTCAGCATGCACAATGAAAATGTGATGTGATCGATTTGAAAAGTGAAAGATACTTTTTTTCATACAAATTCTATTTTTTTATTGTATTTCTTCGAAAATAGGGGCATTCATACGTTGTGCAAATCCCAAATATGAAGAAAACCTAATGGAAGTTCAAGACAAGTCTACGTGGTGAACAACTTCTCATCCGCTCGCCGTTTTTGCGCATACATTGTTCGTCATTCTTGAAAAAATGTTCAAATGCCATACCCTTAATACGTTTACATGCGTGCTCCTAAGCATGTCAAGGCAATTGCTTTAGAAATACGTCAACCTTGGTTGAGGTATTCCAAATACAATGCCCTTAATTATAACCCAGTGCAAAACATCCTTCACGGCGAAAGAACGTCTGTATTTTGGGTATATGCCACCTTCCGAGCACATGGCAAAGATGTCTCGTGTTACGATCGTCCATCTCACACGTAACGAAACCTCTCTCATAATCCTCATTCTGTTGCCAGGGAATTTACTCGCAGTTGGTTTTGTTACCTGCCACGCTGCCATTCCTCGCTCTTGCGACATTCGTTTTAATCGTCTTAGAAGGTGTCGCACAATTATAGAGACTAACGGATGGGTTGATCGCGACATGTGGTGTCGTGCAAAATTGCTATTTCAATAATTGATTTCGCACTTATGGGCGAGAACTGTACCATCAGCGACACGCCAGATTTTATTTGTATGCCTGACACAAATTCCTGACGAAAGGACCTCGCGATGCCAATTTTTAGAAAAGGAAAACCTCCACCCTGATGCGATCCTATACGGACCCCAGCGTCAGATCTTTCCGCATGGCTGCGCGGATTAAAACAAGCGATGAATACGCAGCCGATTTCTTTGAATCAAGATGACGGATGGAGACTGCAGACGACAGTTTTTAAGGTCGTTCCAGCTTTCAAATCTGTAAACGTTTTATTTAAGCAAAAATGATGTGTCTTCCGCGAAACAGTGGCCAACTTTACAGTTGATTTCATTCAGGTATATCTACGTCAACGCTTACCTCGAAATATTGTCCCCCATGAATGCGTCAAAGCCAGGACACAGAGAGTCAATGAACGGTCAAAGATCTAATGTAAACTATACTTTGCTAGTCAGAAAGAGGTCGAGTTATACGTCATCGATCTTTCACTATCATAACACTTTCCGTCACCGCTAGACATTTCACTAACCCTGTTTTAAAGCATGAGGACAACCTAGCCCACCGCATACACACGCAAAAAATTGCCGATATAACACCAGTTCAAAATTCATAATAATGTACTCAGTTTTGTTATGGATTATTGTACAGTTGTACACTCCATCGTTGTTTGTTGAAAATATTGTTATCGAAGTCAGTCATGCTATGAGAGAGTTGTTTTGTTCGAATACATTGCTTGGAGGAAATGTGTAGCGTGACCGTGTCCCGTGCAGCGTGACCGTGTCGAGGATGGCAAAAGTGTAGGGTGTTCAACGAAGTAAACCAAGCTGTATATGATTTTAAAGTGCACTATTTGAGTTTAATTCATCTAAACTTAAAGCGGAAATGTACTGTCTTTCTTGGAAGTGCGGTCAAAGCGAAATTTCTTGTCGACAAATCGGACGCGCGACTTTTGACTCTATCGGAGCTTTACAGCAAAAAAGAGGATGGTTGAACAGTCTCATATACATTACGTTTACTTTTTTGTATGTGGCACACAAGTTTTGTAGATAACATTGTAGATAAAAAGAACAGAGTCATTTGAGTGTCTGGATAGAACACACAAGGGAATTGCTAAATTAGTTATCGTGTTGATAGTAGAGACCGAAGTTAATTAGGACAGCACTCTGGCTAAACAAACCATAATACAATGTATAGGTACTGATGCCAATCTGTCTAGACACACAAAGATAAACAGTGGAGTGGAGAGTTACATGATTAGTATTTCACTCAAATGAGTCGGTTCTTTTTATCTACAATGTATCTACAAACTTGTGTTAGACGTACAAAAAGTAAACGTAATGTATATGAGACTGTCCAACCATCCTGTTTTTTGCTGTAGCTGCTGTACGTTAAATTTTCGAAACATCATACTGCTATCTTGTAGACCCTTTTTACGCGTAAATAACTTTTACGGTCCCGATTTGATGGATTTATTTTATCACCATGCATTTCTTGGCGTGAGGACGTGCATGAGGTGTCTTGGCCAAAGGTACGATATACCTCGTATGGGTTCGAAATGCTGTAACATTCATTAAGTGTATAACACATATCATGTAATCATCGTCGTTTTAGTTTAACATCGTTCGTATTGTGAATAACAACTTTATCACTCGGTTATTGAACCACTCTTTTTTAATTGTGGGGATTTCGCCGAGCGGTTTTGAATGTTACGTCTTCGCTAGGTGACTGGCTGCCGTACGTTGGGAATTTGAATCCGATCGAAAATCTACTGAATTCGTACCTGCAGCTATTCGTGTTCTTCTCGAACCACTAGGCTATCAGACGACTCTGTAAAAAGATTTGTACCTGGTACAGAGACAGGTAAACATTTGAGAGATTACAAGTATGTTGACGTCATTGCTGCGGCCCTTGGCACTTGGTCTCGCATTTCGGAGTAACATGTTCTCAAGGTATTTGTTGTTGCCGCCAACAGAACAATTTTTCTTTGTGAATGGAAACCACCAGAGTGCGACTCAATTATTCATAGAGTGAAAATTCGTCGCACGGAAAATAACTCAGAAATCAAAATATCGTTCTCAAGTAAGCAACAAAAAGATGCACAGTGCTTGTAAGAAATGTCACTCTTTCCGAAGAGGGACTAAAAATGCAACCGTGTAATTTGAATTCCGTCTTTTCACAATGCTAAACCTTTTCTCTATTGACAAACTATATACAATCAATCGAAAGTTACATAAATTGAACAAATCGTAACGACGTGTTTGTCATTCTGCGTAAGTACAGAAGGCGACGTTAAAATTTTAAAAAGTTGAAAACATTTGAATAATATTCAGCCCTAAAACATTTTAACAAAGTCCTCATTCGGGACCATCTCATCCGAGTTAATTATCACTCTCTCAAGATAGCATTGCTGGAAGAAATTTTTCTTAGGGGGTGTTATGGGGACTCTGGGTGAAAGACTGATGTTTTTATCTTTCTGAGAAACGTTCCTATGGCAACAATTCCATTCAGAATGGGATTCAGGCAGTTTTGTAAGGAGACGGCAAACATTTAGCAAATCATAGTCATCAATTTCGACACTGCCAATACTCTACTTACATACGTCTTGCGGATTAAATACCGCAATATTACTGGTTTTGTAACGCATGTTTCACCTATACCAATTGATAATCCTTTCTACGTCACCGTCTCATCAATCATTCTGCTATCATTTGCAGCTACACAATGACAGTACATAGCGATGACGAACGTATCATGTATAGACATATCGACATATCTAAAAAAACGCAACTGGATCTCTCCAGCAATTTCGTTGTACGTGAGAATGCATAGTAAAACCCAGAGTCGTACCGTTCGGTAATGTTTCTGTTATGCGGAAATTTGAAACTTTGCTATTTCAGTATTAAGCAATTCTGGACAACGATTCCAAAATGTCGATCGTTGTCAAAATCTAATCTGAGCATCGTTCAGAAAATAAAATAATCTCATATGTTGCGAGTCTCTGATATTTCAAGAGACCAGAGGTCAATTTCAGTTTCTTGGAACTCTTTTCCTTTTTTTATTTGGTACTTTCCCGTAAAGTTCAAAGCAGATAATAAATTGTTGATGATGTTGACGTGTACATTATATTCGTAAATATAATGAAAAAAATGTCGCCATGAACAAGAGATACAAATACGTATACAAATGAAGTACAACTATTTTTTTCTTGTGGTATTGAACAATTCAGTATTAGAGCAGCATAGAAGAGTTTTAATTCTGTGGTAGTAGTTATTTCGTGTATTTTTTCACCATGTTCCTGTCTCAAAACACACATCTGCCATACTGTAGCAATCAGGGCAGAGTAGAGGTATACTGTAAGTAGGTGGGTTTAGGAAAAAGCGACATTTTGATTTAAAAGTTTAAAGGCATGCCCTTGGCACATACCATTAAAGAGATGATCTGTGCCGTTCATGGGGAAAGGTCAGTCGCTGGTATTTAGTGTTTGTTTGTTTTTTAATGTGTGAATCGCACTGAAGCGTATGTGTAGTGCGTGTAAGAAATAAATATGTTATTCTTATATTATTAAGACACACGATGTCAACTTACGCACTGTCCAACGAGTGGCCGGTCGCGACTTTGTTTGAGTATTTGTAACATACAACATTGACTAACCAAGATACAACATTGTCAACGTCATAGCCCTCAGAAAATTTGACCTTACTTAACTTCATGTACCCACTTTCTGAAGCAGTTTCCACAAACCAAATGTCTTGCGTGAAATTTGACATTTTCGACGTCCCCTATTAATTAATTCCATCTGTAAAATTACTTTGGCGGCGTTAATTTCCTATAAATTCGACTTGCATCAACATGGTAAAGCCAAAATGTTGAAAGTTGTAGTGAAAGTAATGGACATAGCGCACCAAGCAAGATCTATTCTAATGTTCAAACATCATTATACTCCCTAACAATCCGATAGCCTGACCATAGCAGGCCGAGTTGCGTTACCAGGACCACAACGTTGAAAGTAGCATAAGTCACCATAGATTGTATTATTGCTTTTATATACTTTCAGTATACTTCGTAAATCACTCTTATTATCACAAAAGATTGTAATCAAATGTACAACGTTTTTCTCCCACTTAAAGATATAGGCTCGTTCACGTTACGATTTCTTACTGCACGGTTATCTCTTCTTAACAGTCTAAACTCAAAATAAATTTTCTATTTTGTTAAAGAAGATTATCGATTCACATATGTCATATATGCGATACTTCAAGCAGACATATCTGACCTTCGCGCCATTCTGTTTCAGCTTCATTACCACCGTACCGATGTAACAGCAAAGTTGATAGGTGAAAACACTTCGGCGGCCCGTGGCTCTGTCACCACCAACAGCAATCCGAACCATCAAACTACAGAAACCGCGCAGTCAACACTGACCACCCAGCAATTCAACCACAGCAGCGGATCCTGCGCTAAAGCCGAGGAAGAACTGAACTACCTGCGCAACAAGTGCGAAGCTGCTGAGGTGAGAGTGTGATACAAAGTTCACGGAATAGCTATACGCGACATAGAACAATGGCAATAGACTCATGCATACATCATGCGCAGTGTGTTTGTCATTGTATAGTCTGACACACAATATAGACAGTACTATGAATTTTGTTAGCTCTCTTTGAGGGAGTGTTAGAGAGTCTTATAAATAAATCAATAAATAAATAAATAAATAAATATTACAAGTGTTTTTATGTCCCGGTCGAAAGCTTACAGTTCAATCATACTTAGTTTTTTTGGAGTGGTAAAAGTATAACCTTTTCAAAATCAGCAAAAAAGTTTTTTCTTTCCAGATTATAAGTACCCACAATGTTTAGTCAAATGATCTCAACTATAAATTCCTCATTTTCAAAATGTCGGCGGAGGAGTCTTTTCTAGCCCTTCCTTTCGGGTCGATAGCGTTGTTTAATACATTATTGTATGAGTAATTTAGGTTGATACGGAGTATATCAAAATGTTTCCACTCAAAATCGAGAAAAACCAACGAGAAACCGGAAGAGGATTTTGCTTTAGTATTGTTTGTGCTTTCAGATACACATATTATATACTATAGCCAAAGCAAGGGACTCTGTGCCCGAGGGTAGGTAACCATTTGCCCGACGCTAGGAGGGCTAATGGTCTCTCCAAAGTCCCTTAGTTGGGCTCTAATGTTTTTATTACGTGCGGCTTTTGGCCTCTCTTATATAGTTTTCACTCAAAATGTTCAGGTTTACTTGCAAATGACAATCATGTTCTTTATTTCCATGATGGACGAAAATCCGTTAAACGAGAATGATTGTCATCGTCAAATGGCGCACTGATGTATATATATATATATATATATATATATATATATATATATATATATATATATATATATATATATATATATATATACATATATCACTGTTATTCAGTTTAGAGAATTTTCATTTTTCATTCATTATTTTTCAAAAAAACGGATTTCCTATGTAAAACATGCAATTTGATCATTTTTAAATCCTGAAGTTTTCAAGTTGAAAATAGTTCCAGTTTACGTACAGTCAAATGATGACTATGCGGCCAGTGACCTTATCGATGATTTACTATCGAATCCTAAGGAGCGTACGACGTTCGATATACGAGGCATATAAATACTGTCTATATTCAAAGTTTACCAACCTGAGCTATTAAAGGAGTAACTAGGTCAATTTTAATGAAAGAGGTCGCGAGTTACGCTATTAGCATATTGTACTTAAGTGATGGTCCTCGTGCATAGAAGAAAAGGTCACTTCTTTTACTTTTTCGTCCGATTACTTGTACATCTTCATGCGTAAAGCTCTAAGAGTGATATTCCAGTAGTTTTGAATGTGGTTATTTGCACAAAACTTCGCTCGCGGATGTTCTTTGACAACGTTTTCTTGTGTAGAAAGTAAGTCTCTCCCAAAGAAATAGTCATTCTGGTGGCTTGAATTAGACTCCGTCGAAAGATTGAGCTCAAGGATATTCTGAGTAAGAAATGATCTGATGAGCGTGTTGATATTGTGTCGACAATGAAAGTTATTTCAGATGTTTTTAGGGCAGCGCATTTTACCAATACTTTAGCAATGGGCAACCGTGATGAGCTGATTGCTATTATATGTAACACGTTTGTTAACAAATCAATGTACTAGGCCATCATACCAGTCTTCCCTGAAAGGTTTCACTGAAATCAACTCACGTTACGCATTTGCGGGTAGTACACTGAAGCAAAACATGAAGATACAAGAACAAGATGTTACAATTGTTTAGAATGATTCGTAAGCGCTTAGCTGGCAGACTGCCTATAGATGACGCAATGTCAGAATATCTACTTGAGAATCCATTTTATTTTCTATTCCATGATCAACTTAAAGCAGAGCGGCATATCAGCCGTAATACTGGATTTTTTTTGTCAACGACGTTTGTCACGTACCCAATATTCTCAAATAACCTAATCGCTTATCGGCAATTTTTGATTCAAAATTTAAGATGCCAAGTCCGATTACTTTATATCAATTTTATATATTGGATACAAATCATACCGGAATATTGCTGTATTTTTAACCAAGAAAAAATCACTTTGACTAACAGAATCATAGAGGGAAGAGTCGTGTGCAAGCGGGGGACTTTGCTTTCTGTGTTCATTAGAAGCCCACTCGTGGTAGCTCTTGTTTTTCTTTGGAAGCCTTTTTTTTTGACATTTCGTTGTGGTTTTATTTCTCGGGAAGTATTGATGCACTTTTGGCCTATCCTACGCTCTTCCCAACATTGATGCATTATTACGTATACGTTTACAGACTGTGATGTATGCTCACGGCAATGCAGGTGTGCTTGTTTCTTGTGCCTTAAATTGTATGGTCTCAAGTGAACGAATGTAAGTCTCTGTTTTGCAGCGGGGAACGCTCAAATTACATGTAAGTTATGAGGGCGAAATAAAAACCATGCTGATATCGTTGCGCTCCACTTCGGAAATGACATGGACAGCCTTGCGTCATCTGTGCGGAGTGGTGCGTTCAAGATGGCATCAAATTGTATTTTTGTCATGCAATTGGCGTGATACCTCTGAGGTGGTATTGACATTAGAAGGAGACACACAGAACACGTAAATGTGTCCCATATAAGATGAAGATCTTCAAAACTTAAATGGGCATATTATCCATCTAATACGAAGGCAGGATCGACATTATGCTCAGTAATAGACCTTTAAATTTGCAAACAGAGGTTGTGCCTTTTCATAGAAAGTAAACTCATATAAAGTATTCTTAACCATTAAAGTTTATCCATTCTGAGCACGAATACGTAAACATCTCAGATAGCGATAATTACACATTTTGACCATAATAAAGGCAAGCAAATATTGATTAAATAGCTTTATAATTAGTTGGTCATTACTAAACGGCTAGCAAAACAGCCTTCCTCTAGCCGACAGAACTGTGTGGTTTGGATAATTTTAGCAACCTTTTAGATGATTGTTTATTTCATATGTCTTCATGTCGTACCTATATATTGCAGTCACGGAAATGAATTTAAAATTACGCACAACTAATGTGCCATGGCAACAGCATGGAAATGTCACATTTCAATTTGTCGAGATGAAGACAATCTGACAATATTGCTTCTTCTTCTTTCTCCCATACAGCCCAGAAGATCCTATGTGGTCGAGTCGGACAAGGAAATGTCGCGTGTGGATGTCATATAGTTTCCCCTTCAAATCTTGAATCAGAGATTTTTCTCATGTCAAAACTTTACTTGTTACATCGGTCTCAGTCCGTCCTCAGCCTTGAACTCATTGTCGGGAGATGTTTTGTATCAACGCACATTAATTGGTTGATCGAGCGAAACTGACTGAACATACATGCGACTCACAATGCAAGAAGAAACACGATGATATCGTTGGAGCAGTGTTCTTTCTCCGATGTGCCTGGAGAAGTGGAGACTTCAATAGTTCCAATGTCATTTACAGACAATTTTGTAACTTAGAAACGTTAGGTTTGACGTCAGCATTAAAATGTAAGGGAAGTCGCTATGAGCCTTTGAAACACATTTTAAGTACCGCTTTGCGAAGTCCAAAAAATGACTTAAGGTAGCTAGATACCTTATAGACACCGAGATTTTTTTATTATTTTTAGTTATACAAGTCCCCAACCCCAATGAAGTAAATATTTTCTGAATGCCCTGATATTAGGAAATCCGACCGTGTACAGTACAAGTCATTATTTGCATAATAGTCACGTGATAAGCCTTTTCCTCCCTTTAGCGAACACACTACATGATTTCCGTTTGAAATTTATGCATTGACAAGTCTTAGCAATATTCTTCAAATCCAAGTCTGCGATTTTTTCTCCGAGTCTCCATTCAACTACGTGGCGCGAAAATGACAATTTCTTGAATATCACCTCAGTCTAACACATTTAATAGTTCATAATAAAAAACAAAGGCATATAAAGAAAATACCAGACACGGATTTGAAGGGTCAAGGGCTTGTCAATGCACAAATTTCAAGCGAAATTCGTGCAGGGTGTTCGCTAAAGGGAGGAAAAACCGATTTTAGAAGGTTCAGCAAAACGCATGTCACGTGACTTTTATGCAAATAATGACTGTGTACTATAAACGGTCGGATTTCTCAATATCAGGGCTTTCCGAAAATGTATACTGTATTTGGGTTTGGGACTTCTATAACTGAAAAAAACAAAAATCTCAAAGTATTTATTTACCATAAAAAAGTTCCCCAGGCAAGCACCGATAGATCGAATGAGGGGCTTTGGCCCATCTTACGCAGGTTTGCTATTCTTTCGTTTGATCAGGTTAAAACCCGGACTAGTTAAAGAAATAGGCTTAAGACGCTCGTGCATCGATATGTGCCTTTGCATACAACATATTTGAAGTTCTTCTGTATTTAAAGTATTTGATGCCGCCTTTCAGGTTTGGCCTTCTGACAAAAAATGTCAAAATAAGTTTCCTTTAGTATTGCTATATATATTGTAGATATTATTAGTTCATTTATCGTGATTTGGTGCATGGACTGTCCTTCTGCAAATGATTTTATAAAATTGTAGATTTGCTACCTGCTTTATTGCTCCACAATGGAATCTATTTTGTAACTCTTTGTCAATGGTAAAGTGTCAAACCTCAAACCTTGTGAAAGTGTTTGTTTTGGAAATTGGTATTTGACCAAAAGTTGCGCAGTCACTTTGGAGCTTTAAGACTTGATCTTGATGTAATATTCAGTACGTAATATCTGTTATCGTGTGTTTGAGAAAGCATTTCGTTTTTTTTCTCTATTTCCTATGCCAGAAGATCTTTATTTAAAATGACAGAGAGTTGTTTCAATATTTAAATTTTTAGCCTCATTTATTGAAATGTTCATTTCGACCATCTTAATGACAATTTGTTGTCAATAACAGTAAGTATGTACCCTTCATAACAATGCACCCATGTGCCTGAGGCTTTAGGCAGCACACATGGTATTTATAACGGTAAAACCTACCATACAAGGCGTGTCTGTACCTTTAGTACCTTTTCAACCCACTGTATACATGCGCAGATTTCAACTTACCAACTGAAGGATGGTGTGATCAAACAAATGTGAAACATTTAAGAGCAAACGTTATACCCTACTTACGGGGCTGTAGCAGATTGCCGCCGCGATCAAGAAACCGAAAATTAAATGGTCAGGGGTGGCCATGGACTTGAAAGTTTAGAATGACATTTCACTTACGTGTAAATATCAATAAATACAATAAAGTTATAAAATGACATCGTGGTGTCGAGTATTGTATCAGTACCTGATCAGCACGTTTTCTATACAGATGCATACAGATGCATGTTGTTGTGATACAGAGGCATGCTACAACCGTTAAATACATGTTAAGGTAGTATGCGCCTCGAAAGTGAAATATTTTAATTTTTGCTCAAACTTTTCCTCAATGATACTTTCTGTTAACAATCACCTAACATTTGCCGATATTTGAAATTCAAAATGGCCACCATCCCTGTGTTTACTGTATGGGGAAACCTAATATTCTGTTTTGAAAAACTGAGAGCTTTACAATGAGCTTTACAATGAGCCCTCACAACTGATAGATCAGAAAAGAATTGTAAAAAATTGAGATTCCAAATATCTGTCCCCAGGGCGTATGCTGCCTTAATAGTTGGGGGTGTTTTGTTCAGAACTTGAAGTTTACCTCTACTAGGGGTGAAACGTCATTTCAGTGTTCTGACAACCTAAAAAGAAGCTGAAGAGAATAAGATTTCAAAGGATGTTTACTGAAGCCCTCCAACGACAAACATACACTGACAAATATGTAGTTTGGAGACTGGTTATACGCGCCTCGAAAGTTAAAGACGTAGACTTTATCAAAGTTCCCATAAGGACACTGTAAATCGTTCCATATAGAAATCAAGAATACAACTTAAAGGTATACAGTCACGTGTAATCTAACATGCCCATATATGGTCAAAGGGGCGTTCCTTGGTATTCAAAATACCCATATGAGGACGCTGTTTTTAAAAAGCGGCCACCCGCTTAAAATCTGATTGGTGAGATTTTCTCTTTCCATGGTAACTGTGGCAAAATTGGAACAGGTGACAGTACACCTTTAAGGGTCATCGTGCAAACTTTTCTTTGTAATAAAGAAACAAACTACCGAATGTTTATCGACTCTTGAAATTACACGGGTCAGTTAAAACTATATTTACTTCGTGAGCTTCAAAATGAGCCCCCACAAGTGATAGACCAAAAAATATTGAACAAGTTTGAAGGTCAGAATATCTTACCACGGTGCAATCTAAACGTGAGTATATACCCTTTTAATTTTATCGAGTAAACTTAAAGCTGAATGTTTACATCCCTCTTGGATGTAAACAGCGCCAGCAGAGTGAATAATTTACCAAACGCTGGTTAATTGTCTGAACACAGTGTCAAGTGGGTCTTTGAAGCGTATCTAACTTTGAACGATTATCGTTTAAAAATGAAAGCCTCTGTAAAAAAAGCACATGTCGAAAGTGTTTCGTTGTTATTGTTTGTTCATGAGTCGAAATTTAACCGTGTATTCCGTATAAAACAGTATAGGCATAAGACCGGAAATTGAGTGCAAGGTCTTTGTTTACGAAACACCCTGAGGTTCCACTTCCAAGGGTTTTGTCCTACTTTGAACCTCGGACGAATTTCCCTGTCCTCGAATGCAACTCATCCGCTGACTTCCAAACGACTTTGCTCTGCGGACCATAGTCGTTTCTTTGACAAACGTGTCGAAATTTATAACTGGTCCATACCTTGTTTCTTCGGAGAGGTTTAGTTCTGTCAGCAACCTGCCCAGATTTCTGTGCTAAACGTTAAACAGCTCCTATACTACGTACGGGGAACATGATGGAGTGGGCATAGTCACATGGTCTGCTTCTACATTTCCGCATTATTGAAATCGCTTTTTCTAGTTTTATTCCCAAACTGTCAAACTTGTAATCTTTCTTTTCAAAAAACCGTTATCCTTAAACTTTACTTTGGGGAACAGATGGCGCTCAAAAATTCCCGCTGAGGTTCTTACAAGCTTCAAGCATACTACAAATGTATTTCAGTTGAAAGTACTTTATGGTAGCCATTTTAAATTTGTTTACACTATTCCCGTTAAATTGCTAATGAAATTTTAAGCTACGCTCACGTAAAAAAGATATTTGTTTTTTCCATGGGAAAAGTAAATTGAATACCCTTTCAAACTGACACTGGATCGGTAACAGGATTGTGTCTACATAAAATCGCATCCTCACGTAATTACAAAATCAACCCTCTGGGCACTGCTGACTGTATTTCGAGAGCACACTGTGAAGAAAGTACATTGGCAAAGCTTATGACGCTCAGCGAAATGTCTCACCAGCTTGAAACAACTAAAAACACACGACATCCGTAGAGTGACATTTGCGTAAGCGGTCTTGTTTGCATTAGCGGATTTGTGTTTTATCATAAGGCGCGTTAAATAAAATTCTTTGTTTGCCGTCCGCGTGCTCAGAGAAAATTAAGAAAACAAACACAATGTTAACACTATTGCAAATATAATCATTATTTTTCTAAAACAAACCAAATTAAGACTGAGCTTATGTTAATACACTTGTGTTTTTGTCTGTGTTTGTTTTTTTGCCTGGCTGGCTGGTAGGTTTTTTTTCCAAAAGTCCAATGACGGCAAACAAAGAATTTCCCCAAGGTGGCCTAATTGGGTTGGGGAGGGGGCAAATGTATACTTCAATGAAATCGCGTTTCCATTTGTGCGTAATTTCTGTTATATTCAGTGTCAGCAAAATCCACCGGTGGTTGTTCTTCCAATTTCTTCAGCCCTACTGTCAATGCTTCGATGAGTTAAATTGCCAGCCATACAGCACATATCACTCATGACTGCAATCAGGAAAAACGTATGTATAATTTACTTGTTAAGTCGCAGCCTTCGGTTATATCTGTTTAAGATCTGATGCTTTGATATTTGAATTCTCTTACCGTATGGCTGCACGATTCATATTTCTGCTGACGAGAATAATATGTATATTAATCCTATAACTCAATTGTCATACTTTAAATTGGACTTTGGTTTCAAATGAATGCATGCATATATTTGAGGGTCGCCTCAAATCACGAATAATCGAATTGAATTTAATGTGCGATTGTAGATGAAATAAGATCTTCGTGAACCGCTGCGTCAGTACTTTTTTTTTTTTCATTTCGTTGCCGCCCAGAGCTAGATGAATCTCTCCGTTCTGCGAGCGATTCTGTGCGCTCATTTGGAACATTTCAAGAGATCCCTGGTGTATTGGGCATGTTGTATTACTTGCATATGATAGGAGTGGGGAAGCTGCAAACAATGCAGGGCACCTTCCAATTTCGCACAAGTTTCTGGATTGGAAACTCTGCTTTTCACTCTCAGCTTAAAACTTAACATTGCAACCGAAACGGATCAGCAAATGAAGTCAAGTTGTTTTTTTTTTCCACGATGGAAGTACTGCTATACAAACTTGAAGTTAGCATCTCATTCTTTCGAATATGTATTCGTCTGAGTGACATTCAAAGTGTATCCGCTGTTTAACAGATTGAGGGATGAATATGGAGGCCTCTTTTTTTGAAAGATCATTGCATGACCACTTTTAAATGTCAACAGTCTAGTACGTATACATCATTATCTCCAACTATGTCACTAACTGTCAAAAAATGGGACTAATCAAAATCTATAACGAACTCTTCAGTAATAATTATCAATAAAGGTAGAAACAACACAGAGATTTCGACAGACATCAAATTTTAACATTGAAGCTGCAAGCATCGTCACGTTTGCAAATATACTGCAAAACACTTTGAATATTCTGCATGCTTTTTTTAGTTAAATGGGAATGTAACTTGAGTTAGTTGGTTCCTAATTTAGCTTGCAAGACATTTTGCCCATTGTTTATACAGTACAAGGGAATGTTTAATTAGCTGCATCTTAAATTAGCGAACCCTTAGCTAATTTGGATAAAAGCATGCTAGCTAAAAAGACATGTTTTGCAGTACAAAATTACAAAGACACAAAACGCCTACCTCTTACATCGGCTGAGGCACATAAAATTAGGTCAGAGGTTATTCAAGGTCATCCAATTTTTGGAAAACAAACAATCAAACGAACGAACAAACAAACAAACAAGTAAATTCGTAGCGTCACCGTACTGGCACGGAACACCACATTATAAATGTTGGTCATGCTTTTCTATCCGTCTTCAGCGCCCTCTTATTTCCCATTACTTTACTAGCGTTATGAATGTTATCTTTTAGAGGTTACGCCCGGTTTGTTCTCAATTACAGGTGAGATTTCGTACATACCCTCCTCCATCAGGGCCCTAAATAGCGATCCGGTACGAAAAGTGGACAGCTAATTAAACACACTCTACGAAACAGTTTAGTATGTGCAGTCAGTTAAAAGTTGGGTTACGGGAAAACTATTCTCCGCAAGTTTTCCGCGCAGGGATTATAGCATGGATGATTTCCTCACTTCGTGCGATTAGACCTTATCCGAGGGTGAATGCTATCGATTACAAACCTTGGGGGCCAGAACCTCCATTTTGACCAGTTTCCTCTTCTATATTAATGAGAATCTCGACGACGCACTTTCAAAATCGTTCTCCTCCCCCATACGTTTTAGAAGAAGAAATGTGCCGTCGCTTGGAGGCAAAACAATATTTTCTCCGTCTTTTTGCTCCGCCGCGGGCGGATAAAGCTCTTTTTTTCCCTTGTTCATTTCAACACGGAACGAATGACCCCTTAACTTCATCTTCACCTAGTTATGCATCACTTCTAAGTAGGTTTTCCCAAGTTACCTATCTGTGTCTGTATATACCTGTATGTCAGGAAAAATACCATACCCAGCATTCTCTTCGCGAAACTTCAATGGCAAACAACAGTTTTTTACGAACCAGTACCTTCCCTCTATGAGTTGAAACCATTAGATGTATATAAACTGCAAGTTAATAGCATGGAATAGAAACAGGCACAAAGATCATAAGGTATTGTTTCCAAGACAAGCGGCTTTATCAAAAACAAAATACAAAGTATTTTGGCCGTTTGAATTGTTTTTCTCTTTGATTGATATGGTTAATAAACACTTGTTATACATCCCTGAGATCTATCCTCCTGGTATGCATCCATCCATCAATCCATCCATAACAATTATTCATTCATTCATTCATTCATTCATTCATTCACTCATTCACTAATTCATTCACTCATTCATTTATTCATTCATTCATTCATTAAAGGGACAAAGTCGGCCATTTTTCATGAATTTTGTTTGAAACGATATACTACTTATATTGTTTGACATGTTGAAAGATTTTTGACAAAAGAAACCATCGCGAAAATGAATTAATGGTCAAGAATTAATGGTCAAGACCATTAATTCATTTTCGCGATGGTCATGTCACTATCGTGTCTAAAACCGGGTTGAATATATGCACGGTCACCCATGCATTCAGTATCTTTCAACATCTTAAACAATGTAAGAAGTATCTCGTATGAAACAAAATTAATGAAAAATTGCCGACTTTGCCCCTTTAACATATATACAGACATACAGACACACATACATACATACATACATACATACATACATACATACATACATACATACATACATACATACATACATACATACATACATACATACATACATACATACATACATACATACATACATACATACACGCACGCACGCACGCATGCACACACACACACATACATACATACATACATACATACATACATACATATATAAATAATATGTTCATACATACATACAGACAGACAGACAGACAGACAGACACACAGACAGACAGACAGACACACAGACACACAGACAAATTGTAGCCAATATAGTTAGGTTTTAAGTACTCGTTATTGAACTTTGCATAAATAACCCAAATGAACACGAATATGCCCTTTAAGCATTAGACGAACTGGTGGAGGAACAAGATTATTGATGTATTGACAGACGAAACAATCCGTGACGTTTCGCGGAAAAACGGTATATCTAGTTGAAATCCGGTATATCGACATATCGGTATTTCGGCAATAACCTAATTTCCTATTTGAGTTTCGCACTTCCATTGTCGGTCCACCCCTATCAATATCCCGTATGACGATCGACATGTTTGACATTCTTGGTCGTCATGTGCTCCTTTCTTTGCAAACCAAACCCCATCAATCTAACTTTTTAGAATTTACAGCATGTTCGGTATATTTTGAGGACATTCAATTGCTGGAATGTGAAACCTAACAATTTATATTTGAAGTATATCTGTGAAATGTAATTTCTTTTCTGGCACATGTTGAGGAATGTTCGATTGTAACTTTGCTATTGACCGAATGTTCGATATTGTTGTAATCAGTCTCCCTTGAAAACAACGATTACTGCGGCTCCCAAAAAAGCAACCGCGGGAAATTTCATTTGAAGTCGATAAAGATTAATGATGGTATCATCATCATCATCATTTGCATGTCGGAAACCCTCCGTGGGTGCATTGTACACATGTTAGCAACTTCACATTCCCATGACGACAGACCATATGCCAAAAGTAATGCATCGCTGCTGATATTTGCTACTTCCACATGTGCAGTCTCTCTTCGTATCACTGCTACCATGTCATCCACCTTGATCGACACAATGCCGTTCCCTCAGGACCATGATACCTTCACGAGTAGATAGCAAAAAGGTCAATGTCCGCTCAGAGTTGGGGGTGCGCCTGACACACGGCATCTAATTACTTGAGGCAAAAAATAAGTCTCATGTTATGACTAATCAACTTTAACCCTTTGAGTGCAGTATTTTTTCCCATCAAAATTTCAGTCCAACATTTTACCAATTTTTATGAACTTTATGTAATTTTTCTTATAATTTTGGACCAAATGAACACAACATTCCATTGGCCTCAGTTTCTTAATCAAAATTTTAGCAACAATCTGACAAAAATTGACTGAGGATATTTTATAAGGGTGATAAAAATTGACTTTGGCACTCAAAGGGTTAATCCCGCACAGTCGTCGCGATATTTCCTTTTCCACACAAAGTTCTATATATGGTCGAAACTTGAAAATAGCTTCACGGAAAAATCATCCACAAAGAAACTGAAAATGACGACCAAACGAACACAGATGCCGCCACAAACAAGGCTCTGTAGTAACTTTTGACATTTTTCGATATTTTTTGCATTCTTTCATTTTGCCAAAACGTCACCAATTCACCTAGCAACGAATTTAGCCCTTAACACCCCTGGGCCAAATCCCCGCCGAAATCGAATACGACATTCGGGCAATCTATTCGGTTGAAAACGAAATACCGAATACACCACTTAAGTTAAGTCACGTGTCTCGACTATATTACATCACGTATTCATCAAGTAAAGAGGCAATAAATGAAATATTCAAATGGCCGTATTGTGTACGGCGAATAAAGAATGGCATGTTGCAAGTTTGTAAAAGCGTGTCGTTTTGATGTAATCGATAGAAAGGGAACAGCCGATATGTCTATTTGATATTGTGTGCCGCGAAATGGATTCAGAGGAAGACGCTGTCAGAAAGAGAAGACAAACAAAATAGTCAACAGACTGATAGAGATTTATACAAACAGACAGACAGATAGATAGATAGATAGATAGATAGATAGATAGATAGATAGATAGATAGATAGATAGATAGATAGATAGATAGATAGATAGATATAATAGTAGATAGATACTGGTAAGTTGATAGGATTTGCAGTTATCTAGGTGGGCAGACAGACAGACACTGTCGGACAGACAGAGATATATATAGATAAATACTGATCAGTTGCTGCTGGGAGAGAGAGAGAGAGAGAGAGAGAGAGAGAGAGAGAGAGAGAGAGAGAGAGAGAGAGAGAGAGAGAGAGAGAGAGAGAGAGAGAGAGAGAGAGAGTATTTTTGTAAATGCAGGAATTCTTACCATGTGGCAAGACAATGCAATATGTGATATCACCGTTTCAGATTCACATCAATGCACACGATGATTTCTTATGCGGCTT
This sequence comes from Ptychodera flava, assembly GCF_041260155.1. Taxonomy (NCBI): domain Eukaryota; kingdom Metazoa; phylum Hemichordata; class Enteropneusta; family Ptychoderidae; genus Ptychodera; species Ptychodera flava. Next base: position 16,278,987 of record NC_091941.1, read on the forward strand.
TGCCTTTTCCAAAACGTTTTAATCAAAAGGGGAAAAATCCTGGTTTCTATGGCGACGGATCAATCGGATCAGAACCACTAATAAGAGGGAAGTGGCCACATCTCTGATTTCATACGTCCGTAGAAATCACGATGGGAAGGGGAATTCTGAGATATCGATACAATGCCCTCGTGAGTCGACCTTTAGCTCAAATGAATATCACTGTTCAATGTGGAGAAGCGAAGATTTAGAACCTTGAAAGAACGAGCGCAGACGGAAATCATCGATATGCAGTGAACTTCCATAGTACACGGTGGTGTAGTTCCCCGGAACGTCGCCAATTTCTTGGTAATTACCTGTTGGAAACCTCGTGTTGTTAACTGTCATGCGGGCTATCTTTTGATTGATAAACACACGCCTGTGTAGACCATACGTTGTATACAGACTTCGAGGGGTACGCTTAGGCGATGTGGAGGCGGCCGATCCAGAACGCCTGTCGTGTTTTTCATGACTCAACTCCAGAACTAAACAGGAAAATTATAACGGCGGGCAACGATGGCCGGTATAGATCCTTAGTAAGTTGAACTAGTTCTTTCGTAGAACTCATCAATAAAGTTTCAGTTTTTTTTATCCAACTAACTCATCAGTGTAGAGAAATAAGTTATTATATATGAACGTTTTGCATGTTTTTTCCTTCAGTCTACTCTTCTGATACGATACAGAAAGTAACGGCACATTGTAAAAGTATGTTTTCTTGTCCACCTTGAAATAAAAAGTGCCAATAAGCTATGTTAGAATGATAACTTAGATGTTGTGCAGAGCAGTTTATTTCCGAAGAAATAAACTCACTTGGTCTTCACGCCCAGCTTGATGGACGTGAAGCTTCCTTGAGACGTGTACAATGACTGACTTTTTTTCAAAAGTTACATTTGTACATAAAATGGTTAGGAGAATTTCGAGGCAGTGTTATAACTTTTTCAAATAAAGCAAAAGTTGAAATCAATTCAAGAACTTTTAAAACAAAAGGTGAGGTCTTCGTCAGAATCATTCAGAATCATTCAGCAGCGAAATTTTTAAGAACCTTCTCATGTGTGTTGTTGACTTCCATTCTTAATCTGAAACAGGGAAAAATCTGGAAAATCACGAATGTTTAATGTGAACAACGAGGATGTGTACATTGAGATTCATATTTATGCCAGAAGGATAGAAGGAAGATCGCCTTCCGTATGTGATGAATTCAATTTAAAACCACTTCGTCCACAAAAGAAATTGGAATACTGCCTCCAACAGTTCTCCTCAACCTATCCTAGCCAACTATTATCCGTAGTCAGCCTTCAGGAATCCGGTATGAAATCAACTTCACATTTCGAATGAAGCGCTGAAAATTGTTTGTCATTAAGTCGAGCATGTGTACGTTCTCGTTCAGCAGTGCAGAATACGGTCCCGTAACTCATAACTCGTGATTTGTGCCTGCAGCCAGTGTCCTACGGGAAGGACCGCTACTTTGCTAGATGTGAACTCAATGGTGTATTTCGGGTGGAACCGAGTAATAGACTCCTCACCCTGGTTCCCACGGGTCTCTTTAAGGAATCCGACCTAGAAAAAATGCATTCGACATCGAGATTGTCGTCGACCAAGTTTTGATATGTCTTCACCCGTTCGTTCGATGCACTTGTAAATTCTGCAATTTGCGTGGACACTTATGAATCCCTTTGCGTACTTCTTGTGTTTAATTTTCAATTTTCTATTTTTCAACATTCGAATTGTTAATAGCCTTTCGATCTAACAAGCGGAGACAACTGTTCAAGCCGTTTCATTTGCATAAACGTAGGACGCGCTACAAAGCAAGATATTCCGACCCTCATAATTTACATAATACTTTTCTGATCTACCGCTTGCGGGGGGCTCATTTTGGAGCTCTGAGCGTAAGTAAAGTTTTAACTGTCTTATTTTTCTGAAAATTGAAATTTGAACCCCCCCCCCTATAAATAGCAAAGGGATGTCAGCCATTTTGAACCTAAAACTATGCGTATTAAAGTTTGGTTATTTGTTTCCACAGTACAAAAATTGCACCATAGCTCTGCTTTTTTCTTCAAAAAAGAGAACGTTTGAAATTCCTTTTAGGAAAGTTTAAGCAATAAGTATAAGCCTTACATTTTCGAGGCGCACACGGGATTACATTATTTTCCAGACACCGTCTGATCATGGACACATTTGCTGAAATCATTCTGAGGACCAAGATGAAGTCTAACCCCTTTACGGTCATATCAGACATTTATGTAATGCGCAATGTGAATCTCTCCGTCGTTCGTCGGTCACTTTCATGTCTTCTGATCCCGCAAGAAATATAAACGCTGCTTCTCAAATAGTGTTTCATGAACGTAGGAAAATCTGGCCGTTGAATTGCGATTACAACCGTTATATCAAGCAGAAATATCTTCATGTAAAATCTATTTGCGAGTCTTGTCGTACCTATGTTAGTAAATTAGACGGCATTGAGGAATACTGACGCCAACTACACATACGGGAAGTCGGTAAAGTTTTTTGTATCTTCTTCGCCGGGTGCTCATAAATCCGTGAAGCAAATAGCGAGGTGACGCTGAGGTTGTGGATATTGCATGAAGCATGTGAACAAACCGAAACTTCAGCTTGATAAAATTCGTCAACTATAAACATCCAATGTTGAAAAACAATGTCAATAAATATGTGAGGAGATTGAATGATAAAAAAGTACAGTTATTGGCTCTGCAGTTTGCAAGAATTCTTTCGCTATCAACTTTACATACGTTCTTACGCTTTCCCGCCGTTCCCTCCAACACTTACAATTTTGAAATAGAGGGCTCCGTCTCACGTGGATAAGAACTATAGTGTTACAGCAGGTTCAGGCGATTAAAAGCGAACTACTTAAGGCGCACAATGTCAGATGGAGCTACTGAAAATTAAATCGTCTTAAGTCAGTCATTCATACTGCGCATGTGCATTGATATCGAGGCAGATGACGCGTAGGGGCGCAGGTATACGTCGACGTCTCGACTCATTTCTGAGGTACTAGACATCACGTTCAGCAGCAACACGTTGAATGTTAACTTTTGCTTTTGCCAGAATGAAGTTTACGATTTATCTTCTGATGGTTGTCCTGCATCACGCTGAGATGACATCATCAGGTAAGATTATGATTAATAAACCGAAATTAATTTACGTCGGCGATATTAACAAAGCAGAAATGATTTTACCTGTCCGCGAAAACATATACTACCGCCGAAAAATTGAACTAAAAGAATTGGGTGTCTTTCGTTTGTGTAATCATACGCTACTGAAAATGCATGGCTTGATTGAAGTGATGGGCCTACATGTGCGTATCGCTTGTCGTAAGGCTTTCCGAACAGAAGTTCATTGTAAGACCGAAAGCACATTGTCTTTAATCTTTCTATTGTGAACATTTTACGAGATGAAGCACCGGGAAGGACGATCTTTGATTTCGTTTTTTGTTTATACATGCCTGTTCTCCATCGGTTGTGTTCATGTACGCTATAGATGCACGCCTTCCTTCCACGGGACTCACTTTACTTTGATCAGACGTAAAATCCTGACACTGCATAAAAACGCAATAATACAGATAAATTCACATTAGTGAGTAGACTATATTATTGAATAATACACGTAAATTCACATGAATCCACATGAAAACAGGCTAAGCCTTGCTGAATACAAGCAATGGATTATTAACTGTATTCATCTGTATATGCACTCTTCAGCTAAAATACAGGCAAAAATCCATGCAAATACAGTACGTATTATTGGCTTTTCATGCAGTGCATAAGGAAATCATTTGACAGAAGACCGCCGCTTTTTTTTTATTCAGACGGATTTCTAGAATGACAAGCTGTTCTCTCACGCATTGATGCAACACGTATTGTCTATGATGAGAAAAAGAAAAGATTATTCTGTTTGGGACGACGGTGTGTGTAAACTTATACAAACACTGCATATTTCTTAATCTGTTAGTTTTCCTTGAACATATTAGTATACAGGGATGATTTTATAAGACAGCGACACTGCAGACATTTTCAGGTGGAGGGTAAATTTTACTTGTTCAATTGTTCTTTAAGCTGGTAGATATGAATTTTTGTAATGACGGGACCATATGTTGCCGTATGCATCAGACTTGTAATCCGAAATTCCAATGTTAATAATTATCAGCGCTGTTTCAACACAGTGGTCTTTTTACAGCCTTTCCTGATAGACGCTAGAGGTTTATATTATTTGCGAGCTCCGGTCTCAACAGATCGCCAGTAACAGGATTACGTTTACGTGATGTTCGGATTCTTTCGCTTCGATATGCAGTAGTTTCATCCGATTCATTCGCTTCTTTAAAAAAAATAAGATTACACACCGTATGGTTTGATTGTCATCCACATGTTTTACTCTGTCGCGGTGACGCAATATTTGGAACATTTTTCCCAACAATATTTAATACTCAGGAAACTACCGTATTGTAGACATACTAATATTAACATTATAGTAAAATTAATCTGCTTTCATCAAGTGTAAACATGGGATTAAATGTTCACTTGGTTGCAACAAATTTCTATAACCTTGCATTAATGCTTAGCTGCTTCACCTCTTCGTAGACTGAGATAGCAATGTGATCAAACGCTCTTTGATTTTCGACTGTGTCACGATTCTACTAGCATTCAGCCGCAATTTTCATGGACTTAATCATCTTCCATGCCGTCAGACAGAAATAAATCTTGCGAAATATCAAAGAAAAGTCTCGCACAATTCCAACCGAGACTCTAAATTAAAGACGTTACGACCGATGTGCCCTCGGGCGTTCGTCGTCTGATCTTTGGTTGGATGCTGCCAGGGACACATGGACAGCGATGAGAAAAACGCGGTGTTTTGAGTCACAAATCGTGTGCTTCTACTTTACAACATTTTCTTTGGAAAAATAAAACCAAATAATAAACCTCCATGTTGCGAAACCCCACAACGTAATTCCACGTTTTCTGCCTCAAGTCAAGCCATTTTCTCACCAGACGCCTTCGCGGTAATAGTTTACTTCAAGGAGAGATAGGTTTTACAGACTTACAGAATCCCATGCGATGGCTATCGACGCGGTGATGCAGCCAAGACGTTGGGTTGTAGCAACACGTTGAGTATTTGTTGTCGAATTAGATGATTTTATCTTAGGACAGTACTTCTCAAGGACACGATATGGTCTGAGCTAAAGCTCTTGAAAGGAATGAAGGGGTACCTTACGTATCGCTGCCTCAATTATGAGTTACAAGTGTATGTTCATATAAACGGTTGTTGATCTGTTTTTAACCATTCTCCGATAAGAAAATCTTTGTCTTTACATAGTTTCTGTCAAATACTGGTAAAACATATAAAGTTGCAGCATTTTGATTTCTCTGCAAATATGTATATTAGTTAGCTGTTACCAATATCAGTACCTGCCCGAAAGGAATTCGAGCTGTAAGGTAAGTTGCGTCATAAGCCATTCAATTTCCCGTGTATCACAAAAGTTTTGCCGTGCGTTTCTTCCATTCATAATGGTCATGGGCATCCCATAGGTGTATATTCACGCGACCTGCCACTTTCAATGACCATTCCATGCTGAGCATTTGTCGTTGAAATGTTGGTGTTGATGATAATTTGCAAAATCAATGGGGCACACCGGTGCTATGATGGCCGATTGCTTGATGGGCGTGATTGGCACACCGCAGTGATGGCCAGCTCTTAGATTACTTTTGAAAGTCGACCAGGTTTGCAAAATGACCATTACCCAAACAAATCATATTTTGTAAGATTTTGTCAATTTTTTAAATGCTAACATGACAGGGAGATTTATGCATCGTAACTAAGCATAACCTTTTCGTCAAGAAGTGGTGTTTTTGGAAAGGTCAATGGTCTCGAGCTCGGAGTTTAAGTAAACATTATTTTAATTGGCCTATAATGTCACTTTTATATCATTTTCGTCTTGTCTTTAATAATTATCATTCGATCAATGCAGAAATAATGAAAGAGACAACACTTGTAGCTTTGATAATTTTTTTGATAATTTTTTTGATCATTCTTGTAAACAAATATATTTCTCCCTTTTAATTAACTATTCTTGAAATACAGTCTCACAAACGCATTGTCGGAAATATTCAATGTTATTGCCGATAAATAAATTCTGGAGCGGATTAGAATCCAGTTGACAACAATAACGCCAGGGTATGCAATAAGAAATGTTATTTTTGGGCCAAAAAAACTAGAAAATCAATCATCAAATGTTACAGCTAGTGGATTTTCAGGAAACGGGTTGTAAGATATCGACGTGTTCAAGCGAAGATCTGAAAGCTGATATACGCATGTATCAAAGGATACTGCTTGAATAAACGGCATCTCATCAGCTGCTGGATCTGTTACGGGGTATTTCTGCATCAATATCCCGGGAGATTCCAAGTGTTAGAGCGACAACCGGTTAAGACGGTTGGGGACATTTCACCATGACTATTTCGGAAATACATTCGAAAAGTTCTGTCATGCTCTGAAACGGTACGGAAAACATGAAAAATACATACCTTTATTGAGTGTGAATGACGGTACCTTATGGCTCAGAAGTTTGGCTCGTCGTGACATTTGGTGAATCAAAAGTATTGTTCGCATCCAACTGTGCAAAAGTCGGAAATATGAAAGGAGTTTATTTGACTTAAGAATTTGTTTGTTTGGGTTCGACAATGGCAACAGCTACGTCCCCTAGGCGTGCCCACGCACTACGATTGAGTCCCCTGTCTATTGGAAGTGACGTTAACGTTATACAACTCTAGGAGGTATCTGTAGGATATTCACTGTGCATATTTTGAATATCCGCGGGTATATTTTAATGTTGTACACCATTTTGTACCGGTGTCCTTCATATTGTTAGCAGCCTCGTTTTGACGTCGTAACTGACCTTAATTTTGCATGCCGTAAGAGATAATTAATTTGCGTACCATGTAATTTGCCTTTTTTAGAGCAACTTGCACGAAGATTTACATTCGCATCAATTTAAAAGGTTTTCTTTATGTTTGTCAAGATTTATTTTAAGCACTAAATAATAAATCTCATGTTATATGGTTTCTGTTTACTTTTAGATGTCGTTATGGTCAGACTGTTTTTTATGTGTTACTCATATATTTTCATATAATTTATTCCGCGAAGTAGCCATCTCTAAATCTTGTCTCTCCGTTTTGTTGTTACCTGTTTATCCCTGATGGAACCGACGTCGTCGCCAAGGAAACAAATATTACAAAGCAATGCGAAGTCTCTTGACGACTTCAAGTCTGAACTCTCAACATGCCTTTTACGCCATTTTCAGTCCACTTAGGGGAACATATCGAGACGTACAAGTACACAAATGTGAGCCCGAAAACGGCGCAGTTGCCGTAAGAAGTAGCGTCGATACCCAAATCATGTTTTCAAATGTCCTTACAGTTTGAGTATTACACGACATCAAGCTGTTTTCTTTCATTAGCCTGTGAAGTGTTGGCTTTTTGTTGGAGTTTGAGACAGTTCAAACCCAGGAGTACACTCGTTCAGTTTGCAATCCTACCGCATAACAAAATACCTGATGTAAGATATTTTAGAGCGACCGCGGACGTGCTTCCAAATTCTGACAACATGGAGTCGAGTGAGATGACTGTTGTGTAGGTTTGATTTTTGCATTACATTGTCCATCGAACTAAATATACAAACAGAATTTCTGACGGCACCAAGTGGGCTTAATCAACAGTAAAGTTGCCACGGGTGTAAAATTCCGCTCTAAGAGCTGATGAGGTTGAACGTATAAGTTTCCTGTCGGAAACCTAGTCACAGGAGACCCTTCTCAATAAAATAGAGATATAAAGAATCCAAATTGTTGACCAGAACAAGGCTTTTATGCGGAAAGCTGCTTTGCCATCGTAAAACGTGTACGGAATCAGTGAATGCGATGGACGGGGGATGCTAACCAATATGTTTCCTTAATTACTGATAAACGTTGAGTCTGTCGTGCTTGAACTAACGAACTTCGAACAAGTTCATTCTTTAAAATGCGAAATACCAAAATACTGTGGTGTATTTTTGAAAAATTGGCGGGCGGGGGGGGGGGGGGAACTCATCAGGTCGTCATCCCGGACATTCTCCAGGTCCGTATTTAACCCTTTGAGTGCCAAAGTAAAATTTTGTTGCCTTCATAAAATATAGTGCTGACATTTTTTTTCAGATCAAGACAATTTCTTTTCAGATTTCCCCCAAATTTTGATAAAAAATTGTAGTCGATGAAAAGTTATATCCTTTTGCTCCAAAATTACAAAAACAATTACAGAAAAATTCATGAAAATTTGGAAAATGTTGCACTAAAATTTAGGTGGGAAAATTACAGCTCTCAACGGGTTTATCTGAATAAGACTGTGACATGATCAGATGTGTAAGGAGTATAACTAGCGTGGAATAAGGTAGTTGTCACCGTATCGTCATCGAGAAAAGATCGATAACACTAAATGAATCCTTGCACATGTTTTTTTTTATGTTGTGTTAAAGACACAGTGGATTTTTACTTGTTTGCGCGTACTGATGGGAATGATTTTTTTTGTCACTGGTGGATTTATTTCCAACATTTTTTTAGTGAAAATTCGAGGAAATGACAAGCTTTTGATGCCATTTCCTTACATTTCTTCATGCAAGTTGACGAAAAGTGCCTTTGCTGTGTTTATCTAATGCCTCAACGTTCAAGCAGAAAACAGACTGCAATGATGAAATATTCCCTCTACCAAAATCTGTCCCTCCTCCCAAGATGTTTGAAGGCTTAGCACAGTTTATCAACCCTCCATACCTACAACATACTCACCAACCTATCAGGATACTTAAACACCGTCCATCGCCTAACCATGCCTAAAAGACGGTCCAGTTTTTCTTCATTTTATTTGCTGATTGATTGAGTATAAACTCACGCTTAGCCAGCGAACGTCACCTGATCAAACGCTTAGTGTCGTCCACGCATGTCCCCAAAGGGAGCGGCATGTCACATATACTTATGAGAAATGGCATGTGTTACAGCACCAGTCCCATGGCAGTAATAAAGTTCCCTTCAAAGCAAATTTAGAACAGGATATCAAGTTTATAGATTGCACCCTCAGGTACATTTATCTGTTATTTTCAAAAGGCTTTGACTCAGATTTGCCTGGATCGATTTACTGGAGACAACACACACGATTATTGATCAACACATTTCACGTTCATCTCTACCTATCATAAGATCCAACATGACCTTCAATTTTTTTCTCGACTTTTTACAGCGAAGAAACATTTCTGAAATTTGTCTAACTAGGGTGTTTTCATACAAAGTACACAACGAAAAAAAATCGGTTTGTTTTGAATGCAATACAATCCAATATAGTTTACTGCTGCCATTCTGCCAAACAAAAAGCAGTCATACAGATACACCAGGGCCATCTCAAACTTGAAGTTAGCACGATGCAGTTTTGCAGTTTTCTTCCAAGAAATGTCTGAAATGTGTCTTGATGGATTATATTTAAGATTTGCAAACAGCAACAACATCATGACTCCGCTATCTACTTACTATGCGCCATGCACATCAATATTCCAATATCAAGGCAGACTGCGACAGCCAAAGGGACAGTCTAGTAAAAGCTCATCTTACAGAGAGCAATCTCGCAAATGCTTCCACGTGACTGATTAATCTTTCCACTGGGATGTCCTGCGGTGATTCGTTCATGATAATCAGCTCTACCTTTAGGGACGTATCTCCATATGTTTGTCAAATAGTCAGTTTTTCAACTCGATGAAGTCAAAAAAAAATCATTACACAACTCTTTCTTCCTTGAAAAAAACAAAAACAAAACAAAAACAAAAACAAAAAAAAACCAAAAAAAACGTTACTGACTTATCACCCTTACAGTAATAGAATTGTGATACGTAATGAGCAAAATGTCTTTGCTTTTTAAATTTTGATTTGATTGATCAAGGGCAATTTGTGTTGTTGAAAATATACTTTTCGCATCTGCAAACGTGTTAAACAATCTCCCTTCAAAAATAGTCATTTTGTAAACTTTATCAAGTCCAAACCATTATACAACTCTTTCTACCCTGAAAGTTGCCATCCGCCTTTGTGGCCTGTAATTCGACGTTCAGTCGATTTAAAAGCCGAGAGATTTTTGCCTGCTTATTTCCTTCATAGGTAATTTACTTGCACAAAATTTGACGTTTAGGTTTCCGGGCAGAACATTTTTCAAGGTGCACACTGCTCCTCCCCGGGCTCACGATTGGCTGTATATTGTGACTTTGCCTGCGTAAGGCAATCCGACATGACTCCCATAGGGCCTACGCAATCTTCTTAAAGATCTTAGTTCAACGTGCATTGCAGCATGAGTAAAGAGTCGGCATACATAATGGGCGGCCCAACAGCCAATGACACTTTCTTGCAAAACAATTTTTCTAATTTTTCAGATAAGGTTTTTATTGTGCAGATTTGAATGGATCCATCAATGCGTTGCGAGGGTATAAAAGCCAAAAAAATCAAGATCACCTTGACCCTACGGTGTCAAGTCAATCCAATACAAACAAAAAGCCGAAGATTTCAGCCGTGTATTTTTTTTTATTTTCACACACAAAGACATCACCCGTAACTAGATTTTGAAGGGAGGGGGTGATGACTAGAAAGTGAAACCGTGTGGAATTCTTGGAGTAGAGTATGCGTGATCTGACGCCTTTGTCAACGATGTAACATCTTGAAAGCCGGAAAAACGTGCTTTTTATTTAAATCCTTCCCCAGCTCCCAGGGTCTTCTAGTCACTCCCGTGCGATCTCATCCGACGTCTTCAAAAGAAGAATAACAGCACATATTTTTTCAGCATGGAGATTTTCTGCGATCCTAGGGTAATCTTCAGTTTCCGTTAGACTGACCAGCCTGCTTAAAGCGCCCCTTCTCGAAGTCAAGGTAAAAGGGGCCATGACATTATTGATCAAACATGTAACATTATGTTAGTGTGCCCCAAAAGAGATTGAGGACTTGCGTGTACGTATTGTCGGTTTGACCGTATGAAGGGGTACCTCTTCCGTGCTCGAAATCGGTCATTTCAGTCGACGTGGTGTTTCTCCTCTATATTGTGTTAAAGGTCTGGTCAAAATGTTTCACGAGAAATCACAAAAAAACCCCGAAGCGATGAGCAATCCATAAATGGATTATTACGTGGTGTTAGACCTGGGATTCTTATAAATCAACCGAGGAGCGTTATTGACGCCGGTTATTATTGAACTATAACTAAACGGCCGTGTCAGCAGCAAGATCCCTTTCAACGTTGCCCTTACCGAATGTCTAAACATTTAAGAATAGGAAGGTCTGCAAACGATACGGGGTACCGGTTACAAGATATAAGCTGAACTGACCGGGTTTAGTCGTTGAAACTAATAAACGTCCCGCGAGTTTCGAGTGAGACTTCGAATACTCGAGTATTACAGAGTGAAAACTTATAGAAAGGCAATATCAGGGGCAAGCTGAAACGAGTATACTTGAGACAGTGAACACTGTGTATGATTTCCGCTTTTCTCCTTGACGAGAACACAGATCGAATGAATGCTATAGCAATAACGGGTCCATAGTTAGTGTGATTGCCCCTCATATAGGCCATGGTGACATTAGGTTCATGGTCAATAGTTATTGCTTCTTGATTTTTCATCACCACATGTCATCCTGCTCTCATGACGTTTATTAAATCTTTAATGCACGCAACTGTACAGACAGTAGAAATAATTGCCTTGGGTCTTTCAATATACTGATAAATGTCAATTTGACTGGACGACTAAATAATCACGCAGTAAAGCAATCTGACGTCTTTGCAAACTGCTGTTTTTAGTATCAGCCTAAAAAGAAGGCTTACGCAGGATGACAACGGCGCAGCTTCCTGTTTTCTCAAACCAAGAAAAGACAATACCATATTTCAAAAGATGTAATTTACTATTAAAGGGAAACAGTCGTCGGAACTGCGCCTGTGTGAGTTCCTTGACAAACAATGTATTTCATGCACGATATCTAGATGCACCTCATCATCATAGCGGCAACGTTTATATTATACGATGTAGATTATGACAGATATGTCTTTTTAATCACCATTGTACCTTGGATACAGTGTTTACATTGGTCGTATGGATCCTATACGACCTTTAAGCGCAGTTTCGACGACTGTATCCCTTTAATAAATATTTAATGTATTGAATGATTACTTACTATTGTTTTACGACAAGTTCATAATGACTAAAACCCCACGGTGATGTATACATTTTTTTCAAAATTGCAAAATACAGTTGCAACTTATTTTTTTAGTCATTTTCTACGGGCTTCGTCAAAAGTTATTTTACATTGACAAACGCTTCAGTAATTTTAAGTTGTATCTTTTTTAATTTCAATGGTTATTTACACCTTCTAGTCACAGACCCCGAAAATCCTGATGTATGGCTATACGCGTCCTTTTGTTAATATTTTGTCAGGAGAAGACCGTTCCACTCCCCATTATGCCACATAAAAATTAACCCTATTACAATTTTCAAATGTCATCAGGTTAAACGGCAGGATGAAATTACAATCGATTTCCTTTGACATGGTCGAAGGAAGCAGGAATCCATTATATGCGTACTTGTTAACCAATATTACTGTCATGCTAACAGTGATCGTGACGGCCTTAAATCGAAGTTGGTAATGTGTCCCCTTTTAGGTAAGTAGCCTCGAACGAGTATCGAATCAAAAAATTAAATCAATCAGATAATGACAAAATGTTGTTTACGATGACGGTTGAATTTGCCCATCTATCGCTGTACGCTACCATAGTTGTCTGTATAATACGCCACGCTCATTCAATGTCACAATTCGCAAGAGCACGTCAAGTGACGAGAAAGTAGAAACGACCAGTCCGGAAAAAGTGACGTCAGAGGGTATTGTTGAAAAGTAGCTAGTCACGTGACCATACGCTTAGTGTCGTCTGCAGATCTGAAACAATAGCGGGTGATAGGAGAGCATGATGAGCACCCGGGATGGAGCCACGAGCCTCGGGCTAAACAGCAAGATTTTCTATTTCAACAGCGTAGGAACTTGGAGAGCTCTTTGAATAAAAAGATTCAAGTTGAACCAAGGACGTTATATGATATACTAGGGATATCTTTGTCAGCTTTTCGTGAAGAAATTTGCACTACTTCTCCCGCTGTAGGGAATCGCTCAGTAAACTTCTCATAATGTGTTGTTTCAGTGCCGATACATCAGAGCGCATTTTAAACAATAACATAGAAGAACATGAGTATGTGATGTTTTATAAAACTGGTCTTTATTCGGGGTATAGCACTCGTTAATTACCCCTTGTGGCCTTGCTTTACCAGAAACACATCACCATCCCCCTCGGGGATAGAGATGTTTTTCTGGTAAGGCGTGGCCGGCCCCTCGGGGTAATAAACGAGCGCTACAACCCTCATGAGCAGGTAATAAGTGTTTACTAATACCAGTACGGTTTAACAGCGTTCTGTGTCTGGGGAGGACTTGACCAGAAATTAATCAGTTGGCTGATATCTGTTATGAAAAAGGAAAAGTATTTAACTGCAATCAAACTCGAGCATTTGTTACGGTCTACCGGCCTTCAACACCGTGAAATCGTAGAGAGTCAAATCGCCACGATGTTATTAAAGGACATGGACTAGGAAAAGGAGAGGATAGCACATGAGGGAAGAGCATAGTCAATACAAGTTTAAGGAACAGGGGTAGCGACAGGAGGCTTGTCGGTGTGACATCAGCGTGGCATAGCAGGCAACCATAAAGCTCGTCCTTCGTAACATCTCAGAAGTGTACTTTTATGTAAAGAATCGTGCTTTTTTTACATCTGCTTAATGAAGTTAAAAGAATGATCGGTGGCAGTACGCCTCAGAAATATAAATTTGAAGGGTTCACTTTAAAATTCTGCTCCATAATGGTAAACATTATCTTTATAAAATCAACGATACAAAGGAAATGTCTTCCTATGATTTTTTCCTTAAGTTTTTTTTTATTTAAACATGACATCTACAGTACTATTTGGCCGATGAGAAGGCAAGGACATTGTTATAGTGAAGTCGTATTTTGTTTTCCCCATGATATTGATCGTAAAAGTTGCAGTAGATAATGTTAATAATTTACAGAAAATTACATATTTAGAACTGAAATGAAGCAACTTTTACTGAATGATACTATGATTAAGTTATGAGAGAGTAAATGTATATTCGAATGTGGGCAGTGAGTCTTGCTCTTCGTGAACATTTTTATTGCGCCCACCAGTCTCGGCAACACTGGAAGTTACTGATTGTTGTAGCAATTTCAAGTTATAAACTTTCAGCGATTTCAAGTAAACTTTTAATGAAAAACGCGCCTCGGGGACATATATTCTTTTCTATTCTACCACTTGTTGGGGCTCATTTTAAAGCTCTTGGTATAAAAAAAGTTATCAGCGTCTTCGTTTTTCGAAAATGATGATGATCGAATATTTTATTTTCCTCCGTAGAGTTAAACACAGGGATGGCGGCCATTTTGAATTTCAAATATAGGCAAATCTTAGGTAATTTGAATCTCAAGTACCAAAGTTTGCAAGGTGACCCCCTGATTTTTATTTCTGATTTGGTAAGAGAATGTTCGAAAGTTTAATTGAGGAAAGTTCGAGCAAAAGATGAAGTCTTTCACTTTCGAGGCGCATACTGCCTTAAAAAGCCCCAGCTCCCTAAACAGCAAACAGCAGCAATTTCTGATGTACACGATACAATGTAGTTACGTTTGGCGTCTACAAGAACTTTTCCAAAGTAATGTAGCTTGATTGCCATCTAATTTAATGTCTTAGTGGAGACAGATCACGTATTCCAACAGACATGATAAAAGAAACTTGCCTCATTAAGTAGAAGTCAAACTCTTGACAGATGGACAGATAGCTTCAAGATCGTTTCTTAGGTTTTTTCCAGGTCAGATTATTTTCAGTAAAAGACGTCGTCTTGGGTTACAATTTCCACTTATGAGAATATTCCACTCAATGGGAATCGATGTGAGTCCAATCGATAATATTGACTTGCGGCGAGTAAACGAATGTCAAAAGGTCTGAAGCTTTAACTTGGCTGATTTTTCCATCGCAGTGAAGACTTCTTAAGAGAAAGCTACGAAACTTTGGTTTCTTCAGCGCCCTAAAAACAAAAGAGTCTCTTGCCGGCTATGCTTTTCTCCTAAAGTTCACACTTTTCATCGTTTGTTTTACTTCCCAGAATGACCCATTTGAATGGCGTTCCTTTACATGCTCTCTATTTCCAAACTCATAATTATCCAATATTAATTATATCAGTAAGCATATCACTTACGCTTTTACCCTGGATAATTTGGGCAGCCTTACGGCATGACTGGAGTCTTCAGTCACAAACTCTATATACCGTGTAACTAACTGCCTGATTAGGCAATCAGCGTTGTCCTAATTATATATAATTCCCAATCACAGCGACTTCCAGCTCGAATATAACCGTCACGTTTGCGAAGATGCAGAGTCGCTGCAAGATTTCCTACCGCGCAAGTTTACAAATATCATTTAAGATGCTTCAAATGAATGTTTCCTCATACTACAGGTAGGTCAATCGATGCGACAGGCCTTCGGCTTCCAGACATACAAAGCAATGTACGTTTCATACAGAACAGATTTTGCTTTTATCAGATCGTTAAAATCACTACCATCGGCGATATTGACAAAGTCACCGCAGACAAAGGAGGCCATTATCAATTTCTTAACGAAGTTTATTAATTCAAAATTGTCAATAGCGTTATTTACATATGGAAATATGAAAGCTTTTTTTGATGTCACGTTTTGCATTTAGACTGGAACATACGAGAAAAGCCAAGGGCTGAAAGCCTGTCACTTTCTCTTTTGCACCATGAAAGATGAGCCACCTAAAGTGTCTGTAGAGTCATGATGAAAATGTGACTTGTTCTTGCAATAATGCAATCCTTGCAAATGTATACTCGCAGTCTTCGGGGCATCCGTTAACGACGTTTGCGCTACAATAGATCTCAGACATTCAGAAATACCGGACGTGAATTAAATGCACACCCGCTTTGTACACTGTACATCTTTGATGCGTTAGACATGTTGAAATTACATCCATCATTTATTAACGACTACGCATTACGAGTTTTAAAGTTATTGTACAAATTTACGCGATAAACCATGCCAAGCAGAGGGTATACCTATAACACTACATTTTGACCCGTCCATGACAGATATAGGAGTGATAGCGATTGCACTGGTCAAACCCAAGTGGTATACCAGTTGCCGAAGTACTTTATTGCTATCAATAATTGCTTTTTTTCAAACCATCTTGTCAAAAACAAACAAAAGACAAAAGCGAAAGAGATACAGCTAAATGACACTATATTGCACTGGCTCTAATAAGACTCACTTCGTCTCCACATAACGATCACATGCAAGTATAGAAATGTGTGTTTTCTCTAGGGTACGATTAATCAGAAAAGCATGACATTATTGACGCAAAGTAAATAGAAACCATATACTCATTATATTTTATTACTTATGTGTTTCAACAGTGATGCATAAATTATTGATGATTATCATCATGATACACAAAATAATATCTCGGCTGTCCTGAATTCCTTGACACAATATATCGACAGACTCAACTATAGGGTCACAAGTCTATGTCCAATACTTGCCTCAGAACGGCTGTACTTTTACATCAAAGGTCTACTCGGCACAGTCGTCACGGCAGTTTGTCTTGCAATCTCGGAGAGATAATACTCTCGATATTTGAACAAAATTGCTACCAAATCTACCTTGTTTGACTCGTCTTGAATGACATCCTGCAAGGCTAATGCTCTCTGGGAAAACGGAAGCGTTGTTTTGAAGTACAGTCACTTCGACTCAGGGCAGTTGACAAGGGCAACGCTCAGATGAGTTGCATCAAGGTCTCAACATTTCTTCGCCACCCAAGGTCACTAACATAATCATGACAGGATGGAGAATGACTGACTGACTAAAAGTGTTCATGATTATAGCATGGTTTGGTCATGACACCTCGCTTCTTTGTACTTTTGCAAGAAGTCCCCGATGCACTTTATAAAAGGCTTTGCGTTATAGCCTTACAAGATTTCGACAGAATCTTCAATTTCCTGTTACTTTTGAAAACGTGCAGACAAGAAAACGACTATTCGGTGCTGCTACTGCCATTACAATATTCTTACATTTTTTTTCATTTTGCTGTCATTAATTTTTAATGGAACTGTAACAGTACAAAAGACTTGTTCATTAGTCTCTTCTATGTCATGAAAACAACGCTATCATAAAAAGGTGCTCAAAAGACACGATGTCCATCTAAGCAGCAATTCGTCATGCCTGATGCATTCAGTAATTATTTTAATTGCATACGCATAATGGAACGCTGCAGATTACTTGCCACATTCCAAACCATCATATCCCGTTCATTTCTCTTCAAACATCAGACGGACTGTAGAGACTGACCTCACCCAGGGTTATGTTGACTAGAACTACAATTACTTCGCACATTATAATCATCATTTGATCTTCCCGCGTTTCAAGTTCCAATCGTGCTATATCGCGACGTAAGCACTGTTGTTTTAACGTCTCGACCATTCACATCACTGTATTTGCGCCATCCATTACTAGGTTTGACATAACACTTGACATACAACATCTTTACCGAAAACACTGCCAGCTATTTTGCCTGCATTTAGACGTTCATCTCATTCATCTGAAAGACGGCTGAATCAAAGGACACATTATAACGAACTTTTCTGTCACACCTTGACTTTTTTTAAAGTTTGAATAGAAGTCAGATAGCATAAACACAAAAAAGGCATAAACTTGACCTAGAAAACCGAATGGACCATCAGGTCAATGAAATATATGTAAACTCATACGCAAATGGTTAAAGAAAGATAACCAAACCAAGTTATTGTCATCTTTATGCATTTTTCTTGGACATAGCGAATAGTAAAACTTAATTAAAACCTATCGCAAAACCACTTACTTTTCTTCTTTACGACCATTCTTCAAAATCATATATCAATTTCAAACAACACATTTTGTGATGGTGATGAAATATTAAATTGCTTTTCAAACATCCTTATCTTACAGTGCAGGTAGATGGAAATCGTCTTCAAAGGTATTACGATGGGATATGTTGACTTATTCGCATCGATCTGCCAGCTCATGCAATATTCTCGCAAACAATTATTGCTTTTATTTTGTAAAATATTACTTTGATTACATTCTGCGGTGTTCCCATTCGTGTTTCCATAGCAAATCTACATTTGCTTTAAGAAACAAAGAAGTCAGCAAATGCGTAATTCGAGACAGCGTAAGCTCAATGCAACATCAACATATCTCACATTGTATTACCTTCAGTTTAAATTGCTTCGTCCTCTAATGCAAAATTTGGGTATACGAAGGTTCAAGAGGAAATAATATGATGGACTAGCGAGATCTATTTTACGCTCGCATTCTTCAATGCTTACGAGCCACATTAAATTTCAATTCCCTTTTAAGTTTACTATTCACCCATAACATTGTGGCATTTAATTTATATACCATTGGAGACCTTTCCAAGTAATGGTCAATTTGCTTTCTTCGCTTTTATATGGATTTTTTTCTTTCTTTATTTGTTAACCTATATGCGGTCTTTGGCATTTTCCATTTGCTTTCGAGATTGCTTTTTCGAAGAAATCTACCTCCCATTCTCTTCTCGGTAAACGAAATTTCCGTTTGTCTTAAAATCGATTCTGACATATATGAAGCCTGCATTGATTCATCTGCCGCGCAACATGGCAGTCGATTGCTCGTTGCTTTGTTTCACCAATTATTGTAAGGCAACGTCCTGGTTGTGCATTCCTCTGGCAATCGTACATTTCTGTTTTCTCTTTCTACTCATATCCAGATTAGGTGTTCTATTTCTGTCTATTGAAACTATCGAGTCTCCTTGAAAAGAAAAAAAATTATAAAATCAGCCTCCTCGAAATAAGTATTCCATGTTTTTTGAAGTCGAAATCTTTCGATCTACCATACACAATGCAATGTTCTAACGATCGAATCTAATTCGATCGTCTGACGTCCAGGAAATTTTCAATGATTATTCGCTTTACCTTACGTGCAATATGAATAAAAGCAGATGCGCTATGACAGTCAATTTTCTCGTTCAAGTAATTTCATGCAGATCGGCAACATCTTTTTCCAACAACTACAGTCAACAATTTTATCTGGCCGATTAATTAATTGCTCGAAGATACATTCAAGATCCACAGAGGAAATTTTGAAAAAAATTAATTAACTTATTTCTTTTTTCCATTATTTCTTTTTCATATCTGTACAATTTCTGATTTCTTCGGCAAAAGTAAAAAAAGATAACCGGCACAGGCATGCTTTGCAAATTTCTGGCTCTAGGTCATAAAATGCAATATTGTTTTTTTTTTTATAAAACTTCACATGCTCATTCAGCGTCAGTATTCGCCGGAACAAATTACGTGACAGGAGAGTAGACAAGGCTTGTGCCAATTGGCTCGAAAAATTTACGCCAGAGGGCATTCCTTCCGAGTCTATTTCCCTAGGGAACTAGTTCGTGGGAAAAAGTGTCAGGTCACGTGACTATGGGAGAAATGTCGTCTGCAGCTTTAAAGTGATGACGGTTGATAGGAGCACGCTAATAACGAAACCGTAACAAAATTGGCTACATTTTTGACAGAAACTTGCAGAGCTCATTGACAAAAACTATTCAAGTGCAACTGGCTACATCGTTCGCCCTTTTCGTGAAAAAACCATTACCTCTTTTACAGCTGAGGAAAACTCGCCCGGTAAACTTTTCACGATGTTTTACAGAGTGTACATTAAACACAATCATGCAAAACAATAGCACGGAACAGCATGAACATGTAGAGTCTTAAAAATACCTATAATCTTGTCTGTATTCGGGGTAGAGATACCCTTTATTACCCCTCGAGGATAGCGAGACTGGTAGATTGATCATGTAAATCAGAGAATCAGACAACGGTCTGCTGTTTGGCCAATTTGATTGACAGCTTTCAGGGCAGCCATCTTCCATACTTGATTTCAAGCATGACTTGTGTCACCTGACATTATAAATTTATGACCTCCCAAGGAAAACAATTGCTTTTTTTACTTACAAGTCGTATGTTATGCAAGTCAGCAAAATAATGTTATTACATGCCTCGTACTTAGCATGTCACGCGCTCCGTAAGGTTAAACGGTAACTCGGTGACATCGAGGGCCGCATGGTCATCATTCGACTGAAAATGAACTGCAATCATTTTTTAAATTGTCAACTTTGGGTATTAAAGAGCCGGTAATGCTAACTTTTGATGATTTTTTCACTATTTTTATTTTGTCCATAAATTGCAAATTCGTATTATACTCCCAGAAGCATGTTGAAACACCTACCATTTAGCATGTAAACATAGCGTCTGTTGTTGACATTTGAATTCTAGTCCGGACCAGAATCCCCTTGTCAACAATAAAAACACAGTCCACACATGTATAGGCTGAGTTGACATGCTAAATACTGTGTATTTCAACATTTTTTGGGGAGCATAACAAGAAATTGTGATTTATATTAAAAACAAAAATACCGACAAAAAACATCAAAAATAAGCATAACTGGCCCTTCAAATATGCTCAAATTACATGTTTTACATAGGAAATACAGTTTTTACAAAATAATGCATGATAAATATTTAAAATGCACCATTCGACGATGAAACCACCTTAATAAAGCATATGGTTGTCATTTGCAGATAAACCAAAACATTTGGAGAACATGCTCAAATTCCATGTTTTACATAGGAAATCCAGTTTTTACAAAATAATGCATGATAAATATTTAAAATGCACCATTCGACGATGAAACCACCTAAATAAAGCATTGGTTGTCATTTGCAGATAAACCAAAACATTTGGAGTGAAAGCTATGGAAGAGGGGCACCTAAGAAAACATGATAGCCCAAACTAGGGACTATGTACCCTTGACGCAGGAGACAGGAGACCATTCGTTCGACGTCAGGAGGGCAAATGGTCACCTATCCTCGGGCACATAGTCCCTGTTTAGGCTATAAAATCTATGATGGCTGAATTCAGTAAATCTCTACATGTGAACAAGATTTACACAACGACTTTTTCCATACACATGAAAAGAAATGACGAATTTCAAATGAAAGCAAATATGGCGCGCTTTTTAAAGAAAAATATTCTGTCCTGTATTTAAAAAAAATTATGTATTCAGACTGAAAATAAGGTTTTATGGCACAGGTGATGGAAACCAGAAACACAGTGCTATTCCCCTCAACCCTGCCGAGGTATAAATTAATTCTTGTAACGCACGGGTCGAAAACGGACCCAATAGGCTTAATGACTACGTGGTCAGTTTTCAATGCATCACTTATCAGGATCTTCTTCATCAAAGAAGCTAAGACATGAGGTATGATTACTCAAATCCCTTGAAAAAAATGGGCTTTCATGGAACGGATTTCCTTTTCAAGTGTGAAAATTATTTGTCCAAGTGGATTTACGTAAGCTCAGAAGGAGATGGCAAAATTTTAAACGTTGACAACCGAATCGGCGAAGGGCGGATTGATGGAGCAAAAGGGATCGGGGAAGTGTTTCCTTCGCGGAAAAAAGTAGCGGGTGTGGAAGTGCGAAGTAACAAGTGCTTTTTGCGCATGCAAGATAGCTGACCTCGCTCGCCTACACCCCTGATAAGGAGGTAATTTTTGTTCCGTTTCATGAATCGTGAATTGAGAATTCGTACTCCTGTCTAGCTCTACTCGGCAAGAAGCAATATACTACTAAAAACAACTAACAGATTGGTTTCGAGTCACCCCTTTAAATTCCATTTTCTGCGCACAGATTATAAAACGCTGCAACAGGCCACTAGTTATCAGACTGAATGACTCTTAAAGACTTTCGATGCTATTTCCCCTTTACTGCAGTGTCCTTTAAGTGAAAGGTCTCTTTTAATGTCCAAAAATGTGATGCCTTGTTTTGTTCACCGAAATAGCAGATGACTGGGTTCGCAAAATTGTCGCTATCGATGTCAGCTTTCGCTGTCACATATCGATTTCTCATTTAAAAGAACAACTCATCCAGATTATAGGTTTTAAAAGACAGCACAGATCCCTCCGGATGTATACGACTGAAGGGTTTTTTGTTTCTGAAATAGGGGTTAGACGCTTTTAACTGACACCGAATTTCAAGTTGCTCTCTGTTGCCTTGACAACAAGGGTTTGAATTAAAAGCGATGGCGCAACGGGCTCAAGACTCGTGGTTGTATTATACTCGTAGGCGGTGAAACATTGATGGGGTTAATTGCTCGGTAGACATTTTGTCAACTTGTAAGCCTGACACATAGAATCCATTATCAATAGATGATAGGGCAGATTACGCTAATTTCATTTTCATGCTTTTTTGCGCAAAAGCGTAGATGGACCTGGTTGGCTGGCCATCCTGAAATGTTGAATTTGAGCAAAGGACGGAAAGATCCCAGGCTGTTTCTGTTGACATGAATTGTGTGTTTTGTATATCAAATTATATTTATCTGTCTAACTGTATGTGTGTATGTATGTATGTATGTGTGTATGTATGTATGTATGTATGTATGTATGTATGTATGTATGTATGTATGTATGTATGTATGTATGTATGTATGTATGTATGTATGTATGTATGTATGTATGTATGTATGTATGTATGTATGTATGTATGTATGTATTCATGTATGTATGTATGTATTCATGTATTCATGTATTCATATATGTATTCATGTATATCTGGATGGGTGGATGTATTTATGTATGTACGAGAGCGATGATTTAAATCTGAAATGTTGATGTCTTTCTGTGTTTGTATATCTCTATTAGACAGTCGACCCTGTAAGTTGAGTCGTTCTTTCTGACTTTCTTTATGGCTTATCTATCCGTCCGTCACTCACACCATTGAAATCATGTTGAACTTCGAATATTTTCTAAGAATACACGCAAGAACTGCTTATAATGGTAAAAGTTAATAAGGAACATTTTTCTTCTAGGAACTTACAACAAGGCTTACTG
Source organism: Ptychodera flava (assembly GCF_041260155.1). Taxonomy (NCBI): domain Eukaryota; kingdom Metazoa; phylum Hemichordata; class Enteropneusta; family Ptychoderidae; genus Ptychodera; species Ptychodera flava. The sequence goes on from NC_091941.1 coordinate 16,302,112, forward strand.
AAGACATTGTATCGCGATCGAACGATTTAAACTATGCCACTTCGCATCTATAATGTATCTTACTTGAAGAACGATATTCGATCTCATGAAAACTTTATTTCTTGGAAATAAGCAAATTTACGGCGTCGTCACATTGCATATTTCGCCCCGGGTTCCAACGAACACAAGCAGACAACGAATCAATGACGCCAGTTCATACCACTACCCTTGTCCCCTTATAGGTTCTCCAGCACACTGAACGCACACATTAACTCGCTGCTACAGTTTTCAGACAGTCCTAGTAATCGGACAAAAGATGGCGTCACCATCGATAATAGGCTTTATCTCCAGCAATACCACATTTTAGAAGTTATATGAGTTCATACGAAATCAAGTGATAGTACTGCCTCGTTCTGGGATTTTCGTTTGGCCTTGGCTGTATAGTGTGCAGGGAAGCGGCATAGTATAGAAATAAATGGCGACACCCGCCCTGACCATTAATATTTATTTATGGGCAAGGCCCAGAGGACAGCCAAAAATTAACGGGCGAGAGCGCCCATAAACAACTGTTAATGGTCAGAGTGGAGTCTATTATTTCCGTTAGATAGTCAACAAACCCAAGAAAGCCGTCAAAAGTTACGATGATTTCCCAAGCGAAAGACAACGGGGCCCAGAATCTGTGCTATACGCAATGCATTGCTGTCACGAGCGCTGTAAAAAATTTGCAAATCTGCAGATTTTTGGGGGAAAAATGTCTGAACTTGGCCCACAAGTTCTTCGTTCTGTTTTGTGACTGAATATAATCTTTGTAAAAATCATAATTTACGTTTAGCTGTGAAATTACGATGTTGATATTATTATTCATATTCACGGCCGTGTAAATAAACCATTATTGTGTATTTGTAAATGGTCAGTCACGTGGTTCAACTTGCCCAATTAAAACGCGACGGACAGAGCATGGTGATATAACCACAAATTGTCTATCACCGTGACGCTGATATTATCGTCAAGACATTGCAGAAGCAAATTATCGTGATGAACTACATATTTCCAGTTGAATTGAGAGTGAAACTGAATTTTTTCTTTTAACATTCGATATTCTACATGGTTTTACATAATTTCACACATTTTTGAAACAGATATCATTTATTTAACGAAAATACGACTATAGTAAATTTATTTGATGAGCGCCGATGTTTTGCGCGACAGACAAAATTTATGCCGGGAAATGATCCATGAGCGGAGGCGAAAGTCACACGGTACGAGTGTCACTGGTCGAAATTTTGACAATTCACCAAGCATAAAGTATTCAATGAGGACACAATGGAAACATACGGGACTTTTCCAAAGTCTTTGACTGTGAAATAGAGCTTATCTACTTTCAAATAATTCAAGACTTTCGTAAATATCCAGGCCGTAACACAACGTCCTATTGTTTACGTCCTATGTCCAACTACTACACTCTCAATGTATGGTAAACAATTTGGGACCTCTGACTGCCCAAATTATTACTTCTATCATGCCAACCCTTAGACAAAGACAACACAATTACAGTAGGTATTATAACCGGTCTGTTTGAATTTCGTCGGTCTATTTATTAATCTTCAAATTTCGTGTTGATTGTTCCAAAACTCTTAACATTAAGTGTACAGTAACTACATATGTGCATTTCATATTGGTTTAGCATGCCCCGGGCGTAAATGATGGCCATCAGTGCAACTATCCATCCATATCAGCTAGAGCAATTTCAGAGAAATCAAACAAGCAACCTGGAACACCGATTCACTCGGCTAAAAAACCTGGCAAACATTTGTTATCAACATTACCTGCCCGCCAGGGTACGCTCCCGAAACCCTCAGCACAGTAACGATTGCCTTATTAAATATTCAAGACGTTCTTGGCAGGACTATTCCGCAGACTTTTCTTCTCAAGATCCAGTCTACCTGTCTCTCGCGAAAGGGCATGCACTTTACCAATGAGAATTGCAAGGTGCAGCTTCCTAGAAAGATAAAAAATTGCTTACCTATGGCGATGGCATGTTGGGTGGGTATATAATTACAGTGCTCTTCATATTTTTTATCTTTTATTGACAATGTGGTGGGTGGCCTTTTTTGCAGCTCGATTGTCGTTCTTGTACGACGCCCATATGCCGTGTACAGTAATTTGCAAAGATGCCAAGAACGTACATTTAGGAGAAGACTTTGACCTAAATTCTCCGAGTCAGTTTTCATGAAATAGTGATACTTCAAAGAGTTATTTTAACTTTGCCCTTTCCATCGACAGATGGCGAAAACTAATGTGAACCTGTATAAATTTTAATTCACTTTTCTAAAGCTTAAGACATGAAACGAAATGAGTTTTGAAAAAGTTCCCAGATGTATATGACACTGAATCCAGGACGTCCGTCCTGAAGAAGTTGCACTAGGTCACACCACGTAAAAAATAAATTTGTTGGCGACGGTACCTGGGACCAATTGCTCTTTCAAGTAACAGTTTCTATTATGCCATACAGTCAATATAGAGGAACAACCAAGAGGAAAGCGCAAAATAAATTGCTCAAAATTGTTCAAAAAAATAGTAATTCTCTACGCGAAGAATGGCTCTAAACACACGCTCAATCATAGATATCGCTTGCAAGTCAGTTTAAAAAACAACTTAATCGGGTGGCTCTTGTCAGGCGAAAAGATACGCATGCGTGCTCCCAATTTCACAATGTAAGCGATTCGCGCCATCGGCCATCAACGCAAGAGCAATGTGTAGAAATTGACTCTCATCACGGAAGAAGAGAGAATTTCCTTCTTCTAACTCTACCCCACAGTAAGTGAGGCTACCCACAATTCCCCTTGATTTGTTCACTCAGACATTTTTTGCTAAAGGCTTTTTCAATTTTATCAGTTCCTTAACAATTTTTAACTTACAATTTAAGTTCAGGATTATTTGTTAAAACTATGTTCCAAAAATATTGATTATGTTTAAAATTCAAGAGTAAATTGATTGAGAAGTCAATGTTTGGAGGTGCTAAAATTGCACACTTTTCAAGACAAAGTTATCAGCAACTAAGATGGTCTCATCATACCACCTGTCAGACATGCAAATTTCCTTTGTTACGAACATTAAAAAAAATCAATACCCTTTCTATTGCCAACACAGATGCAACTTATTCCCTTAGTTTCCTTGAAAATATTGTGTATGGCTGTCAAAAATCTATGTCAACAAAATTACAAAATTGCTATCTCCTCCACGGAAAATGGGTTGAGATTCTCATTATTCACAGTGAGAGATCAGAAAATTATGTTAATCAGAATTATGTTGCCAGAATTTTGAAATATTGACCGACTTGTTCTGTGTACAGAAGAAATTTGCTTCAGTTCAGTGAGTGATCTCCGTGTGTACAGATCATGGAGCATTGTGGGTAGCCTCACTTACTGTTAACTTATTGTCGGAATTTTTGCGCGCCCAGACAGTTATGCTACGTGTAATCGCCCTCTTTCCAATCAGGACACTTTTTGGGTGTAAGGTAGAAATAATTCCCAGCCGAAAGTTCTTCCGTTGTAAGAGCTCAAAAAGGGAAGAGAGAAGATAGACAAGACGGGATATTTCAGAGTCTAAGAGAACAGTGCCCTCACTTGACTTCGCACTTCCTGCCATTTGATCGCTTTCCTAGCAACATTGGCTCGAAATTATTCAGATGATGATTTAGCTGAAACCGACTTGCCTCTCGAAGTTCAAACGAAAGCTATACTTCCTCAATTCTGCGTACCTGGGAACTCGAACACTCGGAGCACTGTCTGACATTTGCGATGTCTTGGCTGCTACCGAACTGCGGTCAGCGAACATCAGTCGACTAATTGGAATTTTTGTTTCCATTACCGATATGCCTTGTTTGACTCGAAGCTACACATGCACAACACTGATATGATGAGCGGAGAGCTGCATCATATCAGAGCGATGTTAGACGGGGTCATTTCCTTACAAGATGGGATGTAGGACGAGAGCAAGCTAAAAAGATACAAATTCAGTCAGGTTACACTCAGGTCAGCCACCGTTACGCCATACATTGAACAGAGCAGACCCAGTTAGTGAAAACTATCATTTATAGCAGTTACGCCTGTTTCTTAAGGTATTACGCACCTCAAAAGAGAAAGACTTAAACTTTCCTCAATGAAACTTTCAACCATTCTCTTACTGAATCGAAAATAAAAATCAGGGATCACCGTGCAAAGTTTGGTACTGGAGAAACAAATTACCGAACATTTATCGATATTCAAAATGGCCGCCATCCCTGTGTTGACCCTATTGGGAAAAGTACGCACCTCGAAATAGAAAAACTTAAATATTTGCAAAAACTCTCCGTAAGAAAAATATGCACTAAATCGAGAACAAGGGGCCACCGTGCAAAATTTGGTACTAGAGATAATATTAACCAAATCGACATTTGAAATTCAAAATGGCCGCCATCCCAGTGTTAACCACTACGGGGAAAATTAAAGTTTCGATTTCACATCACTAAAACAGGCGAAACCAGTATTTTGTGAATTTGTAGGAGAAAACGAGAAAAGTTTACAACCTGGTCTACATTACAGTCGCGGCACCTTTCAACGCATACTTTTAGATGTTAATTTGTCCCACTTTGAAGAGACAAATTTAATTTAATTAAGTAACACGATCAGTTATTTGAGCAAAGTGTCATTTGAAGGTGGAATGCGCCTCGCGGAAGGATATTTTGACTGAAATTTTCAGTTCTATCCTGGCCTATCGTTTGTGTGGGCTCATCTTTACGCTCTTGGAGTAAATTAAGTTTTCACAATCTTCAATTTGTGAAAATCGGAAATGTCATTTTCCCCATAAAGTTAAATAGGGGGGAACATCGTTACATCTTAGGAAATTTGTTTCTCTAATAATAACAGTTCCAAAACCCCTTGAAAGACAATATTTTAAAGTTTTCTTGAAGAAATTTAAGTTTGACCAAAAGTTTAGGTCTTTCAGTTTCAGAGAGCTCACAACGATGCGCAAAGTGACGACGAGTGCACGATTGTTTTTTTGTCATAGGCAGTACTCAGACTGGTCTGAAAATGTCGTTTTTTACCTCAGGTTTGGTATTCGTATGTACACCAAAGAGAGGTTATCTTATAAGTTGAATCAGTTCATTTGCATCTCATTTGTATTTCAGTGTGTCTATATGTCTGTATTATGTATGTATGTATGTATGTATGTATGTATGTATGTATGTATGTATGTATGTATGTGTGTGTGTGTGTGTGTGTGTGTGTGTGTGTGTGTGTATGTATGTATGTATGTATGTATGTATGTATGTATGTATGTATGTATGTATGTATGTATGTATGTATGTATGTATGTTTGTATGTTCTAATCGAGGCGTATCCAAGGCAATGGAACTCAAGCATCTTCAGCCTTTAAGGTTCCAAGACAAGAAATTGACCTTTTTAAGCCAACAATTTTCTAGTGGTTAATAAGCTCAGAACCCCCGTAAATTATATATTTTCGGAAAGCCTAGATATAGGGAAACATTTTGGTTACCATAGTGTGACCATTGTTTACATAACTATCACGTGACAGGTAATTTGCATAACCTTTCAAAAATCGGTTTTCCCTATGTTTTATTCCAATGCTATGAGATATTTGGCTAAAGATCTTCCAAAGTGTGTCTCAGAATTTTCTTAAACCTTCTTAAACAATTTTATGCCAGAAAAACTTCCAGAGCGGTGAATTTAACCCTAGTTGATTTCTTTAAAATTGTGCTAAAATAAAAACTAAGCAAGATATAAAAAATCTGAGACACACTTTTGAAGAGCGTTGTGACAGCTTGCATTCCAGCAAGTTTGAGTCAGATATTTTGAAGTATTGAGACAAAACATAGGGAAAACCGATTTTTGAAAGGTTATGCAAATTACCTGTCATGTGATAGTTATGTAAACAATGGTGACACTGTGATTACCAAAATCTTCCCCTATATCTAGGCTTTCAGAAAATGTATAATGTACGGGGTTCTGAGCTTATTAACCACCAGAGAATTGTTAGATTAACAAGGTCAATTTCTTGCCTTGGAACCGTAAGTCGGATGTTCTGATCGGTTGGCACTTGTCTTTAACAGACAATATTTGCCGCTTATGATTGTTTAAAGAATGCGATTCTCTGCTTAAAGGGATAAACTCGTCGGAACTGCGCTCAACCCGTACGACCAATGTTTATACTGTATCCAAGATGCGATGGTGATTGATGAAAGTTAAAACATGTCTGTCATAATCTAAATCGTATAATTTAAATGTTGCAGCTAAGATGGTAAGGTGCATCTAGATATCGTGCACGAAATACATTGTTTGTAAACAAGAAACTCGCACAAGCGCAGTTCCGACGACGGCTTCCCTTTAAGTTGCAGCAATATTACTTGAGACTGTAAAAAGCGAATGATAAACAGTTTGTTAGAGTGCAGAATGAAACGTGTATGTGTTAGTGTGGGATGGATATTAGAAATGAATTCGTGTTGGCAAGGGCCCTTTTATATTTATCAGTTTTTTCTCGGATACCGTTGTATTGGCTTATCCCAGTGTACCCACTTGGCCCAAGGGTATGTCTGTAGTTTGTGCATGTATGTGTCTCGGCTTCTTTTTTGTGTGTCACCGTGTGCGTCAGTCTGAGAATTCAGTTGACAAGAGATTAACAACGTGTCCCCCACACTATTTGTAAACGTATTAAAGTGGTACTCCTACTTGGTAATATCGATAAAAACATGTCCTCAAAAAAGTAAAAGTTTGAATTCCGGTGGCCCACCTAAATTCAGCTTCCGAACATCGAACGTTCGGCACTGGGGCCATTGTCAACTAAGATATGGAGTACGAGTCTACGCTAACGCTGCTGTACGCAACAGTACCACTCGCTTCGGTGATCGGTCATGCCCCGTGGGGGAAAGCCGAGTCTTACTGACTCGGAGAAAAAACGGAAAACAAAGTTTGCTGATTCCACCAGAATTCGCATAGGTGACAAGCACAGATACGTGCGGTTGATACATAGCGGCCGCCGCATAGTATGCACGCGTACCACGCGGCGGCCGCTATGTATCGAACCACGCGTAACAGTGTGGCAGACGACAAAATGTAGTCATCAGAGGCGGCTAATATTTTACACGTAAAAACTGATATCTATGTGGTATTGGTTAAAAATATAATAGAACTGACTGAGAATAATGAAAACGACAAAAACTAAAGAGAAGTTTTAAAAAAATTACCTGAAGTGAAGGCATAATGCTGTATATAAAGTCTTCTGGAGGGGAGGTAAAATTGCGTCGTTCGAACTTATTATGGACTCCCTAAAATATCGTCAATCATCACAATAACAAACCTTAGGGGGATTTCGCGTCATAATCAGAAACGATCGTAAAACTTCGGGATGTGAAAAATACGCTCGGGAAATGACATGTTTTTATCGATATCTCGCGATCCGTGCGCAATCGCCACGTCAAATATCGACCGTTGGCATTAAAAAATGTGTTATAAATGTTACAAAGTGTGAGTGCCTCTTTAATGTGTAACTATTATAGCTGCAATTTGGCGGGGAAAAGGCAAGGCAGCACTATTTGGTATTTTCTCGGCACTTTAAAAAAACTGGAAACCTGTGCGTGAAGGAGACAGTGTAATGTTGGCAAGTAATTTTGAGCCAGTGAAATTGTTAGAACCGTACTGCCTCAAAATCAACTGAATGTGTCAAATGCAAAATTTCTCCTATTGTGACTAGACAATATTACAGACAGATTTGATGTGCTAGAAGTCGTGCGTGTTTAGATATCATTCTATTTCCAAATTGCAGCGCCGTGACAAATTATTTATCCCTGTCACATATTTTCCCCCCTTTTAGATGAAATATCCTACTCTTGGTGATTCTCTTTATCATCATCTTTTCATCATTTTTCTTCTCCTAATTGAAAATATCGCCATGTGTCGGTGTTATCCTTCGCACGTATGAAAACCTCTAGGCACCAGTGACGGTAAATTTTTAGACTTCGTGATAGGTTGTGCGCCTTTTATGGTAGGACCGTCGGTCACAAAAATTAGACACATGAGAAGACCCCGTGGACATGCATCGGGACGGGCATGGGTATACCTGTTAGGTGTACCTGCCACCAACAACCCCCGCCCCCCAAAAAAACAACAAAACAAACAAACAAAAAAACCAGTCAAACCAGATCTCACGGAGATACTTCGAAAAAGTGAAAACGTGTTGATAGCCTCACTGTAATTTGATTAGAGTGAAGTGAACATAACTTTATTTTCACTTAACAAGATTCGTTGGAGGACTAGCACTGTTTCATGAGGAATTGGTTTAACTGACATTGTTTCCTCAGGATGCTTAATTGGTTTCTATACCGCTTCCACGGCAACGCCTCGTCATTCCAAAGTTTGAAGATGCGTTTCGCCAAGTTGTCGATACACGCAAAAGATGCGATATCGGCCGTAACAACAGCCCAGGCTGTGCCGCCTCTCCAAGACGCCTCCGTGATTTGATAGGTCTACGATTGATTTCGAGACTGCCATTGGTCTGTCAAGGGCTTTCCCTCCAGTTATGAAGAACTTCGATGGACCGATGTGAGAGAAAGTAAAACCTAAGGCCTAGAAACAAGCTAACTTACGTCGGCATAGCCAATGGGGCTGTTAAAAATTGACGTCATTCTCTCATAAATATGCAAAAAAATAAATATTTATTCGCATTTTTAGATTACGCCTTTGAAAATTACGCACGCAAGAATGACGAAAATACATCTTTGTAGGCGACTGCTAGTGTAACAATGAATACTAAAAGGCATTTTCACGACTCAGAGTATACAAGCTGCAAAAACAGCCATGAATGCATCATCATAAAGTTTGTCTGCATTTCAAGCTGCAGTGTCCGATGTCGCGAGTGTACAGCTATATTTAGTAACAAACCTGTGACAGTGAACAGCGCTATTGCAAACCATAATAAGCTGTTTCAATTCTGTATCTTGTCAATATAAAACTCGACTTTGGAGCATTATGAAGCCCGGCATTACGAAATGAAAGTCTTCAAAACACGAGACTTTTTGCGGTAACATATCGTGTATGTTCTAATCGAAATTTATGGAAAATCTTAGCCGTGCTAATAACACTGTGATGTAAGTGCTACACACCGAGATGATGAATGTCTGGATCCAGTGAATGAGTAGACAAAACGTTGCGTCTCGCCCTAAAGAAAGAGCAACATTCACACAGCGACTACTTAATGAGCTACGACTGGCGTTATTGATTGAGCAAACAAGCTTGCATTCGTATTCTACCAGAAAGAGTGTCTAAGGAGATACAGTTTGTTTAGCTACTGCACCACTCATGTACACTTAGGATATATATATATATATATATATATATATATATATATATATATATATATATATTCAGACAGATTACATATATTATATATATATATATATATATATATATATATACGTATATCTCAAGTACAAAGTACAAAGTAACAATGTCTGTTACTTACGTTTCATGCATCCTGCAATCTTCAGACAGATTCAGACAGATTACAGGATGCATGAAACTTAATCAACAGATATTAATTTAAGTAACAGATATTATATATATATATATATATATATATATATATATATATATATATATATATATATATATATATATATATATATATATATATATATATATAGTGAAACCTGTCCTTACGGACACCTCTCAAATCAGGACACCTCTTTATTACGGATAGATTTATCAAACCAAAAGTTACACTTTGAATAGAACTTATGCTGTCTATTAAGGACACCTCTTTAGTAAGGACATTTTTATTTCCCGAGGGTGCCCTTAATAGACAGGTTTTACTGTACAATGTTATAACCTCTGTAACTTGAACAATAATAAAAATAGTAAACTGTAAATCAGTGAGAGAGAGAGAGAGAGAGAGAGAGAGAGAGAGAGAGAGAGAGAGAGAGAGAGAGAGAGAGAGAGAGAGAGAGTCACCAAAACTCGATGATAACGTTTCTACAACAAAAGGGCTCTTGATAGCATCGGTCGTGTATTGCTTTTTAGATTACACTTTGCGCAGGAAGAGCATGTACATTTAAAGGTTTATCATCTCTCTCTCTCTCTCTTTCACTCTCTCTCTCTCTCATGTATATCATATGTGTACATGTGTGTTTTTTCCATTATTACGTGTACCCTGTGTATTTAGATTAAAACGTACAATGCACTTGGCGAATTACAACGCCCTTGTCTATTCTACTGTCTAGCAATAAAGTCGTTGGTTACGATGGCAAGGCTAATGGACTTTAATGTAGAGCCTCTTCAGGTTTCACCCTTTCATACTCGGACTCTTCGTCAGAGCAAAGTCCGTAGTTTATTCGGAAGCCTTATCGTTCAGACAGAGGGCCGTGTCACCTCCCTTTTTGAACTTTGAACCAAGGCATGTTGTGAAAGTCATCTAGTGAGATTTAATTGTATACGATAGTGGATTTTAAATTCCCACAATTGCTTTTGGGCGACTGTTATCGTCATTCAATATTGAAGTTTGTTTCTGTCAAGACTTGTGTCTCTGTGAGATGTGGCAATCTACAAGTAGTTCTTACATATGGTGAGTTCAGCCTTGAAGAACACAGACCCGAGACATCCTGGTGTAGTAGTTTCGCAGGCTTTTTCTCTGTTAACGCATACAACGCCAAGTATCATGATGATGTTGTGTACCTGTAAATGTCTGACACCTTTAGTTGTCAATCAAGGGCGGCACAGTTTGTGAGCAGTGGGCGACATATGTCGATCCAAATGTAACCGTATACCGCACAGGAGAGTCTCCCTTTATCTAATGACAGTACAGTCTCTTTATATCATACGCCAGAGCCTCTTTCATAACCGAGCCCGAGACTTGCCTTGCCAACAACACTAATTACGTCCATATTCAACGTTATGCATCGCTTCCTTGTTTCTTACCGTGGACGAATACGACAAATCTCCACGTTGTGTGAAATTTGTGTCCGCGCTGTGTTAAAAGCTCTGCGCTGTGTTAAATTTATGTCCGCGCTGTGTTAAAATCGCAGCGCTGTATTAAAAAAATCGCCGCGCTGTGTTAAATTTGTGTCCGCGCTGTGTCAAAATCGCCGCGCTGTGTTAAACAAATCTCCGCGCTCTGTAAAAATCTCCGCACTATTTACACGCCGTTTGAAATTTCTCTCTACTGTTTGAAATTTCTCCGCACTGTTTCAAATTTCTCTCCCTTGTTTAACAGTTAGCATTTTATTAGTACAGAGAGTGTTGTAAGGTACAGTACTCTTAGTAGTCCAGTCAAAATAGGGTTAGACCCACCACAAATTGCAACATAATTTTTTTCTTCAGAAGGCATTTCAGAGAGGTACCCAGAACAACATATTAAAAGTTTACTCGAATCCACCTTGGGGAAATATGCCTAATTTGCATAAATCAAATATGGCGGCCAACCATCCGACAAAATTACATAATTGGCCGTATATCACATGTTAAACAAGCTATTTCAGTGATTTCAACGTCTGACACCAGTTATTTGGCTCGGGGAAACATTTTTGAGGTATAATGTTTTATATAGGTACTTCATTAATTTGCACAATTCAAATATGGCGGCCAACATTCCTACAAAATACATTTTCGGTCATATACCACGTATTAAACCAGCTATTTAAGTGATTCTAAAGTTAAAGGTATATTTCTTTGGCATGAACGAACGATTTTCAAGATCCATGATTTGCATTGGCACTTTGTTAATTTGCATAAAGCCAATATGGTGGCCAACATTCCTACAAAGGCATTGTCTGTCATATACAACGCATTAAACAAGCTATTTTAGTGATTTTAAAGTTTTAATATTTTTCTTGTGTATGAACAAACACTTTTAGTGGTTCAATTTTCACAAAGGCCCTTTGATAATTTGCATAAATTAAATATGGCTGCCATATTGCTTAATAGCTTCTAATATAAATAAGGGTTTGATATAGTTTTTAGCACTAGGAATCTTTCAAGAAGAAACTGTTAAGTCTTTGGACATTTATTTTTAAAATTTTGATTTTTCTATATATGACGACTGTTAATGATTGTTAGTCTTCTGAATAATATATTCTCTTTTCGAATGTAACATTGGATTCATCTGTGTATGGCATTGTAATTTGTATGGGTGTTTAACACTGTACAGTGTCAAAACATATAATCTGTAATGTTTACTGTTAAAAAAAGACGTGTTCAAAATCTTTAGTTTTTAATTTAGATTGAACCCCCTTCTTATGGATGGGTGCATCTTTGTAAGATCCCCTAGATGATAGGCAAGAAGTCATCACACATAACAGCAAAAATAGAATAAACACAACAAAGCTAAAAAAAAACCCAGAAAAATGATATGACCAAAATAAAAGAAATGTCATAATATGCACAATTTAAAACTTACCACTATTGCAAACAATGTCAGATTCATAAAAACTTTATGGATACAAAAACTCACAAAATCTGAAAACTGCATGCTTTAGCAAAGGCTTACAATTAATCAAAACACAGAATCCAACTATTACACAATACAAACAAGTACATCATGATTCGTTTTTCCAAGTGTCATTTTCCAGATGTACATGTCTATATCGTGTAACAGATGGATTCTGTTGGGCTGATGAGTTGTTTGAATTAATTTTAAACGTTTGCTAAGCATGCAGTTTTCAATTTTTCTGAGTTTGTTTGTTGATCAAGTTTTTAAGAGTCTGACATTGTATGCAACAACGCTAAGTTTTAATTTGTCTGTATTGTGTCATTTGTTATTTTTGGTCACATTATTATTTTGTTTCTGCGTTTTTATTATCTTTGTTGTGTTTATTTTTATTGTATTTTTGCTGTTATATGTGATGACTTATTGCCTATCATCTAGGGGGATGTACAAAGATTCACTCGTCCATTAGAAGGGAGTTCAGTCTAAATTAAAAACTAAAGATTTTGGACGCGACATTTTTAAAACAGTAAACATTAAAGGTTACATGTTTTGACACTGTAGAGTATAAAACACCTATAAAAATCACAAATAATGCCGTACACAAATGAATCCAATGTAATATTCAGAAAGAGATTATTATTAGACAACTAACAATCATTAACGGTTGTCATATATAGAGAAATCGCAAAATAATTAAAATTGCATGACTTTCTTACATCTCAATAATAAACGCACATCAACATATACATATTTTAATCTGTTCGGAAGTCAGATATGTAAGTCTACCAAATTCGCTTTAACACCCTTTTCAAAATACAATATATTTATGGAGTATTTTAACAAATTCAGGTATCACAGACACCTAGTAAAATAAACTTTTATTCTTAAATGGATCGTTATTGTAAGTAAATTTTCCACATTTTAAAAATAAATGTTCAAGGACATAAAATGGAGCTGCACGTTGCCAACACAGTTTTATTCAAAGGAATATTTCTTGTCTAAGATGACAAGGAAACCCATAGAAATTATTTTGTGAAATGTAATACACCACTTGAAACTTGAAAGTATATGAAGAAAAAACCACAATTTTATTTTTCATTATCTATCCTCATTCTAAAGTGGCATGGGCTGAAAGACTGACACTCAAAAAAGTGCTTAAAATCATGATTAGCAAAATAAAAATGCCTCTTATTCAAAATGTAAGAATTTTATCGCAAATCAAAATAGTCGTTTTGTTATATAGCATTTAAAGAACATAATGTGAAAATTTAAGAAAGTTTGACCCAGCAAGACTGGAGTTAAATTCTTTGAAATCTTAAAATTTGGATAAAAGGGAAGCAGGAAATGGGGTGATTTGCATACATTTGCAAATATTAACACTTCTATATCATGCAACTTACGACTGCTTGCCAAGCTAAAAGGTGGACCTAACCAATTTTGAATCTTGAGTTAACAAATTAATCAAAATTAGATGAATATTGGCAAAAAAAAAATTTTGAGCAAAATACGCTGTGTTGGGTGCAGTGCCTTCTTAACAGTTTTTTTCTTAATATTCCTATTGCTAAAAACTCTACCATAACCCTATTTATATTAGAAGCTATTTGGGTATTAATTTGGTAGCCATATATAATTTGTGAATATTATCAAAGTGTCTTTAAAAAAATTCAACCGCCAAAGGCATTTCTTCATGCTCAAGAAATATATTTAAACTTCAAAATGGCTGAAATAAATTGTTTAATACATGAAATATGACAGAAAATGTCTTTTGTTGGTATTTTGGCCGCCCTTTTGGATTTATGCAAATTAACAAAGTGCCAACGCAAATCATTGCACCCCAAAAATCGTTTTTCCATGCAAAAGAAATATACCTTTAACTTTGAAATCACAGAAATAGCTTGTTTAACCCTTTGACTGCTGTAATTTGTACATCAAAGTTTTAATGCAATATTTTTACCAATTTCTGTGAACCTTTCTGTACGCTTTTCATAATTTTGAACCAAATGGATGTCATTTTTCATCTGCTACAGTTTTTTATCAACGTTTGGCAAATAGCAGAAAAATTGACTGTGGTACATTTTATCAAGTTTACAAAAATAGACTTTGGCGCTCAAAGGGTTAATACGTGGTATATGACAAAAAATGTCTTTTGTAGGTATGTTGGCCACCATACTGGATTTATGCAAATTAACGAAGTACCTAAGCAAATCATTGCATCTTGAAAATGGTTTGTCAATGCCAAAGAAATATACTTTTAACTTTGAAATCACAGAAATAGCTTGTTTAACCCTTTGACTGCTGTAATTTTTTACATCAAAATTTTATGCAATATTTTACCAATTTCTGTGAACCTGTCTGTACTTTTTTTTTTCATAATTTTGGACCAAATGGAAATCATTTTTCATCAGCTACAGTTTATTATCAAAAGTTTGGCAAATAGCAGAAAAAATGACTGTGGTACATTTTATAAAGTTGACAAAAATAGACTTTGGCGCTCAAAGGGTTAATACGCGCTATATGACAGAAAATGTCTTTTGTAGGTATGTTGGCCATCATATTGGATTTATGCAAATTAACGAAGTACCTATGCAAATCATAGCATCTCGAAAATCTTTTGCCCATGCCAAAGAAAGATACTTTTAGCTTTAGAATCACTTAAATAGCTGGTTTAATACGTGGTATATGACCGAAAATGTCTTTTGTAGGAATGCTGGCAGCCATATTGGAATTATGCAAATTAATTAAGTGCGTATATGAAACATTATATCTCCAAAATGATTCTCCGAGCCAAATAACTAGCGTAAGACGTTGAAATCACTGAAATAGCTTGTTTAACATGTGATTTATGGCCAATTATGTTATTTTGTCGGATGGTTGGCCGCCATATTTGATTTATGCAAATTAGGCATATTTCCCCAAGGTGGATTCAAGTAAACTTTTAATATGTTTTTCTGGGTACCTCTCTAAAATGCATTCTGAAGAAAAAAATTCTGTTGCAATTTGTGGTGGGTTAGGTGCAAAAATCTCGTAGATTGACTGGACTAAAATTACATAATTACATAACTGAATGGTATCAGTAAATGCAATAAATGCAACAATGAACATGTCATTCTTGGTGTGTCCATTGAAAAACAAAATATTGTGGACAAAA
Organism: Ptychodera flava; assembly: GCF_041260155.1. Classification (NCBI taxonomy): domain Eukaryota; kingdom Metazoa; phylum Hemichordata; class Enteropneusta; family Ptychoderidae; genus Ptychodera; species Ptychodera flava. Next base: position 16,317,713 of record NC_091941.1, read on the forward strand.
ATACTGAATTAAATCAGCAAATGTTGAAATTACTCGCCTTTAACATTTGAAATGTATACCTTTGCACATTCACATCACTGACTTTGTTTCAAAGTTACACAACCTTTAGTGATAAATCCAGAGATACATGAATGTCTGTGCTTGATGCACATGGCATGAGGGGATTGTCCTTTACAATGCTGTCAGCTGGCCACTGCCTTCTCCGGTATTTTCAATCTATAATCCATCATGGCATATACTATGGTATAGTAGAGCTTAATTTTGAAGTGACAGGACTGGTGTTCAGCATGTGGGTAAATCGTGCCGGTCTTCCCAAAACAGATCCTAGCTGACACTTCAGATTATTTTAATATACATAAATCATGGATAATGTTACCGCTACCATTTTGTACTTTCCGATAACTTTTGGTCTTTATTTTTAATTGGTAGTCATTAAATTTTCCTGGAATAACAGTTTATGTACATCTTTTGAAATCCGATTTACTGGTTCCAGCGTGCGAAGTTCACGCTAACCCGATGGCCCGAGACCAGCTATTTTCATGCTGGACCAGTAACTCCTGAAAGATGTCCTGCAGTTCCTAAAGACGCGGGCCAGTAACTGTCACTATATGGAAAGTAAGTTTACACAAATGTTTTCCTAAGCTAAATACTAGACAAAATTATTCAGAGATACGAAATTTATTCTTTCAAGAGATTTGCAAAACGTGGTGCTCGTTTTCTCAATGTTAGAAATATTTGTTGTGAAAGCTGTTTTAAGTAATACAAACGTTTATGTGTTTGTTTTTAACCTTTCACTGATTTCATATGTTTTTGGCACTAAGATCAGTTGCCCATACTTTTGGTTTTGATAGTCATCTGATCATTTGCTTTCCTTTCAATAAATTAAAAGGCACAAAAAAGTTTGATGTTAGGATGTTGAAGTGGTGTGTGTTTATTTTTTTTATAAAATGTTCTAGGCCCCCTGAGAGCGGTTTTTCAACACAATGGCACGGCAAACAGTAGAATCTTCCTATGTCTTTCTATATGGGTAATGGCATGGTTGACCCTCTGTCTAATTTGCAAGGCTTCTCAGAAAATACGATAAGGTGAAAGATTCTTATATCCATGATGACGCGACAGTTTTTTGGCCCGCGGCCTCGACATTTTATGGTAGGAAAATTCGGTGAAGTCGGGCTTTATCCTGTCAATGAACTCCTACTGGCTTTGCCTCATGAGTCTTTCTGACTTGTAAGTAATGCGATTGCGATTGATGTTGATTGAGAATGTATTATTAAGAGGGGGACGTTATTGTTTTTGTTTCAATGATGATGACAATTGAAGAGCAAAATCACTATGTTGCAAACATGATTACTGTGGCTGTCTGGCAGTCACAAGTCTCCGACCCTGTCGATGTATTCACCGTTTGCAATTTCTTCAGTTTCCCTGGAAAACATCTGTCTTATGTTATCGCAAATCACCAATATATTATTCCTGTGGCACTAGCAAGTAGGCATGCTTATCTGAGATTATTCTCGTGGTTGGCGCCGTCTGGAGTTAAGTAACCAACGAAAATGTGTTGTCCACTGGCATATATGATAGCCATTGGGAAACTGGATGGAAAGCGTGTTGTTCGGATTTCCATTAGTATCCATGGAAGCTCTCCATCCGCGTTGACCCCATGCAATGTCGATGTAAAACAGCTGTCCTTTCACGGTGAAGGACGATCGTCAACAGTCACTCAGCAGGGCTCCGAGTCGGTAAAGCGGGGAATCAGTAGTATAGCAAGATGAGTGGAAGCTTAACTCAAAACTTCTAAACGGGACCACTCAAAACGGAACTTTTGTAGCAGCCAGAACCATGGTCGAGTCAATTCGGACATATATCCTTGCTTAGGAAAATTCATTATATATGCAAATTAGAAATTAACCTACATGCCATCCCATAGTACCTTTCACCATAGTACCTTTCATTGAATATGCAAAGTAGTAACAAGCTGAAGTAAAAATGCTAAATGACTTTCAATTATGTTATAACATAGTATCTTCAAAGTACATAGCGTGTTTCCTAAACTTTGATCAAGTAAATTCAGATATATCAGTATTTAGGAAACTTAGTTGAATATGGAAATTAGTGATTAGCTGAAGTAAAAATGCTAAGTGACTTTCAATAATGTTATATTACAGTATCGTTAATGTACATAAGAATTTTCGTCAGCTTTGATCTAGTCTCTTCAGATATATATCCTTAATTAAGAAAGTTTGTTAAACATGCCAATCAGCAACAGTTAAAGTAATATTGCTGAATGACTTTCATTGAGTTAGATCATAGTAGTGTGACGTAGCCACTCGATAGTTAATATTGTATCACTCGAATATAGTTGTATGACTGACAATGACTGTGACCTATAGTAACCCCTCTGCACGTGGTGCATCGTGAGAACGATTCCCTTGTTTATTTTCGTGACCTTTTGATGTAACCGTTCATCCGTCTTTAGTGAACGTATTGTTTTGACAACTGCTTAAAAAAACCTCCTGCGTTACGTTGACAAATGTACTGATGGGAGCGACCTTCCTGTCCTTTTCACGTATGCCCACTGCCGTTAGTTAATTCTTTAGATAATGATAGACGCATACCAAAGTCATGACAAAGCCAGATATTCACCCAATATAAACTCTGCATTTTAGTGTGTTAGAGTAGAACCTGTTGCGGCGCTCGAGACGACACTGACCGTGTGAGACATAGAAGTTTTACCGTGTAACTTGTGTTACTCAGCTGAATAAAGTGCTACGACTTAGAGTATATTTAGGTGTATCGTTGCCGTCTCTTACACGTCTCTACTGCCTGACGTCCCACACCACAGAGTGTACGTATCCGACGATAGCTATATCACAACCACGCTACGTGACAGTAGCTTTGATGTACATAACATGTTTTATCAATTTTGGTAGATTCGATCTAGATATATATCCCAAATAAGAAAAGTTCATCAAATATGCAAATTAGCAATTAACTTTCATGTAACCTCTTAGCACCTTTCACGTCTGATATATCCTAGTGTGATCAACATTTGTAACAAAGCTCATCCACATTGTGTACAGTCGTTCTCAATGTATATCCACTTTTTTCTAAAGTCATTGATTATGCAAATGAGCATACAATATGCAAGCCACATCCATCAAAAACTAATCAGTTCTTGACATTTACAAACTGATCCGATCAAGCATTCTTGAGATATCGCTGCAAGAGACAGATAGACAGATAGACAGACAGAATTCGCTGCGACATTAGCTCACGTGTGTGAACATCTGAGCTAAAAAGGAAATAGGTCGATCGTAAAATCTCATTGATGTTGTCATCTAAAACATGCGATTCGAATTATTTTTTGTCTGCCGAGTATCTTTCGTTACTACAGACTGTTTAGCCCAGTGGATAAATGAGGTCATTTAAATAAGAGCTTCCTTTGGCAGCTGTACAGCTTTAAGTAATTTCTCTTAAACATGATCCATTGCTTTTCAAGAAACAAATGACATGATAACCCGGAGGCGCATCACGAAAAGAATAGTGCGTCCTAGACAAGGGTGCCTGTCATCCAATAATAGCATTTGCTTATAATAGAAAATAAAACAAATTGCTTATACCATTACGTTTCTATCCTAACAATCCATGAAGTATTATTAAACAATATCAGTGCTCAAAGGCAAATTAAAGAGCAGTCGTGCACGAAAAAGGACCCACAGTGATTGCACGTACACATTTTCTGGCGCCATGCCATATCCAACTCATGTTGAAAGCGCTACTGTTTTTCTTCCCGGACAGCTAATGCCACTGAAAGAAAGAGGTTTAAGGTAGAATGCGCCTCGGGGACAGACATTTGGACTCTCAAACGTTTTAAATTCTTTTCTGATCAACCTTTTATGGGGTTCATTTTGAAGCTCTTGGTGTAAAATAAACCACTTGTAACCGTCTTAGCTTTTCGAAAATCGAAAATTTTTCCCCATAGAGTAATGTAATTTGAAGTGTAAGATCAGATGTAATTGGAAATCAATTGTAATAAAACGATTCCAAATCTGACCCATCACACCTCTTCCCCGCTACTGAGCTTAACTTGCGACAAACAAGTAAAACTTTTCCGTTTCCCCAGAAAGATTGAAAGTCTTGGTGGTAACACTATCATATGAAAAAAGTAATGCTTTTGCATTTGCTAAATTTGTGGTGACTTTGCTTAAGTTCCAAATGAAAATACAGAAATTTCGATAAAAGCTGCATCGAAGAATAAAATAAACCCATAGGCACACTTGTAATTGAGCGATGCTATTGAAAAATATTCCGAGGTTATATCTGCAGTTTTTTAAGTACCACTGAATAATCTTACTTAACCCGTCCTTTCGATCACTTTCAACGTATATATTCCACACGACCTGTTTCTATTGTCGATGGTGATATATACGGTCCATTTGATATTTTCAATCCATCAAGTTGATGGAAATGAAGAGGAAATAAAAAGCAAACTCTCATACAATCAGACTATCTAAATTGACATACGTCATTCTATTGTGGACATCGCTGTCGTTTGATTTGATCTCTTCTTCATATATCCATACCATACAGTTGTCGCGGTTAACAACTTGCAAATTACACGATCTGAGAATTGGTCGCTACTCTCTACTATATATTTTTGCCAATCACCCTTGATTTCGGCTTAAAATCTCTGGGGCCTAAATATAGACAAAATTAGAGAAGATAGGGAAGGCAACTGCCGAGGCTTATTCACCGTGGGAAAATGTTAAAAGGGCATCGGGAGATCGATCTGCTTAAGGTCGATATGTTCCTGCCAAGATGGTAAAAGACGATCGGAACAAACCACTGGTAAATGAAAAGGAAACAGAATGTTATGCTCGTCATGAATATTTTATTTATTCATCAAATGCTTCAAGTAAAAAGCACTACATACATGTAACGATCGGAAACTTAATTTTCCTAGGCGAAGCATCAAACTCACGATAGGACGCGGGTGAGCGTTTTGTCAAGCGTGGGTTTGATGCGGACAGCCAGAGTGAATCGATTGTTATATGATAATTTGAATACCAGGTAGGGTAGGGGATACGCTATACAGCAAGTGAGCTTCCCAGTAGCTGCCGTACAAAATCAAGCGGAAATAACCCTATGAGCAAATCAAACAAAATAGACATGACATTTACATCTCACGCTTTGTTAATTACTTTCCGATGCGTTGTCGCCATTGAAGGTGGTTTATGACCGAGACCTTGGTACGTCGCAAAACGTCTTCATGGATACCTTCAAGTCACCCAGGCCTACTATGGATTATGTCTTTTCGACGCCATCTTAAGAGACAATCGTGGCACAAATTATACTACTCCGTCTCCTTAATAGTACTCTTAGAAGTCTTTAAAGCTCTTTTTTCTCGTCACAAGAGTCTCTTAAGCTCTGCTTATCAAGTCGCGCGTGCTCAATACACCTTAATGCCTTCTCCTGCAAAATCGTCGATTTCCAAATTTTTATCTATTCTCCGCTGCAATACATCAATCGGTCACGTGACATTTTTACATGAATTTCATTAAAACTTTAATACGGGATCATCTTTAAAGCCCCACCAGCTGTATGTTTTAGCATTATTTTTATGATTTTACTTTTAAGCTTAAATAAGTTTGTGAGAATGTACTAATTTACGACTGGTGTGTGTATACACTTATTATCAACTATCCGCTGCGACTGTATATGCAATTCTGAACAAGATAAGAATTACACTGTAATTAAATGTCTGCCCACACATTAAATCGCAGCCCCATATCTGTGGATACTTTGCATATCTGCACTGAAATCTTCACATAAACTGCACAGAGTAGTCCAATGTAATGCAAAGGGGTGAATGTTTTCAACTGTGACATTGTATGTTCTGTTTCCTTTGTAATCTTACCAATTTTTGAAAATGGCGGGAAATCAAAATAACCGTTAAAATTCGAATTTACGTGTCAAATGTATCATAAAGGAATGGTTTCCTAATGCGATGAAAGCCCATATCCCTTAAGAGGGTAGAATTCAGAGAAAACCAGGAGAGAATAGGAAGATATTTTGAGGTCAACAAATTTCAAGAGTTACAGCTAGTGGGGCTTTAATGTGATATCGACAGTGCTTAATCGACTTTATACTTGATGATACCAGAAAGTTTATTCCAGCAGACTAATTATGTATGCAGTGCTGGTCGGTAATCATTTTAACTTTAAATGATTTCATTAATAACCACTCTTTGTATAAACACTCAAATTGTATGGAAATGACATCCACTCTCACTGTTAGTCAACCTTACACTTAGCACACATACCGTCACTAACTCTATCGTGTTGCTTATAGGCGAGCGGCAGACACACCTATTTTTCACACTTAATGTACCCACCTTACATACGGCCACATCATACGTCATTTGAAAGCTTATTATCTCTACTTCAAGAAAATTGACGATGTGGAGCTGCCAAGTAGGGCCATACCCCCCTAATTTGCATAATTCAAACGGATATCCAATTTGCAGAAATGCGATATAAAATTAGAAATTGCATTGTTGACTACTATAAACATACTTTTAAACTATAGAGTGATATATCAAATGAAAGGTATTTGCATGTAGAATACAACATGGATATCCAAAGAGATATTTAAATTGATTTCACTGAAATATTTTCATATTTATTGTGAAAAAAATTATTTTCCCCTTTTGAATAACATTATTTTAAAACTTTCCTAACACATGCAGCCTCAACATACATCCACATCATACGTCACTTGAAAGCTTATTCTCTCTACTTTATGAAAATGGACAAAGTTGAGCTGTCAAGTAGGGCCATACCCTGTAATTTGCATAATTTACATGGGTACTCAATTTGCATAAATGCAATGTAAAATCAGAAATTTACTGTTAACTACTCTAAACGTACTTTAAAACTATCGACTGATATATCAAATGAAAGGTATTTGCATGGAGAATACAACTTTGATATCCAAAGAGATATTTAAATTGATTTCACTAAAATATTATCATATTTATATTGAAAAAATATTTTCCCCTTTTGAATAACAATATTTTAAAAAAATTAATACATTCAGCCACATCATACAGCCACATCATACGTCATTTGAAAGCTTATTATCTGTACTTCAAGAAAATTGACAATGTTGAGCTGTCAAGTACGGCCGTAGCTCCCAAATTGCATAATTCACATGGGTACGGAAATTACAGAAATGTGATATAAAATTAGGAATTTACTAACTACTCTAAGCATACTTTAAACTATCGAGTGATATATCAAATGAAAGGTATTTGCATGTAGGATACAAAATAGATACCCAAAAGAGATATTAAAATGATTTTATTGAAATTTTTTCATAATTATATCGAAAAATATATTTTCCCCTTTTGAATAACGATATTTTAATAATTTTAACACATACAACTACATCATACAGCCACATTATACGTCACTTGAAAGCCTATTACCTCTGCTTCACGAAAATTGACGATATGCAGCTGCAAAATAGAGCTTTAATTTGCATAATGCACGCGGGTACCTAATTTGCATGAGTCCGATATAAAATTATACAAATCCATTGTTATGTACTCTTCTTTTGCTTTTAGACTATCGAGTGATATATCAAATGATAGGTATTGGCATGTAGAATAGAACTATGAATTCCAAACACGTATCTAAAATATTCTTATTGAAAGTACGTCTAGTTTTCAATCGGGTTCGAACCACAACATACGGAATCAGTCGCCTAGCGGAAATTTATATTTAAATCGCGAATATCTTGACTTATTTTTAATATTCATAAAATTGTGCAGTAAATACGAGTAATGCCCACATTATGCAAATAAGAATAAAATATATACAAAATAAGAATAATTAGCAAGACAAAGAAACAATATCCCTCTGACTGAGATTCAGAGACAATGTATGATTTTCATTGGAAAAGCTCCTACTCTGAAATTTTCGAAAGCTCCTTCAAAAAATTACATCTTTAGACCTCATTACCTGTGAAGGTCATCGATGCAACAAATTCACATTCTCGACTTAAGAACACACACACAAACCAACAGATACCAGATTCCAATTCATGCAATCAAACGGCAACATTCAAGGATTTGTTACAGGCGAAACATTACGATACATTAGAACAATTATGCCACAACAATACGATACAAAACACAAGATTTTTTCGAGATAAAAGTAATGAAGTAAAAATAAAAAGTAAAAGTAATTCTAGATCTTGTTTGATTATTACTAACTTTAGAACAATCGGATGACATTTAATTGTTATTCGATTTTCATTGAATTGCCTTCGAAACCTTGGAATCGCAAAAAGTAAAAGGAACCAAAACATTTTCAGGTCCCCTATAGGCAGATCAAAACTTTCAAGTGCTCCTCTATCTACTATCCCTAAAAATTTCGATTCCACCCCCCAATTCCTCCGCCCCTCATCACCATTATTTGTGAACGTAGCCTAATCACATACATATGAAACAGAAATATAAGCGTTACACCAATGCCAAACAAAACCTACAACAGCTCGATCTCTGATTCACATGAGCGTCCACAAACATAACCAGACCGAAACGGTATACATTCTAGCTTCCTTGCTTGAACAAGCATAACTTCAGTGAAACAAAGTGGTCAAGTAATGCACATGTTTCACCAACCGACAATGAATTTTAAATGACTGATGAAGACAACTCTATACTCGAAAGGTAGCATCAAAGGATCGCAGTGTCACAGTAGTCTTTCCACTCCAGTGCGGGTTCAGGGCAGGATACGTAGATTAAGGTACGTCTCGCCATGGCAAATCACACTTTACACAAAACAGCCAAACATAACATACACAAATTTCAAACAACTATAAGATATGAACGATGTGTGGAGTTTGCTTTATCTTATTACATGTCACCAATTGTGTCTGCTGTCAAATTTATCTTCCATGCACAAGGCAGCTATAACTGTGGCAACCCTTTTACTCATGACAAAACTGTTTAAGAAAAGAATGATGATGAATTTGTAGAATTACTAGATGTACTGGAAATGAATGAAACTGTATCGCCATAAATGACTTGGATCATGAATCATGCCATAACTTTGACTACAGTTTACTCTCACATATTGTTTCGGCTACATAGTTACTTTTCAACAACTACAATAGTGTCGTTCATGGGGATCTTTCTTTATGTTTGGACTTAATAGTAATTGGTGATATTTTCCCAACACATCTTTACGAAAAAATGTCGGCGTTCAAATCATTACCATATATGTTAAAAATCAATATACCGGTATATATATATATATATATATATATATATATATATATATATATATATATATATATATATATATATATATATATATATATATATATTAGTGCTGTTGCCTTGGTTACAACATAACAAGAAAATGTTGGTTTACTTGAGTAACATGAAACGGTTTTCATATGCTGTGAATGGGTATATTATACTCCAAACAAAGGGCATGTTTGGAGAAGCGCTCTCTGACCTATAAACTAGACATCGGTATCGGATAATAATGCAGACAACAAGAGCTATTCATATGTTTTAAAACATACATTAAACAAACAAAATATTCATTTCCAGACCTCATTTCAGCTGTTTGTTCTCCGTGTTCTATGCACTTTTTGCACATCATAATGCATGTGATTGCATTGATACTGCTGTTAAAATTTTTAAAATACCGTTATTCAAAAGGGGAAAATAACTTTTTCTCACTACAAATAAGAAAATATTTCATTAAAACAACTTTGTATATCTCTTTGGATGTCAATTTTGTGTTTTACATGCAAATATTTTTCATTTGATATATCACTCGATAGTTAAGAAGTATGTTTAGAATAGTTAATGAATTTTCTAATTTTATATTGCATTTATGCAAATTGCTTACCTGTGTAAAGTATGCAAATTTAGGGTTACGGCCTTACTTGATAGTTCAACATTGTCAATTTTCTTGAATTAGAGATAATAACCTTTAAAATGACGTATGATATGGCTGTATGATGTGGCTGTTTGTGATGAAATATTTATAATATTGTTATTCAAAAGGGGAAAATAATTTTTCAATATAAATATGAAAATATTTCAGTGAAACCAATTGAAATATCTCTTTGGATATCAAAGTCGTATTCTACATGCAAATATCTTTTATTTGATATATCACTCGATAGTTTAAAAGTATGTTTACAGTAGTGAACAATAAATTTGTAATTTTCTATTGCATTTCTGCAAATTGGATACCCTTGTAAATTATACAAATCAGGGGCTATGGTCCTACTTGACAGTTCAACAATGTCAATTTTCTTGTAGTAGAGATAATAAGCTTTCAAATGATGCATGATGTAGCTGTATGTTGTAGCTGTATATGTTAAAATTTTTAAAATATTGTTATTCAAGAGAGGAAAATATTATTTTCAATATAAATATGTAAATATTTCAGTGAAATCAATTTAAATATGTCTTTGGATATCAAAGTCGTATTCTACATGCAAATATCTTTCATTTGATATATCACTCGATAGTTTAAAAGTATGTTTACAGTAGTTAACAGTGATTTTTCTAATTTTATATCGCATTTCTGCAAATTGGGTACCCGTGTGAATTATGCAAATTAGGGGGGTATGGCCCTAATTGGCAGCTCCACATCGTCAATATTCTTAAAGTAGAGATAATAAGCTTTCAAATGATGTATGATGTGGCCGTATGTAAGGTGGGTACATTAAACTCCTAAAATAAGGCCCTTTTTGTGGATTCGCCGCTTGCCTATAGGTGTCATATCTGTCGGCATGTAATTACAGTAACGCAATGAATAAAAAGCAGATTCAAGAACAAGGAAAACAAACTTATTCGAATCGATGCTCCTCAATGAGCATAAACTCAAATATTTGACGCTGACTGCGCAAACTTTGGAGAGTCGAAGACGCGCAGATTTCATGAAATAATGTAAACATTTTGGAAGGCTAACAAAAGCCAACTCAGATATTCCTGGAACTGACGAGATAAAAAGGATACAGTGTTACAATACGAGGGGCCAGCAGTTCATCTTCTCCTACGTCATAACTTTTCACGGGTACTTCTAAAGTGACAGAACACGATACATTTGACGTTCATCTGCCCACAGGGTCATATTGTCGAATTAAATGTAAATAAAAGGAAGGACTATCAGACGTTTTGAACGGGGCGGTGTAGTTTAAATCCGTATAAAATTCATTTTAATAACATATTGAGAATTCAATACATGTCTTGACGTAAATATTGTAAATTGAGAAGCTTCTCCCCGCTGGGAGAAATGCTACTGTCGACTGTATCCAGATACGCAGCCACTGATGAAGGTTGGAGTAAAGTCGCCGGTTGCTTAGCAACCGCTGTTGTATCCTCTGTGCCAATCAGTCAGCGTGTATTCGAATTCGTCTTCAATTTCAAACTTTAATTCAGCGAACTATTCTTCTTTCTCTGTTATGTTTTCGTTATATATAGACTTAGGGACCGTACTCTTTAAAAGGGGGATGGGTGGGTCTGCACAAAAAAATGGAAGGAACATGTCATGTGTTAAACGTCGTGGGAGGACATTTAAATTCTACATGGGGTTAGAAGGGAGGGTCATATTGTTGTTACGAAACATCAAAGCCACTTTGTAAGACTTACCGAACATGTATATCATAATTTTAGAAGGCTCGTGTAGGTCTTCCCATGATGTACAGTCCAAAATAGCCCAGTAGGTGAGACATATAAACGGAGACAAAGAATATATAAAGTAAATGTATGGTAAACATATGGCGATGTCTTACTCTGTGGCTCAGAAGCACTTCAATGGTTGTCATAGTACTTCTTTTTTTCCAAATAAATGTCTCTATAAGAGATTTGGTTCAAGTCGGTGAATTTAAAAAAATAAAACCATTTCTAATAGTTCCCCTTGTGTCTCTCCTATTTCGTACAAACCTATTCCGAATTTTACAGCCCTGACTAGGTTTCCCAGCGATTGAATGCGTTACCTTTGAGTCTGCGCAGTAGTGAGTTAGTTTTTGCCGGATTTCGGGTGAAACTCCCCTTTACAGCGTTCACCCCACTCATCGCGTCCACTTCACTCACGCGTTTCACATGAAAATAAAAACACAAATCGTCACATTCACTCTACTCAAACATTCACAGATCACAGACTTGAACCAAGTCTATGTCATGGTTTTCGGACAATCGAAGTATCCGGAAGTCAAAAACATGTCAACCAATCATAATTAATTTACTACGATGATGGATTGTTTCCGAAGTCATGCCAAACCTCGCCATGACATATTCGCCTAGTCGTGTGCATTTAGGGCGCAATAGGTGTTAATCCAAAGTATTAAACAGTGTTACTTTTTGTGTGAGTATTATTCGTTTGAAGCTCAGATACAATTGAATATCATTCTGCAAATTGATGGAATTGCACATTATGCCGTTGCATTGTATTCGCAAGTGGTGATGGGTAGAATCGGTCCCAAAGGGTAGCCCTGCAGCACACCAAATTCAAATTTCTCTTAGTTTTGTAAAGAACAGAGTTCTTCATTCAAACTTTCTATTAACGATCGGTAAGGCTGGAGCCTAAGCCGTCAAGAGCACACCAGGTGCAGCCGTGCGTGACAGACGAGATCACAGAAGGGTTTTGTCAATAAAAAGATGCTGACAAATAGAGGAGACCAGGCATGACAATTTTTGTTGATTTAAGGTAGAACACACCTCATGAACAGATATTCGGGCTCTCAAACTTTTACAATCTGATCTACCACTTGTGGGGGTTCAATTAACATGTAATGGTCTTGTTGTAAGAAAACTTTTCACCGAAAATTTTATTTTTCTCCATAGAGTTAACACAGGGGTGGCAGTCGCTAAAGGTAAATCTTTGTATCTCTAGTACCAAAATTTGCACGGTGACGCCCAATTTTTACTCTTGAGTTTGAAAGCTAATGGTTGAAGTATTCCTTTAGGAAATTTTGAGCAAAAGTTTAAGCCATTCACTTTCAAGGCGCGGTCTACCTTAATGCCATTGGTATGTCGTTCTGGACTCCAACCAAGACTGCTTCTCAGCAATTATGCTGCATAGATTCAGTGCGACCGACCATTGATGTGTAGACGCTGTCATTCTCACTGATATCATTCGTTAAAAGTGTCATCTTTAAACTAGTCTATAGTATTTTAGCAAATTATGTTCAATGTTACTTCTACAGGAAGGGAACAAACACGGCAGTTGCTTTAAGGTTCCAAGACAACTTGAAGCATGGTGCGGTTACAAGCAATGAATTTTCTGAAAAAGTCTGAGCTTGTAACCTATTCAAGTATAGATTTTCTGAAAGTCTTGATATTGGAAAATGCTGGGATCTATATTTTCATAATCATTGTTGACATAAGGGTCATGTGAAAGTAAATTTGAACAATGTCTCAAAATGTTTTTTATCTTCACCTGTACAAACACTGCAGTTTTTTTTCGGTTGAAATTTGCAATATCGAAAGTTGCTTTGCCAATCTAACAAAGTGCGGTCTGCGCGTTTTTTTCTCGAGGCGCTAGATCGTTTTCTATGGCCGCAACAATTTTCCACTTCGTGATTGATCCTTATTCTAATAACTTTAACAGTCCGTAACAAAAAGTCTAGGACGGATATAAAAGAAGTCCTAGACACGCTTTCCAAGTTCATCATGCTGTCAATCGTCAGTGTTATTTTTACACCGCAGTTTTGGTCCAGGAAAAGGAAAACATCGATTTTCGAGACGTTATGCAAATATACTGTCACACGAGTTTTATGTAAACGATGACTACGAAATACAAATAACAGCATTCGACAATATTTAGGCTTTCAGAAAATATACTCTTTTATGGGGTTACGAGCTCACTTGCTTACAGAGAATTCATCGTTTGGAAGAGCCTGATACATGTCCTACATCCTGGAGTTAATTTTGAAAAACATCTGCAAAAGTCATGTAGACCTCAATTGGGGAAAGTGAGTCAAGGCTGCAGGATTTGTTTGGGGACCACATCATGGTATCATAACTTCATCAATGTTATTATTATTATTATTGTACTTGGGCCTCAGCCCAAGTACATTTGTTTTCATTCCGTGGGAAAAAACTGTAAGGTATAACCATTTCTGGCTGAGACCAGGGAGGGCAAAATGTATTGGCTTCATCTTTCTTGGCATAATAAATGGCGTAATGATGTTAACTGAATGGAAGTGCTGCTCTCAGCCAGTCTTGAATAAGTGAGATGTGAATATAAATGCTTCTCTATCTGAGTTTTTGCCACAAAATCTTCTGAATATAATCAAAATGTGCATCGAAATGCAACAATTAATGCACCCTCCGTTTACTAGGCGATGGCACGACCCTTGCTACACCCACTGGACGAGCCAAAGTGGGAGGGGTAATTTCGGTTTGGTCGAACAGGAGGGCTCGAGACCAGAATTTTACATTTAAACTTGAAACATGTTTAATCACTGACAAGATGTGGATTAATGTTAATCAAAGAGAAAGTTTGAAAAGGAAAGGTTTTATATCCCGGACACAATGAAAAACATTACGACTGGAAACTGTACCCCCGCTTGAGAATAGTAACGCCCACAGCGATGGAGAAACTTATCCTTGAGCTGAGAAAACCAGACCATCATTTCGAAATAGAGCTGCAGATTCGAGAAGCTCGTTAAAAATAGCTAGGTACACCCCGTAAGGGTTGTTTCGAGTCTTGAGGGCAAATTTCGCCTCCTTCATTTAGAAATCGTACGTTTGTTTTTCCAGGGGAACACATCATTTGACACAAAATTTGCATGAAAAGGGGTCGCCAGTAAGCACGTGGTCAAATCTGGCATAAGAAACAATATGAAATGTTGGGTAAAGCCAGTCCAAAATAAACTGATTTGAACTTTGTGTTTTGTAATTTATACCACTGCAGTAACATGACTTTTTTTGACAACATCACACAATGTAATACGTTTTGAAACTGAATACTCCGACGTATTCTGTGTCCCCTTTGCTAAAAAATACGGTATGCCGATTACCATGTAAGGAGATGATGACGTCAAGACAGATTTGTAGTGCGTTTGGTCTTGGATGGTGCACGAAGTTTTGTCGAGGTAGCTTGTGTATTTATTTCCTAAATGGCAGATGTTAGGGTCGATCTAAAAGGCCGAAAAATGTTATGATACTCTAAGCGAGCTGAACTCCAATGCGAATGGTTGGATAATTTGGAGGATGTCTAGACTGATCTCGTCTCATTTATTTGGCGGTCAGTATTGAATTTCAACTGCGTCACAAGTTTGCGTCGAACGGTCAACGAACGATATTTTAGAAATCTGGAGACATGGCACATCGCAGTTTTATTTTAGTATTTTATATTTTACAAAAGATGTAAGAAGCAATGATTTTGTTGAAAATTCTGAAAAAAATATAGGAAGATTTGATCGCGAACACATTTTCACTTGGGGGTCAACTAGCCCTGCGTACGATGCTGTGTGTTCCGCTACAGCTAACCGCCGGGCGCCCCGCTCACCACAGCTGCACAGCCCTGCAAAGACCCGTACGTTGGGTCGGTGACTTCAAATCCATTTTGGGACTTGACGTAAAAAGCCAAATTACTGCCGAAATTCAGCGTTCTTGGGCCCAAGTCGTATCCCAGCCTACCTCAGCTACTCGATCGCTTCCAAAAATGACAGTCTTTTATTCACTTCTCGTAAATAACCGTCGATGTCGGCAACTCTCTCGCTGGCCCTGCGTACGATGCTGTGTGTTAGCTGTAGCACATAGCATCGTACGCAGGGCTAGGGGTCAACATGGGGTCGCAGCCATGTTGCCTCAAAACTTATTTCTGTCTGCACTCAAAACTCAAAAATGTCGCATATGAACCTGAAAAATCGATGTAATTTTGTCAAACTTCGGCGAAATTTCAGCCTATAGACAAAATTTCATCTAGGTAAGGTAAATTTACTGAAATTTGATCGACAAATAATCCTGAGCTGTGAACGTGACAGCTCGCCTTCTCCGGGAAGTCATGCATCCGGCCACAGTCGCTCGAGAGCTATTCAGCTCTGGGACTATTCGCCCCATAGACGAGTATACAGAAGCGAGAAATACCTCGCTTCTGTATACTCGTCTATGGGGCGAATAGTCCCAGAGCTGAATAGCTCTCGAGCGACTGTGATCCGGCCAGCTGCCCATATGGCCGGGTGCATGAGATTGTTTTCAAGCGACGGCGGCAGACCGTACGGGGCTCTGGATATGAACCTACCGCCGGTGTAGCTGTAATAACTGTTGCGTTGTTTTTAATCACCACGGACGAAGTCCGAGGGACTTATAGGTTTGGTCATGTCCGTGCGTCCGTCCGTCCATTCACGCCTACAGTACCCAACCCCATACAGATGCACGTCGATTTGTTTCACAATGCTATCAAATCTGGCCGTGTTAGAGGACTTTTTAGTTTACACCTCCATAGACTCCCATGTATAAGGCAGTTCTCCATAGACTCGCATGTATGATGCCAAGAAAAATAAAAATTTAGTTTCTCATCGTATTCATATTGCCTAAAGAATGCAGTGACACAGTTTTTTTGTCCCCACGGATAAAGTCCAGGGGGCTTATAGATTGGCTCATATCCGTCAGTGAGTGCATCAGTGAGTCCATCGGTTCACGCAGATATCTCAGACATTTTGACAAAATATCATGTGACCTTGGTGACCTTTGACCTCAAATATACATTATTGTCCATGACTCAGTAACCACAAGTGCTAAACCTTTCATATTTGGTATGACGGGACACCTTATGATGCCACATATTGTACTCCATTAATTATGTGCATATCTAATTATGAGCGAGCCAATAGAGCAAGAGGTCTGATTTCTGGTATATAGGGATAAGTTAACAATATAATTTGTTTGACAAAACTTCACGTGACCTCAATGACCTTTGACCTCAAATATACATATTTGTCCACAACTCAGTAACCACAAGTGCTACACCCTTCATATTTGGTATGAAAGGACACCTTATGACACCATATATTGTACCTCATTAATTATGTGCATATCTTATTTTGAGCGAGCCAATAGAGCTAGAGGTCTGATTTTTGGTATATAGGAATAACTTAGCAATACAATTATTTGGACAAATATATATATTTGAGGTCAAAGGTCATTGAGGTCACGTCACAGTTTTGCTACATCCTTCATATTTGGTATGATAAGACACCTTATGACACCACATATTGTACCTCATTAATTATGCGTATATATAATTTTGAGCGCGCCAATAGAGCTAGAGGTCTGATTTTTGGTATATAGGAATAACTTAGCAATACAATTATTTTGACAAAATGTCACGTGACCTCCATGACCTTTGACCTCAAATATATATATTTGTCCACAACTCAGTAACCACAAGTGCTACACCCTTCATAAATGGTATGATGGGACACCTTATGACACCACATATTGTACCTCATTAATTATGCGCATATCTAATTCTGAGCAAGCAATAGAGCTGGATGTCCGATTTTTGGTATATAGGGATAACTATAGGGTAGAAATCTAAATATGCCCATCTAAATATTAGACATCTACCATCGAGAACAAAAGAAATTTGCTGTAATTTGAATATTTAAGGAGTTTAAGCAATTCCCGCTATAAATAAAGAACCCTGCCTCAAACTCCACAAAAGTTGCTAGACATATTTTGCCGTTGTCATGCCATTGCTTCGTTTAATAACCAGTTAATCAAATGCCTCATTGACAGGAGGAAATTCAAGACCATATTTGAATAGTAGTATATATTGTCCTCAAAATTACTCTATCACGGCCCAAGTACTCATTGCCTTCAGCAATACTGCCTTGTTATTATTATTATTATACTTTATTTCAAGAGGGTAATCTGATTACAATAGATAAATATTGTAATTTACATCAGAGCCCTCAAGAGCTGTACAAAAGCTCAAGAAGATGCGAGAAAAATACAGTTCGTATAAATAATAAATACAAATTTAAATGATCTAATCCAGATCAGAACCTTCGTTACAAAATTTCATGAAGAGATAACTGTGCAAAGCAGATTTAAATGACAACAAACTTTCACAATTACGAATAGACACAGGACTAGAATTCCAAATTTTCGTAGCTCGAAAAGCAAACGACCTTTGACCCATGGTAGTCCTGAACCTTGGTGGGTAAAGGTCACAGCGCTAACACTTCTAGTATTTAAACGATTCATTTCAGAAAGAGGTCGGAAAAGATCTCTGATATAGCCGGGTGCAAGGTCATTAAGAGCTTTGAAAGACATAATAGCCGTGAAGTACACAATGCGAAGATCAACTGGTAACCAATGCAAACTGATAAGCAGAGTTCGAGAGGAAAACGTCATGTCCACACCAAGAATGACTCTGCCAGCTCTTTTCTGAAGTTTATACAAACGTTGCAGATTTGTCTTAGACGTATTACCCCATACAATACAGCAGTAATCAATCAAAGAAAGAAACAGAGCATTATAAACCAATAAAAGTACATTTCTTTGGCAAGTAGCGCGAAGTCGTCTAAGAACACCTATTCTGGTCGAAAGCTTTTTACAAAGATCATTTATGTGGTCGTCCCAACTTAAAGTGTTGTCTATTTGTACACCAAGTAGTTTGTGGCTAGTAACATCGTCTATTCTAGTGTCATTAATATGAATATAAAACACAATGTCAGAGTCAAAAAAAACTTTGATTTTGGGGGAAGATGCAACAACCATACACTTTGTTTTTGTAGTATTGATAGCCATGTTATTGTTATGGACCCAATTTGAAACTGGAAGAAGATCTCCGTTCATACGATTTTCAATGTGATTAATATCAATACCTGAAACACACATGGTCTGGTCATCAGCAAACATATTCAAACTTCCCGAATTGAGACAAAGCGGAAGATCATTAATAAACATTAGGAATAAGAGGGGGCCTAAAATAGAACCTTGAGGAACTCCACTTGCCATCGGCATAACATCAGAGTGTGCTCCCATGTACGTGACAAATTGTCTACGCCCAGAAAGGTAGGAACGGAACCACTTTAGTGACATTTCGGAAAGCCTGTACATAGAAAGTTTTGTAAGCAATATTTCATGGTCAACGAGATCGAAGGCTTTACATAAATCTAAATACATAACACCACTGTATAAACCCTCATCCATATTCTGTAACAGCTGATCAGTAAACTTGAGTAAAGCGGTGTGACAAGAGTGATGTTGTCTGAAACCTGACTGTGAATCGACAATAAGTTTGTATGACTGCAAGAAATTATAAAGACTAATATATACATGCTTTTCCAGAATTTTAGAAAGAACTGGTAAAAGGGAGATAGGTCTATAGTTGTTAACATCGTGCTTAGTTCCTCCCTTATGTATTGGAATAACCTTGGCACATTTAAAACAATCAGGAAAAACACCACTGTTGATAGACATATTAAATATATCGGTGACAGATTCTGCAACACAAGTGACACCAAACTTCAAAAGCTTTGGAGAAATATTATCGCTACCAGCTGATTTAAATTCATTCAATAAAGAAAGCTGCTCTTCGACAAATTTAACGGAAATCGCAGGGATGTGAAAATCGACCATGTTACCACCAGTTTGAGAAATAACCCAATCGCCAATAAGGCTAAAATCAGGTGTTGGACTGAGAGAATGGCGATACTTACTAACAATGTTGCCAGTGAACGAGGCAGTGACAATAGTGTCTTCCCTTGAAGGCAGTTAGGTGGTCGATGATGTTCGGTATTATAATCTTGTCGATTCTCTCCGTATAAAAGTTCGAAAAAAACACACTCAGCACGTTCCTTGGACGAAGTATGTGATATCACTGGTGACCTAGTTCTATTGTGTACCCATGAAATCATTATGGTAAAAAGGAAATTTCTTATCTTTCAATAAGAAATAAGACAACAAGCTTTCAAAAATATTTACTCCTATCCCCTGGCAGTGTTCTTGTAAGGGACAGAATTAGGATGAGGTCAGCGACCTTTGTTAGAGACGTTTTAATGATTTAGAGATAGAGGATAAGCCATCGCCGTGTAGGCTGAAAGCTCGACAACACAAATATTGGTAATCCAACAATCAGATTACAAGACGGTACATATTGTTGAGTAATGCATTCATAAGCCTCTGAAACTGAGCTTAATTACTGAAATGGATTTCCACAGTCGATTACCCTGTCTCCGGAGGAAAAAAAAGTGTGTCTGCGTCCGCTCGCTACATCCCTCTTGTAAGTATATGAAGTGACTTACTCTGGTACATGAATAATTACAGACCGGACATATACTGTGGACCCCACTGTCCCCTGACTCGCTAATAAAGCCCGGCGGTCTTTGATTGATAAAAAGTTAGCTGCATTTTTTTGTGGCAAAACTTTCTTGAATTATACATACCACACATTTTGTTAGTTTGCTGCCGGTTTGATACAATGGTTCCTGGGAAACAGAACTTCCACCCTATGTTTAAAAGAAGATATGGGGCAGTCGATGTTGCCCACTGGCCCCGACAAAAGAAAGAGTTTGTATGTCTTATGATGTAATAACATTTGTATTTTCTCTCTTTTCAGAAGACGCTACGATTCCTCTGTACATCGGTGCCTTCATTGTCGAGAGTGGCCCAATGATGATCTGGTCTGGTGGAATCTCTCAAGCGGTAGAGCTAGCAGTCCGACACATCAATAATCAAACAGACATGCTGCCCGGGTATCATCTTGAACTTGTCGTGAAGGATACTGCCGTGAGTTTAATATTTCCCGCTATCTATGTCGAATGTCGTTTTTAGGTTAATTTGCCTGTTCTTACGTTGCAAACGACTTCACACGTGGCTTGAATCATCGATTCAAGTCAAGTACATTAAATATGCAAATTAGGAATTTGCTGGAGTAAAAATGCTATCTGACCTTCAAAAATGTTGTATCATTGTATCTCTTCCATGTACATTGCAACTTCGTCAACTTTGGTCAAGTCAATCAAGATATATAACCCTAATTAGGAAAGTTCATTTAATATGCAAATATGGAATTGGCTGAAGTAAAAATGCTTAATTACTTTAAGTAATGTTGTATCATAGTATTTCTTCCATGTACATAGCGAGTTTCGTCAACTTTGGTCAAGTCAATCAAGATATGTGACCCTAATTAGGAAAGTTCATTAAATATGCAAATATGGAATTGGCTGAAGTAAAAGTGCTTAATGACTTTCAGTAATTTTGTATCATAGTACCTCTTCCATGTGCATGGTAAGTTTCGTCAATTTTGGTCAAGTCAATCAAGATATATAACCTTAATTAGGAAAGTTCATTAAATATGTAAATTAGAAATTGCTGAAGCAAAAATGTGTAACCACTTTTCGTAAATGTTAAATTATAGTTTGGACAATTTTAATTGAGTCAACTCAGATATTTATCCCTATTAAATTAGGAAAATTCATTAAATATGCAAATTGGCATTTAACTTTCATGTCACACCTTTATGTCTTTCATGATCAACTTTTGTAACAAATCTCATCAAATTCTGTTCAGCCGTTCCCATTATATGTCTGTTTTTCTAAAATCATTAATTACGCAAATGAGAATTTAATATGCAAGCCACACTAACCAAAATCTAATCACTTCTTGTCATTAGCATTTGGTACCTGTCAACCACATCTGACTTGAATCCGTTCAGGTGTTTTTGAGTTATCGTGTAAACGGACGTACAGACAGACACACACACACAGACATCGCTACGACATTAGCTCACGTGTGTGAACATGTGAGCTAGTATTCATCCGTGCTAAACGCCCAACACAATCAAATGTTCACTTTTCAGCGTCCAGGAAATGTCAGTTATACTAGTGCTATTAGTATGTCTAAACTCTTTCAACATGTTTAAAGGTGCCTAACCGTATCCTTCTGAAAAAATTAGCAAAATGTCATGTCCCAAGGGAATGACTTCCTCCCAATAATGTTCCCAGTAAATGTTCCCAGTCTAGATTATTTCATAGTTTCTAGGTGAGTTCCTTTGAAGAAATGTTTCTTTACAACATGACAACGGCATATCTCACTTGAGTAACTCCTACATTAGTCTGACACAGTGAACGTCATCTCGGAGAAAACTTTTCGCTTTTGTTCGCTTTTTTCCAACAAAACGATGCAACAAACTATCTTATTTTAGGGCGACGCTGGTTTAGCGATGAGGTATCTGATCGACATGATCCAGTCTCCCCCTCAGAAGATCATGCTAATAGGGCCTGGAAGGTCCGAGAGTTGCATCGCGACAGCAGAAACAGCGAAGTGGTGGAATTTACTGCAGGTACTTCACCGTTAATCAACTTTTTCACCATATCTCGTAAGAGCTGGGTAGTTTAGTTTTTGACAGGTGTTACAGCAGAAGTAGTCTCCAAGTCTGTATTGCTTATGTTGATGTTTTACCTCCATTGCCATGGTATTTCAGTATGTCGCTTTGCTTTTGACATCTCTCTCTGTGTCAGCAATGAAATGGCGATTGGTACTGCTTTGCCGACAGCCCGGCAGAATGACGCGGGGGAAAAAAATATTTCACCTTTCTCTTTTCCCCAGATTGCGGTCACCTGCACGTGGCCAGTTCTCTCTGATAGATCACGGTTTCCCTTCTTTCACCGCATACCGATGCCGGAGACGGTGTTCACGCCACTGCGGGTCGCATTTCTGAAGCACTTCGGTTGGAGTCGAGCCGCAATCATGTACAGAGAGGACACCTCTTTCAACGCGGTAAGTTTTGATCTGTCATCACTCACAGTTGCCTGACTGCACGTGCAGGGCCAAAGTACGACACGCTCGTTACTGCGACTCCCTTCAGAGTTTTTGTATGCCTCAGCCCGATAGAACTCAAATGGATGGGTATTATCCATTTTCGTTAAACAAATTCTCTTTTGACAACAAACGGACATTTTTTCTGAGAAATATGAGAGAAAATAAGACGAAAGACCATTTCCTAATTTTCAAATTCTAGCATAGATAATATCGATATACAATTTCAGCCATGTCAATGCTGAATAGTAAGATGAGATTTTTACGAGCTTGCAGTTGTATCTCTACTACAGTTTGAAGCAATTGATAACTTCTGGAAGCAAAGAGTACGTGATGGCATTTGAACATTGAAAATAGTCAAACTTTTCGATTTAGCGCTTGCTTATGGCATTGCATCTAAGAAAATATTTTACCATAAATATAAATGGATGCCCATCACTAGCACGCACCCGGGGTTATACACCAAAGATGAAACAGCCAGAACAACCAACTTGATGGTTGGATATGGAAAGCACTGGGGCAACTTCCCTGGGTGACACAATGATTTGTCTTTCCAAGCACCGGTTGGAACTGTTTCTGAAAATTGGAGACTTAAACCTTACTTTTTTATGAGTTTGGAGTCCCATTATAAAGGACTCGAATCTTTCACGGCCAGATTATTCGAAGTACGCATTTTCTTCTTTTCACGGACCGTGATCATGGTGATGGACATGAATTTAAAAGCTCCCCTTCGTGATTTGGGGAAAGGATATATATATATATATTATATATATATATATATATATATATATATATATATATATATATATATATATATATATATATATATATATCCATTTTCTCAGAGAGAGCCATTATTAGGCGTCTAACCATACAATTCTTTCCTGTGTACATCACGTGAGGATAAATTTTGAAACCATTATAAAAGACAAACAATTCACATTCTTGTTTGATTGCTTTGTTACTATCGAAAATCAGAAAATTGTTGTTGTCAGTAGAGTTATACAGTTTTTGTTAGTCTTGAATTTTTATTGTTTTTGTGTTTTGGCAATTTATTTCTCTAAAATGCGGAAATTTGAACATTGGGCCGTGATCGTTTTTTCCCATTAACATCAAAGGGGTACAAAAGGGCGTGAGTATGAGGAAAGTACGGGTAAAATGTTTTAAACCTCCATTTCTTGGATTAAATTAACTTAGTACATGCAAATTAAATACGTGAAAAAGGGGCACTAAACCAGAATGTCCACAACCACTTAAAAAGTGCCACCTGCAAACACGGTTGTCTGTATACGCACAGGTATATTTTCATTCAAACACTCTCTGAATGCAAGCCATCACATCACAAATATTAGCTATTCTAGCTTTCCTCTTTCACGGTCTCTATTTGAAAGGTCGCCACACGTAAGTCCGATTTATCGCAGTAATTCCCAAACCCATCTTCTTATCTGCGCCTAATCTCCCGATTATGTATTGTGGCGGATGAGCTAACGACGTGATTACAGTTGGGTGATTGTGAGGATCAGGGGGCGCCTCTGTCAATCACGGGACTTCGTTTGACCCGTGCTTGGAACTGTTTTTTAACAGGCTGCAAAGATGTTGGCCACAGAAATGAGTGACAACAACATAACAATTGCGACGATGGAAATTTTCGCAGATGAAGCCGAACCAGATCAAGCAATTCGCAAAATATTGGTAAGTGCCACTGAAGATACACAATAAAAGCGACTTGTTTGATCTACGTTTTAGTATAATTGTATAATTTTACCGCTTTTCCGCCGATCTTGTCGATGCAGCTTTATGACCCAAGAGGCCGAGCATTATTTGACTCGGTTGAATTCTTTCCGCGTTGAATCAGTGCAAACATTTCTAAAAGACAGAATACACCTCGGAAGCAAGATTTCCCATCACTCTAAATCTTACAAATTTTGCAGCTTGTACAGGCTCATTTCTTAGCCCGGACAAGTCGATCATACTTTCACCGGTTAATGGTTGTATGGAAACAGAAAATTGTGGGTTTTTTTCTTTCAAAGAGTTGACACTGGTATAATGCAAGCCCGTCAATATGCGAAGAGTCGGCAAACGATAAACGGTGCCCCCCTTGATGTTTGAAAAATCGGCAAAAGTTAAAAATTTTCGAGAAGTTTCAGTCGAGATGCGTACTTCTTGTTAGTTAAGCGAAAGTTTTGCCTTGTAAATACACCGGCAAAACTGCCGCTCATCGATTTCGAACTAAGGCCCCGTTTCATGCCAGTTCTACCGACGAAAATGATAATGTATATTTACTTAAGTAGATTTGCTACCCTGTGTAATTCCGTCGGTGTGGTTGCCATAGGGACCCTGATCCGTCCTTAATCTCGTTACAACGCCCTCGACATGCAACAAGTATCGTAGTAATGACGGAAAAAATGCTTTCCTCAATAAATACTGCATTGCTAATTTAGTGTAACGTTGCTGACATCTTTGTTACGTCCCCCGATAAAGAAGAAAAAGGAGCCCTCTATTGACGCCGGCGTGTCTGTAGCTAAACATGTAATTAAACGTGCTCAAGAAATCACATTTCCTTGCGTTGCGAGGAACAGGATATCACGGGGTTCGTGTTTGTAGGGCAGAGACACGGCGCCATGACAGTCACACACACACACACACACACTGATTTGAGGCGCTCACGAACACAATCACGTAAGCAGTCAATTGCATGCCTGATTAAACCCACCCACGCTGCTAAATCTACGATCGTCTTGCCAAAGGGGCTTTAAAAAGCATCAAACATGACATGCAGGTGGTGACATTGTACTGGAACGGTAAGAAAAGCTGTTAGTAGTGCTGTTCGGTCTTAGCAACTGTTCTTGTTATCTTGAGAATGGACATCTCTGCTAATTTTCTTTCTAGGCCAATGATGTTCTGCGCGAAAGTGAACTCCAAGTAATCCGCATTTCTGAAGCTTGCATGACCGGTTCCGTCTTTGATATTCTTTTTTAGCCTTGTGTGTTTGCAGACTGAGATAAACTTCGCAGACAGACGCTCATGATCATGAAACAGCAGCCTTCGCGGTACCGTGGCAGACTTCATGTCTATTTACATGTGAGTTGAACTCACCAAGGTTACGTGCTGACAGGCAATGCTGGCATGCAGTAACGTTAAACCCTCGTCTTTATGTCAGAATTTGCTTTTCATTGTTGTGACTTATCATACTTCTCCATTACAGGAAACCGATGCAAGGATAATTTTTTCCTTCAACTATGATGCGCCAACACATTTTTGCAAGGTAATTTGTTTCACCGGTTCCTTGGCAAGATTCATGGTCATGGGACCATCACAATTCACTACAATAATTTACATGATTGGAACTAATTTGGGATAATTGGATAGTGAACTAACGTCGATTTAATCTTCAAATATAAGCGCGTCTGCTTTTCTCTTTAAGCAATGCACTTGTTTTTACGAGTAATTTGTAATAATGCAACATTCAGGCATAGGGCACCCAACACTTTTGAGAAATTTAAAAAACATTAAAGATCCAATACTCCAAAATTAGTTCCATCGTGTTACATGATAATTAATTATGTATTAACATGATAAAATCAATAATACCAGAGTTTGAGCGAGTCGTTTTGGTGTCTATAAAAAATGATATGATCTCATTTTGAGATGATTATCCCTCGGATAAAATCGGGTTTACCGTTAGCCAATGGGTGGTGAATTCTTAGTAGGACAACATTATAGTCGATCGAGCGATTAATCAATTACTGTAATCAGTTTACGGATGAAAATTAAACCGAAATACAATCATCTTTTGTAGAAAAAGCAACAATTTCACTCAATAATGTTCTTCTGGCAAAAGAAAGGAAGACAATTCATATTCTGTTTTCTCCGATTCACTGCGGTTCCCATAATCTTGACGCATGTGACGTTTCTGTCCCGTGTACAACAGGCCTACAGGAGTGGTTTATATGGACCCAGGTATGTGTGGATGTCCCTCTACCGTTCACTGCGATTGTATTCAGGCCTGTACTGGTGGGAAGACGCTAGCGGGACGGATTGCACTCCCGAGGAGATCCACACAGCGGCCCAGGGAAATATCATGTTTAACCAAGCGTGGATAAGGGATGACGATACAGTAACCGTGTCTGGAAGGGTAAGAGAAGGGAGGCTAAATTTCTGTAGTCGTCACGTAAGACGCCGGCTACACAATGGATTTCAATCAACAATTTTTCAATTTCATTGCATTACATTACATTTGTTCCCAGGGAAGTGAATATCCGTTCTACCAGTAGATATGATGGGGTGCTTAACGATACTGGTAAACGCTTCTACTTGCCGGCTTAGGGATCGTCGATAATTAAAACACGCGCACGGTAAACGCAACTTTTGTATTTAGGGGGGGGGGGGTTGGCTGTATTTCGATTAAACTCACACTCCATGTTTTTATGAATCGCAAAATATCGCACTATATTGTTTGGCGTGTGCCAGGCCAGTGCGGCATCGGCTCTTCACCGGCATTATTTTATGTAAATGTGGTTCAGTGCACTTGTAAAATAACGTAACAATCATTTGGATACAGTTTAAATTCATTTCACTATATTGGTTGTGTCATTGTCGAGTTGGCGCTGAACAAAGATCGATTTTAGAGGGGTATGGGGGTTAGTGTATGCATGATTTCATAGCCAAGTAATTACCGATTTACATGCTGATACAGAATGAGGCTTGGTTGGATTTTCGAACTTCCAAACTTTCGTTCAGAGGGAGAGGGGGAGGGGGTATGAGGCCAAACACAATTAGTTGCGTTTACCGTGCGCATATTTTAATTATCCACGGTCCCCTAGTATACCTGTCAAATTTTGCTTTGTAAAGTAAACCTCCAAGCATTGCTGGTGCCGTTTATTATCGACAATATTGAAACACGATATATTATGATAACGTTTTGGCTGGAGGCTTATGCAGGTTTCGATTACGGAGAAAATTGATATCTATGCGTTAGCTATAGAATAATTGTAAATGAATGAAGCAATAATGTAATCCCCCTCACGGCCTATAATGGACGAAAGCAAACTTTGCACGACATAATGTACGAGACGGAGCAGTTTACATTACGGAGTGCACAGTTTGCTTGAGTCCATTACGAGCCGGGAGGGGGTACATTATTGCTACTATTTTATGACACGCCAGGTGAGTGCATTTGTAGATGTAGAAAACATCTTGGGTGACAATGATGGATAATCAGATACACTATCAGTAATAATCTGAGGGTGTGGCGTCACAAAATTCACTGGTATTGACAAAGCTATAGTAGTAGACAAGCAGCTACACTGTTACTATTATAACAAATCGGCACGCATGAGAAACGTTCGTCAGGCATACGTACCTGAGAAAAGGTTAATGACTTATTCATGAATAAACCGATAAACCAGGTTAAGGTAGTATGCGCCTCCAGTGGAAATAAATAAATTCTTGTTCAAACTTTCCAAAATGAAACTTTGAACTATTCTCTTACCAAATCAGCAATAAAAATCGGGGTTCCCCGTGCAAAGTTTTGAACGCGAAACAAATTACCCAACATTTTGCGATATTTGACATTCAAAATGGCCGCCATCCCTATATTAACTCTATGAGGAAAAATTAAACTTTGGATCTTCGAAAAACTATCAGACGGTGAAAACTTTTCTTACTCCGAGAGCTTTAAAATGATCACCTAGATCCGAAAAGACCAGAAAAGAGCTGTACAAATTTGCGACTATATATGTCCCTGAGGTGCAATCTACCTTTACTCCTTTTTCTCGCAAAAATGAAGCCCCAATTACTGCAATACGCCACGATCTACAACGCAATGCCATCGATGCAACCTCTACATGCAGTTTATGGCGCGGCGTTTACACATAAATTTTAGGTGTTGTTATGATTTTAAAAAATCAAACGATTCATCAGTTTGCAATTTCGATTCTCTCTTTTTTTGCCTGTGAAAAGACTTCCCAAGAATTCATCGCGGAGTACAACCAACTGTTGACGCCGGGAGCTGCAGGTTTTACAACTTATGGACCTTACGGCTACGACGCTATGTGGTCTCTCGCCTTGGTTTTGAACGGCTCCATCGGCAATCTGCCGAACAACAAGACCTTACACAACTTCACCTACGACGACTCGGATGTATTGGAAGAGTTTTTGAAACAGTTCCGAAAACTCGATTTCGAAGGCGTCAGTGTAAGTATGCAAAACGACTAAAATGAACTTCACGCACTCACTCTAGGTCACTCTATATTTTTTCACAGTGACACAGTACTCCTTTTACTCGATAAATGGCTTGAATTCTGTTCTCTGCCGCTGACGCTATATTTTTTTTCACAATACTCATTTTACTCGATAAATCGCTTCAATTCTGTTCTCAGCCGCTGACGATCAATATCGCACCCCGTTCCTAACACTGAAAACATACTTTTCACATTTTCCTTTTTTAAGTCGGCTTTTTACTAGCTGAATACTAAATACTGAAAAGGAACTACATCGATTGTTTTGTAGATGACGAGATATTGTATATAGACGCACACATTTCCATGGCGAGGTCATTCAGCAAGATTTCAAGGAAAAGGTGCGCGATTGATATTCGATGCAAGAGGTCTAATCGGTCTGCTCTGACGTCATCAAGTTGAATTGGTATCGATGAACGGGCTCTTGTTGTAATTATAACAAATCAAAACAGATCATTTTGGACAGTATAAGAAAGTAGGACGAGGGCGCGTCGCCCTTGACGACAACAACTAAACACGCTATCTATATACCAAAACCTCAGTCCCTTCACGCACGGAGGGACTGTGATTATACTTTGTTGTGAGCAGTATGTTTGCGTTTCTTTACTCCCAGGGACCAGTCATGTTCGAAGAAGGTAACCGTATCGGAAGGGTCGATATATGGCAGTTCACAGGTGAGACGTGATTCGAACGATACCAAAACATCCAATAAGGGTATCCTGATTCATTGGACTTTGACGGCTGGCGCTCTTCTTGGCGTATTTTGGCGGTTTGAAACTGAACAAGGGAAATCGACATTGTTTGATTATCCGGAACAGTATCCGCTATATTTTGCGAACAGTAAAAATATGCAAATATATAAATTTGTCTGAAGTGGGTTGCGCCAATGTAAACATGTCGACGGTGATATGAGCATCAAAATATAAGCAAGATTTTAAAGTTAGACAAGGATTTACATTGAAAGTCATCATTGTTGATCTTTGAGCTTTAATTTGAAACGACTTCTGCCTTGCATTCATGTATAATATAGTGTTGATTCACTTTCACTCTCATTTGGCCGTCAAACTGTTAGGCTGTCTAGGGGGCGTTATTCCAACGATTATGATCCACCGATTTGTCATTATTATGCACGGGATGAATTCTGTCCTGTATACCGGCAAACGTGTATTCAATCTTGGACTGACAGGAAACGATCCCCGGGGATGGAGTTGTTTCGGATTACTCAAATTACACCAAAAGCATACTCTGATGTGGCCTTATACTTCTCGCACTAGAAATAATAGAGAGAAAGAAATAGACACATTCGAATGGCGATCAAAGGGGACAAAGCGCGCAATGCGCATCACGTATGTAGGTCACGACGCAGCGGGACTGATCCAGAGACAGGCTCGCTCGAGAGAGTGAGTCTCGAGGCAAATATCCAACAGTTCGATTAGCTTTGCGTAATTCCCTATGCACACTGCATTTCCTTACGAAACGCTTTGAATTTGCCTGCATCATTACATTAAAAACGGGTTAATCCTTATCGGGGGGGGGGGGAATAAAAACGGGCACTGCAAAACTTATCACGAATCTGTTCATTATGATTTTAAACTTTTTGAGAAGGCCCAATTATTTAAAAGTGTATACAATGCGTGTCTACCTTATCAGGTCCATGCGGGGTCGGATCTGTTTAAACATTAAAGATTTGAGCATTACATGTTCAGAAAGGAAATAAGGCAGCTACAGCTAAGATTTTACTGAAGACCGGAGATTTCGCATCATACGATTCAAGTAAAAGAAAGCAACTCGTCCAATCTGAGCATAACTTTGATAGACAGCTTTCATGGACACTCTCAGAAGTCTGTATACAGCGAAAGAACGTACACTACTGAAATATAAAAAGAAAGGGACTTATATGTAAAAGGGATGTGTGCTTCCATGTTCGCTCAATTCCCTCATATAGAGTATTGTAAGTTTCCGTAAAGTTTAGTGACTAATAGTTTCTCAAAAAGGGTACGCTATTTAGAAACATTTGGAAAGTTTTGAGTGCGTTTCTGTTTATAAGGCGTTCATGAGCCTGGACAGTGTCAAGCTGAGCTAGAAACGTGTCGGAGGCAAGAGGCGTTAGCTGCTCTAAAGGAGCTAAAGTGTTCACTGGTGATTGCGTATATAATACGAGTTGGGCCAAATGCATATAAAATCGTAATACTTTTGTCTCGCGACTTGCTCTGAGCGAATGGCCTTTCGAAATATGAAAGTATTCTTCACTGAATTCAGAGTCTGTTATGTCATCATCCTGGTAATTAGGAGTCCAGTTGTGCTGTAAAGCAGAGAAGAGATGAACGCGCTGTAAGTCTGTTTTTGAAACAATTGTTTATATTAGAGAACAAAAATGGCGCTCTTCTCAAATTGGCAATTTTAAAAGGGACGCTAGCATCGACTGTCAACATGCCGTCAGCTATTTGAATTGAACGACAAAAAGACGCGCCTTCCTCATGGTAAAATTCAGGTGACGTCACAATTTAAGCAGGTCGTTATTATCATGATGATTATTTTCAACTTGAAGGACAAATGTCACGTAGATTATTTGATTAATAATGAAAAAGTCATTTAATGAAGTCAAAATGTCGTTCCGGGCCCAACTGATCCGAAACCAGAGCATATATATCGAGAATAAATGCAGTTTGAATGGAAAATTTTGCTATTCTTGTCAGAGGCTCGTCGCTAATCCCCGCTCCAATCCGCCGTTATTTCAAAGTTGCAGACGACAACTGATGCGTCTGGTCACGTGACCAAGCACTTTTTCTACGACTAATTCTCTGGGACAATAGTCATTCAAAAGCCCTCTGACGTCACTCTTTTCGAAACAGTAAGGACTAGACGTATCAATTTTTTTGTCATATGACGTCTTCTGGCGAATCATGACGCGGAATGAGGATGTGGTGTATCATGATAATAAAAGCTATTTTGCTGTTAATATGATCCGGTGAACAACACAAGGAAAAACAAAAGAATAAAATGATGCTTATATTTGTTTAACGTAACAGTGGTAAGCGTTCTTCATGTGTGTGTTCACATGCATGCCTGTAAGTCTCGTATCAATCGTAAAGGTGAAAAGTCTCGACTGAACAATTCCTCACTTTTTTTCATGAACCGTCATACAAATTGGGAACCTTTCGGTGAATTGTTCAGCGAAGACAAGTTGACCAGTACACTCAAGGCTTTCAGCTTCTCGGAGAGTACACGTGAAATGAAGAAGCCCTGTGGTATTTCGAATTCTCCACCATTTCCACAATGAAGTTTTATTCATACTCTTTCATTTTCAGGGAATGAACATTATCGGAGAGGGAGTTACTACCACGAGACTGCAGATTTTAGTTGGGAGTCTGACTTTGTATGGCCAGGTGAGGATGCGGCCAGTTCTAAAAGAATGCCTAATAAATAATTGTATCCATTTTTTGCTTTGTATATTGTTTTGTTGTCTGTGTCATGCTTTTGTTCGCATCATGCCATTAAATAATTCTATTGCACTTTCTGCCAAATAAAGTGGGGGAACGGACTGACTCATATTCTCTAGCACAGCCAATATCCTCCAAGGTGATATTTCGAATTGTTTTAATTTTCATACTGAAACAATCCTCATTAAAACACTCTGCATAAATGAACTTGAATGAATACATTTACTTAGGAATTCGTGGTGTATTGGAAAATCACAATACTACAAATAAACCCGCCAACAAAACGACAGGGTCAGTTTCAAGAATTGGTAGTCAGTCTTTTATCGACCCTAAAATTTCAAATCATTCGTTTAACATTTCTCCACCTCGATTTAAAAACGAAGTAAAATCAACATTATCCGCCTGCCTAATTATGATTTTGTTTTACATTGGTAATGTATAGTTGTGGTGTTACACGAATTGCTGGCAATAAATATACTCATTGTCAAAGTTCTTTGTTGTGACAGATATTTGCATCTCTCTCTCTCTCTCTCTCTCTCTCTCTCTCTCTCTCTCTCTCTCTCTCTCTCTCTCTCTCTCTCTCTCTCTCTCTCTCTCTCTCTCTCTCTCTCTCTCTCTCTCTCTCTCTCCATTTGTGGGACGATTTTAGGTGGCGAAACCCCCAAAGATCGAGGGATGGTCGAAAAGAGGACTCTGCACTTGAACAAGACAGTGGTCTACGTGGCGTGTATTTTCGTGGCCTGTGGCATTATTCTATCTCTTGGCTTCTTGACTTTCAACATCATGCATCGAGACAAGAGGTAAGGCTGCTGAAGGTAATTTCTCCGAGGGTCCATGGGCGGAAACTTCCGGACGTCGACTTCATTAAATTTGCCCTCTCGTTTCTGATTATTCGGTGTCACCATTTAGTCGGATGATTAAAGCCCAGCAGACTCCAAAAGGTTCTGACCAATTTCCGTTCAATCTCGCGCAATATGAACAAGATATGATTACTCTACGTGACGAACATTCAGGAAATCGAAATTTGCTGTAAACCCATCTTCCCTCGAGAAGAAATTTTTCGTGCACTGCAAAAGCTGTCCATAACATTGGCCGTTGTAAGGCGCCTAAAGCGCAGTGCCTTTTTGCCGTTGCCTCAACTCGTTCGCTTTTGGACGGTTAATTCCCATCGAACGATTGCTAGCTATATTGTATGTCTCGTGCTCTATAAGTATAGTCCCACAGGCCATCAAAGACCCCAGATAGTGCTCCTTACCTGCGCTTGCGAAGAAAACGTTTGACATCTCACGGTGACGCAGTGTTAGGTGTTCGCGTCACCAAGGTCGGGCGAGCCTCGTGCATACATTGTTTTCGTAATAACCTATAATATTACATAATATTACATACGTCGGCTGTAGCTTGTTATTGGTGTGCAATTTTTATAAAGAAATGGATTCAAGATAGGCTGTTCTGGTACCGTCCCCAGGTCCCTCGATATTCGTCCGCTGATACTGAACACTGACTATTGCTTTCTCTGTAACTTAAAGCTTGTAGGAAATTTAAGGTAAAACGCACCTCGGGGACAGATATTTGGACTCTCAATTTTCTAAAATTCTTTTCTGATCTACCACTTGTGGGGGCTCATTTTACAGCTCTTGGAGAAAGAAAAACTTTCACCGTCTTAGTTTTTTTGAAAATCCAAAATTTAATTTTGGATGAGAAAGAAAAACTTTCACCGTCTTAGTTTTTCGAAAATCCAAAATTTAATTTTCCCTTAACACAGGGATGGCGGCCATTTTGAATTTCAAATATCGCAAAATGTTGCGTAATTTGTTTCGCTAGTTCCAAACTTTGCCCGGTGACCCCCGATTTTTATTGCTGATTTGGTAAGAGAATGGTTGAAAGTTTCATTTAGGAAAGTTTGAGCAAAAGTTTAAGTCTCTCACTTTCGAATTACATACTACCTTAAGCTCAGGATAAGATATTAGAACGTCCAGCTGCGAAATTTTGGTAGGTTTTGCATCGGGATAATTAACTAGAGAGTCACATCTTTAGACAAATATTATTGTACTAATCAATACATAACGAAGGGCACGACAAGCGGCAAATGACAGTTTATGTGACGCACATGAAAACTACTTGTGCAGTGGTATAGAGTTGGTCTAGCCATCCAGGCGTTCTTCAGAATGTTAAAATCGACTTAGGGTTACAATAGAAGGGTTCGCATTCGTTGAAAAGCTGAAACTTGCTTTAAATCAAATCACATTAAAATTAGAAGTAATCAGTAGGCAAAAGGTCACATTGGCATATTCGCTGAAATGAATATCCGGTCCGATGTAATGATGTAAAACATACGCAAATCATGAAAGAAATGTACTTTAATAGTCACCTAGCCCCAATGACTAATTTCCGTTTTTGATGATCTGGTAAAAGTAACTGCTGAAACAACCACAGAGGATGGCTTCACGACATTTTTTTCTTTTCTGTGTGGAATGATAAATGCTATTATGAATTCAAAAATTACATTTTACGATAAAACATTTATCTTGTCAAAAAAACCCCAAACGATTTTCATTACCAGTAATCAACCATAAAGATCGTCGAAACGATAACCATAAATGTAACGATAACCATAAAATTAAACGATAACCATGATTTTAACCATAAATTCCTACTAGTTATGGATTATCGTATCATAGCGTGTATATCTATACTGTACATGATATCATAATGGCCGCTTCCTTTGCGTGTAGGTACATCAAAATGTCCAGTCCGAACTTGAACAACTCGATCGTCGGTGGCGCTATACTTGTCTACTTTGCTGTGATTTTCTTGGGAGGCGACGGCTTATTCCCGTCTTTGCCTGTCACAGCTGTTTGTCAGGTTAGTTTAGTTATTTCCTTTTTTATACCTGTGGCAGAATCCATACCTTAAACGAATGAATGGATGGATCTAAAATGAATGGATGAAGGAACGAAGGAACGAAGGAACGGAGGAACGGAGGAACGAACGAACGAACGAACGAACGAACGAACGAACGAACGAACGAACGAACGAATGAATGAATAAATGAATAAATGAATTAATGAATGAATGAACGAATGAATGAATGAACGAATGAATGAATAGTGAGACATTACTTTTATTTTTCTTTGTAGACGAAGACATGGCTGTTATGCCTCGGTTTCACGCTGGGTTTCGGATCTATGTTCAGTAAAACATGGAGAGTTCACAAAATCTTCACAAACAAGAAAGTCAAAACCTTGGTAAGTTCCTGTTAATAAGATGTCTAGGACGTGAAATGTGAAACACGCGAGGGTTTATACTGATGAAAGAGATGAGTGTTCGTGCCATTATTATTTTGTTTTGGTGAGTACACTCGCAACAACTTATTTTCGCCATTTCATCGTCCTTGCGACATAGCGAAAATTGCACTTACTCGTGGGAACCAAGAGATGATGGTGTCATTAGCCTTATTCTGAGATCAGATGAATGAGGACAGTGCGGATATTGTATATGTTGCACGGAAGCCATCACAATCGTACCGTAGCCAATCACCATCACTATCATCACCACCACAGCCGTAACCACAACCATAATCCCCATCTTGTCATCATTGTCATGACCATAAAGTCATCGTGTATCTCCACATGTTTTGTTGACAATTCTACTACTACCACTGCCAGGACCACGACAGGCAGAATCTGCCACTACCAATACCAATACCAATACCACGACATACAGAATCTTACACTTACACTTCCATGCCCGATATTGCTCATTACCTAAAGTGCAACTTGTTTGTCCCCATCCAGAAAATCCGTGAT
The DNA here is from genome assembly GCF_041260155.1 of Ptychodera flava. Classification (NCBI taxonomy): domain Eukaryota; kingdom Metazoa; phylum Hemichordata; class Enteropneusta; family Ptychoderidae; genus Ptychodera; species Ptychodera flava. The sequence goes on from NC_091941.1 coordinate 16,354,011, forward strand.
TTGCACTTATTTGGAATCGTCCTAATTATGCTGGCAATCGATTCGGCTATATTGTTATTGTGGACCCTAATAGACCCTCCAAGATTGCACATTACAGAGTATCTAGCAGAGGTAAGTTATAATTCACAAAGCTGCAAACGGATAAAAATATCAACCGTGCATATATTCAGTATTCTGATGGCTTGTTGCCATGCCTTGTTTAATATCGCACCGTTGCAAACATCTCCAACGTGTGGGAAGTTCTTTTCTTATTGCAACTATTTAAAGGTGGACAAAGAACTGAAGAGGTCGCAATGTTTGAATATATGTATAACAGGCCATGCAGAAAAATCGTATACATGAAATATACGAGCAAATCCGTGTACACCATGTCATCTGACGAGGCAAAACTTTACGTGTACATATTTTCAGCCAGACACGGAAGGACGTGATCTGATGATCATCCCTATGGCGGAGGAATGTAAATCCAAACAGGATGTTATCTGGATGACAATTTTGTTGGGTTACAAAGGAATAGTACTAGTTTTTGGGGTCTTCCTCTCATGGGAAACTCGTAAGGTAAGTGACGAGACTATCTCTCTTTTCTTTTACTTTTGTAACAAATTGAGCGAAAGCATTGGTCGGAACAGCGATGAAATCAACGTTAGTCAATGTGCCTTGTCACGGTCTGCATGTGACTACACGGTATAATGATCATCGTGGCATAAACCGTGTATACCAAAACTACATGTATGCACATTGTGTACTCACACCAGGGGATCGTTCCAAGCGTAACCGCGAGTAGACTTTTATGACGTTCTTTTACTGAAAAACGTGTTGCCCAATGTCGATTTCGTTGCTGTTCCTATCAGTGCACTGGAGCCGTTTGGATGGGAAGATTGGACAAGTAATTTCGGCAGGCTTTGCTTCCGAGTTCAGCTCTCTAAACCACAATGTTTAGGGTTTGAATATGGATAGCAGTATATATGGATAGCAATATATATATGCTCTACCAACTGAGCTAATGGATCATCGGCTCAATGTGGGCGGTCCTGTCTCTTATATGGGAACACTCTTCATTCTGTAGTGCGTGGATGGTACATGGTGATTAAGACGGCTAAACTCATCACCTAACCTTTCAGACTAAGGATCCACTACTGGATTCAACAGGGTCTCGCGCACAAAGTCTCCAACTTAGGAATCGGTTTTTGGTAATTAGTCCAGTCAAAATAGGGTTAGACCCACCACAAATTGCAACAGAATTTTTTCTTCGGAATGCATTTCAGAGAGGTACCCAGAACAACATATTAAAAGTTTACTCGAATCCACCTTGGGGAAATATGTCTAATTTGCATAAATCAAATATGGCGGCCAACCATCCAACAAAATAACATAATTTGCTATATATCACATGTTAAAAAAGCTATTTCAGTTATTTCAAAGTCTGACACTAGTAATTTGGCCAAGGGAATTATTTTGGAGGTATGTTTCATATGGGTACTTCATTAATTTGCATAATTCCAATATGGCGGCCAACATTCCTACAATAGACATTTTCGGTCATATACCACGTATTAAACAAGCTATTACAGTGATTTTAAAGTTAAAAGTATATTTCTTTGGCATGGACAAACGATTTTCGAGATGCCATGATTTGCATAGGTAATTTGTTAATTTGCATAAATCCAATATGGTGGCCAACATTCCCATGAGAGAAAATGCCGAGAGAGTTTGACCGGTTGACCTCGCTGTTAATTTTATGCAGGAAATTACAATAACAATGCTTGGTCGAATGACGCAGTGCCTTGAGGGTGGGATCACCAGTGGTATATGGGGAGGAGTACCTCCCCGATGGTGATAAGTGGTGCAGATTACCGTCGCCTAGGTGACTGGCGTATACGCGTGCCAAAAGACACCTATGGTTGATTTCCTGTTGACCAGTCGGATGGCAGAGTTGCAAATACCTGGACTGAACCATTTGGTTTTTTGTGGGTGTCGGTGGTACTTTGACAATATAAGTAAAATGCACATATATTGAGTTTATTGTCTTGTTTATGAGCGGCCAGTATTTCCAACAGCATAAATTATGTGCATTTGCCCTTGAAGGAATAAATAATTTTCGAATAAAACATCGCGAATGTAACTACATTCCTTAAGCTCGACGTACACTTAAGTGCCCCAAAGAACCATGAAATCGCCCGACTTTCGATTGAAGAGATGAGTTTTGCCAAACCGCGTATACAGAAAAAGTGGCAGATGACTTTATTTTTAGAATCATAGACAGTAGAGCGAGATGTAAAAAATGTGAAACAGGCTCCCACCTAACTATCCTAAATGTTTTTGTGTCGAGTTTGTGTTTGATTCGTTTCGAAAATGTGTTCCTACATTCTTATCCGATTGTTTGTGTTAATGAAATGTTTGTTTCGCTTTGGATATTTGTAGAGAAGTTTGGATTAGTGTGTACGGTAATGTTTTGTTTGTGTGGGGAAAGCTTATGGCGAGACGCAGCCGGACCTATGTTGTTACAAAAGTTGATAGAGTCGCCCTTTGACGCTTGCGTTTCGAAACCCGAGTGTGGTTTCTCATCAGTCGCAGTGTAGATTCTTTCCTTAGTTTGTGTTTGTGAAAATTTATTTTAATGCATTTTAGTGGTCTTGCTTTCCGATTAGCGAGGCAAGTATATTAATTTTGGTCACGTTGTGAGTCCGTTTGGTGGTTCGGTTTGTTTGTTCTATATTTCTTTACTTCGGTAAATTTTGTTTTGACTGGTGTGTCTTTTAGATTTTTGCGGAGGTTTGTGAATTTTTAGGCAATAAGTACCACTGCGGGGTACGGATTTTATGTTTATTGGATCAAGATACTTACAAGTATCCTGGTTGATGTGCTTGTTCTCGTACATTTTAATTAATAGTTCATTTACTTTGTTTACTGTTTGTTCTGGCTTGTTGTGTATAATACTGAGTGTTACGTAATTGCCTTTCGCATTCGAGTACGTAATTCGTTTGTGTTTGACAATAACGAAAAACCGACCCTTGTCGAAGGGTTATTTTCCCAAAATTTGTCCAATGTTTGCAAGCTGGTTTATCGCGATTCTTTGGCACGCGACATGTTTTGTTTCCTTGTTTGAAAGGGTATCTCTAGAAGTGCGAGTTTAGAAGCTTCAGATAGCTTTCAAGTTTTTGTTTTTTGTTGTTCGTGGAGTCCAATTTGACTTTTCTTTGAATTGGTGTTGTTGCGATTGTTTGTGTCTCACGATGTAGCGTAGTCACATTATACGACTTTATTTGTTGAAATCCTGAGGTGGTTTTATTCTGTTTGTTTTGTTGGTGTCCGAATGAATTTTAAGGCTTTTGCCTAGTACTATTTTTCGGAGTTTCATAGTTTGAGCGATGATAGGTTGTTGTTGAATTTCATGTTGTTGTCGCTTTTCTTTGGAAATAGCTGATTTATTTCCACGGCCGTGTTTTCTGTTACGTTACTGTGATTGTTTATTTTGTATTTAATGTCGTGTTTCAGTTGTTTGTTATGTGTACGATTTTTGTTATTTCTTTTAAGTGTTTGTGTGTTCTATGTCATCTTATCGTATTTTTGGTAGTTCCTTTTTGGAGTATTTGGTGGCCCTGAGAAGGGCCGCTTGGTATGGGTTTTTGTTAGCGCTTGGCGCGTTTGTTTTGGCGATAAGCCTAGCTTTTTATGCTTCTTTTCGCCGATTCGATGTGCTTGGTGAGTAGGTGTTTGCCGCCTTCTTGTCACTGTGTGTGCTTACATGGACAGTCTGCATAGCCCTTGAATGTGGTCTCGATTTTGATCAAACTTACAATTTAGGAGTATATATCAAAACTGATAAATGATTTATGTGATTACTGTAGCTATAGATAGGCTACATTCAGGACGGGCAGCGACGGGCAGTAATTAGTAGGCAAAACAGGTGGTTTTCACCGTGGGCAGAACTCGGTGCAATGATACTGAACATTAATAGTAAGCCTGTCACCTTGAAGGTAATGCTGTAGGTGAAACAAGGACACACGATGGTACAAACAACACCACAAGTGAAACGTACACACAGACATACACGCGTTCCTACGTTGTGCCCACCCGGGCCACGCGATTAAAATATGACTGATACTGCTGGATAGTGTTAATTGGGTCGGTAAACAGTCAATTAATAGTTTAATTGACTACCTGGGTGATTGGCAGGTCGTGTCCAACGACGCATATGCAAAGCAGGCCAAAAGACAAAAGCCCCCAAAGTTATTGACAGCTGGCCAGGGGTCACCATGAATACGTAATGAAGCTTCACTACGCAGAAACTGCGTAGTCAAGCCCTTCTTAACCGGTCAAACTCTCTCGGCATTTTCCGGCATGCTACAAAGGACATGTCGGTCATATATGACGCATTAGGCAAGCTATTTCTTTGATTTTAAAGTTTTAATATTTTTCTTGGTTATGAAGAAACACTTTTAGTGGCTCAGTTTTTACAAAGGCCTTTGATAATTTGCATAAATTAAATATGGCTGCCATATTAATGCCCCATGGCTTAATAGCTCCTAACATAAATAACGGTTTTGCTATAGTTTTTAGCACTAGGAAATTATCAAGAAGAAACTGTTAAGTCCTTGGACATTTATTTTAAAAAATTTTGATTTTTCTGTGTATGACGACTGTTAATTAATGTTAGTCTTCTGAATGATATATTCTCTTTCTAAATATAACATTGAATTCATCTGTGTGTGGCATTTTCGAAATTTGTAAGGGTCTTTAACACTCTACAGTGTCAAAGCATGTAATCTGTAATGTTTACTGTTAAAAAAGGGTTGTTCAAAATCTTAAGTTTTTAATTTAGACTGAACCCCCTTCTTATGGATGGGTGCATCTTTGTAGGATCCCTTAGATGATAGGCAAGAAGTCATCACACATACCAGCAAAATACAATAAACACAACAAAGCTAAAAACAGAAAAAAATGATATGACCGAAATAAAAAATGTCGTAATACACACAAACTTAGCAATATTACAAACAATGTCAGATTCAAAAAAACTTTCTGGACACACAAACTCAAAAAATCTGAAAACTGCATGCTTTAGCAACGACTTACAATTAATCCAAACACATAATCCAACTATTACCCAATACAAAGAAGTACATCTTGAGTCATTTTTCCAAGTGTCATTTTTCCAGATGTACATGTTTGTATCGTGTAACAGTTGGATTCTGTTGGGCTAATGAGTTGTTTGAATTAATTTTAAGTCTTTGCTAAGCATGCAATTTTCAATTTTTGTGAGTTTGTGTGTTGATCAAGTTTTTAAGAGTCCGACATTGTTTAATTTGTCTGTATTGTGGCATGTGTTATTTGGGTCACATTATTTTATTTTTTTGTGTTGATATTATCTTCGTGAGTTTATTGTATTTTTGCTGTTATATGTGATGACTTCTTGCCTATCGTCTAGGGGGATGTACCAAAGATGCACTCGTCCATAAGGAAGGCGTTCAGTCTAAATTAGAAACTAAATATTTTGTCCACGACTTTTTTAAAACAGTAAACATTGAAGATTACATGTTTTAACACTGTAGAGTATGAAGCACCTATAAAAATCACAAATAATGCCGTACACAGATGAATCCAATGTTATATTCAGAAAGAAATTATTATTAGATGACTAACAATCATAAACGGTTGTCATATTTAGAAATATCACAAATAATTAAAATTGCATGAACTTTCTTACACCTCAATAGTAAACGCACATCAACATATACGTATTTTAATCCGTTCGGAAGTCATATGTAAGTCTACCAAATTTGCTTTAACATTCTTATCAAATAACAATATATTCATGGGGTATTTTAACGAATTCAGGTGTCACAGACACCTATTAAAATAAACTTTTATTCTTAAATGGATCGTTATTGTAAGTAAATTTATTGTATATTTTCTACATTTTTAAAAATAATGTTCAAGGACTTAATGTGGAGCTGCACGTTGCCAACACAGTTTTTTTCGAAGGAATATTTTTCATCTAAGATGACAAGGAAACCCGTACAAACTATTTTGTGAAATGTAATATTTCACTTGAAACAAGAGTAAATCCTCATTCTAAAATGGCATGGGCTGAACGACTGACTCTCAAAAAAGTGCTTAAAATCATGGTTAGCAAAATAAAAATGCCTCTAATTCAAAATGTAAGAATTTTATTGCAAAACAAAATAGTTGTTTTGTTATATAGCATTTAAAAACACAATGTGAATACTTTAGAAAATATGACCCAGCCAGAACAGAGTTATATTCTTTGGAAATCTTGAAATTCAGATAAAGGGAAGCAGGAATTCGGGTGATTTGCATACATTTGCAAACATTATCCCTTCTATATCATACAACTTACGACTGATTGCCAAGCTAAACGGTGAACCTAACCAATTTCTAATCTTGGGTTTACAAAATAATAAAAATTGGAAGAATATTTGCACAATACAGTGCGTTGGTTGCAGTGCCCTTTTGACATTTTTTTCTTGATATTCCTGTTCCTAAAATCTCTACCATAACCTTATTTATATTACAAGCTTTTTGGGCATTAATTTGGCAGCCATATTTAATTTCTGAAATCATCAAAGTATCCTTTAAAAACATTGAACCACAAAAGGTGTTTCTTCATGCTCAAGAATATAATTAAACTTCAAAATGGCTGAAATAGATTGTTCAATACATTTTATGACAGAAAATTTCTTTTGTATTGGATTTATGCAAATTAAAGAAGTGCCAATGCAAATCATTGCACCTCAAACATCATTTGACCATGCCAAAGAAATATACTTTTAACTTTAAAATCACAGAAATAGCTTGTTTAACCCTTTGCCTGCTGTAATTTTTTACACCAAAATTTTAATGCAATATTTTACCGATTTCTGTGAACTTTTCTGTACGGTTTTTTCATAATTTTGGACCAAATGGATATCATTTTTCAGCAGCTACATATTTTATCAAATTTTAGCAAAAAGCAGAAAAATTTACTGTGGTACATTTTATAAAGTTGACAAAAATAGACTTTGGCGCCAAAAGGGTTAATACGTGGTATATGACAGAAATGTCTTTTGTAGGTATGTTGGCCACCATATTGGACTTATGCAAATTAACAAATTATCTATGCAAATCATAGCATCTCGAACATCGTTTGTCCATGCCAAAGAAATATACTTTTAACTTTAAAATCACTGTAATAGCTTGTTTAATACGTGGTATATGACCGAAAATGTATTTTGTAGGAATGTTGGCCGCCATATTGTAATTATGCAAAAAACGAGGTGCCATATGAAACATTATACCTCTAAAATGATTCCCTGAGCCAAATAACTAGTGTCAGACTTTGAAATAACTGAAATAGCTTGTTTAATATGTGATATATAGCCAATTATGTTATTTTGTTGGATTGTTGGCCGCCATATTTGATTTATGCAAATTAGACATATTTCCCCAAGGTGGATTCGAGTAAACTTTTAATATGTTGTTCTGGGTACCTCATTAAAATGCATTCTGAAGAAAAAAATTCTGTTGCAATTTGTGGTGGGTTAGGTGCCAAAATCTCGTAGATTGACTGGACTAAATGAGAATCAATCAATCATATGAATGACGCAAAGCCAAAGAAGGTTAAGTTTGAATTGACTCACCATACGAAATTTATGAAAGACATTGATGCATGAAAAGTGACCATGCGGGACTCGAACCCACACTCCCCGAATACATACATACATACATACATACATACATACATACATACATACATACATACATACATACATACATACATACATACATACATACATACATACATACATACATACATACATACATACATACATACATACATACATACATACATACATACATACATACATACATACATACATACATACATACATCCATCCATCCATCCATCCATCCATCCATCCATCCATCCATCCATCCATCCATCCATCCATCCATCCATCCATCCATCCATACGTACGTACGTACGTACATACGTACATACATACATACATACATACATACATACATACATACATACATACATACATACATACATACATACATACACACACATACATACATACATATATACATACATACATATATATAATAAAATATATATATATATATATATATATATATATGTATGTATGTATGTATGTATGTATGTATGTATGTATGTAGGTATGTATGTATGTATGTATGTATGTATGTATGTATGTATGTGTGTATGTATGTTTGTATGTATATATTTATATATATATGTAATTTGAAAGTTATAGTTTCATATATTAAAGTCATGCGCCCGAAGGCGCGCCGAAAACTGCTTCTGGATGATACAATGGTTTGATGCATTTTATGCAATTATGAGCCCCTGTCTCAATTCAAAAGCGCACTACCATTTCAAAAACATGGTGAGTCCCAATCACCAAAGTCAAAAAACAGGGTGACCCATACTCGGATCCACCGCCCTCCCCCAGGGCTGAAGAAACTTACCAGTCCCTAAGCTTGCCATATGAAGACTACACCGGAGAACATTTTATATTGCAATTTTAAAGGTAAAAATCTTGTCCCTTCAGGTAGAATGCACCTCGGGGACAGATATTCGGATTCTCTAACTTTAACAATTCTTTTCTGATCTACCACTTGTTGGGGTTCATTTTAAAGCTCTTGGTGTAAGAAAACGTTTTACCGTCTTAGTTTTTCGTAAGTCGAAAATTTTGTTTTTTTTCCATAAAAGAGTTAACTTAGGGACAACGGCCAATTTGAATTTCAAATATCGGTACATTTTGGGTAATTTGTTTCTTTTCTTTTTTTGGGGGGTAATTTGGGTAATTTGTATCAAAATTTGCACGTTGACCCCAATTTTTATTCTTGATTTTGAAAGAAGATGGTTTAAAGATAACTTGAGAAAAATTTTAGCAAAAGTTTAAGTCTTTCGCTTTCGAGGCGCATACTACCTTAAAACACCTCCTCTGTGTTTAACCAATGAGTAACCATGACGTCTGTCAACATATCGTGGCAGGTGAAGTACGCTCAACTGAACGACTCTCGCTACATTGGCTTTGCTGTCTACAATGTGACAATACTTTGCTGTGTGGGAGTTCCTACCTCGATGTTTCTTAACCCGAGACAAAAGGACCTGCAGTTCATCCTTGGTTCTTTGTGTATGATTTTCTGTACGACCCTGACTCTCTGCATCGTCTTCGTTCCAAAGGTAAGCTATATCACAAAGTTCAGTGTCACCACAGATGTTATCTGCCCGTGCGAAATCACTTTCATATAAAGCAACCAACTTTTTTTATACATTTGTATAGCGTCTGCGTGGACTATTTTTTGGCTAACGTAGAATGTGCTCAGTAAAGAATATATTGAATTTTGTATCCTCATTGTACAGATTCCCGACATGAATGACTGAATAGAATTTAGGGGCGGTAGATCGAGGAGCTGAGCGCGATGTGAATATCCTACTCTTTAGTTCAATTCACAAAAAAGATGTTGATGCCGTGCCAAACATTTCAGATATTCATATCTTCACAGCTGTCAATCAAAACCAAATACATAGCCGATCTGAACTCAGACGTTCATGGTACACACAAAAAACTGTTCTTTATTTTACAGATACTTGAACATCGCGATTCACAACGATCTGTTGATGATCACCCGCGAAACGTGTTGACTGGCAGCCAGCACACGACCGAGCAGACGATAAGTACTCTCGCCACAGGGTATGTGCACAGCAGTGGCTCTTGCAAGAAAGCCGAGGAAGAGCTAATAAGATTTCGTCAAATGTTCAAGGACAACCGAGGTAATTTACCGGAAAGAATCCGTAGTAACAAAACTCGTAGAGACGACCCACACATCGTCGTAACTACACACCCCTTTACGGCAACTGACTTTGGCGTTGTGCGTTGGCTTGCGGAGTGCAAGTCATGCTCAGGCTAGCAAGAATGCGACTCGTATAGCTTCTCATAAATGCCTTCAGCTTCATTGTAGACCAACAGTACTTTTTCTTGATCAGGACAAGTCGACCTTATGAACAGCAACAAATCTATCGTGATTCCTTCTTCTCAATAGGGACAGGTTTGAGCACTGGACGTGCTGTTCATTATGCTGTTCATGAATTTCCTGGAGTGGTCGAATCATAGAACACGGCCATAGGTCTTGACAGTTTCCCCGTGTCTTACGTCGTCTCTCATTTCTCGTTTTTTCAGGAAACACTGAATGAAGCGCGAGCGTCTATCGACCAGTGGAATCGCCACACCCGCAGATGAGGGTAGCTCCATTGTCCATAATCCGAGCTGGATGAAGCTTTTGGGCGATTTCCACTGTATTTCCGTCCATCCAAGCACTGACAACCCTCACGGCCGATTCGGTTACCCTTCCACATATTCGAACCTTTTCACCTATTTATTCCCCTACAAATCCATAAGCCTTCCTGTGCTCAGATACCTGCATTACTCCTACATATCCACAAATATACGGCTTATAGATCGAACAGACTTGTTACCACTCGAATTACTGTCTGCTTCAACACGGAGTAGCCCATCTATTCATGCCCAATCTGTCCACTCAACATGTCCACGAACGGCGCCTATTAAGTCACTCCATCCATCCACCAAAAGTATCCAGTTACCAACCTACTTACTTCAACACCTGACCACTGATCAACCGATACCGCACTACCTGCAGGATTAACTACCTGCCCATCTACCAATCCCACATATTACCTTGCGTATTACCTGGTGACAACCATATAAATATCACAGTTGAATTTACTGAACTATCAACATATCAAGTAGATTTGTACATTTGCTATGAAGCTTAGTTCTGTCCGGGCACAAACCATGAATCCCATCGTAGAGTGCCCTTGCCCCTGGAATAATTTCTACCCGTCTGCCCATTTGCACTAATCCACTACATTTATCTAGCAAACCTAAATTACGTATAAGCACTTTATCTGCCAAACCTAAATTACGTATAGGCACATTGAAAAATATCACCTTTCTTATCTTACTTGACATTTATCAAATTTTAGTCTTGTGTCTTTGATATACTACGACTCTCGATTACATTATTCATGGTAGTTTGCATCTTGAAGATAGAAAAGACTAAACTTTTTGCTCAAACATTCTTCAAAGAAACTTTCTCAAAGTCAGGAAGAAAAATCGCGGGTCATCGCGCAATTTTTTGTACATACTAGAGAAACAAATCACCCTATTACAACGATATTAGTAATTCAAAATGACCCTTATGGATGAAAATAGATTACCGATTTTCACAAAAATTGAACGGGTGAAAATTTGATTTACCCCATAAGCCTCAAAATCTGCCCCCACAAATGGTACGCCAAGATAATATTGGAAAAGTTCGAGAGTGTTACTATCTGTTCCTGTGGTGCATTTTACCATAAAAAGTCAATTTTTTTGTATTTGTTGATGTATATTAAACTTGTTAGATTCTACCACACAGCAGTATATCGCACATCGATTCCTCGTCTTGGAGGATGATTTGAACCGACACACTTATATGAAACTATTATGTTCAAGCCGACACACATAAAATTTCAAACATGTCAAAAGGATTTACTTTATATACATGTATTAACTAAACTGTGATTGTCAACTTCAGATAAAAAGTCCTATTGTTACTTTGGTGCATTTGCACCCTGTACGTATGGATTTTTACCGATGCGTATATTTTTCTACGTTGATATAATAGGGTAATAGGGCTTTGAAATGACATCCGATTTGAACTTTGAAATTTGATGTAGCTCAAGTCTTTAGCGAATGCCTATGTGTTTCTCATGTAATATTCAATTCTATAACAGACGATATAATGTGTAATTTTTGTCTTCGGACGTATCGCACGTACAACGTTTTGCTTTTCTTTTACACGGGGACACGTTTTCACAGTAGCTGTATTCGAAGTCGGAGTTCTTGTAGTCATGATCACAGTCAACCAGTATCAACAGTGGAAACATTCTCAGCCAATAGAACTGCACAGACCGATGGGCAATCTAAATGGCTTCACCGTTACAAAATTGAACTGTTGGTATTCACTCTCGTTTGCCGAGAGAGGGTCACTGTAAACCCGAGATATAACATTAATCTGTGGTGTTAATTCATGCAGGGCTAGTTTACCTACCATGTGATTTATGTCCGTTAAAGGAAAACCGTCGTCGGAACTGCGCCTGTGCGAGTTTCTTGTTTACAAACAATGTACTTCGTGTAGGATATCTAGATGCACCTCATCATCATAGCTGCAAAATTAAAATTATACGATGTAGATTATGACAGACATATTTTTCCTTTCCCTAAATCACTATCGTACACTGGATACGGTGTTTACATTGGTCGTATGGGTCCCATATGACCTTTGAGTAGTTCCGACGACTATATCCCTTTAATGTACAAACTGCCCTTACATCTTCTCTTGTCGTTTTAATCTAAGTTTAGGATGACACACTAACATATTATAAACCTGTGGTGTTAATTAATGTAAGTTCAGTTTATCTACCACATAATTTATGTCAATTGATATACAAAATGCCTTTACACCTTCGCTGGTCGTTTTAGTCTATTTCAGGACAACACATTCAATGCTCAGCTAATAAGCTAATAAGTTCGTTACTGTCTGTTTCGCGTGGAAAGTGATATCATTGTTTTCACCGTAGTATAATGACTAGTCTGTTTCCAAAATGTGTACAAAGCACGACTCATAGATGTAGTATCATCTGGAATTATGCAGTCAACGGGTCTCCCTGGCGTGTTTTTTGGGAAAACGTAGGCTACAACATTGCAGCTAACGTACTGTAACTTGTAAATCATCATTTGAAGTAATTTCTGATATACCGCATCAATCTGCTACGTGTATATCAACGACGCCCTCTGGTGGTGGTAAACGTGAGAAGTAACAATGACAGATCAGTTCAACCATCACGGCACAACAAAAACGTTAACAGATAGAGACATTAATCCCTTTCATAAAATCTTTTGGGGTTGTAAAACATTAGATATGAAATTAAACAAAACATTTACGAGATATTCGTTTAAAATGTACTTTTTGTACACTTCGAAGCTAATTTACAGCAGGTGTGTGTTTAAGCTGACATTGACAATGATGAAATAAAGATTTTATTCGCACAATTGTAAATAGCGTCCCCATGTTTTATTACAAACAAACTTGAACAGCTATTGTTCTGAGCACTGATTCGACTCTTTTAGATTTATTCAACATGGTCAAAATTCAAGTTTAATTTCATCACTAGACATCGCCGCTATTTTCAGATGTCAGTGTCGAGTGAGAAACAGAGACGTCTTGAATCATAGCAGAGCAGTTTATCCAATTGCCAAAATCATTAAAGGTGCGATATAGTTATTCGAATTTTCAAATATCTAATACAAATCGTATCGGACTGACTTTGACAGGTTAGTTCTATACAGCTATCTTATCTCATCTTTTCCGGAAAAATAGTGTTGAGGAGAAAGGATGAAATTTTGTAGTTTGAAATTATCCCGATGGCAATATTTTAGAAGAGGCAAATATGGTGTCAAGGTCAACTTTCTACCACGTGATCAATTTATAAACAATGTTTCGGTATAACCTCTTACCAAGTATCTACTTTCTCCTAGAATTCATTTTCACCAAAATAAGTAGTACGGAGGCAAGAATTAGTCAAATTTAGCAACGTCACAGCTACATCATTGGTGGCTTTCGCAATGTTCCGCAAAAACTGCGCAACAGTCACCTATGACCTTTTGGTGATAATTGGTTGATTTTACTGATTTGTGAAACTCTTTATGCTGAAAACTTCAAGTCTTTACATTCCGTGTTCGTCAATTTGATGACGAAGACCTTGTGAAATATGAATTTCTCATATGAAGGTATATTTTTCTCAGCCCGTTGAGCATCATGTTTATTGAAAGTTTGTAATTCCGTAGAATTTGGAATGTTTTCTGTATAGTCAATGTAACATTTCAAAATTCTGTAACCGCAAGCTTTCAAGCGGACTTGAAAAAGTATAGATTTGTAGAATCCATCATTAGCATTCTTGTCATATTTTAGCCAATAATTGCACAATAATTGCACGAAATAAAATGTCGTACTCTGACTGCAGTTCTAAAAGGAAAACGGACGCTGAAAAATCATGGTTTAGCTGTACAAACTACTAAATATGAAATTCAATATATTCGTGCAAGGCAACACATAATTTACCTTATACGTTATTGCACGTGGTTTCTTTTGAACTGCAGTGCCTAGGAATTCCGTATTTCGCTATTTATTGTCGTGGAATGCAACACAAATGTACTCTTAGCATAACACGGTGAGGTTGCAAATTTTTGGTAAACAATACTACAATCTACTCATGGACTCAATATCCCTACACCTCACTATAGAATGATTAGAAAGAAAAACCAACGCACAGAATAGAAAATCGACAAACGCAAACGAACGTACCAAGACAAACCACTAAGTAAGAGCCATGAACAAATGATAAACTAACTTAAACGTATGCAACGAAAGAAATAGTGGGAGCTTCAGAATTCTCTTGAATCCGAGAACCCGAAGTTATCAGACTGAGCATAATATAAATATGGTGTCTTTAGTGGTGGAACTAGAAGTGAAGGAAGAATTCACTGCTGTCTCTTCAAACAGAGTTTTAATTTTCTTGATTTTTGTTGTTAGTTTTCTTATTTCTATAAAAGTGAAATACATACTTTCTTGATTTTCCATAATACTTTTAAGCATCCACTTACTCGACGGAAAAGGGGATCATGTTTCTCTGGATGAAGTAGTCGATCGTTTTGGTTCAAGGGTGCTTCTTGCGACATTCGATTGCCTCACAGCGTAGATTTATATTTAATGAATATATTTTGATATTATGTTGATAAAAAAACCCCAAAACACATGTATGTCATAGGCTAGAAAACATGTCACGTTTGCATAATTGATTCAGGGACATTTGTTTCGTAATTCCGAAGCTGATGTTCAGTATTCATAACAATACATTCACAGGCGTGAAGTAACAGTTACTGGTGGCTTTGTACAATGACAACTTAAAAAAAAAAACCAAATTTACAAGATGAACGACAAGACAGGTAGTTATAATTTCCAGATGATTTAATATTGCTTATTGAGTAAACACAATTATGTTTGAAATCAGCTGTTTCTCATAAACACTCGAATACTCTCTTTCAATAGTAGATAGAGACAATGTGTCATACTGCATAGTCACAAAGGTGAAGAATATTACTGCGATTTGGCAAGCATGACTGCCAGCTGGATGGGAGATTCAGCTCAGAGGTTCCGGATGGGTATGGTGGGGGATATTGTGATACATTGAAGGTAATTACGTGGAACTACTGACATAAAAAGAGAGTTATCTAGATTACAATGCTCTTTAACATACATAATAACTTTTGGAAATAAAATGAACCGAACGCTGCTCTTATAATTCCACAATTGAAAAGAGATGGTAGGTTACAAACATTGCACCATATCAAAAGTACCACTAAAATTGCACATGCACATTTTTAAAACGCAACATAAAAAATGTTCACATTTTTAAAGTGCCATGAACAACTACAAACACCAATATTAATGATACTTTTCTGAGACAGATTATGCTGCTGATCTATTTGAATTGATAGCTTGTTGTAAAAGCACAGACCCTGCAAAGTAAGTATGTGCAAAATCATATGTATGCATAAGGGAGTAAACTGTAGTAGGTGTTTTATCAATCTTAAAAATATATTTTGAGTCAGAAAGATAGAACAAAAGAAACATTGCCACCATACGTATAGGATAAAGCCCGAGTACTCGGGCTCTTCTGGTATATAAAGTCCAACCCAACGATAAAATGTCGAGGCCGCAGGCCGAGACATTTTATCGTAGGGTTGGACTTTATATACCAGAAGAGCCCGAGTACTAGGGTTTTATCTGACTTAAAAACTATCGCCCCTAACTGATATGTTTTCGTTTTCAATGTGTTTACGTCAACCGTCCCTTTTGTCAATGTAACATGTTTAGGATATGAATTAAAACTTTTATTTGTGAAATAGCCTTCTAATGTAATGGAACATCCTATAAATGCCCTAGGGCACATTATATAAATGCCCTAGGGCACAGCAGATTTTGTGTTGCAGCTGGTTTCCGCTGTGTTACCAAATTTGAATATTAAAACGTACCAGATGTCTACAGAATATGACATGTTCACTTTTGATTGGACAGTACTTTACTACGGCGCTGTCATTCGTTTTCTGGAATTTGGTGACCAAGGCTTTACGAGTAATAAAACACCCTGAATTGAGCACTCTGATTGGTCAATCAACAGTAGATAGTTTTTAACATATGTTAGGGTATTTCAACTTCACTACAGATCCAATGATTTGATTCATTTAAACACACAAATAAAAGAACGAAATTTATTAAAAGTTCCAAGCTAGGTAATCAGGTAATAGAAAGGTAAATGAAAATATCAGTCAAATGGTTGTGCTATTTGAATGTGCTTCTTAATAAACAATGTCGATCACTTAGCAATTGAAAATTACTGTTCATGTCCTTGTTGTCGGTTAACATACATAGTTAATGAGTATCTATACATAAAAAGGCATGTTCACTGTTATGATATGATGATAAACATCATGAGGAAGAAAATGCAAGACTTTAATCGTTTAGGTTCAAATGCTTGCATTCAGTTATAAACATCCACAATCATATAAAAAGGAAATTACTTGCCCCGAAGACTTAGCCAAAGATGGAAGCAACTATCGATGACGTTTTTCATGGGTAATTGCTAAGGTATTATTGTGAATTTTCCCTTTTACATTTGAATTGTTAAATGAACTCATTAATGAGATCGATTAGTGGTGTTCTGCCCATTTCTTAAATATTTCTTTCAGCAACTCAGTATTGTTTATCGCTATGAGCCTTTCTTCTCCAAATGAAGGAATATATCCATGGCAGTCTTCATTCCTTCTGCATCATGAATTGTAATTTGGTGGTCCATCAACAAGCCGAGCATTTTCTCTACATCTGTTTTATTCAGTTTATCCGACAGTCGATTGTACAGTTTCCTAAGTGGATCTATAGCTACAAGAAAAGGATAAGATACATGTCATTACAGGTGACTTGTTTTCTATTGATAATGTACTTTCAGCGGATATCGAGGAATTTGAAATGACCGTTTTTGTCTGTTTGTTTTTCTGTTGAAGAGTTATTATTAGTTTCCGTTTTACATAAAGTAAGAATGTCCAGGTTGGTTAGCCTCAGCCGAGCAACTGTATCGTCTATCCATTCCTCAACCTCTAGGGTGCCATAACTATCACCAGGGTCAATATCGATGTGTGTATGCATATCTCAGTGTCGACAGGGAAGAATGTTTCTACAAAATGTCATAAAAAGATTATTGGTATAAGCGTGTCAGAAATTCCCCGAATAGATTGTTAATTGATTGTTAAACGCGATGATCTTATCTTATTTGTGTATCTTTTTGTTGTGTATTCTTGTGTTCAATTGTAAAATGAACTACTGATAACAGGAAGCATGCTATCACTGAGGGAAGTGATTTGTCTAGATACACGCATTTTGTGTGGTACACAGTTAACTGTTCTGGAAACTAAGCAGCGTCACGTATTCTACTGCACCGTTTACAGAAATAGGAAAGAAAGGGATTAACTTGGAAAGCTTACGTTAATTCTGAAACGTTTGCGAACAAGTCAATACGTACAACAAACAAAGTAAGTTACCCGATTACTGAAACAGAACTTACTACATTTTTCCTGATTTTCGTCTTTTGGTGGTGTACTCGGACATTGTTCATGCTTAGGTCCTGAAACGAAAATTAACGGATCATACTGAAAGTTGACTCTCTCTCTCTCTCTCTCTCTCTCCCTCCTCTCTCTCTCTCTCTCTCTCTCCTCTCTCTCTCTCTCTCTCTCTCTCTCTCTCTCTCTCTCTCTCTCTCTTCCTTTTTATACATAAAAACGAAAAATTATAAAATGGCTGTCATGGTCTTTTTTCGTCTTTTATTGAATTAGAAACAATAGTCAAGTGAAGTTTCCGTTTAAAACGGTGCAAATATTCATAACTTCTCACTAATGATTACTAATATTTATGGTGTGGTCATTTTACTCAGCCAAAGTATACGACCGATAGAGTTATCGGACATGACTTGTTCTGTTGCTTTGCCTACATTACCTAACATTTTGGGAATGCAAGAGTAGGGTTTGGAAGTGGGAGACCGCATTCGGTCAATCATAAGCAAATAGATACAAAGCGGCAAGAATTTGTGATTAAACGGACAAGGTCACCAACTGGTAACATTTTTGGCTATTTTTGTCGATGTAACAGTCAATTTGCAGACTTTTTAATTCATCGACTGTATATGCCGAATCATTAACTGCTACAGCTAAACTCAATCGCTTTCCATTACCTTGACAAAAATTGTCATTGATATACTCATTTGATAATAAATTTTATGAATCAGAATACAGGTCTAACATCAGCTGTTTCTACCGAAACTCTTATCCATTTTAAAACATCTTAGTACACCTGAATTGTATTGTTTGCCTAAATGACGATGTAAAAAAGCTAAACTATCACTCTTGAAGGAAACTACAATGCCTCTATGCATATAACTTTATCATTTTGCTTAAATTAATGTATACATTAACCACGCTCTATAGACCATGGCTAGTCTTTCAATAGATAAATCTTCAGAGCAAAATGTAGGTTTTTATCAAGTTTAATCCGTTTTAATTTATACAAACAGAAAGACAGACGCGTTTTTGCCACGAGAGGAATTGCTTCTATTTTCTATTTTACTTACCCGTACCCTCGCTTTTGGGACTTTCCTTCTGCATGGAGAGAAATAATTTGATTACATATTTGTTAAACATATTAAATATTATTATAATATATATATATATATATATATATATATATATATATATATATATATATAATATATATATATATATATATATATATATATAAATTTGTTTGTTTAGTTTCCACCAAAACTTTATTTCAATCAGGAAATTTTATACCATCTTTTTCTTAATGCACATTTGCATTTCAATGAAGGTCCACAAGGTACATTTTGTTAAGTAAATTCAAAAAAAATCTTCTCGTGAAAAGGAGACAGTTTTTTCTGAAAATATCACTGACAGCTTATTTTTTAAATACCGACGATTAACATATTAAAACATTTGACGTGGCATAGGCACCCACTCTAAACAAGACAGCCTTTTCAGAAATTCGCTGATATCTATGTGGTACCCTAATATAGAATTTCAACCCTTTTTTAATAATGTTCAAAGAAACGCATTTTTTCAGACAAGTGTTCATGGTGTTGTTAATCAGCAATGCATTTCTTCCTGTAAAACAGATAATGTCCAAAACAATTCTCATTGCAAAAAGTATTCAGATACAAATTATTAGCATCACCACATCCATGTGGCCTTTTATAAGAAAGATCATGTAAAAAATATAAAGCTTGATATCACATCAATTCTGACTACTTACAATCTGTGTAATTGAGAGAGAGAGAGAGAGAGAGAGAGAGAGAGGAGAGAGAGAGAGAGAGAGAGAGAGAGAGAGAGAGACTTTAGCTTCAGCAATTGCATTAAAGCAATGGTCCTCAACTGTTCGTAATTGTATTTACCGCAAACAAAAATGCATCTCCTTTTAAAGAAATACCGAATCCAGTATAAACAAAGCACGGGATAAAACAGGTGATGTAATCTGAAACCGTTTATTTATAGTGAACTTGAAAAAAATCGCCTTCATCATGTACGAACTGCATCTGCTTGATATTCAATCGATGGTAATTACTCACCTCCTGTGTTATCATTTTATAATGAGAGAGAGAGAGAGAGAGAGAGAGAGAGAGAGAGAGAGAGAGAGAGAGAGAGAGAGAGAGAGAGAGAGAGAGAGAGAGAGTTTACATTGACGAGCACACGAAGATCGACGCATAATAGGTCCGACGCACCGAAAATGATGACATAGACGCGGATTGTCGTGACGTAGAACGACCAGAGAATAAATTCCGTATTTTTTGTTCGAAGACGACAAACTTGGCTTGTGTATTTGATAATACTATTCATACGCTTACTCTTGCTAGACAACAAGACATTGTACATTTATTAACAAAAGTATGATGAGAAGTTCTATCGCATAAGCTCACAATGTTATCCGAAAATATTTTGAAAGTTAGGATGTTCAGACGCATTCTATGTTTTGCTTGAAGATGAATCATTCTAATTACTCACAAGGTCTCCGAGTGCCTGTCGACCAAAGTATAAACAAATGGTCAGAGAGAGAGAGAGAGAGAGAGAGAGAGAGAGAGAGAGAGAGAGAGAGAGAGAGAGAGAGAGAGAGGGAGAGTAGGTTTGTGTTCGTAAATGTGTAATAGAAATACTCAATGAATGTTGCCTGATATTGTTCAGTTCAGCGGTGCATTTATCTTTAACATGAATATGGGTATGCAACGTGTGTCTCTGATTCATTTGAACTTCAGCTCTGCGAGAGGTCACAATCAAAATGCAACGACGTAACCAGGTCGTGAACCACCTTTTCTGAGGTAGAGATGTTGGCGAATTGTTTTTGTAATTACTCACCGACTGTGTATGGTGAGAGAGAGAGAGAGAGAGAGAGAGAGAGAGAGAGAGAGAGAGAGAGAGAGAGAGAGAGAGAGAGATTAAATCTTAGTCTTCGACGTCTAAAGTTTCCATTATTTTCAGTCTAGGCAATGTTAACTTTTTATTTAGTATTAAGTTATTGATATTTGTATTGTCTACAGTATTAATATAATGTTCTATGCTTTTAGACACTTTAGTCGTCGTAAAAACACTAGTTGGAGGTAACTACCAAGACCATTTTGCCAAATTACCATGAACTCCTTGTCAAAAGTTGTCGGTTGCGTGGGGATTTATCTCTGGCGATATTGGTTTGCCTAGATTTAGACAGTTGCATAATCGATGATGTGAAAGTAATTTTGGTCCCTTACTGATAAATGACCAATGAAATGAAACCAGTAGCACTATTAGTTTGCCTAAAGTAAGATATATTAACAATTGATAAGGCAAAAATGGGTCAAACCTCTAACCCTATTGGTTAGTCTGTATTTAGATAGGTTAATGTCATCTAAAGTTGTAACCTATGTCAGTAGTATAAATGACCGGTTCTGTCTAATTTTTCCCAGGTTCCCCATTTTCATACCATTCTGTTTATTTTTACCAGTATCCCGCCCAGTCTCTGGTCTGAACTGACTCCAACTGCATCCTACTCTGGGTTGGTTGATCATGTAACTGGCTACGCAGTTGCTTTGCCTGTAGGGTGTCATACAACTCTGCCATGTAGTACTCCATGATGGTTTACAAAACTACATGCGATGCAGTTAATGCTAAAATAACATGGTACTCCGTAACAATGCAGTAACATTTTCACATGAATATTCCAATTAACCTTGAAAATTTGACCATTTCCTGTGTCACGAATAAACTTAAGCATCGATTATTTTTGCAGGTGATGGGGCTTTCCACATTATTCTGCACCTTGAAAAACACCAATAATATCCAGTCTTTTGCAAAGGTTGGTTTACTGGCATTCTTCGACGAAGCCAAGAATATGTAGCATAAGTTATAATCATGCAGTCATTGTCCATGATTTACATTAAGGATGTGTCTGTTTGTCATTCTTAGCCTGCACAACTCCTGCACAACAAAAGCTAAAGATCTCGCTATGTTTTATTTGAACTTTTACATATTCTTTTCACCGATCATCACTATACATGTGGTGAAAATGATTTCAACATCACATTCAACAAACAACGAGTCTTTGAGTCATATGAATGAGTTTACATTTCCTCTGACTAATTGAGGGAGTTAGACTTACCCCAAATTCTGTGGACATGTTGATATCAGAGCAAATTGAAGAAAACGTGAGCTGACTGTCACGCGTGAGGTGATGTGATCATCTAATTAAAGCATTATACTTTGGCAGACTGTCATATAGATCTTGGGGTGAATGTGTGGCCCTAAGACATGTGAACCTTGCAGAATCTGGGTTGCTATAACAATTATTAATTGTGTCAGGACTTATAAATATGTATGAAAAGACAAGCAGAGTGTTCCTGGGACTTTTTTCAGTACAGATTAAATAATATGCCATGATTATTCTTTAGTATACTGATGTTTGAATTGTTATTTAAAGAATGTTCAACGCAGCAACTTTTTGACTCTTGTTTTCCAAACCAGGAAAATTACTGACTTGATGGAATTGGACTGACATTCTCTTATCCATGGAAAGTGGAGGCATGGTCCATCATGGAGGCCAATTAGTATTACCTCTTAATGGCATTGAATAAGTTAAGGCCAAATTTTCTGATAATTTTCTGCATATTGCCCATATTAGTCTCAGATCATACAAAGACAAGAAAACCTCCCTTATAAAGATTTGAGAACTATTGCATGCAAATGCACATCATTTTTTTTTTATAAATCAATCACATTGTAAGTTTAAGGTCTTTGTCAGTCATTTGCTAACGTAGTATGCTTATCAGGTCTTTCAAGTCACTCGTTGATATGTTTTGTGCCATCGTTTTTTTTTTATCAATAATATATGTGTCAGGAAAATACATGATTTCCTTACTTTTGAGGGTAATGACAGAGATGTCAAGAGTTTTTTCACTTGTGTTTGAGTGATGAATAGGTGATCGTTGTTTTAACCATGAAGTGGACATCTATGTCAGCCTGACCTTCATCAACATTTATGATCATTGCACCTGTCACTGCCAGGTCTACCCTTTTTACGGATTCCGTCAACCAATGGGTGTATATTCACACAATACACTCTTTCCGTAATAATGCGTTTGAGGGTAATAACAGAGATGTCAAGAGTTTGTTTCACTTGTGTTCGAACAGGGATGGATGATCACAGCTTTCAAACATGAAATCGATATCTATGTCAGCCTGGCCCAAATCAAAATTTATGATCATAGCACCAGTCACAGCCTTGTCTGCCCTTTTTACGGATTCCATCAACCAATAAGTCATGTTTACCCTCAGTTTTTATCTTGGTATATTTGAAAAGAAATGGCCCATATGACCATAGGGAATATACTCATGGTCGTGTTGATTGTTGATTGCATGAGTTCACATGCTTCACTGTCAATTTGGGTGTCCTTTTGCCAAGAGTGGATAGGAACCTGGTATGTACAGACATTGTCATTGCAATACCATTCACCACTGTTTATCAACCTTTGCGACTGGTATTGTGATTTTTAGATGCAGTGGAATTTGAGTTAACTCCAGCCTAGATTTTGGCGATGGTAGACAATTACACCAATCGTGCATCTTCTATACATTGTCACTACTATAATAGACTATAGGTTTAATGGTTTTGAAGTAAACGTCTGACCAACTGCAGATCCATAGGCCGAAAACAAGGTAAAACTTTGAAATGCTGAAAGTATCAGGCTGCCGTCTCCAACGTGGCGCCGATTTTGTAAATACAAGTCCAATCCATTACTATTTTCTTTTATTCTGGCAGAACATGCTGGATGATTGTAGGTAATGGTTTACTAAAAACCTAAGGAGTAGTTTGGTTGAACAATTTGTGATATATTTCCACAGCTTTCATGAAGGTACAAAAACATTTTAGCCGTCAGGGAGTACCAATTTCCAAAAACGTAGCTGGCAAAATCACGAGAGCTAACGATGACCGCTCTTAATGAAACGTGTGTCTACAGCATATGGAATACTTGGCATTCAAACTGCGTGTGTGTGTTGCACCACTCCATCTAGGAACTCTACTAGGTTACACGGAACATTATACGGTAGAAATATTGTGCTCCTGGTCCAGTCGAAACCAAATAGGGTAGCTTCATTGTTTCCCATGGTTGCACATATGCTGGCTTGCTAAGGCTACTTCTTCTAGCTCACTCAGGGTAGTAGCGGAATGTACGAGCTGATGTAACGCAACGGGTTTCAAAACAAATTGTTTTCAGCGTATTGTTACAGTATGGTAGCACCTTATCCACGTCATTGTCCTTGCCAATCTTTGTGCCCCGATTATTTTCACATCTCGGATTTCATTGAGCTATAGGTTCAACCTACTCAAAGGCAAAAATTGCTTGCCATGTTTATGACAGTAGAAAAATATTTTCATGCAAACCCCTCATCAAGGAGTTCAGAGTGAAGCACTATGTTAGTTACACGTCAAACCCTTATGGAGAAATACGTAGGACTAACTATATAGTATTAGTGTTCTTCACCCTCTCAGAGTACTGCGTTGATGTAGCCAGTCACGTGACTGCGTAGCAATGTGACGCTTATAGAGTAATGTGCTGGCATACCCGTTTACCAAGAATTTCACTGTAAAATGGGTTTTAACGAAGTCGAATCAGAAAAAAATAGACAGAAACAGTCATTTTATATTCGTCACATGATTCCATATGACACAGCACCGCGAGATACTGGAATAAATTACACAGAATGACATGAAAATGGAGAATCCCGGGGAACCCACAGAAACGGTCATTTATACTACTATTGTCCAATTAAAAGCAAAATTTAGGTATAATGGGTGAGCCTAGAATTAAATAATGCACACAATAAATGGATGGAAATAGAGCAAAGTTCATTTAAATATTTGGGAACAAAATCGTTGTTTGGCAAGAACAGAACATAGCCCTATTGATTACTCGGTAGCCATTGTTACGTCATACCCGTATTATTGTGGTGTAAATACAGCCTTCTGACAGGCCGAGATGTAAAAATAGCCGTGCTTCATTCGGTCTATCGCACAGCTGGAACAAACGCGAGCTCGCAGCGAAAGAAATATTCCTTTTTTGACGTTTCACGGGCAGAAATTCAATGTACTGTAATGATATAGCTATAGCAATAAGCTGCCTCAGCAGTGGGTGTACCGGCTGGTTTTGACCAGTTAACTCGACATATGCAGTGCACCGGTCAAACTCTCTTGGTATACCCATTGCCTAGGGTTGATTATCCCTTAAATATTGCAATGTTCATTAACATTAACTACTCACGTCCTGAGTAATCCAATGACGTTCAATGTAAAGTCAAGAGGGAGAACGAGTGTAATCAGAGAGAGAGAGAGAGAGAGAGAGAGAGAGAGAGAGAGAGAGAGAGAGAGAGAGAGAGAGAGAGAGGGGGGGGGAGAGAGAGATCTACGTTGTAGCGTAAATACATAAAAATGTTATAGTTTTATTTAATATTTAAAAAGAGAAGCTGTCAATTATTGTATTCGTAATAATGAATACCGTACTTTTTTCTTCATAAAATCTATTGTTAAAAGGTGCACAATATAACTGATAAATTTTTGCTTGTATGAACTATTCATCGCCAAGATGATCAGAGCATTTATTTTTATTGACATCATACAGATTACTCACGAGCTTTGATTATCAATATTATCCAATGTATCAGAGAGAGAGAGAGAGAGGAGAGAGAGAGAGAGAGAGAGAGAGAGAGAGAGAGAGAGTTTAATGGTTTTTTTGTCCTTTTCGAGTTGGAATAGTGTTTAGGCTTTGACTTTTGCAACTCAACTGGATGTTTTCATTTTCGTCAATAGGTAAAAACTTCCATAAAAATGTATTATATATTGCGCAAAAATTTTATCCCAAGTTATCATTTCGTCGCAAGGTACTGAAGTACATAATGTTGTGTTATATGTTATGAATGAATGAATGAATGAATGAATGAATGAATGAATGAATGAATGAATGAATGAATGTTATGTTGTTTTTCGTGCGTCGTGGATTGATGTTTGTCTACACGTATGTATGCTTTATTTAAAATAAGTTAAAAGGAATGGTTGTGGCCCTAAGTGTACGCTATTGAAGCTTCTTGTCTCAGTTAGGACGTTGTCGAGTGGTTCTCATCTTTTGAGTATGTATCGGAATTTGCGACCGAAAGACAGAAATAATTACTCACCTCCTGTGAGGATCCATGTTTATCATTTGATCATGAGAGAGAGAGAGAGAGAGAGAGAGAGAGAGAGAGAGAGAGAGAGAGAGAGAGAGAGAGAGAGAGAGAGAGTCAAAGAGTGGATTCAGGGGCTTTAGTCTTACTTGCATGCGGATAAGTGTGCGGGTAGTATTATGGTCATCCCGTAATAGCTTTTTTGAGAGTGTTTAATTTTTGACAGAAAGCCATTTTCTACTTTTGGAAACTGCAATAACAGGATGAAGCAGATACCAGAATATTCAAATCCTAAAGAACTGTAAATGGCACTTAGTGTGGTAATCAGTGAAGGTTTATAGATATCATTAAACACTTATTACTCACATCCTGTGTAATTCGGTGTCGTCCATGGTACAATCATACATGAGAGAGAGAGAGAGAGAGAGAGAGAGAGAGAGAGGAGAGAGAGAGAGAGAGAGAGAGAGAGAGAGAGACAGAGAGAGAGACAGAGAGAGAGAGATTTTACTTAATGAGTGGTCTTATAATATTTTGTCTTTATGAACTAGTGGAAAAATCGTTCATGATTTTATTCCTGTTTCTCAAGAAATATTCTATGATATAAAAAAGACGAATAATTGAGAGATTATATAAAAGTGAAGAATACAAACTTTATCACGAATAAACTGCTAAATTTTAAAAGCTCTTCGGATTGTTCGTGAATAATATCTACTCTACTAAATACGATACTTACAACCTTTAATTTGCATGTCGTCCAATTGCAAGGTACCAATTCGATAGGGAGACAGAGAGAAACAGACAGGGAAACAGACAGACAGACAGACAGAAAAGAGAGAGGCAGAAGCAGAAAACTTTTTATCCTGCTTATTAGTCAAATAATTTATTTATATAATTAGGTTTGAAGCCAATGTGGAACGTTTCTTTGTGTTAAACAGAAAATGTAACGTTATGGTGAAAGCTTTACCGGTACTTTATAAATACTATAAGGATGTTGAATCAAGACTTAGTACTCACAAGCTGAGTATTTTCATGTTGTACAAGGTGAGAGAGAGAGAGAGAGGAGAGAAAGAGAGAGAGAGAGAGAGAGAGAGAGAGAGAGGGGGGGGGGAAGAGAGAGATATTTTAGTGTTCGTATATTTGTAACACTTTCTTCTACAGTTTATGATATGTTCGGAAAGAGTTTACACTTAGATTTCGTCTAACGAATAGAATATTTTCCGCATTTCTTGTCTAGCGAACGCGGTATATGAGAAGATGCATCCAATGAGACAATTGTACTCAAAGGTAAAATCGTGAAACAATATTAGGCAATCGTATTGTTCGCTATAGTGATGTAACCATTACTTTGAGTTCACGTGCGTTGAGTGCTAACGTGTGCCTACATTTTTCTGTGCCTCATTAGCAATCGCAATTACGACAGCTCAACTATGTCTGTAATCCACGTTTTTGTAGTAGGATCATTGCCATGTGGTTTTGATTGCTATCTTCTTTCCTGGTGGTTTGGCACTGTAAGTTGCACGTTCAAACTGGAAAGAATACGGTTGCATCACATAAATACTAAGTACTCACTTCCTGCGTACTTATTTCCGTCTCGCATCCCTTTAATATCAAGCGAGAGAGAGAGAGAGAGAGAGAGAGAGAGAGAGAGAGAGCAGAAATTATGTTATATCACAATGTTTTTGTTGTGTGTTTATGTCTCACATTTAAAATGACACATAGTAAGGAGGGTGATGTCACGACTGTCTGCCCGCTCAAAGGATCTTCCTCGCGACAGAAACATTTTTGCTGCTCGAACCGAATAATTTCTGTGAATATGAAGTCCCATTTAATTACACATAACTACTTTTACTTCTTTAATACGATATAACACTGCAATCGGTGTAGTAGAGAGACCGACACTGGAGAGGAAGACAGGCAAACTGAAAAAATGAATAATCGTACATATCATAGACGAAATAAAGAGATTGAAGGCGATTTATACCACAGGAGGCGTACCTGTTCTTCTCCTGGTTTGCATGACGCCATAATAAATTCGACGGATCAACCTGAAATTAAATAATCGCATGGAATGAGAAAAGGGCCCTCATGGCTAAAAAATCACTTTTTGAGTTTTATCACAATATTATACTATGACGCTTAAATTTTCATTTGATCAAGTTTTTAGGGTCAGGTCAGCCCTAATTTGCATATTTATGCATAATATGCATTTGTAATGAGTCTGCTTGGCTTCAGTGATGTTGATTACAAATATCTATATACCGCTAATTATTCAGGTTTTCCTGCAATTGCATAAGTTGTTGTTCAATATTGAATATAATGTATTGTATTTCTGTCATACTGCAGGGATTCCTTTTCAAAATTAAGACTTATTAGAATAAACAAACAATATTGAAAAGGGTAGAACATTGCCAGCAACTAAATGAGTGACTCTGCTTCTAAATACTCTCATCTCATATCTTAATTTATTCGAAAAAACCGTTTACAATATCCTCTGATGTCCAAATGCGATGTAGTATACGTATCTTCCAATAAACAATACTATAGATTCTTTATAATTCTTAACAACAGGAAATGGAATCAGTATTTTCTTAAATTTTTGGCTATATTTATTCCTTTATTTGAAATTTTTCGTCTTATTGTGGAATGAACTTATTTCTCAAATGTAACTTGCACAGTATCAGGAAAATTCGACCTCTCTGTGGAAAGTTTCGTTCTCTGTTTATCTGACTGGCATGCCTTTCAAGATAGCTCATACGGAGCGATTCCAGAGTATGTGTAGGCTATAGTTAAATTTGCATCGCATCTCCTTGGTAGTTTCTAAAATGATTTTTTATCCCTTAAGGTGGCGGTAAAGGCTACAGCGTCAGTTGTAAACTTCAATAAAATATTAAACATAAAAGTAGTCAATATTCTCTGTGGAATAAAAAAAACCTAGACATTTGGGGTCATAGGCATTGCAGAGTTATAGCCCGTTGAAAATTCTGGAAAACTGACCAAATAAGAGGAAGTTGGGGAGTCCTTAGTGTATTAACTATGGTAGAGGTCTCCTAGCTTTTAAAAAATGTTTGAAAAGAGAAAGTCATTTTTTACTTGTTTTCAGGAAAGTTTGACAAGGCAGTGCTTGCATTCAGAATGCGTGACTGCTACTGTAAATGCATTTTTAGATTCTTTGAGTGTCAAAGAGGTGTCAAAAGTGAGATTAACCAAAAAGACTGCTCTGTGACTTCAAAAGAGGGGTGCAAATATGGCTTGTTTTCAACATTTTTGACAGAATAACAGTTTTCGTACATAATTTTATACCAATTTAATCCAACCTTTGAAATGAGATATGGACATGGAATTTTTACAGCCTAGTAACAAGGTACAGATAAGATTTGTACAGTACAATTTTCCTGTATTTGAAGTACTTTTTGAAAAGTCACATTTTGAAATTTGAAAGAATTTTTAATAATTTTTTGATATGTAAACCCATGTAAAATCATAAAAACAAATTTTATCTACAAATCCTGCAGTACAAATCTTACAATTAATAGTGTCAACATATTTATAACTAATTTGGTAATATTAATACTATCAAATTATTATTAAATTCAAATATGTAAAAAAAATATGAAAAATTAAATTTTTATATTGATTGGTGTCATATTTCAAAATCGTGGCTACAAATATACAATTTTATATTTTTGGAGAAAGTATTAACTAACGGAGTTATCCTGAAAATTTGAACTAAATATCTTGATTCTAACACTTGAAACTTGACATTAACTCTGAGAAAAGAATTGGTGCAAAATAGCCTTTACCGCTACTTAACCCAGTGGAAAGCGCACTTTTCACATAAACAATCGTACGCGATGGTGCAACAGAACAGGCTGCTGTAGAAGACGAAATCGTGAGTCACTCATACATTGTAATAGTTTGATCACATACATGAAATAAGAATGAGTACAAGCATTAAGTCTCATCGACTATTTGTTCTTTAAAATATTCACCGACTGAAATTATATGATCATGAACACGTTTTACTGTTACTGTTAGTGGAACATTCAAAATTCACTATTTAAAAATAAATGATTTGCCTTTTTGTAATTTGTGGATCAATTTTGCCGTCAAACAAAAATTAACATCTTTGCATGTTATTAAAGGTTTATAGCTGAAGGGACTTCAAAATCCTCATCAAGTCTGACAAATAGAATTAATTAATGCTATGTCTTGTCAGACAAAATGGCAGCAAACTGCAAAATATCAGTTTGTCCAAGATTTGTCCAATTTCTTGCGGAGTTCAAGCGTTCTTTCTTCAGAAATCGCCTATCAATTCATTATAGAACTCGTCTTATTCTATCACCGGAAGTAAAATAATTTACCGACGAGGTTTTAAAAATAAACTGAGAGAAGCAAATTACAAATTACAAAACATATATTATGTGTTCAGTATGATGCAGCAATAAAACTCTGCTTCGTTCAGGACTGACGCTGTTCTGACAGAAGAGCCACAACCAACAAAGATTATGACTTCATGATCGCATTTGCTGAGTACCTTCCCATTATGTTCATTGTTTGTGGTGTGCAACAAAAATGAGGTCATAGATCTCGCTGAATATTTCGCGTATCTGTATTTTTCGCGTGATCAACACGGTCACAAGTCTCCCAGCTGAGGAGGACAAATTTTCAACCGTTCGGAATGCATTACAAACAATTAATTGTTACTAATTGTTACACGGGTTATTCACTTTAATGTCAATTCTACCTAAAGGTCAATATCAGGTTCAGAATTATGAACGATGTACGATAGCGATACGGACTGTGAGAAATCAAACGTGTAAATCATTGGTCTGGTGTTTTTGGTGTTGGCCATTGATATGAACTTAGGCCATATATATGCCGTTACTGGAAAGGGACACTAATGATGACAAGGTAATTGTATATAAATAGCAACTGTACAGATGGCATATAGGAGTTGTCTTTACCAACACAAGCACCAGAAAGGAAAAGGGACAATAGAATACATGGCAGTATGTAACATCTTTGTATAGGAAATAAACGGTGTTATCTTTGAAGACTTTGGGCCAATACTCTGATTTTGTATCCCGACGTCATCTCGCTGACCATTCCCCGAAGGAAGACAGTGAACAGTAATACGTGGGAGAATCCGACGTAAGGAGTCAGCACCACGTAATGATATAGTATTGCATGTAATAAGTTTAAGCAACATTATTATATAGAATTCATACCTCTCAATTTAAAATAATTTTGTCTACATTACCTGTTTATATCCAGAAATCGACTTCCTGGTTCTTAAATCTGTGCTTCTATTTACGGATATGCCGTCACCGGTGATGCTCCGTGGGTATCCGCCTCGCCAAACAGCTTCAAAACGCCGTTTTCAATCCTAGCAGGTAGGGCTAGCTGTTTGGAGAAGTGGTAGGGATGTGCGGCCGCACATCAAAAATCTATACCCTATTTTAGACCTAAAATATCTTTATTTGAGTATCTCATTTTAGACCCGTGAGACCTTTGACCCTGTCAGAAGTCATTGAGGTGAAATTTGCAAGGCATTATGGTAAATGCGAATACTAATACTAAGCACCTGCGCGGAACTAGCAAAACCCACGCAAATATGTTGTCGCTGGCGGAGCCATGATGTGCTGACAACACTTGTGGAAAAATAAAATTGGACTACATTGAAGTTAGGAGGATAAACTATATTTTCTCCGAATTTAAAAATTACAAATAAATTTAAAAACTGCGTCTTAAAATGTTTAGTAAGTATTAAAATTTGTTATTAAACTGAAATTTTGCAAAATTTCAAGTATTTGTAGACATCTATTGATATTGTATTTATCATAATGAATGACAATACAAACAAAAATGAATACTGTTTGGTAACATCTTTTATTTCCATCCTCACATCAAATCTGGGATTACATTACTACTTCGGCACAAGGTCATTAACAATTCATTTCAGAAGCCTTTGAATGCTTGACTAAACCTTTGCACAAATTTCAAACAAATCTTCATATGAGGAGCTCTCTCCAGCTAAAGTTCAAGTTGTCACTCTCCGTTGTTAAGTTATGTTCTCACAGTAACAGTAATCTTCTGTTTATTTAATAGATTACCGCTTTATTTAAAGAGGGTAGTCTGATTTAAAAAATGATTGTAATTTACATCAGAGTCAGCAGAAATATACATCCTGTCCTGAGTTAAATACATATAACACAAATAGGGACAAATGGAAAAAATAATTTAAGGAAGAACCTCCATACTTAAATTTAGTAAATAAAAACCTAAGCAGTCGAGTTCTGAATAATGACAAATTTTAACATTTCTTATATAAGGGGGAATATCGTTCCAATGTACAGTAGCACGGTGAATGAAAGTTCTTTGTCAAGCAGATGTCTCAAAAGAAGGTGCATATACATTATTGTTACATGAGCTACGTATGTTGATGTCTGCGACAGAGCAGAACTGGTCTCAATAATCAGGTGCAAGACCATTGAGGATTTTAAATGTCATTACAGCAACAAAAAATCAATGCGAAAGTCAATGGGTAGCGACTTTAGACGTAAAGAGATCTCGGGAAGACACGGATAAATCAACACCTAGAATGACCCAGCTCTTTTTTGAAGCTTATAAATTCTAAGACGATTGGCTTTTGTGAGGTTGCCCCATACTGTACAACAAAAATCAAATACAGAAGGAAATGTGGGGTTAAAAACCATAAGAAGAATGTGAATTGGAGTCAAAGCACGCAGCGTACGCAAGACGCCAATTCTAGATGACAATTTCTTACATAAAGTGTCAATATGAGTGTCCCAACTTAGTGTACTGTCAATATCAACACCAAGAAAAGTATGCGAGAAAACATCACAAATGTCAGAATCATTAATATGCACATTAACACATGATGACGTTAGAATTCTTTAAACAATAAATCTTTGAGCGTGAAGCGACAATCATGCATTTGGTTTTAGTTGTGTTGATAGAAATCTGTGATAAAACAGTCACCAGTATTGAAGGAATTTAACTTTCCCCGTCTTTGTACCACTAACATATAATGGCACACCTTTCTGTGTCTTACTTAAGCCATGGAAGAGGCCATAATTTATTTTATCGAGTTAATTCAGCAGTCTTGCAAATATGAGGCAGTAGACTACACAGCAAATAGGTCACATGAAAAGGCATACTAATTCAGAGCATTCGCTGTAGAAAGAGTCAATCTAGTCAAATATTGTCACCAAGATTGAATACTTTGCTAGAAGTTATGTAACAGAGAAAAGAAAAGAATCTAGTAACATATGACTAAACTTATCTGCCTCGCCACAAAATGTTGTATTTTAGCAAAATTCTCATTCGAGTGACAAAATCAAATTATAGTCAAAGTAATTCATGAAATCCACCTCGATGTTGCTAGTTGTGTATTCCTCTTTATTGTCCCAACCTTGATCCAGAAATGCACTCTATTGCCTCAACTAAATCATGAGATAAATCACTACTAATGTTAACTCGGTAGTTACCTTCGTCCAAACTTTAAGTACATGTTACATGGTGTAAAGAGGCTTTTCGATTGTCAAACTATTTTGACAGAAGACCGTTTTAACAGCTGAATTTTCTCTGTCACACGCCTCTATCACGATACAGCAGCTGATCAGATTTGTGTACTAACCTCATACGCTTCATCGAAAGCTTGCTTAGTTCTGTCATCCTCTTCTATCTGTACTCATTTTTGGCTTCCATCTGTATTCTAGCTTTCTGTATTCTGGCTTTCTTGTCTGAGTACCTGTTTCTGCGGTTGCCGCAAGCCTTAAGCCATCTTGTGAGGTCGGCTACTGGGAGACAGACTTTTACGAGCCTCGGAGCTCTAAGCTCTCAGAGCTATACGTGTTTTAAGCTTTTTGTCAAAGTCACGAGATTATGGAAAACTTGATTTGGCTGAAACACAACACAATAGATAAACTACAGTGAAAGCTAACAGCAACGTCGTCCTCGCCAAGACGGTGGTAGAAGAGAGATAGAAAGAGAGAGAGAGAAGCATGCGCATTAAGATCATATACAAATATACGTTATACAACCTGATGGCGTGGGTCGAACAAATGAAAATAGCACATTGTTACATTCTTTCTCTTTTACAGAAAAATAAAACAAGAAAAGCTACTGTCTGCTTAATGTAACACCGAATCACTGGAAGTTCTCATTAGTCAACGGGGGTATATTGTCACTAACTGTCAAATGACATGTGGTACTAAGCAATGTACTCAACGGTAAAACATATGTTAACATAATCGTTCAGAGAAAAACCTGGTTATTACTCATGTCTCACTGGCTGACTTAATGTTTGGTAAAGCTCAGTCTGGGCTACTGAAGTACTCACATGATCCAGTGTGTACTTGCTTCTTCACTTCTGCTTTCTTGTATTGATGGTCTAATTTCTTCTCTGCCATAAGTCGAACAACATCTCCCTGTCAGAAAGGTTTAGATCTTTCGCTGCTCTGTGAAAGAGGGTGCTTGTACATGTCTGACTATAAATGCTGTTACTGCTTTGAAACATTCTTTGCCATTTCTGGCTTCAACAGTTTACTTGTGATGGGTAAGAATGTATTGGCTCTTCTGTTTATGAGCCTCTTTGCAAGACTGTTATCCATTCTTTGTGGTGGGGCACTCCTGAAATCCAACAAAGCTAGGTAAGCGTTCAGCCATTGATAATGGCAAATTAGTTGATTCAGTATTTATTGATCTACGGAAGGCCATCGACCTAATAGATCATGGTGTTCTTCTGCGCAAATTAAACTACTATCGCTGTTCTGAGGAAACCATGGCTTTTTTCACGTCGTATCTCCTTGACCAAAAACAAACCGTAAATGTCCGTGGAACGACCAGCAGTTAGATCCGACATAGCAAACTTTGCTTTCCTAAAGATATAATTTACCATTTTCAAAGCATTCTGCACTCTTCAATTGCTCTATGGATATGGTGACGATGATTTGTTCTCAAAGTTCAGGTTCTACTGAACTTCTTGAACTCTTCAGACGAGATCTGTGGTCCGTTCGTGAAAATACAAATATCTAGTATTCCAATACACGCGAAATTAACTCAAAGTTTACCAACAAAAGTCTTTGATGTTGTATCTGGTTAGTAGTCGATCTCAGAGTAGTTTACATCAACTGTGAATCTATTGTCTTTTGAATGAGACTGTACTTTGTACAACCAAAGTATAGCCAAATTTAGCTGCTGTACTCTGGCTGTATAGACAGAGGACTATTTAAAGTTCGCTGTTAAGGGCCACAAATGCTGTATGATTCATGCACGTTAAAAGTAGGTCAAAAGACAATAGATACACAGCTTGAAGCATATATAGCTAGTCCTAAGGCATGAAGACACATGGACTCATAATGTAATGGGGAAATGTTGCGTATTCAAAAAAAGTAAGCAACCTAACAAGAAAAAGAACAAACCAAAGAATAAAATTGCTAAAGTAATCAGGTAATTTTATTTTGTTATTATTCTCTCTTGTTTCACTGGTGAATGACAGAACTCGATGTTCTCATCTGGATTTCTTGTTCAGAGATCATAATTCCGTGACTCCTGACACCATGATACGTGTTTCATGCTCTTGTTCAAAGTCACAAGAACATGACATGATTAACTTACACAAAATGTTAAAAGAAATACTGTAAAAGCTAACAACGCCTTTCAAAATAACCAGATACATGTTGAAGGAACATTCTGGGGGCGAAGAGAGAGAGAGAGAGAGAGAGAGAGAGAGAGAGAGAGAGAGAGAGAGAGAGAGACAGAGAGAGAGAGAGAGAGAGAGAGAAGGGGAGTAGCACGGGCATGTGGTTTTAGATCATATGCGAATATACGGAATATAATTCACATGACTCCATGAGTCTACCAAATGTGTGGGTCAATGTTTTTTGTTATATGGAGCTGGCGTTCCCGTTTAACATTTTGGACACGCACACACCATACCTATCTATCTATCTATCTATCTATCTATCTATCTATCTATCTATCTATCTATCTATCTATCTATCTATATTATGTACATGTACATATATATATATATATATATATATATATATATATATATATATATATATATATATATATATATAATATATATATAATATATATATATATATATATAATAAAGTAGAGAACTTATCAAGTATGGTACCAGACATACTTTTTGTGTCCTGACCTTTACTGTAATATTCGTCTGCAATGCTGCGTCTAACACTTACACTATACCCCTCTGAGAAGATACGATATATATATATATATATATATATATATATATATATATATATATATATATTATATATATATAATATATAATAATATATATATATATATATATATATATATATATAACATATATATATTACAGATGTTCTTGTCCCTATGGAAATTACAATGTACGATAGTAAAGAAGTGTATCATCTGATGATGAGCCTTTTTAATCACTGTAATTTTACCCGATGTATTTGTGCAATAACACAAAGCCATTTATTTACAAAAAAGTAATCAAAAGGCGTACAATACATGTAATTCCTATTACTCATTTCGATTATTCGCGATCTTCGATTAACTAGGTCTTTAGAATTGTATTATTGATGAATACAATTTTTACACCTGTGTTGGGTCATACCGTGTGTGGCGGTACATTGGTCGAAAGTTCGACACGGATCGATAAAATTCGTTCTCGCACCAGCAGCATTGCGATATGATTAATTCAGAACGCTTATAGGCATATCACAGTTTTGACTTTTCTGCATTCATTGTGGGTAATTTATCGGTCAGTTAAATATTACTTATCTGAGATATGTTTTGATAGCTACTTACTCTGGATGGATTAGCCTATGATATGCTTAATGGATCATCTCTGGTGTGATAACACAGAGCCATTTATTCACAGAAAGTAATCAAAACACATACAATACATAAAATTTATATTACTCATTTCACTCATTCGGTCTTTAGGTCTACAAGTGTATTATTGATGTATAAAATTTACACCTGTTTTGGGTCCTATTGTTTATGGCAGTAGGTAGTGGAAAGTTCGATCCAAATCTATAAAATTCGTTCTCGTACCGGCATTTCGAGACGATCTATTCAGAACCTTTATAAGCATATCACAGTTTTGACTTTTCTGCATTAATTATTGGTAATTTATCGGTTAGTTAAATATTACGTATCTGAGATATGTTTTGATAGCTACTTACTCTGGATAGATTAGCCCATGATATGCTTGATGGATTATCTTTGGATTTGAGATCCCAAACGTGTTCAGAGAATTCTGTGCTATCACTTCTTGCTTTTTTGTTGAAAGATTGTATAGATTGGCATATTCCGTTTTGAACGTAATGTCTGTGAGCCCTACGTAACGAGTGTCAGTGTCTCGAAACACTCATAACACTAGCAACGCAAATAAGAAGTTTTGAACTGACCGCTGCCTCAGCAAGGGCGAACAGATTTATACCTGTGTGATATCGGCAATATTTTTCACGCAGCTGAAGCTTACTTTCAGGTTATTTATGTCCAATATGTTGTCGAGCTTGACTCACTTTGCATGTCCCCAAGTTAAACAGCCGGCTTTTTTCCATGCCTCGTTCTGAACGCATAACGTATCATATTCAACTACACTACGCTGATTGTGTTCTTAGTAACATTAGCTGCGGTGTCGGGATCATTTAGTGATGTTGAAGCGACTTCTATGGTGTCCATTTTGTCATCAAGATTTTTGAGGCATGGTTCCATGAAGAGGGTTACCATTGAAGACATTAGCAGAATACCACTGACAATAAACGGAATGTCATAATTGTCAGTGATGTCATAGAGCCAGCCTGTGGGCGCAAAGGTACAGTTTAGAGATTATTGATTGATTTTGGAGTTCAAGGTGGGTGCGCGCGCGCACACACACACACACGTGTATAAAGTAATTAACGAAAGGTTTCACCATTACTTATTGCTGTTAAAGAGAGAACTAACATAACTTTATTTACCGCTACCCGAACCCTGCCATGGAAAATATGTTTACAGAGTTGATGATGAGCGCAACTTGCCTCTCAAAACAAATACAGATGACTTAATTTCGTTGTTCTTGTAACGAGCAATTGTTTGACAATACAGATGACTTAATTTCGTTGTGATCCTTGATCTATTAAAAAAATTGGCCACATTGCTAGAACGTGTTTTTGAAATTCACTCCTATGAGAAAAGATGCAGTGCACAAAATAATTACCTGAAAGAGGGGGCCCGATGATGCCACCAATGCCCATGAAGATGTTCACCAGTGGGTAGGCTGCACCCAAGTTGTGCCCTCCAAGGAAATCTTTGATTACTACCGGCACAACAGGCAAAAACGTACCAGAAGTGTATCCGAGCAAAACACAATAAATAGCCATAGATTCGAAAGTCCCTGCAAAACCGCTCAGGGCCGTTGCGAGTCCACAGACTATCATAGCGCTGACACACAACTGAAAGGCACTTACAAACTTGATCTTGTGGAGCAGACACCCATGTGTACACCTGCCGATGAGGGACAGTATACCGAAAATTGAGACTAGAAAGGGCGCTTTTGTCCATTCAACATTTTTCACTACAGCACGGGGTAAGAGGTGTACGGCAATGCTATAGTAAGAGTAACCCATCACAAAATTGATGTAGGGAAGCATGGCGTAACGGTAACTCTCACATAGCAGGTTACAGTTTACTCCGAAAAAAGTCAAGACACTGCAAAGATTATATCTTTTCGTTTTTCCTTCTTCAGGGTGATCCTCTCTTGCGGAGACATTACAGTCCAAGGGTAAATTAACATCGTTTGAATTTTCTCCATTTTCAGCCTCTCTAACTAATATCGGCGGGGGGCGATACAGGGCCCCAGCAACACATATGTGAAGATTCATGGCAGCTATGACTAAGAATGCCCCCCTCCAGCCGTAGATGTCAATAAAGGTTTGGAAGAGTGGAGGCAAGCAGACGATTGCCAAAGCAGACCCAGAAAACGCTAGGCCGTTGGCCACAGCATGTCGTCTATTGAAGTAATTCCCTAGAAATGCTACACAGGGACCGAAAATGAGTCCGTAGCTGAATCCTGAAAGTAAAAGGAAAGATAAAATTAGAAGTAAAACCAAAAGCTCTTACAAGTGAAACTCTAAAATACGGTTTTCCATGTAACACATTTTTGTGACATTATTTGTGAAATCCGAGATCTATCATGTCCCCGATGTACTTATTTTGAAGTCATACAGAATGATCTCTGCAAACAGCACAAAGTGCTTCGTCCTTGTATTCTTTGACATGCTATACATGCAGAAATGAATGGCGCAAAGCTACCTCCCGCAGTCACTGCCAACGTTGTTCGATGGAAATAATCACAGGACCCGATAAGGCCGTGTTCGATGTAGTTTTATCGGTAAAAAAGGGATGGACGCAAAATTAGAAATGCAAATAGTAACAAAGCCTTTGAAAAGAAAATAACGGTGAAATTTATCTGATTGTATCTGGTACTCCATAATTCACTTAATATTAACCATATTACACAAACAATTTGATGTGCATATCTACTTCGTGATACTTTACACTAACGCTATGTATTATTGACATTAGTCCTAGAAATTCTCTCCTGGAATTTCTGAGTAATGGCTCAAACAAAATGAAAAAAAACAAAGGGAACAAAATGACTGTGTCAGAGAGCCAATAAATGCAAATATGCAAATGAACAAGTTATGATATGTTACACTCATCAAATGTTAGGCATAACTTAATAGAGGTATAGCCAGTGTACCTCAGAATTTGATCAAATTCAGTACTTTCAGTTTCGATATATGGTCCAATTACAAATGCTCATTAAATATGAAATAAGTTGATAATAAGCATATAATTTCCATCAAACTGTCAGCATGTAAATCTCAGTTTGGGCAATGTACTTCAGAAGTCTCATAAAGTTCAATAGTATTCAGTTTTGATATATCTATGGCCTAGTTACAGCAATACATTCCATAGGCAAATGAGCTAATAACCACATGTCCATGCTCATCAAACTTGCAGCATAGCTAGACATGAGGGTAATTAATGATAACGGATCTTTGGTCAGTATTGATATGTGGTCTTATTTAAAAAATTAATTATGTATGCAAATGAGCTAATAATCAGCATGTTATACTCATCAAAATTACAGTATAGCTGGACATGATTTGATCAATAAATAGGAAAGGTTTGGTCACAATCAATGCACTCAGTATTGCTATATGGGCTACTTAGAGAAATTGAATATGTTTAATGTGTTTAATGTTTAATATATTTATATAGCGCTTTTTCTACAATAAAATATTCAAAAACGCTTTGCATCAAGTAAAACAATAAAAACTATTGCATATAATAAAAATACAAAACAAGATTTAAACAAAAATCTCATAAAATGTCCAACAATATTAAAATTAATCAGTGCAGTTGATAAAATTGATTAAAAAGAAAAGTTTTTAATCTTGATTTAAAAGGTTGAATTTCCAATCAATGCACTTAGTATTGCTATATGGGCTCTTTATTTGCAAATGAGTTGATAATAATTGGAGTGCCATACTTATCAATGTGACAGTATTTGTAGTCGACTAGTCCTATGTACGTGTGATCCATGATCCACGATGCATTCAGTATCGATAAATGGCTTAATTACAGAAATTTATGAAATATGCAAATGAGCTACTAATAATTAAACCACACTCATTAAAATTACAGAGTAGGTGACTGTAAGTATGATTAAAAAACAACATAAGTTTAGTCAAAATTAGCGACATCGGTAGTGATATATGGCCAAATTACAATGTCATTAATTAAATATGGGAAATTCATTAAGATCAGTGGTATGTCATACTCATCAAATTCTCCACATAAATTGACCTATATATGACAATACAATTCAGAGGTTTGATTAGGTTCAGTAAATAGAATTTTGCTTAGTAGCTTAATGTACGACATTTCATTAAATATGTCAACCTAACTTTTAGCATAGCAAGATCATAGAGTATGTTAGTGGCTCAACACTTACATGTAATTTGACTTGGTAATTCTTGAGATATAGCCAATGGCACAAATTCATTAACTATGCAAATGACAATTAATTATGCAGACCTCACCCATCAAAATCTAATCAGGTCAAGACGTTACAATGACCATGCTATGTACCTATTTGCGTGACATTCTGACTAAGATTTTTCAAATGAAGAATGGCTAGTGTAAAATTGCACAAAGTAAGTCTCCGTTCCAGACTTTTTCCGGCGGGGACCAACAAGGATTCAAACTCAAGAATCGACGCGTAACTTTTGCAAAAATATTTTGAACTTATATTTCCATTTTAAATAGCAGGATACATGTATCTGCTTTCCAACGATTTCACTGTGATTTTTGAAACTT
This sequence comes from Ptychodera flava, assembly GCF_041260155.1. Lineage (NCBI taxonomy): Eukaryota > Metazoa > Hemichordata > Enteropneusta > Ptychoderidae > Ptychodera > Ptychodera flava. The sequence goes on from NC_091941.1 coordinate 16,395,371, forward strand.
TTCCTTCGATTTATCTCGAGGAATAATATACAGATATCTTTTTGGGAGCAAAGTATAAAACTAAAAGAGTCACACAGCTAGCTGTAAATAGTTGGGACGAGCACGAATAAATGAACTTACCAACAAGTATGCCAATGGATAAATACAACATATATATTGATGTGGCAAATGAACTGATGACGAAGCCTGCTGATGACATTATACCGCCAAAGATCACGACAGCTCGGCAACCAAATTTGATCGTAGCTTTGTTACCGATGGGGCCTACATACAAAATAGACATTCATTAAAATATACATGCATTCAATGTTTTACTTACATACATATTATTTGAAGGACATCTTTATGTTCAGGTCAAAAGGTAAAGGTCTTTCTTCTTTCAATTGACTTGTTGGTTTAGATTCAACGGTCAAAGGAAAGGAAAGGTTTTAAGAAATGTTTTTGTTATCATTGCTCTTGTGGTTTTTTTTTCGGATACCTCCACAATGGTTTTAAGACAAAAGTACCTTCCCAAATTGGAATCGTTTCCAGACACCCCTTTTCTGAGACTCTCGAACAACTAAGACAACAGTTTTCGAGAAATTTTGACCAAACACTGCACCATGCATGCAGGTAAGGGAAGGAAAGTATCATAATACAGTTACAGCCATGTCAATAAATAGATTCCAAATTTGCCAGGTAATAAGAGTGTCACCACCGGGCTAGCATACACCACTCAAACTTAAACAAGGTGCAGAATACATTGCTAAATTTAATAATTACTGCATTACGGATATAAATAATTATCGAAATTAATGAATCAAAGTATCAGTAGATTATGATAAGTAAATGAAGTGAAGGTAAGCCTATGTGCTTTTAATTGATTCGGGTACTTATTTAATTTATTTTACCTCTTTCAAATATATGGTTTCCTTTTTCAGTTCGAGAACACTTCTTCACTAGTTTTCTTATCTCTCTTAATGGCCCTCTAATACTACAGATGTTTATTATTATGTCTTTTGACCGATTTTGATAAATATGCATGATGGCGAGTGTTCGGTAATGGTTGGGATCAAGGGTCAGTGTTTGAAATTGGGTCATTCGGGGTCACGCACGCCAGTTAAGAAGGTTAAGCTGCGTTCACAAACAGATCTTGGAAGACGGAGGGGTCCCCGAAATACCCTCAAAACATGTCGAATTCCACCTCTATATAATCAACAATTTTCAAAGCCCCCCATTATCATATGGCAAAACATTTAAAGGCAACAATATTCAACCACGGTTTTGATTATTTTTCAGTACTTTTGCCCTTTGTATCCACTCCAATCTCTTGTTTCACACCCTATTTATGTTGAAATATTCAGTATTCAGCTTATCAACACAACCTGCATATGTCCTTTTTACACTTACATTGCTGACAGTTGCATTTTAGTCCAGTCATTAATTGAAATGTCAATATTACAATATTATTGTTGCATATTCATACTTAGGCTGTGCTAACTACCATAAAGCATTTCAACGTGATTTTAAATAATGAAGTCATCAGACAGATTTCTCACGAATGCATGATATCAGGCAACTACTCATCAGGGAGAATATAAATATGTCTATTGGAGAATTATCAAAAGTATCCAACATTGTTATATTTTATTTATCAGCGATCATTAAAATCTATCGATCAGATCTCTAAGACTAGCTTCAACATATTCAGTTGTCTCGGTCATTTTCTTTAGTTTCCTTTGTTATTTGATAAGGACGATTGTGGCTGATTGCAGCTTGTTCTTTGTTATAGCTACATGTTCTTTAAGAATATCGTACTCACAAGCCATGTTGAATGCCCAAGTGTTCACCTTGTCGAAAACAGCCTGTACAGGGTTTATTTTCATTGGTGACATGTGAAAGGAACAGCAGCCGCAAGACTGGTGATATTTTATATATTTTTTGTATGTGAACAGTTTCATGTCTGATCCCTTAAACAAATCTTTGGCTTGTCAACAGTCGGTATCATATACATTCAGCACTGTCCTTGACTGCAATTTAGTTGTTAAGATATCAGTATACAGCTTGTTTTGATGTTGGAAGTGAATTCTTGGTGTTTCAATACATACTATAGGAAGTAGAACAAGAAACTCGGGTTTACACACACACAGAACAAAAGTATGGAATATATTCTTTAAATTCAGTTGCTAACAATTATAGCATTGCTTTCTCTATAGGCTGTATTGACAAACTGCATATTTGGTGTCTTGGCATGCTTTAGATAGTAGTGACAAGACACTATATCAACACAACAATGACCACATACAGAACGTTCAATGTATAACATTTGTCTCAAAATTTTGCTTGTCTTGTACCTGTATGAATGCATAAGTATGCATGAGTATGCATGCTGAAGAAGCTGTATTTGATACATTGCAAATAAATATTTAAAAAAAATTATTCACAGCTGCAGCTTCTATCTCCTGTTACAATGTCTTCTTTTTCTTTGTCTTATGAAAATTCTATGGTATTGATACTATTTCAGATTTAAAAAAAAACGCCATAAAATGGTTCTTGAATTTGTTTAATTATTATGAACATTAGAGCCATTGGATGACATAACAATGTTATTCATTTTTTATCGAATTACCAACCAAACTGAGGAATCTGAAGATGTGAAAAAATAGGTAACCAAGATATTTTCAGATCCCCGTATGCTCACTGCAACCTTACAAATCCCCTCTTCTACACCCAGATATTTTATCGCTCCACTTGAATTCCTCCAGTCTCCCAAGTATTTGTGAATGCAGCCTATTGATTATATTTGGTTCTTCTAGGGTCCTGTCATACTCAGTACTGAACGTATGAGAAACAATAAATAGTAATCGCTATTGATAATACTGCTATCCGTTGCCTCTACCCGTACGTCCCTAGGTTATGTTCTGGCAAGAGCTACTGATTCCCGCGACTTTAACTACCCCCTCCTCAAAACAATATAACGGATCGCAGGATCGTGATCGACTTACCAATTGTCAACGTGAGGAGACCCACCATTGCACTGATCCAGGATGTGTTGCTAGCACTCTCTTGAAAGTAACGACGTAGCGCAACGAAAAAGGCCCCATAGCCACGTTGATTCCAAGGCAGAAAAATACAACATTAAAGGTAGCGAGAACCACAAACCAACCATATCCGCCATCAAGAACTTCACGTTGAACCTTGCTGACGCTTAAAGGGCGTTTCTTTTTCATGTTTGTATTTAGGCTTGCGTCAAGTCAGGAGGTTCCCCTCCACAGTGTTGAGTTCAGCGATGTTCGAAGCGATGACCTGGTGGTTATATGACCCCAACATAGCTGAACAAAGGACACTGAAGGTGTCTTGGGGTATTGGAGAGTCGAGCAAGTCAACCACAGTCCTTTTTTAACAAACAGTGTTCTGAACTTTGACTTTTCACCCTGCTGTACGTGTCTTCATTCGCCGAATCCATCAACGCAACAGCGCATGGACGGGGATACATTGTTGTACTAGTCCTGTTTCAAAATGACCTACATTACACGTCCTACACACATGTACTGCATGCTCTGATTGGTTAATCCGCTTCTCTAAGGTCCATTTTCGGAGCAGTCATTGGAGGGACTCATGTGTTAGCCGCATTCAAAAAGTGGTGAGGGGGGGGGGGCTGGAGGAATTCAGGGGGATTGGAAAATTTTTGGGGTAGTCGAGGGGGGACTTAAGAGTTTTGCTCTGCCTATAGGAGGGGACCTAAAAATATTTTGACTTCCAACATTTTGATGTTGTCCAATGGTTCTAATGTTAGTAATAATTAAACAAAATCTAGAACCGTTTTGTCATATTTTATGTCTTTAATCTCGAAAAAGTCTAAAAATGTATGAATGCCATTAAATTTTCATAGAACAAGTTGGCCTTGTAATGGGGCAGGAGCTACAACTGTTTGATAATTTTTCAATATTTCTATGCAATGTATCAAACACAGTTTCTTGGTGTCTCTCTACAGCATGCTTCTGAAAAGACAATGTTCAGTTTGTCAACAAAGCCGTTTGTCTAAATATTGGTGATAATTGAATGATGCAAATGCACGGTACACGTAGGCTGTGTTGGCAAGATGAATACTGGATAGCTGGGCAAGAACACAATTGTATAAACTGAACAAAATATTGTTAAAATAAAAAGTTAATATAACTACTGCCCTGCTACTACATACTGGCAGTGACAGTGATACATGTAGCTCTGACTCTGATGTAGTTTAAGAAGAGTTTCGGTCATAGGACACTCAATGACAGTGAAACATACATACTTGTACACAAGATCAGGCCAGAAAGCAACACATAGAAGACTAGGAGACTTACAGTTATCATGGATTTTTGAATTCTGGCATATGAGAACAATCAAATATTAGAGAAAAAAAGATAGGGTCGCCATGCTTGATCTTATACAAATGTACGATGAAAAGTCAGTTTTTCTCAAATCACATAAAATCAATATATAAAACCATTCAAGTTCATGCAGTGAATGAAATTTTCACATTTCATTGTACAATACTCAAAAGTAATACTTAAAACAGTAAAGACTCCAATTTAAATAAAAAAATGTGTGACTAAATGGAATTCTTTTAATTTTACCAAATTTACCATTATTACACCAAAACTTTCTGAGATTAAAACATTAATTTTATGGAATATTTTAACCTTCCAGTATTGTCAATTTTGTAAAACATTTTATAAGTAGCATCTAAGTTGTATATGTCTTGTACTTTTGAAAAAAAATTTGGTAGGTCACTGTGCTCATTTTTTCACAATTTGGTTAAACGTAGCTAGGACTACACAATTTTCATACTCTCTCATGATTGTCATTTTGCGTGCTTTTCAGCTGGTGCCATTGAATTGGCCAGAGTTGATAAACTCAAGTCAGCTTAGACTGAGAAATCCAAAAAGTTCACTGATGCATTTAAAAATGAATCAATTTAAGAACTTGCCCTAGGTATATGGCTCTACAACCTGCTGATAAGAGGTAGTGTTGAACATTTGCGTGCAGAACCACACATTACATGTTTTTTTTACTCTGCGTGCATTCCTAATAAATAAGCGGCTATATATGGTAATTTGGGGGGACTTGAAAATTTTTGAGGGTATTGAGGGGGGGGACTTGAAAATTTTTGAGGGTATTGAGGGGGGATCTGAAAAAAAATAAGATTTCAATCGCGATTCCTCCAGCCCCGCCCCCCCCCTCACCATTTTTTTAAAGACGCGATCTTAGGTCTCATTATTATTTATTATTCAATTTACAGCTTCCTGATTGGTAAATGAGTAGTTCTGGTCCTCCAGTGTTCACTGCCTCATTATGCAATACACCGATCTCTGCATGTACACCGGCAACCCCGGACACCTGTGTTCTAGGCGATGAAGTGCACTTAGCAGTGTCCACTTCGTCGTCACCCTGTGCTGCGTACACTGACGTCACTCGTATATTGCTTGACTGGTTTGGCCGATAACGAGGCAGTTTCTTCGGCGTCCATTTTGTCATCAATTTTTTTAAGGCACGGGTCCATGAAGAGGGTGACTACTGTAGACATGAGCAGAACGCCGCTGACGATAAACGGAACGTCATAATTGTCAGTGATGTCACACAGCCAGCCTGCGGGGCAATTAATGAAAAAGTCCGAAGAAAATTAGGATTTAGTTAGGGATTTCTGGAAGTGAAAATAGCATTTACAAAGTTCATCATTGCTTGGTGTTTATTTGATTATTGGTTTTTACACAGAGGTAATTAATCACTGGTCAGCCGTCGGCATTCGACTCAAGTCAGTCATTCATGCCTTTACATATTTAGATGGTGAAATTTTATTAGCAGTATACAGAGTAAGCTAACATATCTGACACTTCAGTAAGAAGGCTGAAAGACATCACAATTAAAATTTCAAATATCATGAAACCAATGGTTAAACAAATGTTTTTATCAGCATCGATGGCAGGCTAAGCTGAACTTATTCATTTTAGTATCGAATCTTGCATCACTACATTTAGGGCTCGTATATGAGGCTCATTTTGAAGCTTATGAAGAAAATAAAGTTTTCACCAGCTTGTTTTGTGAAACTTTGAAATTTTATTCCTCCTTTTAGAGCTGAGTTAGGGATGATGGTCATTTTGGATTTCAAGTATTGGTAATTCGTGTGTAATTTGTTTATCTGGTACCAAAATTTGTACAGTGATTCCGAATTTTATTCTCGATTATGAAAGTGAAAGTTCTACTACCAGAAATCATTCAGTTTACAGTCATTTATGCCTTTGCAGGGGTATATAGACAAACTGAAGCCTGGCTTTGCATACTTGTACAACTCATGAAAACTAAAATCTGAAATTCGGATTAACAATCAGTACACTTACCAACAAGTATGCCGAAGGAAAAATACAAATAGACGTGGCAAATGAACTTATAACAAAGCCTGCTGATGACAGCATGCCGCCTAACATTACTGAAGATCTGCCTCCAAATTGTGTTGTAGCTTTGTTACCAATGAGTCCTGAAAAAGGCAGAGAAATATGTCACACTGCAATTGTGCTAGTATAAATCTAAGCTTACACGTGAAAAGTCACAATGTCCGACTCAGATAAAGCTACATTTTTGGATATGGTCGAATTACTGAAAGACTCGTTTTCTTAGTTCTTCCTTTTAGATCTAATATGGGAAGGTGGGAGAGTACCCGGATTCTCCTCCAGTTTGTAGGGTCGTAGTTTGGGGAATACGAGTTGAGGTACCATCTTGATGAAGATGCTTTCAGTAACCGAAGCTAACACACCAGAAGATTTTGGTTTTAGATCTTTATTACAAGATGGCAAACGTGACGTTCCAAATCTCGAATTCAGAGTGTATGGTGTATTCTCTACAAAGTTATATACTTTAACATGAGTACAAAATTATCATAGTCGTCACAGGGAAGTTTCCGTCAATCTATGATTGTTCCTTAAGATAAAAGAAGATCACGCCATGGAATATCCCGTCTAGACTGTTCTCATTCAAGTTTTTACCAATAATTAATTAAATGCATGACACTCTCTCCTTTCTCCTTCTCATACAATCTTGAAGCAACCTTAACAGGTGTGTCCACGTGAGGGACGCTTCGATATAAAACATTTACAATAGATGGCGTTACACTTTTTATATTATGTAACATAATAGTTGACAATTTTCAACCTGGTTTTCAAACGTACCATAATGTGATGTAAAGGTTTGGAATTAAGTTAAAGGATATAACTCTCAGCTCGGGAATAAATCAAGAATTGTTCCTTGAAAAGTCTAGGCGACTGCTGCAGGATGAGACAGAAATATGGTACAATCGCTTCTCGACCGTAAATGTGTTATGTTTGTTGAGCTCTCGTCATTTAAACTCTGACAAACAAAACAAGGTCAGAGGAATCAAAACTTACAACGTACAATATCAATCAATGCCATGTTTAAAACACGTTATTTTTCTTGAGCTGTCTTTCAACTGAAGTCTAGAAGGACTATTCTCAGTTTAATTAGTATAGGGCGATATACTTCATAAATTGATAACTATGGAAATTTTACCTCCGGAAGAATTGTGACCACATTCACATATTTGCAAGCGAGAGAACACTACAACGTAAACTACACCGTTAAACAAAATATCAATTTTAAACGTTCTTTAAATTGCATACTCAGATTTATTTTACTATTCTTTATGTTCCATTATGAATTTTCAAACAGGGAGTTAGGACCGTGGGGGCACAATAGGGGGATAACTGATGACGCAGCCGTTTGCATACCCTGAACGGAAGTTTTTGAAATCTCATAGCATCGTTTTGACCGTATGAGAAATTTGAATAATCATGATGGGCACTTTCGGGACATATGCAAAGGAGGGGTCAAATAGTGGTACAAGGGACATATTTTGAAACATGTGCGTTCTCCGACAAAAAACGGAACATTTTTTGAGTATATTTTCGACTCAAGAGTAGTCGCTATATATTCACAGACATCATATGCAAGATTCAGTGACAATGATCGTCTGAAACATAGCAAAATAATAGGATTCTGGGACCCAACACGGGACGTCCAATCAGTAGCGTCGCTTTTTAACATTTGCATAGACTTACGATAATCCTGCTTTTATAGGGGAAGTTCCTGTTTAAGTATTTTTTCCCTTCATCATTTCAGGTGCCGCCAACTGGTGAATTTCATCAATTTCGCAAAATCATCACAAAACATGTTTTGAAGGCTGATATACCGATATTTCTTATTTTTGACCCTGACCTAAAATTTGGAGGGGAAAGTGAGAGCTGTTCGTAACTGCCCTCCCACTGGCATACGCTGAAAATATGCCCTCCCACTGAATTTTGATGCCCACTGCCCTCCGGTATCTACAGTCTGCCCGCTCCCCACTCCCCACAACAATTAAGGCTCCCCGCTGCCCTCTCCCCACTACTGAAATTTCCCATTGCCAACTAGATGCCCACTAGGCACCCCAGAACATTGCAAAACCGTGCGAGCAGTTAGCAGTATACTTGGAACATTGCTCCCCTCTAAGTTAGGCGCTTAATTTCTCCTCAAGTTCTATCAAGCACGCCGCTTTCCCCTCCCTCTACGTATTTTCCGGTGCCCTCTGTCAAAATTTATTCCCCGCCCGCTGAAAGTAATGAAATTTCTTCCCCGCCCACAGTAAATATCGATATTTTCTCCCCGCCCGCTGATTAGTTTTTGAAATTTGCCCGCCCGCTGAAAAACTTCGCACGAACACCTTTTTGCACGAACAGCTTAGTTGGCGGCACCTGTAATTTAGAATCGCAAGTTCTCAATCTACTTCCAAATTGATAGTTGGAGTTTCAACTTGTGAACACAACCTGGGATGTTCATTGTCACTGATGAGAATTCAATTTTTGTCCGGACTAGAATTCATCCGTGTCTAACTATAACATTGTACGCAGAATGTTGTTTTGCATGACTAATCTTTTGTAATTCACCACACTTTAAGAAGGGAGAGAAGCAAACATGCTTGTTTACCAGAAAAAATACTGAAGTTATGTCAAAAGTTACGGCATAAAGGGACGGGGTCATCGGAGCTGGGCGTATAGGTCGGGACACTGAGACAAATGTAAACACTGTATCCAAGATATGTCGGCCATTAATAAAAGTTGAAAACATGTTTGTGATAAACGTACATCGCAAAATTACAACTTTGCAGCTATGTTCACGTGATGCATCTAGATATTGTGCATGAAATACATTGTTTGTAAACAAGACAGTCACAATTCTGACGACTCCTTCCCTTTAATGTCCCTTTTTTAACAATATAGAGTTGCTCATTCTTCACTACAATCACTGTGCAGTGCAGTTAGATGCACATGGGTGCACACGTTTCAGAGCCCTGTTATACAGTGTATCACAATCATACCACTACATATGGTAATTAACTGCTTGATAACCAAACCATTTAGTATGAAAGGGTACTTTTTAGCGTAGCAATTTATCTAAAGTGCTGACGTAGGCACAGTCCAAAATCATTCGCTCAAAGGGAGCACTCACAAAGCCTGTTAGGTTACGAACGCAAAACAAGCACCCCTATACCAACACACAACGTAAACCAAATAAACCGGAGAGTGTAGGATAAATTAATGTAAAAATGGGGTAGCCAACCATGGGTTTTGAGAAATTGTGATGCAAGGTGCTTTTATATGTAAATTTGCTATCCTGAAATATCTGCAATAAAATGTAACGGGGGTGGGGGAGGCGGAGGACAAGAATAGTTGTGGATGACTCGGCTTTCTCGATACTCCCCTTCTTTACTGTCTTCCTCCAGGAATTCTCCCCGCTACCCCTTGCCTACGAGAAAACTCAGATATCTCCGGATCCTTTCTCCACAAAAAATGCCATCGAGTGAAATTCCCTGCCTATCAATAAAACCTTTTGTACGAGTTCCCCGCCTATCCGTTGCTAAGGGGAAAAATGTCTGCCCCCCCCCCCCTACCAAAAAATTGCTTCGTGAAAGGTTTTGTGGGCTGCCCCTCGGTAAAAGTAATATTTCTTATACCAGAGTCAATAATTTGGCAAGTCTAGCTTTAATACTGAATAAATATTTGTTTAAATGTGAAAGCATCTAAACGTGCCGTTTTGTAGATTTATCAACCTGTGGTAGCTGTGGTAGTTGCTTGAGCGTCACCTGTCAGAATGTTGTTCTGCACGTTAATCAATCAACTGACCTTTCAACCTCACAGCTCGTTCCCTATGACCAAAATAATTCGGTATAATGATGACCTGCTGAATGGGGGCAAAAGGATGAACAGTAAAAACAAAAGCAGCACTGAATACAGTGGAGAGGCAACAGTAAACACTTTTATTGACCACCATATAACTTTGTACAAAACGATAAAGCATAATTTGTTGTTAATCTCTTTGTTGAACCATTTTACTTCCAGGTGTCGCTCACATTGCTAGTCTGTCATTTCGTTGGTGTGACATTTCCATACGTATCTGTTTGTCAGTAATTGTGACCTTAAATTGAATTCAATTACTAAATGGGAATTAGGGCCACTCCTGATCAAATGTAGAAATTAAGATAAGTCTTTTGGTGACAGTGATCCACAAAGTATACCTAGTAGGAAGGTGCCATGGAAATACAATATTTCCATTATGAAGACTTGTCCTACGTCCATCAAATGTGCAAGAACGCTGTTACATGCTTACAACTGACATCTAACATTGAAAGAAGCTCATACTGAAGGGGCTATTCACAAATACAAAACTAAGGTAGTATGCCATCGGGGAAAAGTGTCCTTCTGGACGTATTTGCAAATCTTCGTTTGCCTGTCAAAGATCATAGCAGGAAAAATCACTGTAAGTTCCCATATATTGGCAGTAGCATTTCTAATGGCATGGTGCCAGAAAGGTGAATCAGCTGTGTTGTCTCATGTTGATATAAACAGTGGCTGAACACAAACAGAATGGTACTACAAACTTGGACGTCCTAGCATGCATTGCATACTCATCACTGCAGGACTCATTTGTATTAACTTCTTCAAAGGCGATTTCATAATATTCTTTCCTGGTATACAACCTCTTACATTGAATAACTTGTACAAATTAAAAAAGATAAAATTTTTTCCAAAAATGTTTCTCTTTTATAGCTCTGATATTTGGAGAAATGCACTTCAAACTGAAAATTAAAATAGAGATGTTCTATGTATTTACACTTTACAAAATGCTTTGCTTGTTCATGCATTACTCAGCTTCAAAAGTTATCCCCTGTAAAAAAATATAGAAAACATGCACTGACCCAAAAATAAAACAAAACTCTCCCAAGACTTACAGAATGTTATGGGAACTTCTTTATATTTTATCTACGTTATATATACCTCATACAATTGGTTTCTTTAAAGCAAGATAAATATATACTTACATCTTCCATATACTGAACGGTATTTTCTGATTAACTCTCGGACAAATTTATAGATAAAAGCCGGTAGTATCCATGTTGTGATTTCCATTGAATTTATAACTGAGAATACTGTTCAATACATCAAGTATAAAGTTATTGGAGTTTCACACATACACGTGACCTATGATCAGACAGGTGAATGGATAGAATTTCCTTCAGGTAATAAATTCCACCTGTCTGATAAATGCTTGGAAGTCAAGTGATAGGAACTAAATATCCTTAATTTTTTTTCACATTTTCATCATTATCTTGCTCTGTATTCAATATAATATCGTTTGCAAACAGAAAAAAAAACACGAGGAATTTCACAAGAACTGTCACACACTGTCTGGCCCATCCTTTGGTTTCACAACTGGCCTTTGAAGTTGGGTGATTGAAAAGTAGAAGCTTGAGCTTTCTCTAGTTGACAAGGGTGAAATGACATTATATGGAAGATAAACTGTCATCAAAACTCCTTACTGTTGATGTAGTATCAAATTTCAATTTCCAGAACTAAAGAACAACATTTTCATTGGAAATGGGCCAATTATTGCATAGAACGATTATCAAATGATTGAAAACATTATGTACTTTTACATTTGGCAAGATATTGGCAAATAACATCACAATCTAATCGTAGAAGACACAATCATGTTTGGAACTAATTTGGGATAATTGGATAGTGTATGTTGGTTTAATCTGTAAATGTAAGCTCATCTGCTTTCCTTCTCTTGCATAACATAGGTGATCAAATTTGAATAATTAAACTATCCTATCATCCTAAGGTTTAACTTTAAGGTACTGAGCACCAAACACTTTTGATAAATTTGAATAATTAAACTATCCTATCATCCTAAATTAGTTCCAATCATGTTCACAATTTATGAAGAGAATCATATCAGATTGCATCTGAGCATTTGCACATGTTTGATTTTCACCTCTTACAAGTTACAGTAACATACAACACTTTCGGCTTTATATGTCTGTTGAATGCCATTATTTCACTACAAACATATTTGGAAAGGTCTCAGACACTCAAAGCATTTACTATTTGATTTAAAGCAATGTGACAGCATTTACAAAGTAAAATGGGAAGGTACTGCATAATATTGAAGCCCCTGATGGAAATTTTCTGATCAGCCCACTCTTGTATAGTCTTACAACAAGCCATGACAACCTGAAGTCTTTAGAAAATGGAAAGATTTTTGATTTTACAAATAGGCTCTTAATTCAAAGGAACTAGAGCACGGCAGCTTGAAAAAATTAAAAACTCGCAAAAAACCCCTTTGATACGATAAAATCAAGAGTCACTGGAGATCAGTATGATATAAATGCACCAATTGTATGTTAAAAAGGTAAACAGAATAGGGCATTTGATAATTCAGTCATTTTCCTATAGTGTACAGTGATTGGAAAACTTTGAGCTGTTTGCCTGTGTACTCAATATGAATTGTATGGGTACAGAAAATGTAGCACCATGTTTTCAATGATTATATATATAAAGTTATACTAATGAATAGTAAAAGCTTGTAATTACCACATTGCAAATTTGACTCCAAGTGCTTATATGTCACACTGAAGAAGAGAGTCACGGACAGAAATGAAAAATTGCAAAGCATTTTAATTATTCAATCCCCTGTCTGGAACTAATTATCCAGGAAATGCATAACAGGGAATCTCATACTACACTCCAGTGTTCTGAACAATGCCATCCAGATTGTGAACATCTGAGGTTTCAGACGATGAAGTGCACTCGGCAGTGTCCACTTTGTCATCACCCTGTGCTGCGTGCACTGACGTCACTTTTATTGCTTCCATTTCATCATTGCCTGGTTTGGCTGATAATGAGGCGGTTTCTTCTGCATCCAGTTTGTCATCAAGTTTTTTGAGGCACGGGTCCATAAAGAGGGTTACCATTGTAGACATGAGGAGGACACCACTGACAATGAATGGAATGTCATAATTGTCGGTCATGTCATAGAGCCAGCCTGTTGGGAACGGAATGAAAAACGTCCAAAGAGAATTAGGGTTAGGGATTACTGGAAGCGGTAATCGCAGATACAACAGCCTCAGGCATTGCTTGGTATTTGTTTGGTTACTAGTTTTGACACAGAGGTAATTAATCACTGGTCAGTCGTCAACACTCGACTCAAGCCTATCATGCATGCCTTCACATCTAAACACTTTGATGATGAAATTTTATTATCAGTCTACAGAGTAAGCTGACACTATTTCAGGGGGAAGGTTGAAAGAAATCACATTCAAAGTTTCAAAGACCATGAAACCAGTGTCTATAAACAATTGTTTTTATCAACATTGAGTACAGAAAATTATCAATCAGATAATATCTGTCCCACCATTGTCCTTTGATCTCGGTTGCAGGGCAATCTGACTAAGATAGGGCGTGACCTTATAGTGACATTGTGTGACCTCGTTTCCCTTGTTTCAGTTCCAGACGGATAAATTATCCAATGACAGAAGCCCAGTTGACAGCCTGGAGACTCATAAAAGACTCAGTGTGTTCATGGTACTTGCATATGTGTACCATATTAAAAAAACAACAAACTTAAAAAATTAGTACACATAAAATACAAACACTTCTAACAAAATATCTTCATGAATACAAGGGGAATTAGTGTATCCAGCTGAACGATCAATTTACCACTGCAACTAAACCATCTTATGTGTGCTATATACACCATTAATTTTATGAAATATGGGACCTTTTCAGTTTGGAGACCAGAGAGAATGTTACTTTTCTGTCAGTTGTTTAAAGGGATAGTAGCGGTAACTTTTGACCATTTTTGCCGCCCGACTACATGATAAAAACCCAGCTAGATTATATCTATCCCTTCCTAATTGTCGATTGACAAGGAAATAAGTCGAAACTAACACCCGATTGTGAATAACGAACGGTAATGAAACCGAAGTTCGCGGCGCTTGTGTTTACAAAATGTTAGGCGATCACGTGGTATGGAGCACAAAGAGTGATGATATCACTAGCCACGCGAGAGCGGGATTTTAAACGTGATCACTGTAACAACGGAGACGGAGAGAGTCATATTTTATTCAACTTACGCACATGTGTATCTGTTTTGATCGTGATGTACGTCCCTGTTCGTTTGAATCTGGAGTGCTATTTGTTCAACTCTTTTTTTTCTGTCGCTTTGAGTATGAGAGTGCTTTTTACGTTTCAAGTGGTGATGCTTAGGTCAGAGTAAAAATGAGGTAATTTAGGCCCGGTGCATTAGCCGGATCCGGCATCGGCAGTCGATGCATCCCCTGACCCAGCGCCAGGGCCCGAAACGACTGTCACCGCGTCACAAAAGCCCGAAACGTTGAGCATTTTCCCCAACTATTCATTACAAAAGTTTAAACACATGGGCCAAAGTCCCTGAAGCTACTATAGACATGGATACAAAATCAAGTATTTCCTGACTGTATGAAATTATCTCACTAAGGTCATCCTAGGGACATGTAAACCAAATATTAAAGCTGTCTGACCAGCGGTTTTGAAAAAACAAGCGACTCAACAGTTGACAGAGCTCTGCTGTGTTATGTAGAGAATAACCTTTTGTGACACATGTATTGATGAAGAAGGTGGATATCTTTGATAGCTCATTTCAGGATGGCCTGACCAAAAATGGAAAAAAAATTCCTTAAAAATACAGATTTGCATATTTCATCAGACTATATTAGTCTATAATAGCAAATAACAGAGTTAATTACATTCTAATTAAAGTAAACAAGTCTTGCTTAAATCAAGATTAACGTCATAACAAACAGCATATCTGTCAGGTTATAAAGAATCTTCAGCTGGTTATCTTATATCTGTATTTTCATCCTATTAACCAAGCACATTTTAACTTTCAAATTAACATTGTAGTAAGTTCTGTTGAATAAGTTGAGACTGTACGTACTCAGAGAAAGCACACTGAAGAGACAATGTTTGAAACTTAAGAAGTTCAAGGTCATCAAAAGCATATAAGGAATCATGTTACACTTTCATTGCACTGTTTACACAGATTGCATAATTGCTATAAATAGCACATGAGGAATCTTACAGCCCAGCTTTACCATAAAAACCCTATCACTTTGACCACTCTTTAATTGACCACTCTATTTTTTTCCTCAAAAAGTAATCTTATTTTATCCTTACCAAGTCAACCATAAATGGAAATTAGAACTTTCTCTATCTCTATTTATTTGACCACCCTATCATGACAAACTATTATGAGCAATTTCTTTTAGATAACATAAATGGTGGTTCAGAATATATCAAAGTTGGGATTCAGGAAAGTTGCCTTTACATGTTTCAATCCTCCAAGATGGTAAGCATTGCACTATGAACTGTCAAAAAAGTTGAACTGATAATTCCACACTAAATTATTTTGGCTTTGATGATTTCCTAATTAATTAAATTATTTAAAATCATATTAATTATTTTTTTCTGGGTGAATTGATAGGGTTTATACAGTACAAGAATTACATACAATGTAAGTCAAATTTTGATCAAAAATGACAAAAAAATTCCTTAAAAATACACATTTGCATATTTCATCACAATTTGAACAAATCTAAGTTGGGTTATCCCTAGGGACCTGTATACCAAATAACAAAGCTGTCTGACCAGCGATTATGAAGAAGAAGATTTTTTACCAAAAACACCTTTTTTGGCATTAATTTGCCTATTTTCAACAATATCAAAAAATTAAAAAAACTAGTTTCTCAAAATCATAGTTTTAATCTACACAACAAATATCAAATCAGTAAGTACTGCGGTTCTCAAGATATTTGAGTGGACGGACGCCTCACAAACGGACATACATACATACATACATACATACATACATACATACATACATACATACAGACTGACGACGGACGCCGGACGGATACCCATCCCAATAGCTTCTATAGACTATAGTCTATAGTAGCTAACTAGTGCATTCATATTTATGTCAGTTTGCTTTGTCGTTTATCAGCGAACAAGTCAACTAGTTCAATGTAAAGGTGACGATGCGATGCTGTACTTCAAGTTAACGGGATCAGGAACGGCTTTACACTCTGGCCCACCGACACCAGTTGTGTAGGTACTTTTGACGTTGACCTACATGATCCATGAATTACTGCTGAAATCACTAATGCATTCAAAACGTAAAAACAAAGACCCTGCCGCCAGCACGTCTGATTCTCTGGATTTATTTACTGGTTTACTAGACTTGGTTCAAGTGTGTGATTTGTGAATTAACGTGTGAGTTGGGTGAACGCTTGGAATGCGATGATTTGTGTTCTGTTTTCATGTGAAACGTGTGAGTAGGATTATGTGAACGCGTTGAGTGGGGTGAACGCGATACAGGGGAGTTTCACCCGGCACAAACTAACTCACTACTGCTATAGCTGCACAGACTAAATAAAAACGCGTTCGATCGCTACGAAAATCTGACCTGGGCTGCCAAATTTTACACGAGGAACTTTTGCAAATCATTTTATTTTTTGAAAATACACCGACTTGAACAAGTCTCTGGTTTACCTTCGTCCTGTGACACCCTAATGGCTCAAACGGAGATTTAGGAGTGGGAAGGCAATCTTCCCGAGTTACAGGATTTGATTGTCGTGCATGGAAATCTTACTGCGTGGTGGGGATAAAGTTACTGGCGATTTCCTCGTCACTTAGAGAGGTGGCGAAAAGTTCATTTCAGCTAGCTGCGGGTCCATAGCTGTGGTGTTTTCGGACGGGATTTCTGACTTTTACGTGCTGGTTTAGACTTTTACTTTTTTAACTTCGCCACCACAGCGGGGTTAATAACATAAAAGCCAAAACGTTCAGTAGCCTACGAAAAATTCAACGATGAGAATATTGCTTATTGTGATGAATATGTGATTTTTTTCTGAACAACACCCAAACAAAATCCGGTTCTTTGACTTCCAGTTCTTGCATATTTCACAAAGTCCTAGTCAATGTTTTCGAGCCATGCTTCTAGTTATTTCTCCCGCGGCGTGTCGATATTCTGTTCGGGTAAATCCTAGCTGTTCATCGTCTCACAATTTTACAATTTTCCAAAGATGAACGACAGAATGGCCGCCGGCCGCGCCAGTCGACAGGACCACAGTGTCTGAACAACGTCTGAGAAATGGGTTGATCTTGAAATTTTGAGGTCAAAATTGGAGGCGTGATTTAACAGAATTGCTTTGGCGGTGAACTTCGCTATTTCGCGCCACGATCTTTTGAGTTTGGCGGGTTGATGTTTTCACTTGACAAGTTGAGCGACAGCTGGGAATATCTTGCGGTAAGACGCGCTCGCGGCTGGGCCTTTGTTTTGACGTGACGTTTTGAACACATCAGTGATTTCAGCAGTATTTTTTGAGCAAAATTTTTGTGGTACTTGTAGTTGAGTCATTACATTTGCTAACTCTAGTTACGTTTCCTAAATATCAAACCAATAAATTTAAACGTGCCACGTTGTTTCTTCTACAGCGACCACAACAAGTACAGTGAGCAGTGACAGTTCGCGGCGAGCTCGGACGCGGGGCCCGGGTCACACCATCAATGATCGTTCAGTGTAAAGCCGTCTGCGATGTGTACGGGCTGTTTCATCTGCTTATTTTCCTGAAAGAGTGTTTGGATTTTGGCTAATCAAAAGCGCTTTCGTACTTTAGACATTTCCATCGTCAGTATTGCCTATTTCAGTCTATTTTTAAATGCATGTTTATTGTTTGTTTGTTTTTAGGGGGGGGGCACTCTTACAAAATTTACTTCAGTCGCGAACATCACCACTGAATATGACAACATACAACACGAGTGTACATGCATGGTTACAGAAATAAGATTTTTCGCAAATGAAAAAAAAGACAACATAACTGCAAACTATAAGTCATGCGAAGAATTTATCTACATAAGTGACCAAATTTTACCCAGTTACCCGCAACTCAATTTGGTCTCTCACGTTTGTAAATTTTCAGTGATTTTCGTAATGTTCAAGGGTCATGACAGTGAAGGCTACTGTAAACATTTTACATCGCATAGCCACACAGTGGTGGACATGTGAATATGCTTCCTTGTTTAGACATGATAAGGATCGGATATTGCCAAACTGTCAGTTATATTTCCAGCTGTCAATGTGAATGACAGATACATTGTTCGGTCGACCCACTGTACTGGTCGCTTGCGCTGCGCGCTGTAGTGGGACGCCATGTTGAACCAGAGTTGAACTGTGCGGTACTTCTCTTGCACATGCGTACAAAGTCGATTACGTTGCATTCCGTGTGTCAACATCGTTGAATTTCTCTCCGTCAAGAAATTCACTTCATCAACATTCTTTATTAAGAGGAATTGATACACTTTACGTACTGAGGTCAATTAGTAGGTGATTCTTCATGATTCACTATGCTTATTCATGTGAATAGTTCGCGACGTGCAACAAAATAGTGAAAATATTCTCAAAAGTTACAGCTACTATCCCTTTAATCTTTTTATAAGTATATATGAAGAGACAGCTGAATGTATTTTACACTGACACTGACAGCCATCTGGGAGAAATTGGACAATATACCAAATGTTTTTGAGATTCATGAAGTAACTGCACTATTTGGGTCATGGCCATGTGTATTATATTGGAATTGGTACTTGCACAATTTCATCATAGCAGATTTCTACTAGTAAAGACATATAAAGATTACAGAAGTCAATGTTTTGTGTTAGGCAAAAAAAAATTAATTTATGTGCTGTTCCGATAACATGGTTTTAAAAAATAGGGTAGGTAGGTCGGCAAAAAGATTTTTTTTCCCAAAGAATTTATGCATTTTTCAGGGTCCAGGGCCAAACACTGGCCAAATTTCTCCAGAAAAACGTGACGTATCATAGCATATTAAAGAATATAAACATAAAAGACATTCTTGTTCAAGCAAAATTCAAACGTGAGGTAACAAACGCGTCATTTTATGGTGATTTTTCTTTCTTTTATTTTAACTTACGCGTTTAGGTAGCTCAAAAAGTCCAGGTCAGACAAAACAGTAAAAACAGCAGCACAGCAAGCACAATATTTTTTTTGGCCTTATAATGAAAATTTCATACCAGAAATGCCAAAAAAAAATGAAAAGATGTATGTAATAAGTTTAGCTAGTTGCACAAACAAACAGAAATTTTTCCATGAAAATGATTGTATTTGCAGTAACAGTATTTACCAGATCAGTATCTCAAACTCCTGCTGTAGTGAGAAATTTACTTTCTACCCACAATGCATTTTTATATCATGCACTTTGGCCCCTTAGCACTAGATAACATCTATTTCAGGTAGCAAGAATTACAGACTCAATTAAATCAGTAGTGATAAAGGGATTTAAGTCAGGTTGAAAAGTGCCTCAGGGACAGATATTCTGACTCTCAAATTTTTGTATTTCTGATTGTGGGGGCTCATTTTGAAAGTCTCTGAGCTTGAAAACTTTCACGAACATTTTTTTTGAAAATTGAAAATTTTATTTTTCCCCCATAGAGTTAACACAGGGATGGCAGCTACTTTGAATTTCCAATATTGGTAAATGTTAGGTAATTTGTTTCTCTTGTACTAAACTTTGCACAGTAATCCCTGATTTTTATTCTTGACTGAGAGTCAGAACAAATGATTCAATGTTTCACTGAGAAAAGTTTGAGTATTAACCCCTCACCACCCCCCCCCCCCCCCACCCCCCCCAGTTCCCTGTATACAGGTCCAACTTTACCATAGAAAAAATGGATTTGGGACAAACCATGGTGGTGAAAGGGTTAAAAGTTTACGTCTTTCACCTTTGAGGTGCATACTATTTACTGGAGATTCAGTTCCTTGTGACAACTTCTGGTTCGATACCTCCATGGAAAACGTTTTGAAAAAGAGTTTACACTTCTACAAAGTTGAGAGAAGTATTTTCTGCACCAAACGCTCATTTTCTGCATGTAATTTTAAAGGCATGTTTCAGGCGTCAGATTGTTTCACCAGAAATTTACTTACTAGATTACACTTTTAATGGAAATAAAAGGCTATTACACCTTCATAATCCTCTTACAGACTAGAGCAAACTCAATCCCTGGGATCGATTCTCCTACCTTTAACATGTCTTACTTTCCCATATATTCACACATTCTATGAATGCTTTTGCAAACATAGAGATCAGTAACAAAGTAAATTTAATAAATTCAAAGTAAATACTGGGATAAACTGCTTTGCTGCTTAAAGATAGGGGACTCGATCCCAGGGATTGATTTTGTTCTAGTCTGTAAAAGGATTATGGAAGTGTGATAGCCTTTTGTTTTCCATCGAAATTGTAATCTAGTAAGTAAATTTCCTGGCACGCCAGGAGCCTGTTCCATGCCTTTAACCATGTGTTTTGTTGGTCAAGTAAATAGACTTCCCATAATTACCCTTCTTAGAGCATAGGTTGGTCTCATCATATAAGAAATGGCAGTCAAAATGATTACCTGATAGAGGTGGCCCGATGATGCCGCCAACGCCCATGAAGATGTTCACCAGTGGGTAGGCTGAACCCAAGTTATGCCCTCCGAGGAAATCTTTGATGGCTACCGGCACAACGGGCAAAAACGTACCAGAAGTGAATCCAAGTACAACGCAATATACAACCATGGCTTCAAACGTCCATGCAAAGCCACTCAGAGCTGTTCCAAGTCCACACACAACTAGGCTACCGACGCACATCTGAAAGGCACTTATGAACTTCATGGTGTGGAGCAGACCCCCATGGGCAAATCTGCCGATAAGGGACAATATCCCGAAGATAGAGACAAGAAAGGGTGCTTTTGTCCAGTCCACGCCTTTCACTATGGCACGTGGTAGGAGGTGTACTACAATGGCGTAGTAGCCATATCCCATTGTAAACGTAATATAAGGCAGCATGGCGTAACGATAACTGTCACACAAGAGGTTACAGTTTATTCCAAAGAAGGTGCAGACGCTGCAGAGATTACATCTTTCCTTTTTTCCAGCTTCACATTGATCCCCTCCACCCGGAACAGTCTCCTTCACCGGCATGTCAACATTAGTTGAATTTCGTCTGAACTCAGCCTGACTCAGTATTGTTGGCGGAGGGCGATACAGCGCTCCCGCGACACATATGTTCAAATTCATGCCAGCCAACACAACCATTGCACCCCTCCAGCCGTATGCGTCAATGAGTGTTTGGAACAGAGGGGACAGACAGATGATTGCAACTCCAACTCCAGCAAACGCCAGGCTGTTGGCCAAAGCATGTCTCCTGTTGAAGTATTTTCCGAGGAATGCTACACTGGGACTGAAAATGAGTCCATAGCTGAATCCTGAAAGCAAGACATAAAAAGAAAACAAGTCATCGTTGATGACACAGTCCCCACTTGTTAATGGGTGCTTTGATTACAGGTCCTCAGAGAGGAAAGAGTCCTCTTCATTAGGTCTGTGATAAAAATACTTTTGAATAAATTCGCTTGATACATGTCTGAGTTGTCGTTCAGGACATGAAAAAATCGTAATAAAATGGCCACATGGTGGCCATATTGGATCGAATCACAAAACAAGTCAATGTGCATATGTATGACATTGGTCAATGTCCTTGTACCAAGTTTGAATAAAATTGGTTGAGATATGCCTGAGTTATGGCTCTGTACATGAAAAAATCATAACAAAATGGCCGCACGGCGGCCATATTGGATCATATCACAAAACAAATTGATGTGCATAGCTATGACATAGGTCATTGTCCTTGTATCAACTTTGAATAAAATCTGTAGAAACATGCCTGAGTAATGGCTCTGTACATAAAAAAATCGTAATAAAATGGCTGCCTGGCGGCCATATTGGATCGTATCAAAAACAAAGTGACGTGCATATGTATGACATAGGTCAATGTCCTTGTACCAATTTTGAATAAAATCGGTTGAGATATGCCTGAGTTATGGCTCTGTACATGAAAAAATCGTAACAAAATGGCCGCACGGCGGCCATATTGGATCGTATCATAAAAAGAATTGACGTGCATATCTATGATATTGGTCAATGTCCTTGTACCAGCTTTGAATAAAATCAGTTGAAACATGCCTGAATTATGGCTCTGTACATGAAAAATCGTAATAAAATGGCCGCCTGGCAGCCATATTGGATCGTATCACAAAACAAATCGACGTGCATCTGTATGACATATGAAGTAATCCTTGTACCAAGTTTGAATGAAATTGCTTCTGGCATCTCTGAGATATCTGCGTGAACGGACGGATGCACAGACGGACTAACGCACGCACGCACGCACGCACGCACGCACACACGCACGGACATGACCAAACCTATAAGTCCCCCCGGACGGTGTCCGTGGGGACTAATTAAAAAAACCAGCATTGTTTTAGAAATGCAAATCACTAAACACAGAATACAGTATCTATTTGTCCTTTTTCTATTGCTCATGCTATGTGGAAAAGAGTATAGCTTCAATCACATGCTTTGACATTATCAATTTGGCAATGTCAACAGCCAGTCACCTTAAGGTAGTATGCGCTTCAAACCTTCCTCAAGGAATATTTCAACCATTATCTTTCAAAATCAAGAATAAAAATTGGGGGTTCACCGTGCAAATTTTGTTACTAGGGAAACAAATTACGCAAGATTTACCGATGTTTGAAATTCAAAATGGCCGCCATCCCTGTGTTTACCCTATGGAGAAAAATAAAATTGTGATTTTTGAAAAACTAAGGCAGTGAAAAATTTTCTGACACCAAGACCTTTGAAATGATCCCTCACACATGGTAGATCAGAAAGAATCGTAAAAGTTTGAGAGCCCGAATATTTGTCCCCGAGGCGCTTTATACCATAGACCCTCGAGAAAATCGGGACAGGCAACTGCTGAGGTTTCTTTGTGCGATCTATCTTGGAATATATTAAAGTTTATTTACCAAGCGGTCCCCGAGAACAATACTTCGTACTTAACACTGAATCTCATTAACGATCAAACTGACATTCTGAATATGTACACTTTGCTCTTGCATGGCACGTTCCGAGTAATGACACGGAGAATTTGAGGGTTTTTTTGATACTAGTCATGGTGAATGTTCTGGTAACGATGAAGATCACATTTTGGATTCTAGCCGAAGCCAACGGGAAAAAAACAGACGATAAAAACAGTGTACATTTAGCCATAGACGCTGCAGAAAACTCTTGCTAGGTATCGACAATATAAGTTTACATTCCCTACCATAAAAATCTCCGATAACAACAAACATTTACAAGTTAGACAGCTTTACATTTCCCCAGTCCTGTTAAACGAAAATCTGACCTTTATTTCATCTGTCACGAAAAATTTGACGAAAATCAGGGAACATAAAAAATGACTACTCCATCGGAGCTCAAATACACGACCTCTAACATTTTGGTACTGTTTTTATAGCCTAAAGAAACACCCAAGTTCGGATAAACTACACATGTGTACATCCGCAAAGTACTAGAAAATAAATTTGTAACACTGACTTTCGCTGTCGGGAGAAACTTTGCGATAAATCGGGACTCTCCAACGGTTTGTGAAGTCAGAAGCGGTAAGATAGACATGCATTTACACAAAGTTGAACGCTGTCCTCGTAAATTTGGCCGTTCACAGTTTTCAAACAACAACATTTCAGTAGTTAACATACATACTTTACCGAATGATGGAGCACTCCTCGCACTGAAAATATTCCGAGGGTTAAAAAACTGCAGAAACGAGGGAAAATTTGGAGATACACGGACGATTGCAGAATGTAAACAACTCTGTGATGTCAGCTGCTGTCAAGTCTGGAACTGCAGTGGTATGTGTTTCGGATTTCTATTCGAAACTTTGTCACTTTACAGTGCATACTAACTCCCTGCAGACTTCTAGTTGCATTGAATCTCGCTACCAATATGTAAAAAGTACTTTAAACCATTTGCACAATTCTTCTCAAAATAGTTGTAACACTTTTCTTTCTAAAAATGGACTTGCGGGTAATCCGCGGAATAACTTGTAATCTGAAAACATTATAACCATATACCCGCATGCATGTGTCTATGAACCGGACGTTGTGCAGTTGATCGGGTCCAGCATCATTCCGTCCCCGACCCATTAACACCTCTTAATTATTCCAAGATAGATCGCACGCTGCTAATCCCATAGACCCTTTGTTCTCTATCGCAGTTGCCTGTCCTTTTTCTCGAGGGTCTATGGTTATACCTTAATACGTAAATGTGACATTTTTTTTGCATATTTGGCATGTTTGTTGAAAGTACTGTGTAACTGTCAAATATGGTAACGTGCTCCGTCTAACAACTAAGAAAATCTTGGTTTATGCACATCTAATACTAAGAATGGTTTCTAACAAAAACAGATAAGAGTTGGCTTTGTACATGCAGCAATTTTGTTAGCCAACTCAGCAGATTGGGAAGTCAAGTGACATGCCTTAAAGAAGCCATAATTTGATGGATAAGGAAGGAAGATGGCAAAAGATAACTAGAGCATTCCTGATTGTTGGGATAGTAAATTTTAACCATGAACGTGAGAGAAAAAACAACGAAAATGTATTTTAAACCAACCAATCCTCTATGATCAAATGTAACTACGAAGACAATTATAACCACTGAATCAATACTTTCAATCTGAACCGAAAGCAGAATGTTGAGCACTCATTGTAAATCAACGATGCAAATTTAATAATCAGCATTAAGTGTGCAGCAGACATTTTGCACTTTCTTCAAATTTGACAAATTTAAGATGTTCATATTTTCTATCCAACATAAGAGAATTTTTAAATGGTAGTGTCATTACTTGGAATCGTTCAAAGATTTCAGTCATTAATGTCTTTGCGGTAGTAGAAATACTTTGAAGTTGAAATTTGAAAAAAAGATAAGTACACTTACCAACAAGTATGCCAAAGGAAAAATACAACTGGTAAATAGACGTGGCAAATGAACTGATAACAAAGCCTGCTGATGACAGGAACCCACCAAACATTACCACAGCTCTGCATCCAAATTGAGTAGTAGCTTTGTTAGCGATGGGTCCTGAAAATGGTAGAGAATTAACATGTCACATCACAAATGTGCTAGTATCAAGTTTAACTTACACACGCAAACTGACAATGTCCAACTCACATATATCTACAATTTTGAATATGGTAGAATTACTGAGACTAATTTTCTTTATTGTTCCTTAAAATCTACTTAGATTGGATAAAACTTAAACCAATACATGTGAGATATGCTTAGGTCTGATGCTCATTTGTTTATGGTTTCCAGAAATAAAAATCATATAACTTGAATATAGTGTGATACAGTGCTTTATTACATGCCTTGATGAGAGTGCAAAGCAGTGCATTGATTTGAATAGGAACATCTGTGAACGATGTACTGACTGGTTTCCATAGTAAACTGGTCCGGTGAAGCCCTTCAATGTTTTAACGTCAAAGTAGATGCTGAACGCTAGATGTAAAATATCCATGCGCGCACTACTATTTTGACTTTTGTTAAAATCTTTTTGATGCTGGTCGATAATGGTAAAATAATTTGAGAATGCCCTGCATGTAACTAAATATCATATGCATAAACTGTGAAGGGGCATGCAGGGCTCGAAATTAACTTTTTTCCCTGGTAGTCCACTTGGGCTACCATTTTCTAAAGTTGGTAGCCCAGTGACAAGGTCTGGTAGCCCATGCATGAATGAAGAATTTTTTGTAAAGGATATTTTTATTTATATCTAGACGATGAAAGATTTATTTTTCATGATTATATCCAGGAAAGTTTCACTAGAGCCGTGTTGATCTTGACTGATACCAATATTGTCAAGGGTAGCACAGTGTTGGCTTTGGAAGACAACAGTCTCCTTCATCAGATGTACTTGCAGAATCGACAAAGAAGCACAAGGCCAAATGCATTGTGGGTAATGGACAATGCCAAAGGAAAGTGTCAAAGTGAATCAAAGGGTTTGAGCAAAGGTGTGAAAACACAGTATGTTGAGTGAGAACAATGGTAGGAAAAACTGGGGCAAATCACAGCCAACATAGTTATTTGTAATGTGTTAAAAATCTGTAATCTCGATTGAGTCCTTCTTTGACACAATCGAAATTTCGTATGATATTGAGTTCTTCAGTCTCTCTTTGGATGGTGCTTTTAATATTGATCTTTCTCAGTACAGCCACACGGAAATCATTGATAGAATGTCCAGCTAGGTGAAAGTGTTCGGCAACAGGTTTATATATTGTGTTGCTCTGTATGTCGAACTTGTGATTGTTGATGCGTTTCCGCAGTGGCTGTCCTGTTCGGCCAATGTATACAGCGGATAGACATACAGGTGATAGCATAGATGACATTGGTGGAGTCACAGTCATATGATCCTTTGATGTTGAAAGTCTTCCGATTGGGTCCGACTAAAATGGTGGCGGTATTGATGAGAGGGCACAGTTTGCATTTGGTTTCATTACAGTGTGTTGTTCCATGCGATTGGATGGTCGTAGGGAGTCAACTGGTGACAATGCGTTGTTTGAGGTTCGGAGGTTGTCTCTAAGCTATGATCGTTTTTGCTGGGAAGACTGTTGTCTTCGAAAGCTAATGTTGCAGTAAAACTGTTGATCGACACTGTGCTACCCTTAACAATATTGGTATCTATCCAGGAAGTGAATTTTCTAGTCATTTAACATCAATACCTGCAGATCATAGCCTTAGGAGAACGGTATAGCATAGTGGACAACGGTGACGCCTCAAAGTTTGACGACCTATTCACACATACGCAGAGCTTATATGCAATGTTTTATGTTCGCCATGACAACGACTTTTTTACTCAGCACGTGTAAACATAACATGGCTAAAAACGGATTAGCTATGAATTTCAGGATTGCAACTTGGTACCGTCATGTTCCTAACACTTTCGTGGCAATTTTGGCTATATTTCTCCACTATCATGGGATGATTTGGTACCCTTTGGAAAGAGTAATTTGTGGATGGCCCAACAGCTTTTTCTTTGCAGTTTGAATAATTTTGTGTTTAATTGTGATTGATACATTGTGATTAAATAACTATAAAAATGAATTTTCATTGGCCATCATTTCCCGAGCCTGTCATCCAAGTACATCAGTTCAGATAATGATATTTTATTGAAAGTTTTTCCTAACAAATTCGATTGCACTGTCGCCTTTTAATTTGCACAACAAAGTCATAGGATATCCTTTCTGTGTCCACCTGGGTTGACTGTATGGGCGTCCGTCATCTCACAGCGATCAACATCATATCGACCATAAATAATTTCATGCCCCAGACTTTGGTAGTCCGTGTGGGCTACCATTTCATGGGTTTTGGTAGCCCCAGGGAAAAGTTGGTAGTCTATGGACGCGGGACTACCGCTAATTCGAGCCCTGGCATGTAATAAAAATATTATTGCCTGAATACATGGGTTTATGTCCCCTCGCAGCAAGAGACAATTTGCCCTCCTGGCATTGGGCAAATTGTCACCTGCTCTCCGGCACATAAACCCATGTATTCAGGCAATAATACATGTATATAATGTCATTATTATGATCATGAGCTGTCATTACTATCCATGAGGGCATGTATATACCAGGCCCACACCATCGTCCGCTCGCACGGGTCTGTTACTTCCCACTAACTACTACTAACTACCGTTTCTGGGAAGCATCCAGCTGCCCGGACGAGAGACCTTAATTGGCAAGCGAAGAGGGGCCTATAAGTATGCAGTCAGTCTCCCAAGCTCACCTCTTGCTATTGTACTGTGGCATATAGTCCATAGTGGAATAAAGTAGCATCTTAGATTAAAGTACTCGCGGCCTCTACCTTACACCCCTTCAACATCCGAATACCAGCCTTGCCGGCCCCAACATGCAACCAAGTGACCGACAATACCCAAATAACCCGGGTTACATCTCATATATAGTATCAATGAGTCATATTTCATTGTTTCATATATCATACATTGGTTGCGGATAATTCAATTTTGAAAAAGCATCATTGACAATATGTAACATATTTAAAGTTGAAAAAGAAAATGTACTTTTTCCATTTAACAAACGAGCAATTAGACCAGAATTCACCATCTTGACACACATTGTCTGTTAAAAGTAAATGAAATGGCCTTTCCCATCCTTTACGATGTACCGTATGCTCAGTATGACCCTACAGTTGTTAATAGGGTTCAACATCGCCTGCTGTGCAGCCACAACTGCCTACAGTGATTATAGCCTTCCTTATACAGCTGAAGTGGGTATTTTTGGCACATCAAATTAGGTCATTATATACCCACACGGTGGGATTTGAAATGCTTTTAAGGGCATTAAGGGGATCGAAAGCGAATTAAAAAATTAAATAACCTCCCTCCCAGTATTTGGTGAATGCAGTCTTTTTACTGAGCACATAGATACGGTGAGTCAGCCAGGTGTCTCCCCTTGGTGAATCAGACTCCATACTTCTGCAAAATATTCAGGTCACACGCGGAAGCAAGAGTTCACCGAAAGAAGGCGCATCTTACTAGGTACGCAATTACACACACACACACACACACACACAGAGTGTGTAGTCCGTCCAGTCTCAAGTGAGCTGGAACAGAAGGCAGACAGAAAAATACCATCAATGACACTGGGCTCACATTTGTTTTGATGTGGCAGACCAGAGTGAGTATACTTAACTAAGTTTACCCCTGTGAACATGCATACCAAGTTTCAAAGCAATCGGACTAGCGATTTCAGAGAACATGATTTTTTGACCAAAATAGGGAAAATTGCATAACAATACATATATGAAAATGTTACCACAATTTGAAGACACTCAACTAAGTATGCCTCTTGGTACATGCATACCAAGTTTCAATGCAATAAGAATAGTTAATATTGAGAAAATGATTTTTCGACCAAATATGCAAAAAATTGCCTCAAAAACACAAATACACAAATTTCACCACAATTTTTACATATCTGACAGAAAACAACCCTAGGATTAAGAGTATCAAGTTTCAAAGCAATCCAACAAATACTTTGGGAGAAACTGATTTTTTGACCAAAAATGGGAAAAAATGCCCTAAAATACAAATATGAAAATTTCCCTAAAATTTGAATATGTCTGACAGGGGCCAACCCTAGCATCATGCATACCACATTTCAAGGCAATGGGATGAGAGCTTTCAGAGAAAAAGATTTTTTGACCAAAAACTGGAAAAATTGCCCCAAAAATATAACTTTCAAAATTTCACCACAATTTGAACAAATGTAGCTAAAGTGACCATAAAGAATATGCATACCAATTTTCAACCAAATCTGGCCTGTGGTTCCTTTACAGAGTTTTAGAAATTTGCAGAATTTTCCCTTTTTTACCTCATTTGCATATTATTGACACTGATATGTTAATTTGAACAAATTCACATCTCCACCCCAAGGTGCACCTGTACACCAAATACTAAAATGGTAGGTGCTGCGGTTTAGGAGTTTTTGATGTTGATGGACATACATTTCGCACATACTAACATACATACATACATAACATACATACATACAGACGCTGCCTTCCTCTCTTTGGTATACATACTTATACCGAATGTGAGCTAAAAAAAACCTTGTAGACAACGAAACTTATTTGGTTTTTATCATATTGGTATTTATTATCCCTTATTATAACACGCCACATGCTCATTCCGTGTCGCGATTGGCCAGAATACGTCACGTGACGAGAAAATAGATACGTCTAGTCCCCATCGGATCGACAAAAGTGACGTCAGAGGGTATTTTTTTAAAAGCTATTTCCCTAGGGAAATAGTCCTGACCAAATTTGGAAAAGTGCCCGGTCACGTGACCGTAGTGTCGTCTGCAGCTTTGCAACAATGGCGGGTGACTAGAACGTGATGTGCGTCCGGGATAGGTGACGACACATTCTCTAAAACAGATTTTCCAACATTTTCCAACATTCCAACAGCGTAGGAATTTGAACAGCTCATCGACGGAAAAGATTAAAGTGCAACTAAGGATGTCGCTAGGTATGCTTAGAATATTTTTTGAAAGAAAGTGGTACCACGTACAACTGAAAACGCTGTGGAAACATCGCCCAGTAAACTTGTCACAATGGATTGTTGCGGTGCAAAATATCAAAACGCATTAAAAACTATATAACATACAACATGAGCATGTGGTGTGTTATAAAACACCTATAACCTGGTCTTTATTCGGGCTATAGCGCTCGTCTATTACCCCTCGTGGCCGTGTGTTACCAGAAACACATCGCTATACCCCTCGGCCTACGGCCTCGGGAATAGCGATGTGTTTCTGGTAACACACAGCCCCTCGGGGTAATAGACGGGCGCTATAGCCCTCATGACAGGCAATAGGTGTTTAATATATCCCTGTGGCCCGAGTGTAATATGCAAAAACACAGTCTCTCTGTGGCAAAAATAACGGGGACTTACCTGTGGACATTACGAGGAAAGATACCGTTGCACTGATCCACGAGGTCTTGCTGGCACTCTCTTGGAAGTAGTGACGAAGAGCAACGAAAAAAGGCCCCATAGAAGCGTTGACTCCGAGGCAGAAAAACAACACGATACAAGAGGCAACGACCACAAACCACCCATGTCCGCCATCAAGCACTTCAGGTTGGACTTTGCTGACGCTCGAAAGCCGTTTCTTTGTCATCTTCTTTGTAAAATTACCGACAGTGGAAGAGATTTAGGCTTGCATCAGAGCTGGACAGTTCTAGTTTCCTTTCAACTGCTCATGATTGCACAGTGAAACTTCGATGCTCATCGAGTTAGTGAGGTGTGCCTATACCGTGTGGTTGTCCGTGCTAAAGCCTAACGCACGTAACGGATCACGAATACATGTATTACCTTCGCCTTCATCTGCATATTATAACGCAGACGTTTGAAGCTTCTTGTTTCGTAGACTGCTTTCTGAAGCTCTACATTTTCAATTTCCTCTCACAGGATTCACGATGTATTATCTAGATCTGGCCCTGACCTTTCAGTCTCTCAACTCACAGCCAGCTGGACTTCATGAGAGTGTAATCATTCGGAAAGGGTGACAGTTCGAAGGTCACCGACGGACGTCCGTCTCTGTACAGGACGCTTGTTGTATTATTGACAACAACTTCGTACGTGGGCGTGGTCTTCGTACAAAGCAATTTTTGTCCAATATTAATTTTCCGCTAAAATTCATTCAAGTTACATGCATTTGCTCACGCAAGATAGAAATATTCGACGGGTTTACTTTTCTTATCACAGCACGGTGGTGGAGGGACTGTGATCACAGGCAATCGTAAGTTCAGAAGTTGTGTGTAGGAAAGGGTATTCAAATATATGCAAATCACCTGCTTTCCGTTTTTGATATGACAAAAAGAATACAACTCCACTGCAGACTGGGTCAATGTGAGCGACATTTGTCACATCTCATTCTTTAAATGCTATGCGACGCAATGACAATTTCAAGTGCTTACATTTTGAGTAAGAGACGTAATCAATTTTGGCTATCATGATTTCATAACTTTTTAAATGTTTTATAGTCTTTCAGTTCCTGCCAAGAATAAGAATAGATATATTTAATAAAATTATCGGGTTTCTAAAATCTAGTTTCAAGTGATAATTCTATTTCATGAAGTAACGTTAATACCAAAATTAGCCAAATATGTATCCCTTCATCCTTTGAGTATGAGGGGAGTTTGCATGTCATCTTTGATGAGATAATTGCTTTTTAACCCTTTGAGTGCTGCAATTTTTCCCACCAAAATTGAAGTGCAACATTTTATTAAATTTTATGAATTTTTCTGAAATTTTTTAAAATAATTTTTGGCCAAATGTATATTACATTTCATTGGCTACACTTTTTTATCAAAATTTTAGCAAAAATCTCAAAAAAATTGAAAGGGATATATTTTATAAAGGCGACTAAAGTTGACTTTGGCGCCCAAAGGGTATTAAAAAGTGTGTTCAACTTGGTCAAGTGTATACAACGCTATAAAAGGGTTATGGCATGCTCATTATGGACAAACCCTGTCCAATATAAAAGCACAATGAGTGCTAACATCGGGGCTCTTGTGCAAGAAATCGCTGAAAACAAATTTAACCTTAAAAAGTCATGGAAACAAACAGCAGGATGAACACAAATGCACAGGAGCT
Source organism: Ptychodera flava (assembly GCF_041260155.1). Lineage (NCBI taxonomy): Eukaryota > Metazoa > Hemichordata > Enteropneusta > Ptychoderidae > Ptychodera > Ptychodera flava. Next base: position 16,427,883 of record NC_091941.1, read on the forward strand.
TTTAGCATAATTATAATGATCTGATAATACCGGTAAATATTGGCTACTAGTCTTACAGTAACACTGATGGCCTCGAAAAAAGTCAACAACAGGCATTCTTCTTGAATCAAAATGCAGCCAGGTTTGAAATGATAGAACATATGACTATTACAAGGACAACAGTAGCAGTTTACAATTGAAGGAAATTAGCAAAAGCATTTGCATAAGTTACTTCTGATTTTTCTAAAGCACGCGACTTGTTTGCTTTTGTACTTTTTAAATGTCATCTTTACTTTACGTTACTCAAAACATTAAGATTAAATATTGTGACCAATTATGTCAGAGTCTTACAAATTACTCATGTCAAGTTGCGCATTTCATATAC